>NC_140496.1:14085433-14685433 GCF_964271855.1 Acomys minous
TGCCCTCGCAAGGAGGAGTGGATCTCACTCAGAGGGGCAAAGGTAAGTAACCTTCTTGGAGAAACAGCCCACCAGCTCCAAGGAGAACAGAATACCATGGCACCCTTTTCTCTCCATGCAGAGATGAAAATCTAGATCCGAATCCCTTGCAGAGGCAAAAGAAGAGGGAAGTCTATAAGCAGACACGCAAGTTTCCCAGCGTGCAAATCCATCCATCATAGATTTGTTCCTGCATCTTACTCCTCCTTCTCCTTTCACCATCAGATGTAGGACTTGCTATAAATTGATGCCTCCTTCCTGTTGATGCAACAGAAGATACTACATAGTTAAGCACTTTCCCACTTTAGAGTGAGGTGATAAATCTCTCCCTGTCTCCCTCTGTTCTCTTGGCTGTAATTCCTGGTTTTCTATAGTGGTCACTGTATGGTGTTTTATAGGCTCCAAATAATTGATCTTAATTTCCAACTGCTGCTATAACAAGGTTCCACTAGCCTGGCGGGCGTTACCAATAGAATTTTATTATGGTTCTGGCAGGCAGGAGTTTGAAACGGCTTTCGGTGGCCTAAAATCAAGATGTCAGTGGAGGTGTGTTTCATTTGGATGCTTTTAGGGGAGAGTATGTTTCCTAGGATACCACCTGAGGCTTTCAGCATCTTGCTGTGGCCTTGTCCTTCCCTCCTTCAAAACCCTCACAACTCCAGAGGGCCACCAGCATATCCAGGAGAGTCCCCGTCACAAGATCCTTTATTTAGTTATACCTATAAAATCTCTTTTGTCGCATAAGGGAATATATTCACAGGTTCCAGGGACTAAAACGTAGCTATCAGCTACCATCTAGTGTGGCTGTTACTCATTTGCTGTTTTCAGTCCAGTACTTTTCTTGATTTCTTTTCCCCTTCCTTCCATGCTTTACCTCTAATTGTCCTGCAAGTGACTCAACTTCCCAAGCATTCCTCCAGTCTACTCTTCCTACTTCCTCTCACCTTTGCTACCTTGGCTCTCATCCTTTGCCTGGGTGGCTCTGGAAGCCTTCTTTTAACTCTATCTACTTCTTCTCTTACTCCTCCTTTTCTAGAACAGTCTATTCTACACAAAGGAACCAAAAGCGCATGTGCACACACACACACACACACACACACACATACATGAATACACACATGCATGTACACACATGTACATGTGCATGCACACACACACACACATGCACACATGTCCACATCCCCCATAATCCCTTTGTCTACGTGTTCCATTGACATCTTTCCCATCCTGCTTGGACCATCCCTAGGCCTGCCACTGCTCTCCCCTGACCATGACCCATACACCTCAGCAATGGCCGTTCCCTCACTTGTTTTCCCACCGGAACACATTAGCCTCACTGGTATTTTCTCAAAAGTAAGTAGTTTGTTCCCATTGCATGTCTGCACTAACTGTTCTCTCTTCCCCGGGCTCTGCTTAAGCCTGCATCTCTGTCTCCAGACCCTGCTGTCTTTGAGCCCCTAACCTGTAACACCTACTGTCTTTATCTGCCCCCCCTAATCCTTTCCTCTTAAGGTGTTGTAATTTTCTTCTCAGAGCTTGTCATGACCAGGAATTATTTGATAATTTCTTTGCTTTATTATTTTATTCCCATACAAAGTTCAGTTCTGTGTGGGCAGTATCTGCCACTTCCTCCCAACCCTGAATAGCAACTAGACACATGTAGGTGTTTAATACATATTTGACTGAATGAATGGCATTCTGCCTCCCTTGATACTCCCAACAGCCCTGCCAGGGAAGTACAGTTCTTGAAAGAGGTGGGCTTGGTCTTAGTTTGCTACACCCCAGCGGGAAGAGTCTTAGGCAAGTGACTCTAGCATCTCAAGCAACAATTTCTCAACTGGAAATGGGGAGTTCAGATAAACTCTGTGTCCAGAGGAGAGCGAAAGCAATACTACTTCATGGTGAGGTGGGCCAAGTAGCAGGCCACACATGGTCCTTCTCTTGGCCACTGAGAGAACATGGAGGCTGAAGCCGGAGACCCTGGTACTGATATCTGTTGTTTGTCTTCTTCCTGGAGACTCGAGAGAACTACCCTTCCCAACTGTCTCAGTTAGGTGGAGCCACGTGGCAAATTTTAGCCAATGAGATTTGAGGGGAAGACCGTTTCCTAAGTCCTTGGAACTCTCTGTTAGTGTCCAGCTCTAACACACTTGCGTTCTAGTATTCATTCTCCAATGAGCTAACATAGCATTTCTGCCAAACAACAACAAAATCCTTTGTCCCCGCGCCCCCCCCCTCCCCGCCCAGTTCCCCTTTGGGTTTCTGTGGATCTGTGGAGGCGAGAGCAAGAATGCGAGCTGGCGTAGCGGAGAAGGGGTAGCTTGGGGTGCCGGAGGCAGCATCAGTAATGAGCGCTGGTATCTCAAGGACGGTTTCCTCAGTAGGAGGTGGCCCCAGTCACTGGGCAGCTACTGCGGGTTCCGAATGGTGGAGGATGAGGCAGAACTGAGAAAAGAGTCTTTATAGGCCAAACTTCTGACTATGGCCAATGTCAACATGAAGTTCTGCCAGTGAGAAGCCTGTTCACCTCCATTTCCTAGTTCTTTTTTGTTTTGTTCGAGACAGGGTTTCTCTGTGTAGCCTTGGCTGTCCTGGATTCCCTCGCTAGTCCAGGCTGGCCTCGAACTCACCGAGATCTGCCCGTCTCCACCTCTGAGTGCTGGGATTACAGGCGTGTGCCACTGCGCCTGCCTCTCCTAGTGCGTCTTAAACTCACTACATTTTAAGTTTTTAGGATACGTTCCCTAAGAACCCTCTCATTGTACAGCAAAACAATGACAA
Organism: Acomys minous; assembly: GCF_964271855.1. NCBI lineage: Eukaryota > Metazoa > Chordata > Mammalia > Rodentia > Muridae > Acomys > Acomys minous. Next base: position 14,088,254 of record NC_140496.1, read on the forward strand.
TCCAAATGTCCCATTATATACCCAGGGATGGGGGAATAAATGAAAACCCAGGGTGCAGTAATAGACAGTGACCTTCTCAGTCTGCCAGGCAAAACAGGCACACCATACAAAATGTCAGGGCAGAGATAAAGCTATTTAAAAATTATGTTGTGTGTGTGTGTGTGGGGGGGGAGCTGGGTAGGTGTGCAAGTGTGGAGGTCAGAGGGCAGCTTTCAGGAGTTGGTTCTTTTCTTCTACCCGTATGAATACTGATTGTGAGGCATGGCAGCAAGTGGGAGCTGGGGTGATGGTTCATTACAAGAAGAAGAAACTGGAGTTATAGTGTGGGTTGGAGGTTCCTTTGGAAATGAGGTCCCTTTCTGGGAAGAAAGCCTACAGGAAACCAAGTATGCAGTGTGAGGCAGGAGCATGGCTTAGAGCGCAGTTTCAGAAACACTTTGCTGACTTCAGATACTGGACGCATCACTTCCCAGCGGTTTTCTTCAGACCACCTGCCTCACCTCAAGGCATTTTCTCCACAATGAAATAGACGTGGGCAATCCTTTCCCTCTCTACCTCATGAGTATGGAAGGTGGCATCAATCTCCTTCCTTCTGTGAGGCATTTCTGTCACTAAGAGTCCCCATCTGCTTCCCTCTGTCTGCTTCCCTCCCCATGCTAAAGGTCTCAGAGGTTTGAGAAATTGTGATGATTTGGAAAAATGAGGCTCTTTTCTCCTCCCGAATTTTACTTTCGCATTTGAAGTGCTCTCTGAAGCACACCTATGACCTGCCACAGGAGGAGCTGAGAGCAGAACAACTTCCTGTTCTTTGTTGCCAAGCACAGAGCGCTGAAGGAGCTTCAGCGTGCCTCCACGCACCTTAGGGAGCTATTGTGTGCACGTAAGCCCATGCACACTGCTTTCTCATGCTCACAGATGCCGTGGATGCTGCTCCCACTAAAGATCCCTGCCTGCAAGAGAGCGTCTCATTGTTTAAAACACCGCGGAGCCAGGCGTGCAATAGCTGAAGGAGAGGGACGGGGATTTCTGGAGACAAAGGAAGATGTCACATTCCATCCATCTTGAGAACGCGGAGCACACAGAAAGAGCATTCAGTGTCCCTTGGCATAGAAACGACAGCGTTCCACTGTGGAGAGCCAATAGGCTTCACTACCCATTTAACAGAGAATTTCTTGCTTTCCAGTTTTTATTTTTCTTCTGGAGCTATTAATAAGACAGTCCATGCAACTGCTTTTCTACCTGATTTTGGCAAGTCCCACGAAACACATTGCTCAAGATGCGTTTGCGTTTGAATAGTTTTTCTTGGATCATTATTATTTGTTTAAAGAAAAGCTCTTTTCTGGGACAGACATGGAAGGAGAGTGCCCTCACATAGGCAGACTGTAAGAGGAGTGGAATATAGCTATGTGTCTGCGTAGAAAACAAAACAAATGCTTAGAGTCCTAACCATGACTGAGGTCAAAGGCAAGGTTGAAGAAGTCACAGTTACAAGAGTCCCTGGGACTAGGGTGGGACTGGGGAGGGCTGTGGCATTGCCCTCAGCTTTTAATATAGATTTATTTTAAGACAGGGTCTCATCTAGGCAAGGGTGGCTTCAAATTTACTGATGTAGCCATGGATTGATTTGAAGTTGCAACACCCTACTTGAGTGCTGGGATTATAGGCATGTACCTCTAGGCCTTATGTTTTTCTGAGTTGTAAAAATTGTGTGTGTGTGTGTGTGTGTGTGTGTGTGTGTGTGTGTGTGTGTGTGTGTGTACAGGAGCCCATAGAGGCCAGAAGAGGGCATTGAACCCATTAGTGATGGAGTTACAGATTGCTATCTGCTGCCCAACCTGGGGCTCAGGAACTAGACGTGGGTCCTATGGAAGAGCAGCAGGCACTTTAAGAACTAAGCCGTCTCTCCAGTGTGTTTCCTGAACTTTAATTTTAGAGTACTTTTTAGAAAGCCTGACTATAGCCATGCACCTAACCACTACATCCGTGAGTGTTGCTTTTCTCTCTTAGGCCTTAACGATGGATCATTGGTGAGGAAGGATGAAACGAATGTGTAGCGTTGATCATCAAACGACCAAATACAGCATCCAGTCAATTTCATGGTTAGAGTCTTTCAAAGCAAGAAGCCTAGAGAAACGTAGTGCTACTGGGTTTTAAAACAAAGCTTTCTCAGAAGGCACCATTCCATGACCCAGCAGCAGCTCTCCTGGTCTGAGACCTATTTTATTCTTTTAATCTCCGTCAGTCTCTACTCTAGGCTTTACGTCATCCTTAGAGTCAAGGAAAAAGTGAAATTGATTTTAGAAAGGAAAGCTGTAAAAACAAATGGGTCTGGGCGCATCTCTTTTCCTGCTGAGTCCATTTGATTACTCAAAGTGGGGCAAACATTAGATGCTGGAAGTTGAAGTGGTTCCTTTGGCTTATTTGACTCTGGGCTGAGAAAAGCCACGCTGAAGTATCCCCTAATCTCCCCAGTGTTCTGTACCCGTACGAAGTGTATCGGTCCAGTTTTATTGATCTAGTTCAAACAACTTGATCAAGGCCAAGTAATAATAATTTGATAAGGACGGCTCAAGTTCATATCTGTCAGATCAAAATTCCAGAAGGTACTCAGACCCTAAAAACCAGCTGAGAAACAAGTACCCAAACATATGAGCCCTGGGGGGACATTTTACATTCAAACCATAAGACAAGATGTGGCTTACTTTTTACTAAAGAAGTAGAGACAATTTTACCCATCACAGCTCCTCTCTTGGAGATGGTCACATGATCGGAAAAAAATTGTTTTTGTGAAATGAAAGATGTGGAGGCAGAGCTGACTGTCACAGGGCTTGGGGGAAGGCGTTTGTTGATACCAGATCTTAAGGAAAGAAAGACGTTTGTCTGTACGAAATAAGGAAATAAATCAGAGGTCTCAGATGCTAGCTTGAGGGGTAGGAAGAGAAGGAGAATCAGGCTGAGTCTTAGAGAAGGAATTGGTTACCTTAGTATGCTGTCTCCCTGGGCTCTACAGTCAAGCTTTAAATGCTTGGTGTATGTTGAGGCCAGGGGGAGGGAGAGGCTCTTCTATGGGGGGGTACAGTGAAGATGATGCTATTGATGTTGGAGGGACAGGCACTAAACAGAGATACTACCCACAGCCACCAGGAAGACAAGATCCTAAGTCCCAGAGGTAGCAACTACTGAGAAGTTGTTTCAGATTTTAGATTTGTATAGATTGTACGACTGAGTGGAAGGTATGAACCACAGCATTTCTCTAGGGAAAGCAGGACCCCAGCAGAGCCCTGTCTTAGCTACACACATAGAAAACTGAGCTGGAGAGGACCTTTGGGTGTATAGGTGTGTGTGTGTCGGGGGGGCGGTGTTCTTGCTCATTTCTTTCATCTTGCCGATTGGGAAATTAAGTCCCAGAGGAGAAAGCCATGTGTCCAGGCATGAGGAAGCCTGTTGATAAATGCCAAAGGGATTCCACAGCCGCAGGCAGAGCACGAAGCAAGCCTGGCAGTGGAGGCCGTTTAATTGCTAACCTTCATCAACACAGGGACAGAGATTGCAGGAGTTTACTCTAGGTCTTTGGTTGCTTCCTTTAATGGTGCCATGGACTGCATGCCTGGTTCCCCTCACTCCTATCCGTGGTGGTCAGAAAGCTCAGAGCTGCCCTGTCTCAGGATCTCCTGCGGAAGCGGAAGCTGATACCTACAGTTGTGTGCAAGGAAACCTGTAAGTTGGAGAATCTTCCAAAGCCCCCCACTGTGACCAGGAACTTTGGCTTCTGAAAGGCCTTCAGGGATAGCCTGGTGGCACTCGTGCTATGGTACATGCAGAGATCAACTAGGATTCTAAATGGAAACGTGGGAGCTGAGGCCCTGGAGGCCGCACTTTTGTACACATCCTCTCAAATGCCACCTCAGGCGGTTCTTAGAGCACTGTGAAGGTATGGAATAGCGAAAAGACCACAGGACCCTAAGTTCCTCCTCAGGAAGGGACATCATTCCTCTGTGTTTCACTTTTCTCATCTATCAACAGCAGAGGTTTTGAGGATGCAAATATAGTGAGAAGCTCTCAGAGTGTCTGGTGTATGACAAGAACACCACCAACTTTAACGCAGCTGCCTCCCCTTGCGCCCCTATTTTCCGAGGCTGCCATTTTCCTTGCCCCCTGCATAAGAACGAGCTTTGCTGTCACATGCCCCCTCCCTCATCTCCCCACCTCTTCCGATCCCAGCTGTGACAAGCTGCTAGCAGCTGCCAGTCTTTTCATTATAAAGAATTAATCTCTTCTCACTCAAAGGCCAAGGCAGGAAAAGAATGCTCTCCTGCAGCCCATAATAAGAAGCACATCCTACAGTGGCTTAGGTGCCTTTGTCTGCCCAATTGAAACCTGTCTATCTTTGCTGGAACTGGCCTTGGTAATTACTATAATTGTGTGGCTCTGAGTGGCTCAGCGGGAACATAGTGCCTTTTAATTCCAGGACCTTGTAAAAGTCTTAGGGATTTTAAACATGTGAGCACGTATGCGCGTGCACGCACACATGCATGCATGCACGCACGCACACACAGGGGGTGTGAGAGGAAGCCAACCTTAACTAATACAGCAGTTGTTCTGATTTCAGTTTGAGATGGTCCTCAAAAGCTCATGAGTCAGGAGTTGATCAAGATGATGGAATTTTGGCAAATTATTGCATCCTGAGGGTTTAAGCCCAGTCAATAGTTTAATCCTTGGATGTATTAATTGGGAGGAGGTGGAAAGATAGATGCCCACTGGAGAAAGTAGGTCACTGGGAGTGTGCCCTGGAAATACATGCTTTGTTCCTCATTCCATTTTTACTCCTCGCTGTTTCCTGGCCACTGTGAAGTGAACAACTTTCTTTGCCTCATACTGTCACTCCCTGCCTGATGTCCTGCCTTGCCCATGGGCCTAAGTGCAATGGGGCTGGCTGACCATGGATTGAACCCTCTGCAGTCATGGGATAAATAACACCTGTCCTTCCTTCAGTTGACCTTCTCAGGTACTAGACACAAACATGATTAACATAGCATTCTAGTTTTAGACTCAGTAGGCAGTAGCAACTTCTTGCCATAGGTGCTAATCTGAAACAAAATATCTTTTTTTTCCTTTTTCTGAAGAGTACAGAATTCTCTGATTGTTACTTATTCAAGTGAGTTTGAGGTGACTAAGAGAAATGCAAATACCTGAATATCTCAGAAGAAGTAGGCAAATTGGGTCAAAGAAACGCTTTATAACCACATGAAATTACAGGGAAAGAAGAACAGATAGAACAAACACGTGTGTGTGTGTGTGTGTGTGTGTGTGTGTGTGTGTGTGTATGTGTCCACACTGGCTGTTTTCATTTCTAGCTCTTTCAGGAAGATGGAAGTATCCTAGCTAGCTGAATCATCAACTTGACAGAGGCCAGAGTCATCTGTGAAAGGAATTGCCTATGGTCATGTCTCTGGGGGGATTGACTTTATTGATTGATGGTGAAGGGCCCAGCCCAGAGTGGGCGGCAACATTCCCTAAGCAGATGGTTCTGGGCCATATAAGAAAGCCTGCTAAGCATAAGCCAGCGGGAGCCAGTGAGTGAGCCAGGAAGCGGTGCTCCTCTATGGTTTCTATAGTATTTCTGTGGTCGGAGGTAATGCCTGCTCTTATGTTCCTGTTTTAGATCCTGCCCCAAATTCCCTTAGTGATAGATTGTAACCTGTAAGCTAAAACAAACACCTTTCCCTGCTGAGGCGCAGTGTTTGATCATGGTGTTTGTCACAACAGCAACAGAACGTTACTGGAACAGGAAGCCAAATTCATCACAGGACTCATGGTCTCCAGAAGAGGTGGGCTGAGCCAATTCCTTAGGAGAAAGAGTTCTGTTTCCTGCTGTACGGGTTTCTTTCCTGGGTCCTCGTGGATAGTATTTACAGACTTCCCTGTGAGATACTCAGGAGATTCTACAGCAGCCTCGCCACAGTCAGTCGGAGTGGAACCCTGATCCACCACATCTCTAGGCTCTGACTTCATATGTTATACACATTTGTATGTGTACTATACGTAGACATATTATGCCTATCCATGTCTGAGTGTAATTCAGTGTGTGTCTTCGAATCTCGGTGAGGTGTTTGGAGTCACTTTGGTCCCATCACCAGCTATATCTTGGTGAGTCACTAGCATGGCATTTTGAAAGTCTCTCCTTGCTTCCTCCTCCTCCTTTACTCAGGCTCTTCCTTCCGGCAGTGGTAAGGGCTCTGCCTCTCTCCAGGTTCCCTCCACCTCTAACCTCTACATGCCATGCCATGCCACATCTGGAATGGAAGCAGCCAAGACTTAGGGTGGCTACATTTATTTAGAAATCCAGGTTCTCAGGATCTGAATGAAGTCTTGCTTGACTAGAAAAAGCATTCGGGCAACAACTACATTGCTCTCCCTTCTAGAGTTTCGAATGTGTCTGGGTCTTAGAGGACATATAGTTTACCTATTTTAGCTGTACTGCCTTTATCGACTTTTCTTTTCTTTTTAAATTTTTTTATTATTAATTTATTCTTGTTACATCTCAATGGTTATCCCATCCCTTGTATCCTCCCATTCTTCCCTCCCTCCCATTCCCCCTTACTCCCCTCCCCTATGACTGTTCCTGAGGGGGATTACCTCCCCCTGTATATGCTCATAGGGTATCAAGTCTCTTCTCAGTAACCTGCTGTCCTTCCTCTGAGTGCCACCAGGTCTCCTCCTCCAGGGGACATGGTCAAATGTGAGGCACCAGAGTACATGAGAAAGCCTTATCCTACTCTCCACTCAAGTGTGGAGACTGTTCTGACCATTGGCTAGATCTGGCAATAATTAAAACAGTATGGTACTAGCACAGCAACAGGCTGGTTGATCAGTGGAATCGAATTGAAGACCCAGATATGAATCCACACACATATGGTCACTTGATTTTCGACAAAGAAACCAAATCCATTCAATGGAAAAAGGATAGCATCTTTAACAAATGGTGCTAGTCTAACTGGAGGTCTATGTGTAAAAAAATGCAACTGGACCCATATTTGTCACCTTGCACAAAACTCAAATCCAAGTGGATTAAAGACCTCAACATAAAACCAGAGACTTTTCTTATTGCTGTGATTAAATAGCTGATGAGTAGTAACTTTAAGAAGGAAAGGCTTGGCTTATACTGGCTTGCAGTTTAAAGAGGCAGTATGGGTGTGGGGCAGCTGGCCACACTGGGTCCACAGCAGAAAGCAGAGAGATGAGAGCTGGTGTCACTCCTCATGCTGAGGGTGAGTCTTCCACTTTTGGTTAAACACTTCTGGAAACATCCTCCTAGATAAACAGCAAGGTGTGTTTCTTTGGTGATTCTAAAGGTAGTCAGGTTGGCAATGAAGATTTACCATCACTACAGGGATCCCTTGCTGGCTGGACCCTCACTGCCATCTCTGGGTTTTCATGCCTGGGAGATTCAGGGCATTCTCTGATGGGCATTCTCTCTCTCACCATCGCTCTACTTTATAATAGACTCACGTTAGTGCATGTAGCACAAGTAGAAACAAATGGCTCAGAAGAGGAAGTGCAAATTCATGTAAGGATGCTGGATGATTCCCACATAATATCATCAGATTCATCCTTCCCACACACCCCACCCCTCACCCCAGTCCTATTAAGCCAGGGAAGGGAGGTGTTTAACGGTTCCTCATGTCTCGACCTCTCATTAATTTTACATAGGCTGCCTGGCAACGCTGTCACAGAACACATCCCAGTTCCAGCCTCTATTTCTGTTAACTGGACAATTTGTTTCAACCAACCGGCTCAACATCTTCCCCATCAAAACATCATCCCAGACTAGGTACAACACCAGTCTTTGAGGGGTCTCTGTGGTTCCTGGTTAACTTTTGTTCACTAGAATAATCTCTCTCTCCTCCTCCTCTCTCTCCTCTCTCTTCCCTCCTCACCTTCTCCTCTTTCCTTTCTCTCTTACACCTCAAAACTTGTAAGGGCCTTACAGTCTTTCACTGTCAGCCAGCTGTGTTTGAATCCTTCCCTTCCGTCTCCCCTTAGCAGAGCTCTAGGGTAAAAGGAAAGATGAATGTCTTAGAATTGCTTATCTAGCCGAGGCCCTCTTGAATAGGAAATAAGCTAGAGAGGAAGGAATGATGGATGATTCCTGCCCGGTGAACAGCCTAATTTTAACTATCAGTCTAATCTTGTCTCTCGTGTGTGTGTGTGTGTGTGTGTGTGTGTGTGTGTGTGTGTGTGTGTGTGTGTGTGAGAGAGAGAGAGAGAGAGAGAGAGAGAGAGAGAGAGAGAGAGAGAGAGAGAGAGAGAGAGAGAGAGAGAGAGATTTAAATCAGTCAAATGCATCATGGGTAACACTTAGGTTCCCAGCTGCTTCTGGGACCTGACATTTCAGTGTTGGTCACAGCGTGACTAGGAGAGCAGAGGTCATAGCAGTCTGTGAAGGAATCTGACAAGGAAGATGGCCACTGTAATTCCTCTGGCTTCTGTGAGATGACAAGAGAGGGAAGAACACAGGAGCTGAAATACGTGCTTGAGGAGGAGACATATCAGCCTTGGCTCCCTATGTGGATTTCAGCAGCATTAATTGGGACATCACTAGAAAAACATTTCTCAGTGACCAAATTATACTTAGCTAATTGGACCCACTGTGTCACCTTTGGCTGGCTTCTGAGACCACAGAATAATAAGCTTGGTGGGCCAGATGGCATTGGGTTAGCGAGGGAGCCCTGCATTTTGAGCCAGTTATCATATTGGCGAATGCTTTTGCTTCATATTCCTGTAGCTCCCGTTCATACATTAATATGAATCTCTTCAAAGTGTCTTTTGATGGTACACTGGATACAATTACGACACCTTGACACAAGCTAGAGTTATCTTGGAAGAGGGACCATCAATTGAGAAAATGCCCCCATCAGATTGGTCTATGGCAAACCTCTAGTGAATTTTCTTGTTGATGATTGATATTGGAGTGCTTGCCTCACTGTGGGTGATGCCACCCCTGGGCTGGTGGTCTTGGATGCTGTAAGAAAGTAGGGTAAGCAAACTACAAGGAGCACAGCAGTAAGCAAGCAGCACTCCTCCATGGCCACTGCCTCAGCTCCTGCCTCCAGGTTCCTCCTGCCTTGAGTTCCTGTTCTTATTACCTTCAGTGACCTCAGATGTGTAAGTGGGAACAAACCCTTTCCTCCCCAGGTTGCTTTTTGTCCCAATGTTTCATCACAGCAATAGAAACCCTCATTAAAGCTGAGAGAATTTAGGCTTATGAACCGACTCTCTATTTCCTCCTTTTGCTCCCGGATGTGGGTGCCAAATAATCAGTGTTTTTCCTAGGGTGGTGAGAGGGGGCAGCCCAGATCCAGAGTCTTCACTAGGCATTAACTGATACCTACTACTCGAGGCTCCAACTAGGAAACACATGGAGGAACTCTGTAGAGTTGAACATTCTTTTAAGCCATTCCTCAAACGCAGAGCGAATCTCTCAACTACCTCAGTGTATGTCATGGATTGAATGTGAGATGCCCTCCACAGGCATGTGTGTTTGCACACGTGTTCTCCAGCTGATGGCACTCTTTTGGGAGGCTGTTGACCCTTTAGGATATAGTGCCTCACTGGATGAAGTGGGTCAGTCAGAGGCAGGTTTTGAGTGTTATCTATCCTGGTTCCATTTCCAGTTTGAGTTCCTTATCTGCTAAGATGGAAGGAAGCCACCTCGTAGTCCCACCAGCATGCCTTCTTACCATGGCAGAACTGTCCCCTCTTAAACCATGAGCCAAAATAAATGCTTTTTCCACAAACTTGTGTCTGAGAGGTGTTCTGTCCCAGTAAGGAGAAAAGTAACTAATACAGCATTGTGGTGGGTTAAATGACAATGGCTCCTGTAGACTCATATGTTTGATTAGGTGGAGCCCAGCTGGTGGAACTGTGTGGGAAGGATTAGGAGGTGTGGCCTTGCCGGAGGAGGTGTGTTATCAGCTTTGAGGTTTCAAAAGCCTCCCAGCTAGGTCTTCACCTTGTGCTTGCGGATCAAGATGTGAGCTCCCAGTTACTCCTGCTGCCGTGCTTTGCTCTGCCATCATGTACTTACTCTAACCTTCTGGAACCAAACATCCAGTTAAGCATTTTCTTTTATATGTCTCCTTGGCCATGATGTTTTTGTCAACAATAGAAAACTAATGCTTTGTAACAGTCTCCTACTTTCAGAGCTACTCACTGCAGACAAGATGGAAAGGGGCTTGACAGAGCAGAAATCTAGTCCATCCTGTGTCAGTCTTCCTGACCCTTGGCCAACAGTCCTGTCTGTAGCCCTGTAAACTCTATGTTAATGGAAGCTGTGGACAAACCAAGCCACAACATTGGTTAGTCTCCGAGCCCTGTTCAAAGCCACCTACAGAACTGCAATGATTTGAGGCTGAATGGGGGGAGGGGGTCCTTGGGACTAAATCAGGTTAAATTTAATTATCTCTGTTAAATTTGCCAGGAGACCTGAATCCCTCTAGTAATTTTTATTTTCCAATATTAAAGGTGAGACGATGAAAGACAATACCTTAATAAAAGCTAATATATTTGAAAGTATAGATCACAGACACTCCTTCCCTTCTGTCAGCTACATCTGTGGAGTTCCAGAGGGCTAAACACCCTTCTCGGTTTTCTTTCTCCTTCCCTCCTGGTATTTCTTCTCCTTGCTAAGAAGATGAGCTTAAATTCTTTTCTAATCCTGTTCCCCTTTCCTCTCTCATCCTTCCAAACTGGCCCTTCATTAAGAAAGTGATGTTTCAATGGGACTGGAGAGATTTAGGTTCTATTTCGAGGTCTCCATTATGCCAAAGGGAAAAGATTCTTCAACGGTATCTCTCATCGAAATCCTTCAAGCTCTGGTGGTTAGCTTATAAACTTTGATTCATTGAAAAATATACCAAGATGATTTAGAAAAAAAAAATCAAAGACATGTCTGTTAGCGCTCCTGTGTGGCCCAGCTGTTCTGTGAAATGTGAGTAATGTTTCTGAGATCAATTACCAATAATCAAGAGGGTGCTCTTTGCTAAGTATGGCCACAACAAATTGGGGGAAATGAAAACATGACTGATTTGTTTAAAAATAGGCAAAAATCTATGTGGCATAAGAAAGAACCTTTTTGCAGTATACTTAAAAAACAGACATATCATCTTCATAGTAGATTATCTTAAGGTCTTGATATTTCTTGGTCAACATTTCAACAAGTTATAAAAGCGTAAAAATCTTCAATTATAAAATACCTCCATCCATAAATGAAATATGCATATGTTTACACCTATATATCCATATCCATGTATGTATTTATGTATGTATGTATGTATATATATGTATGTCCATATGCACATGTCTGTCTTTCTGTCTGTCTATCTATCTATCTATCTATCTATCTATCTATCTATCTATCTATCACGTTTTGTTTTTGTTTTCTGAGCCGGGGTCTTACTATGTTACTCAGGCTGGCCCACAACTGACTATATACCTTAAAATCCAGCCATTTGGAGAGTCCTCCTTGGTGACTCCTTCTAGATTCTTGCAAGGGTCTACTTCTCACCAGAGATTTTTATAAGGTTTCCCCACATTAAACCATTTTTAACAAAAAGGCTCTATTTTCTCTTGTATTTCATTTGCTTCCCCGCCCCCCCCCCAATGGATTTAAGTTTCTGGTTGTCAGGATCATGGGCACAGGCAGTTAATAAGCTAGTAAATATTAAACAACTGACTTTCTGGGAGTGAAATGGTCACATACATACATACATACATACATACATACATACATACATTTGTGATAATTTTTTCTGGCATAGAAAATGTATGTTTGACAATGTAAAAATACTAATATAACACACAATGCTTCTTTCAAGTCTGTGGGAGTTGATTTGTTCTCAGAGGACGCTTTTGTTGATTTCTGCCAAACTCATCTGTAGCCAACCCAGGGGCACCATTCAACCATGCTTTGACAAATTGAGTTGCATCCCAGTCCAATTACTCCTCACACAAGACGCTTGGTGCAGTTCAGTGCATTACATGTTTGGGATTTGATCTATGGTAAAGCTGTTTCTTACTTTCAAACAAGTTCTAGTTAATATACAAATCTCTTTCAGCTTCATCACTAAGCCAGACAGCTTTTTACGGATTAATTTGCATTACTCACATTTCCTTCATTGCTGTTTCTTTTTTGTAAGTGTTGGGGATTGAACCCAAGGCCTTACACATGCTGAGCAAATGCTTTACCACTGAGCTATTTTTCCTCAAACCATCATTACTTTCCAAAGTAATGGAAAATTACTAAATACTAAATCAAGCTCTGATTCTACTATTTGCCATTTTCCATGGGATAAAATGGACATCAACGTATAGGTGCATATAAAGAAGCTCACCGTTAACTACACTTCCACCAAATAGACAAAATAAAGGACAAAATTTAAGAGCATATATAATCAAGTAAAGGAAATGATTGAGAACTAATAAGTTTTACATAGTAATTACCTTTGATTTCAGTGATCTTAAAGGATAACTTTACATACTTTAGTATTTAATAACTAGCTCTGATAGATGACTGGCTCACAAAAATATCTGTCTATTTAACAATCTAAGGAGAGCTGGTAGGAGCCAGCTCTAGTACAGCTGTGCCTCTGTCTTGTAACCCAGTAAGAGCTCTCTGAATGCTCATCATCATGTGTGTGAATAAGGAGCTTTGGCTTCAAAACGGCCGATGGCCAAAACGCTTGCAAAAATAAGGCAACCCTCTGGCATCTCCCCAGTCAATGATGTTGACGTAAAGTGGTCTCCAGAAAGACTGCGAGCCCTGGTGTCCCTGTGAGGCCCATGGGCTAGTTCTTGGGGATTTTTACCTCACTTCCCCTCATCTCCAAATGTAGCACATCTTCCGCCAACTCAATATCTGACTAGGATTTCAAAATTTCCCTTTAGACATAATGCTAAATATTATCTTGACTAACTTCTGCTCATTTCTCCTCTCACAGTATCCACGGACTCTGTGACTCTGTCTTCTTCCACTTATAGCCAGAAAAACCCAAAGCAGAATGTGATGTTGCATCAAAGGATGCACTTGCTCTAAGGATCATTGAAGGAGGGCAGGGCTAGGTTAAGAGGCAGAGACAAAGGCAAGTGTTGGAGCACACACATTTCTAGTGGTGCGTGTTCAAAACCAGCTCTTCCACTGAGCAGGTGTGTGGTCTTGGAGAAGCTGCTGCACCTCCCTGAATTAGTTATTTTCCTGTTACTGTGACAAATTACCTGACAAAATCAACTTAAGGAAAGAAAGATTTTTTTATTTTTATTTATTCATTTTTATTTTTAGCACACAGTTTAAAGGTGCAGTCCACTGTTGCATGGAAGCCATCGTGGTGAGAGAGTGAGGCATCTTTCTGGTCGTACTGCATTTACAGTCAGTAAACAGAAAGCAATGACTGTTAGCATTTTTTTCCCTTTATATTAAGTCTAGGGACTCAGCACACTCAGTCAGGATGGCTCTTCCCTCTTTAGTTAAACCTCTCTGGAAATATGTGCACAGGCACACCCAGAGTTGTGTCTCCTAGGTGTCTCTAAATCTCTACAACCTAATTTTAAAGCAAGATTAACCAGAACTTATTTCTTCTTCACCTTGCACAGCCTACCTCATGGCTTCGGTCAAGTTGGTACTACTCTGTGCATGCTGCTTGGGAAATAAGCATAGATAATGCTGTCTACTGCTAATGGGTGCTGTGAGGGTTAAATGAAGCAGGGGTTGTGTGGGGCTCGTAGAACAGTGTTAAGTTTATGGTCAGAGTTCAGTGTGCATTGATTTCTAAGCCTGTTATGATTACCATTAGACTCTTGCCCACGTGATCCAGCACTCTCTCAGTGCCATAGAAGCATCCTTGGCATCAGTGACGACCTAGGCCTTTGCAGGCTCAGTAGGTGTTCTTGGCTCTTTCAGATTTTGGTGGGGTGAGTGTGGGCACTTGTCTGTACAGTGGATGCGCGTATGACGTCAACGTTGGTATCTTCCGGAGCTGCTCTTGCCATATTTTTTGAGGTAGGGCCTGACACCGAACCGGAAGCTCAGCTGTTTGTGTAGCCACTCAGCCAACGAACCCCAGGTATCATCCTGTCTCTTCCTCCTCAGCACTGGTATTATAAGCATTTACTGCTATGCCTGCCTTTTTATGTGAGTTCTTGGGGACAGAACTCAAGCCCTAACGCCTGCCAGGCAATTTTATTATTATTTTTTTTTTACCAACTGAGCTATCTCTCCAACTCCATCCATGGCTTATTTTTCTTGAACCCCAGGAGCTCCTATGATCTTGAAGTCACTTGAAGATTAGCTCTGGAAAGCCTTGTCATGGGTTTTTGATTGTTTAATAAGGCTATTATAGGAGGATTACCCATTGCTTGCATTTCTCTCCAAGAAGACATTAGAATCATTAATGGTAGAAAAACATTGCCATGAACTCTTGCTTTTGATGGACCTAAACTAGCCAGCTTGAAGGAATTTTTGTACTTGGCATCACTTGGAAAAACCCTGTTTACATATGCCAAACCAGCAAACCAGTGCTATGGGTACAAAACTAAACACCATGCCTGGCCCTGCCTTTGGGAAACTTATAGGTTGGTGAAAATTAGGAAAAGTAAATATTCATTATGTATCTTTGTTGCAAGGACGCAGTGCTGAGAATACAAAGCAGGGACCAGAGCTGTGGGGATGTTTTCCAGGATATGTGTACTAAGGCAAGACCTAAAGGATTGAACAGAAACGGACCTTGGCAAAGGCTGAAGTCTAGTGCCGTGGAGAGAGGGTCTCCTTTGACACTCATTTTAAAAATCAGACCTCACGTCAACCTTCTGGAATGTCCTAAGGCTGTTCCTCTAGTCATATTGTACCAGCATATAACTGGGGTTTCTGCATGCAGAAGACTATCAAAAGTGAGGTCTGTGCCTGGTCCAATCCATCATCCAAGGGATCAAATTGTCAGCCAACCCTAAAGAACTGAGGTTTAGAGGATACCCATCATAAGTGTGAGCTCCAAGAAGTGATGGTTTGCATAGTTTCCCAGCCCCCAGTTTTCAGTGACATAGTGGTGAGGCCATGTATACCATAGAAATTGGCAAGTATTACTTTCTTTCTTAAGGCCTGGCGCTAAGACAGCACACCCTGCACATATTTTTACTTGGGAAGTTTTGTTGCTGCCACGCCCCCTTCCCCCCACCCCCGTACCCAGATGTAATTATCTTTACAGGTGTCTATATTGTCTGTTAAAGAAAATTCAACATTCACCAATTATATTGGAATCGTCGTGCATTTATTGCTTTGGGAACTGTTCTACACCAAGTTTGGCCAGAAATACTGAGAGTTAGTGCCTGTGGGTCACCTTTAACTCATAGGGAGTGACATTTAATGACAAATGCTCCTTGCTCTTGTTTCCTAAGAAGACAATTTTGAAATCTACTCCTAAGTCTCCCTAGGGACTGGAATCAAGGATCTGAGGAGTGACCTTTAATGACAAATATTCCTAGCTGTGGTTTCCCAGGGAGACAGTTCTGAGATGCATTCCTAAGTCCTCCCAGCAACTGGGATCAAGCACCTGTCACTCACAGCAGGGGATGCCTTTGAAAACATTTCTTTTCCAGAATATTTTCCTTCTTCCTCCCTCATTTGCTCTGAGATCACTGCCCAAATAAATCTCTGCATGCTGTCTGCATCCCTGGCCAAACATATACTTAAGCTGAGTCTGTTGATTTGGCATGTCAATCTCAGGGATGCCCTACTGAGCATCCTTATCATATTAATAAGTGATAATGAGGAAGTGGACTTTGATGAACAATTAGTCTATTGTGATATGTTGGAAGAGCTTGTCTGGTCCCCCAAGACCAATCATGCCTTGCTCCCATGAGGAATCTTTGGAAACATTCATCACATTGTAAGGCAATTAATTGATGGATTAACATATCACATTTCCCTTCCTCTGTGTGTTTGACACTGGGACAGTGGAGCCCGGCCTCTCTCACCTTAGAGCATCTTCCAGCCTAGAAACTTGGATGAACGAATGAAATAAGCTTTTTTGTTTTGTTTTGTTTGTTTTTTGAGACAGGGTTTCCCTGTGTAGCCTTGGCTGTCCTGGACTCGCTTTGTAGACCAGGCGGGTCTTGAACTCACAGTGATCTGCCAGCCTCTAGACCCTGAGTGCTGGGATTAAAGGTGTGTGCTACCATGCCTGGCCTTTTTAGCCCCTCACCCTGATACCTTTTTGGTAAAGTAAGTACTTTAAAGACATCCTTAGCATATCTTGGAAGAGCCATTAAAATACTAACTGTAGGTAGATGGCAGAGAAATGAATTACAGATTTTAGTCCAGACCTTCCAACATGCAACAAGTTATGTAGAGGGGACATTTAACAATATGGGCTAAGAAACTGAAGTAAGGCTTTAGCCTGTTGTGACTGTGAGATGTTCGTTGTGGGCTCAGGTGTTTGAGTATTGGGGTCCTAGCTGGTGGTGCTATTTTGGGAGGCTGTGGAACTTTTGGGATTGTGGTCTAGCGGAAGTGGGTCACTGATTCTGGTCCAAGCTCTCTGCTACCTGGTTAGCTTTTATGTGAGTACCTGCTGCTGCAAGCTTCAGCCATCTTAGACCAAATTGCTCTAGTCTGCCTTCCTCCCTGTGATGGACTGAATTCTCTGAAACCATGAACTAAAACAAAGCCCTCTCCTGCATTGCCGTTGTTAGCTATTTTTGTCTTAGAGACGAAACGAATAGCTAATACAAAGCCCACATTTCCTATAGATAGATAAATAGATAAATAAATAAATAGAATAAAAAGACTACCAAGGAGAGAAGCAGAAGCTACCACTTCTGACCATCTTTAATGATGATCTTTCAAAAATGCATCTTTTTTTTTAATCATCAGGAGCCTGTGATGCACTTATAACAACAGTGGAGAAAGCACAAACATGAGTGAGCACAGTTTCAGAGCATTGAGGATGAGCACTGGCATCACAAACCCAAACAGCATGTAACACTACATGCAGGGATCAGTGATACATGGAAAAACTGACGACCCGGACAAAGCAAGTCAAACCACATATAACAGGACAACAGTGGACACTGAAAAATGGTTGTCACACAGAAAGTGAAGCAGAAAACAAACAACAAAACAAAGCAAAAACAGAAAATAAACCAGCAACACAGACCTGACTTGAGAAACGATCTACTGTGAAGGGTGGACGGGATGATCCCAGATCTGCTTTTCACGTTATTTTTGTTTTTTTGTTTGTTTGTTTGGTTGGTTTTTGTTGTTGCTGTTTTTTTTTTTTTTTTTTTTTGCAGGAATTAACTGGGGAGCCATCCTTGTTAAATTTTTAAGCACAAGCCTGTAAGGTTAGAATCTCAGCAGAACAGGTAATATCAGGCACCACCTCTCAGCTGTTACCTTTTCTTTTGTGCTTTTGCTTTAAATCCCTTCCTACAAAGACGCCGAGCCACACTATGCAGTTTAACAGTAATTTCACTTTCTTCTTTCCAACTCATTTTTTTTAACCATAGGAAAATTATTTCCAGATTTAGAGCATATAAAGCTTTCAAGTGTCTTGACGAATTGTCACCACGAGTCCCATATAAGCAAAGCCTCCCATATTGACACTAGGGGACAGCTTCAGAGGGTCTTTCTAGTCACCCAGGGCTGAGTGAAAACCCCCTTCTTTGCCATCAGGTGTTCTGAAGGGCCTCTCTCCTTATTGGACTCACAGCTCCATTTATTCCTCTGTTTGCTTTGCAACCACTCTCTTTGAGTGTGCTCTGATTTTCTGTCTCTCTAGGTGCTAAAGCCGGCTTTAGTATATAGTAGATGCGCAGTGAAGACAAGTTGTTACACAATTAGTGACGAAATTACAGGGAATGATATGTAAATTGAAAAATGACTGAATGGCAGACCATAGGTGCCACTTAAAATCTTTATATTAATTAGCAAAGAAAGATTGATCTAAGTCCTTATTCTAATTGGGGGAAATGTTGAGCTAAGTCTTTCTGTAGTGAATTTGAGAAGTGTTGTAGATGGAATGGTAGTGAGCCCCAAATTCATGTGTTGAATCAGCGAACTCCATCAAAGAGCAATGCTATTTAGAGATGGGTCTTTGGGATATAAGGTTGGATGAGGACGTGGAGGATGAGGTCTAATGATATTATTAGTTTCTTTCAATAAGAGACGCCACAGGGCTTTGTCTCCCTCACTCTCCACTATATGAAGACACAGGGGGGGGGGAAGCACCCATCTAGAAGCTGGAAGGAGCACCCTCATCAGGCAGCAAATTCACGCCTTGATTCTGAACCCTCAGCATCAAGAAAGAGCTGTGGGAGGTAAATTGCTATTGTCAAAGATACCCAGCCAATGGTATTTTGTTATGACAGCCCAAGAAGTCAGAAAATAAAGCAATAAGCCAGAATTATTGTTAAAAGTGAAAGCTATTAAGGATAAAGTGGAACACAGCATGGTGGCAATATGCCTTTAATCCCAGATTTTGAGAGGTGGAGGCAGGTGGACCTCTGTGAGTTTGAGGCTCGCCTGGTCTACATAGTGAGTTATAGGACAGTCAAAGCTACACAGTGAGACATTTTCCCAAAAAGAAGAAGAAGAGGAAGAAGAAGGAGGAGGAGAAGGAGGAGAGAAAGAAAGAAAGAAAGAAAGAAAGAAAGAAAGAAAGAAGAATAAAGTGGAATTTAAGTGAATTAAACCTCAGAATAGATAGATAAGTCACAATGGGAAACCAATGGTGCCTGTGGTCATATGTTTCAATGCTTAGCCATAGGGAATGGCACTATTAGGAGGCGTGGCCATATTGGAGGAGGTGTGGCCTTGTTGGAAGAAGTGTGCGATTGTGTAGGCCAGATTTGAGGCCTCCTGTGCTCAGGCTCCACCCAGTAGAATGCCAGTCTCCTTCTGGCTGCCTTTGAATAGAACTCTTGGCTCCTCCAGCACCATGTCTGCCTGCAAACTTCCATGCTTCCTGCCATCATGATAATGGACTGAACCTCTGAAACCCCAAGTAAATGACTTCTTTTATAAAAGTTACCTTGGTCATGGTGTCTCTTCCAAGGAATAAAACCCTAAGAAAGAAGTTGGTACCAGGCAATGTGGTATTGCTGTGATAGACCTGACCATGCTTTTGATGGAGGAATGTAGATTTTGGGTTGTTACATTGGGAAAGCAATGGAATGTTTTAAGTGGGGCTTAGTGGGCTATACTAGTAGATGCATGGAAAACAGTGGTACTGAGGGTGACTGAACTGTGGAGGCCTGGCTCAGGAGGTTTTAGAGGAGAAGAATGTTAATATGTGGCTGCTTTTTGCCCTTTTCTGGAGACTCTAACTGAGGCTAAGGTGAAGAGATTTAGATTAATTGCACTGGCAAAGGAGATCTCAAAATAGCCTAGTATAATGTCTGTTCTGTGGTTCACTCTTGTGAAGAGTGTTTTGATCAAGTCTAGCAATCTGGGAAACAAAAATTACAAAGTTCAAGAGTTAAAGGGCTATCAGAAAATGGAATGGAGCAAAATACTGTGTTCAAGGAGATAAACAGATTAAAGATATTAAATCGAATTAAGGGAACGGTGATATCAGGGCTCTATCCAGAGGTAGTTGTGTGGGTGCTGGGAACTGATAACAGGGGCCTCTGCAAGAACAGGAGGAGCTCATAACTGCTGAGCCATCTCTGTAGCCCCATGAATTGGGGGTTTTAATGGCAATATTGTGAGGCTGTTAAGTACTAAGCATCTTTTCGAAAAGTGGCATCGTTTGACTGCTTCTGAAGGTATCCACACCAATGTCTCATGAACCAGAACCTCAAAGACTAGGATGTGGATTGTCATCATTTCTCTATGAGTCATTGGGACCTATGCTGACTTTCCCCAGTTTTCCTATACCTGAGGTCAGTGGAATGTTTGGCTTACAAGTCTTCAGTAGGTTGTAGAGCTATCATTTTATAGTCGCTGCTATACGTGTGAGCAGATTAATTCTCACTCTCACAGAATGCCAAGCTCAGAGATACAGAATTATACATGCTAACTAGTCACCACAAAGTCTATTTCTATAATTAATTTACATAGCAAATGTATGTTTAAGCCTTAGACTTAACATAGAATAAAGAGAAGAAAGAGAGATGTATAAAATTAAAGGTAGGGCTTAGATTTCACAGCAGAGAAGATGATGTTTTCTATGTCCTTGTTTTGTGATATATCGGTGGTATTGCACCCAATATTTATAAGCGAGGAACCTCCAGTTTAATACTTCTTGCCATGTTCTCATTTACTAGTAGGCAGGTGTGTGATTAAGCATGGGACATGTCTACCCAGAACAGAGGCGCATCCTTCCTAAAGAGCCTTTTAGAAAAGTAACCGCCATGCAGAAGTAGCATCATGTTGCCAGGGCAGTGAGGCACTCTCGTCATCCTTTGATGACTTTATTTGTTTGTTTATTTGTCATCCCTTCTTCTTTCGAGTACCAGACTAGGTGTGTGCAGTGTTTTGAGGGCCTTACACCTTTTCACACTGAATACAGCACAGTTGGGAAGTTTGGTTTTAATCTCCACCTTAGAACACTGAGCGAGTTCTTTATTTAAAAACAAAAATGAACTAGTAATTAAATCAGAAGCCGTAGTTGAGTTTCATCAAGTGCAGTGGCATCTATTGAGATAATTACACAATGTTATTATGGAGATGGGCTAAATTATATAAGTAATTCAGACTGCTTTTGTCCTCTGACATGCACAGGTGAGGTTAATTACAAAAAGGAATGTCATCATGCGTTTCTACCCTCGTCCCTGGCCCTTGCCTTTGTTAGAGGAATAGAGCACAGAGACAAAGAGAGGAGTATGATGAACCCACCAGCCTGTAACAACTGTGGTTGTGTATGCATTTTGATTTCTAATAGAGAAACTTTGGTGGATTCTACTTATTCCATTAGCTCTCAGTATACTCTGGCTCCATATCTGCAAACTGAACCAAGTCTGGAGTGAACATATTTGAAGCACAGTTGCATTGGTACAGAACACATATAGGCTGATTTTTTTTTTTTCTTGTATGGTGATGGGTGGGGATGGCCAGTGAGGTTCATTGAACGTAGGATTTCCAGGTAGAAGCGGACACTGCCTGGGATGTTGAGCTAGGAGTGTGTGACACTAAAGATGCCCCCAGTGGAAAACACTGGCATTGATTGGTGGTGGATGTCAGGGGCTGGGGAGGGAGGCCAGATGGTCTGTGAGTGATGGACTTGGCCTGTCCTGGGTAAAGGGATCCACTTGCTCTGATGGGGAAATTAGTCTGCAGTTCTAAGCACAGGCAGTTGATAGAATTTAAGTGACAGTTATTCTAAATGATTCTGATTCTTTTATAAAGGTATAAAAAGAGAAAATGTGCCATGCTTTATAAACCATAGGTAAGCTACACATATAGGTACCAACTTGTTCCCAAGTTTCAATGTCACAGCTCCAGCCCCACCATGACCCCTATGGCTCTGATCTTGCTGTGTGCTCTTCAACCCAAGTACTTATATCACTACCTAATTTTCCCACAGTTATGGCCTTAGAGATAAATCTAGCTCCTCCCTTGTTCTATTGACATTACCAGTCCAAAGCAAACACCTCCTCACAGAGTTGCGACCCCATGTCTTTTCGCTGGCATCACAATAGACTCTTAAATTGTTGCTACAGACTCAGCAGAAGACCCAGGGCACCCACAATTAAAGCTGTGGGGGTGGGAGGGAATAGTCGTAAAGGAGATGTGCTGTAATAAAGGCCGGAATAGGCTCCATTAAAACAAGAGCTTGTTTTCTTTAGGATGGCACAATTTTGAGTGATCTCTGGTGGCTTTTAAAAGTATTTGTTAAATGTTGAACATTGTAGTCTTACGCTATTTATGCCCTTTACTCCTTTAACTACAAAAAACGGGGATGGAGAAGGGAAAATAATAGGCACAAAAGCAAAGCACATGCACACGTGTGCATACACAGACACACACACAGACACACACAGACATATATGGACAGACATACAGGCATACATACACATAAAGACAGACAGACACAGACAGACACACAGAGACACAGACACACAGACACACACACACACACACACACACACACACACACTCCAGGATAAGATGTCTTTAAATTCTCCTACTTTATAAATCATCCTTTTCAATCTATTTTTATGAAAGTCTGTATAGTGACCTGGGTGGTGGTGTTGCACATCTTTAATCTCAGCACTCAGGCAGAAGAGGCAGGTGGATCTCTGAGTTTGAGGCCAGCATGGTCTAAAAAGCAAGTCCCAAAACAGGAAGGACTAAATAGCGAGGCCCTGTCTAGAATCCCCCCGCCCCCACACACACTGTGAAGTACTGTGGGTTCACTATGGGCCTCAATCTCTACAAAAGGCAGATCATATTCTATGAACAGGGAGGGTGCCACTTGTCTTCTGTTGTCACCTCTGCGTTTTCCAGCACAGGCTTCCTACTGTAGTTTGGAAGGAAAAGTGCTCATTTGGAGTATGTCCAACTGGCGAGCAAAGAAATATAATGAAACTAAAACAAGCAGTTGGCAATTGGCAGTAACTTGGGGGGTGAGGCCAAGGGGATGGTGGTGATGGGTTCAAGCCTGGCTATGGAATAAAGCAAATCTGTGCCATCATTAAGGGTTGCCCGTCTTGGCAGAGGCATCCGTTCCCACCTCCATCATCTTTGTCTCATTGTGAATGTGGGTTTAGCTCCCTCAGCCACAGGCGGCTAAGGTGAGACATGCCTGCTGCCCCTCCTAGTCGTAGCACTACCGTTCCATCTCCACGTCCCTGTCCTCACCTACTTGTTCTCTGTTGAGCAAACTCATATGTATGCGAAGTTGCTAGGGGAAACTATCAACGTGAGGCATTTAAAAGAGAAATGGGAAAAGATCTAACCAAGCTCCCACTCTAGCTTTTAAATTTTTTTTAACACTTATTTGCTTTGTGTGCCTGTGTACATGTGTGTGCAAGTGTGTGCTCATGGCCAATACACGTGGAGGTCAGAGACACTGAGTGGGAGTCGGGTTCAGTTCTCACCTTCCTAGGGATTGAACTCAGGTCATCAGGTTTTAGCAACTAGCTGGTACCTATGCCTGCCGACTCATCTTACCCACCCCACACTCTGGCTTTTATCCTTCAGACAACAACTTATATATTGATTGCAAAGGGCTTTCGAACAGGCAGGGAGACCAAGGGTTATTCCCATTTCATAGATGCACAAACCAAGGTTTAGGATATGAAGTCCTCTGTAATTGGAGAAAGTAGAGACTGGTGAACCAGGGTCTTGAAAGTCATTCTCTCCCCAGGCCCAAAGCCCTGAGCTGGGATGTTTCAATAATAAAAGATTTGGGAGAACCAGAGGGAAGGGCTCAGGACAAAGGCATCCTTACTCTTAGAAGGGATCTGGGCTCTCCCTTAGTAGCACAACCTCAGGAGACAGTGACCTGAGAGTCAACTTTTTGGTTCCATTACTTTGCTGTGTGACCCCAACAAGGTCATATAACCTGCTCTCTCTGAAACTCAGCTTTTTTGCCTGTAAAATGGGATAAATGATTGTTCTTTCCTTACAGGATCATCAGATGCCAGACAAGTTAATGTATTTAAGCACTGTACTGGCTCAGGGCCAGCATCAAATTTCAGCCATCTCTGTTACTGTGTCTTCCATCCAGGACTTGGTGGGCAGCTGCTCACTTACAGCTTATTAAATGACTAACAGGCACATGGCACTTTCCTGGCAGAGCCTCCATAAATAAGCTAGCCGTTTAGTAATCAGAGATGGGTCGGTTGAGGGAGGAGAAAGACAAACAGCAGCATGTGTTTACCATGTATGCTGCGAGAAGCTTCTGCCCCTCAAAGCAGATTCACAGATGCCTTTGGCAAGGGCTGGGCAACATAAGGCAGGAACACCAGTGAGCCTGTGGTCCCTATGGTGGTGTCTCAGAGGAAGCTGCCACAGCAGGGCCAACTGCAGGATCAGAGAAAGACATATTCTTATTCCTCCTTTCTGAAGAGCAGGGGCCCCTAGGGAGTTCACGCATGTCACCTCTGGTCACTAATAGGGTCTCTCCATTGAGAAGGCGCCATGTTTATCTTCATTTTATAGAGGACAGAGTAAAGCTCAGGTAACAAGATGAGAGCCAGGCAGTGGTCGCATACAACTTTTATCCCAGTACTGGGAAGGCAGAGGCAGGTGGATATCTGAGTTTGAGGCCAGCCTGGTCTACATAGTGAGTTCCAGGACAGCCAGGGCTATACAGGAAAACCCCTTCTCAAAAAAAAAAAAAAAAAAAACAAAACAAACAAACAAAAAAAAACCCAAAAACAAAAAACAAAAAAAACAAAAACAGAAAAACAACCAAAAAAAAAAAAAAAGTAAGATAATTTCCCAAAAGAACTTGAGGCTGGACCTAGAAGAAGGATAATAGAAACTTCTTCCAGAATCTTCCTTTTGGATCCAGATATCAACTTTTGTCTCTTTAGCCCTTTACAGTCCGTTAGCACCGTTTTTCTTTCCCATCATTTTGGATTCACAAATTTTGTATTCAATTGTGTCTTTCTCCTCTTGCCTACTAGGTTTTCAGCTATAGGCTAATCAGCCCCTGTCCACCTGCAGAAACCTCTTTCTTACAGCCACGCTTGATATAAGAAAATGGCAAGCCCTCTGCAAAGGTCCTGCCTGTAAATCTCTAGCCCCCTAACAGACTTCCCTGGTGCCTGGAGTCCAAGAAATTGGCAGGTGCTATTTTCACTCCCCTAGGAGGTTTACAGATCTCAGATAAGAACCTGGGACAGAAGAAGGTGATCTGTATGATGGGTACATCTAGATGTGCCCTTCCCTCCAACCCTCAGAGTATCACATTTCTTTCCTGGGAGGCAAGATCCTGTCCCTGCTGCTCAGGAATCAGAGAGTGCCTGACTGCACACCCATGCTGTTTACTATTCATCAGCCTGTGACACAAAGCCTGTGCCCTTCCTCCGAGATTTAAGAAGGGACCTGTAGTGGAAGTTTTGGTTTCTCAGAACACTCAGTTATGTTATGTAAATATGTTTTTGTTTTAATCCCAAGTGTGGGATATGGGGCTGCCTTAGTTTGTTCATAGCTGCTAACTATAATTGCCTCATGTGGCTTGGAGGGGGGTGTAGTCTCTGTCAGCTGAGAGAGTTGAACTCTGAGGACTCTGAAAGGGTATAAATACCAGAGCCCAGAGATAGAGAGACAGCTTTGAGGAACAAGGCTTTGAGGAGATGGTCGGGGTAGGAAGAAGGCTGCTGGTTTGTTTTCTGTTTGCTGGTTAGGTGAACTGCTGGATATCCTGATGACTGAGATTGGCCCAAAGAACCCTAACAAGCTGGAAGTGTAAAGGGAACTCTGCCCCCTTCCCCACTACCTAGAGTTGGATGGTTGGTGGAAGGAAGGTAGATTTATAAAGGAAATCCAAATAAAATAGTTTTTAAAGTCTTTTACAGGGATCCCCACTCTGCCTTGTGTGTTTGAACTCTCCTCAGAGCCTCACTGCAATCTTTCCCACCCCCTCTCTTTGTCTCTGTCTCTGACTGTCTCTCTCTCCGACTGTTTGTCTGTCTGTCTGTCTGTCTCTCTTTCTCTGTGTATGTGTGTGTGTGTGTGTGTGTGTGTGTGTGTGTGTGTGTGTGTGTGTCTATGGCATTGCTAAGTTTGTTATTCAAAAGCGTGATCCACCTTAGGGTCCTCCGTGAACCCCAAATCTGAAACCTTTCACTCCTTAAGTTTGTATGTTGGAATCTTAATGTTTAAGATCTTATGTTGTTGGAAGATGGACGTATGCGGGGACACCATCCCGTGAAATGAACACAGAGACAGGGCGACACTAGGGACTGTTAGCAACAAGGAGAAGCTTAAAGAGGCATGGCCAGGGCTTTGTTTGCAGGTCTCCTCAGAAGGCAGTAACCCTGCTGAGATCTTGATCTCTCCTTTCTGCTTGCCATATGGAGAGGCAAAAAGGTTTCAACTGCATGGCCTATAGTACTTTGCTACAGCATTGTGAGTGAGCAACCACACAGTTCTTCTGGAAAATAGGAAATACAAAATTCCCATTTTACAGGAAAATAAGGAACGAGGAAATGAAGTGTTAGAGAGCAACGGCTAGGCAGTAGGAGGGTTCAGTAAAGCAACCTGTTGATTCAATAGCGTATACTATTTATTTCAGGGTTTGATCACAGATGAGAATGAGTCCTGTGTTAATAGAGTGCTTTGCAATTAAAAACTGAATGTGTTGTGGACTCTAGGGATCATACAATAATAACAACCCTATATTAGTTACAGGAATGTGGCAGTATCTCCATTTCTTTCCTTCCCTTTTTGTTTATAATCTATGTTCTTCTCTGTATAAACACACATGGAGGTCAGAGGCCACCGTCAGGTGTCTTCCCCAGTCGCTTACTTCCTTAATTTTTATAATAGGGACACTCACTGAACTTGCCATGTGCTG
This sequence comes from Acomys minous, assembly GCF_964271855.1. Taxonomy (NCBI): domain Eukaryota; kingdom Metazoa; phylum Chordata; class Mammalia; order Rodentia; family Muridae; genus Acomys; species Acomys minous. Next base: position 14,114,776 of record NC_140496.1, read on the forward strand.
AGTCAGCCAGACAGGCTGACCAGCAAGATGCAGGGATCCTCCTGGCTCTGCCTTCCCCAGTACTGGGATTACAGATTGGTCATCGTGGTAGCTGGCTTTTTAATAATGAGGGTTCTAGGGGGAGGTATCAAATGTAATCTTCATGTTTACACAGCAGGCTCTTTACTAACTGACCTGTCTCTCTAGCCCCAAGCATCTCCATTCCTTATGGAGGAAACAGGTTCATAGAATTCTTGGTGGGTTCCCAAGGATGGGAGTAGAGCATGTTCACAGCATGCTTGGCTGCCAGCTGTGGCCTTTATCCTTGCATTCTCTGATGTAAACATCTGCACTAGCATGCAAATGCCTCCTTACCTGCGACATAGCAACCCCTCCCATCTATTCTAGTGAATGAATCAACATCTGTGGACAACTTAACCTCCATAGATACCTTGGAAACTATTTTAAATTATTTCTATTGCTCTCTTGCAAGTAAGATATGTAAAATAATTTCTCTATCAGCTCCGAAGGTGAAGAGAACATTTCTAACCATTGGCATCAGCAGAACACAGATCCCAATCTTTAAAAACTATGCCCAAGAGCTGCGTACATCAATGGTCCCTGACTTGCAAAGAAGACCAACTTCATGATATATTTTCCACCAAGTGAAAGGGGCAAAGGCAAAGGATAATTATTATTATTATTGTTTTTTTTTTATCATAACAGGGATGTATGCAAGCTGAGCTTGTGGACTTCAAGTAGGAGTGTTAAAGCTATGGGTAATATGCATAGGTTTGTGGTGTAGATAGAGTTGATTGGACTAGGTCTGAGTGGGAGATGCTGCACTGGGCCATTGGAAAGGCATGCTCTGGGGCTCTGGAAGTCTCTTGAGTTCTGCTTGCTTGGCACCCTGGTGCCTTAACTCTGTGATGACATCAAGGGCTTCAGTGTCAACAACAGGCTGAGTGTTCTGCCTATTGGGTTATTTAGTTTTTCTGGTAGAAGTGGAAGGAAATGACCATTACCCTCTTCAGTTTTCACAAGCTGTGGACCATGAATGTGTCCATGACAGAGGTGAGACACTGGGCTCTGGAGGCAGAATCTCCCGACTCAGGGTTGGGATATTGACAAGACGGAGGGAGGTGCGTTTTTAGAGAGTAGCTGATATCATCTTTCACAAGTCTTGAAAATGACCAGAAATTCTTTAGGAAGGCAAGGAGGGAACGGCACAGTGAACAAAATTTCCACTATGGACCTAGGAAGTGAGACACAGGCATGCATTGAGGCTGGAACAATGGGGGCACTTGGGTATCTAGTTGTGGGGGGACCCCATTCGTTCCGTCTGACTTCCCTTCTCTCAAGATCAGCTTCCCCATCACCCCCCCCCCCCACCTCATCCATTCTGCATTTAACCTGATTAAATCCTTTGCTCTGCCTGGATGTGTCCACCACCCATTGTTTCTTTCTCTAGGTCCTAGCCTTTGCTGGGCTGTAACACAGACCCAGCTCTCGCTCCCACTCAACTTTTCTTATCTTCATTTTATTTCCTTCTTATAGACTTATGCATGAACTTCTGCCACTTTGCCTATGCCTTGTGTGTAGATCCAGGCCTCATACACAATTGTGCCCAAAGCACAGAGACTGGTGTGGAACAGACAGCTACTCTCGATATATTTGGGACACTGATGATATATTAGATTTCAGTTGCTGCTATAACAAATTGCCACAAATGCAGGGCCCTCAGCCAACATAGATTCATCATTTTAATAGCTGTTTAGATAAAAAGTCTCATATGTACAAAACTCATGTGGGCTAGCTGTGTGCCTTCTAGAGTCTCTGTGTCCTTGCTCTCTCTCTCTCTCTTTCTTTCTTTCTTTTTCTGAGACATTTTTTCCTCTGTGTTAGCCTCAGCTGTCCTGGACTCGCTTTGTAGACAAGGCTAGCCTCAAACTCACAGCAATCCACCTGCCTCTGCCTCTCGAGTGCTGGGATTAAAGGTGTGCACCACCATGCCTGGCGTCTTTCCCCTTTCTGGTTCCTGTAGTATTTTTCTGTTCCTGGGCTCATGGCCCTGCATCAAATCACCTTTCTTCCTCTGCTTAGGGTATCAATGTGCCTTCCCTGTTTCTGGTCCCTAGATTTTTTTTTTTTTAAATTAGGCTCCTTGTGACTACAATGAAGCCATTAGGGCAAGTCCTTAATCATACATACAAGATGCCTTTGTCATATGGGGTAGCATATTCAAAGATTAGAGATTTAGAAATAGACCTTGGTTTAGTTTTGTTTTAAGTTCTCCTTGCTTGGCACCTTGCTTAGTAATCCCTGGTCTTCGATATCTCAATGCCAGGGTCTCATTCCATAGCTTAGGCTGGCACAGAACTCACTATGTAGCCTAGGCAGGTTGGCAGTCCTCCAGCTTCAGCCTCCTGACATATGTGGACACTTAAAAATTTTTGATTATTTGTGTGTGTGCCTGTGTGTGTGTCTGTGTGTGTGTGTGTGTGTGTGTGTGTGTGTGTGTGTGTGTGTGGTGTATGCATATGCGTGCAGGAGTTGGTTCATCCCTTCTAGTAGGGAAGGAACTCAGGTTGCCAGACTTGGCAGCAAGCACCTTCACCTGCTGAGCTATCTCACCAGCTGAGATATGGACATCTGTGAGGAGATGTGATTCAGCTTTATATAGATGAGTAGCTGAGTTAGAGCTATGCAATTTATTTAGTCTGTTGGACAACAAGGAAAAAGGAGCAGGCAAACACATAAGTGGGTTAAGAGCCATAACCCTCAGATATGTTTAAGTAGCAGAAAATATGCCATTGGGGTGGGGGGTGGGGCAGTGTGCTTAGAAATAATGTTTATAGGGTAGCTTTATTTGTCTCACAGTTCAAGGGGATACAGTCCATCACATTAGGAAAAGCATGGAGGTAGGATTATGAGGTAGCTGCTCACATTGCATCTATAGCCAGGAAACAGGGAACCATGGATGTTGGTGCTCAGGTTATTTTCTCCTTTTTATTTAGTCTGGGACCCCAGCCCATAGGATGGTGTCACCCACATTTAAAGGTAGGTCTTCCCAACTCAACCAACCCAATCCAGACACCCCATCACGGTCATCTCCAGAGGCTTATCTCCTAGGTGATTCTAGATTCTGTTAAGTTGACAGTCAGTATTAACTATCATATGTCTATCAGTATACACACACACACACACACACACACACACACACACACACACACACGTAATACAATATATGTATTGTATTAAATCATGGATTTAAATGTAATTTAAGCATCATAGAGTTCATCGATTAAAGGTATACAACTCAATGGTTTCTAGAATATTCAAAGTTGTGCAACTACCACTTACTGTAGAACATTTTTATCCCTCTAATAAGAAATGCTGTGCCTGTGAGCAGTCCCACTCCATTTCCCATAATCCTTCACCCCAGGGAATCCCTAATCCACTTTCTAAACTGCCCTCCTCCTGATTTGGCCCCTGTTGGATGCTTTCCAGGCACTTACTCTGTCCTATGCAAAACAGCAGGCGTATGGTGGCTGCCAGTCAGCTGTACCTACCTATTCCCTCCTGGCCCTGGCCAGTTGGCCTTCTGCTCTCACCACACAACTGAAATGGCTTTCTGAAAGACTAGGAAAGAGCCCTGGGTCTAACCCAGTGCCCTCTCCTGCATGCACACCTGATAGCAAGCAGTGGTCAATTGTAATGGCTTATTAAAACCATCTGCATGGCCTATGACACTGCCTGAAGTTACATTGTCTGAGTCTGACTGCTCAGTGAAGCAGAGAACAGCACAGCACTGCAGAGAGGTTAACAACCCTGTTACCAAGTTCAGAGTCAGGCTATCTGTGTTGTAGGGTCAGCTTTGATGCATACAAGCTCTGTGATCTTCAGAAACTTTATCTTTGTATGCCTCCATTTCTCATCTGTGTCACAGCTGTTGTCATGGAAACCACCACTCAAGATCCTCATAAAGATTAAATGGATGTTAAGACTGCCACAAAATATGTGGTATATGGACTCCTTCTGTGATGATTCCTAATGTAATTATTTAGCTCATTCTTTGGTTGAATGAATTTATTCATTGCCATTTTCCCCCAACAATGTCTATGCTCTGAGGTTCAAATGTCCCACAAATTCAATTAAAGGCAGGTGCTTTGGGCAGTGAAAATTCTCCAGCAGCTCATTTTTTGTGATCTTACAGATGAGTATAATAGCTCCCTGGTCTTTGGGTTACTGGAGAGTTTAACCGAGTTAATACACAAAGCACATCAAATGATACCTGGCACATCTAGAATCTTCCCGAGATATTAATGGGACTAGTTATCCAGTCCTCTTCCCTCACTTCTACGTGCCTGTGGGTCTCAGCTCTTCGGGGACATCCTCACATGCGCTTCCTGTTTTCCTTAAACAAGACTCGCCTCTGAGCTTGTAAACTTCCTCAAAGAAACTTCTAGTTTGCCTCTTGGCATTTGCTTCCCAGATTGAAGGCATTGTCTCTTAACATCCCTGGCTAGAGCAAGAGTTGGAGCCTACGGTACTGTAGGACTGCTAGTCACGCCTCCCTCTGCCCACTGTTCCTGGGTCATGACACTCTCCTGTGATTGCTTCCTGACACTAATCTCTCTTTTATCCAGCTATTTTTTTGTTTGTTTGTTTGTTTCAGGACATAAAAAAGCACCCATGAAGCTCATGTACCCTTTCTTTCCCTCCATTCCTGCCTTTAGGCAATCATCTATCTGTTTGGAGCTTGCATTGACTTCAATGAAAAAGACAAATACAGTCAAACCATGACTGTCTGCATGGAGCTAAAGTGCTGGCTATGCATAAGGAGAGATTCAGGACACACACACACACACACACACACACACACACACACACACACACACACACATCAAATAAGGGACTCGGCTTGGGCAGTGACCTTCATGACACTACAGCCAAGAGAGAGATAACATAACCGACTGAGAGGCAAGCAGGCCAGAAGGCCACAGAGACAGATTGTTCCCTGCCTTCAAGCAGAAGGATGACGTCATCGCATAGAGCCGCTCTGGTGAAACTTTCTGCAATGATGACAGTGCTTTAATCACACTCTGTCCAGTGTGGTAGCCACTAGCCGCATGTGGCTTGGGAGTACTTGAAACTGCATTTTTTAACATGACATCATTAAAACTTAAAGAGCCACCTACGACTAGTGGTATCCTATGGGAGGCCACAGCCAAACTCTTTACTGAAATCATGTTGCATAATGCAACACATGGTGCCTTCAGTGGAGGACTTATAAATATATTGAGGGCTGGGAAAATAGTTCAGGATCTACATGTTCACTCTCGGAAGTGCAAGGATTTCGGCTAGGTTCCCAGAAGCCATCCAATGTAGCTGGGTGAGGCGGTGTGTATTTACAGTCTCAGTGCTAAGGAAGCAGAGACAGGAGGACCACCGGGTTTGCTAGTCAGCCAGACTGGCCTACTTGATGAGGTCCAGGCTAGCGAGAGACCCTGACTTTAAAAAAAAATATGTAGGTAGTGCCCTAGAAATAATGTTCAAAGTTGTTCTTCAGCTTCCCAAAGCACACATGTACACCAATGCCCTCATAAGCATGTGTACAATTCACATGTGTACACATATACAATTGTCAAGATCCCATGCAGCTTCCAGTGAGATGTTCATTGGCAGATGGCTAAAGTCCTCAGTGATATTGTCTAAACACATTCCATTTGGATGCTGTTGGTATGGTTTTTGTTTTGTTTTCGGTGTGTGTGTGGTCTAGTATAGCCCAAGTGGCTTAACACTTACCACATAGCCAAGGCTTCCTTTCAACTCCTGATACCTTCATCCTTCATTTCCAGGAGCATTAGTTGCATGTGGTTGCAGCAGATGTAGACGCTTGGAACTGAACTGGGGTCTTCCGCAGGAGCAGTATGTGGTCTTAACTAATGATCCCTCTCTTCAGCTCCCCTCTATCTTTTGTTTGTTTGAGACAGGGTCTTGCCATATAGACCAGGCTTTGCTGGAGCTTACATTGGAGCCCAGGCTGGCTTTGAATTCATGTTCCTCTGGCCTCAGCCTCTTGTGTGCTGACATTGCAAGTCTGTACTGGCAACCCTCACTTCAGGTATATGCCAACACAGTGATCAACTCTAGGGCCATGGTTGAGATTCACTAGACTAAGGATAAAACGGTGCCAGACTCATAATAACTCTATTAAACCAAGGTCAACTCCAAGTCTTCTGCCGGGCAGCAAAGATGTCTGTGGTTCCATCCACTATGCCTTATTTGCTCTCCCATGTAAAGTCTGGATCTTTCCTTCTGTTCCACCTGTCTCATTCATGCCTGTGATTTTGTTCACATTGTTCCTGCAGTTTGAAGTATTTTTGTGATACTAAACATCATCAGAATGATTTCTATCCTTTTTTTTTTTCTTTTGAGACAGGATTTCTCTGTGTAGCCTTGGCTGTCCTGGACTCGCTTTGTAGACCAGGCTGACCTTGAACTCACATTGATCTGCCTGCCTCTGCCTCCCGAGTGCTGGGATTAAAGCCGTGCATCACCACGCCTGGCTATGATTTCTATCTTTTTAGTGTTCACTGAGCTACATTTATTTGTGTGTGTGTGCGTGTGTGCGAGCGTCTTCATGCATGTGTATGTATATGTGTGTGATATGTATGTATGCATTCACCTAGCTGTGTGTGCATGTGCTCACAGGTGTGTGTACACATGTGTTTTTATGCATGCATGGAGGCTAAAGGTCGATCTTTGGTGTTTTCCTCAATCATTTGTGCCTTATTTTATGAGGCAGGTTTCTCGTTGAACCTGCAGCTCACTGATTTGCTTAGACTAGCTCACCAGTGATCTACAGGGGTCTGCCTGTCTCTGCCTCCTCAGTGCTAGCATTACAGGCTTGTGCCAACATGTTTGGGTCTTATGTGGATACTGAGTATACAAACTCTGGTCCTCATGCTTGCATAGTAGGAGCTTTTCTGATGGACATATTTTCCTAGCCACTTTCCCTATGTCATTCTTAAAGCAGTCTCTGAACATTTCATTTATTCTTAACTTTGTTCTCTTTTGATTTCACACCCAGTTGCAGTTGAAATCGATACACTGTGACTGACTATTTTTAGTCTCTAATTATTTCATAGGTTCAAGTTTTGCTTAAAAAAAACCCAAGGGCAGGAAACAGATTGTCTATGATTTGTGTAGACTTGACAGCTGGAAATACCACATGCACAGAGTAGGAACTTGTTTTCTTACGTTTCTAGTCCATGTGACCATGGGCTCATAGTAGGCGCTTGTTTTCTTACTTTTCTAGTGCATGTGACCTAATGCCTGACAAATGTGACTTAAGAAAGGACAAGTTCACTTTTACGCCATCACAGCAGGAAAGCATGGTGTCTGGAGCATGAGGCAGCTGGAGACATGAGCCCACAATCAGGAGGCAGAGAGATAAGAATGCTGATGCTCTGCCTGCTTTCTCCTTTTGGCTCAGCTCAGGGTACCACCAGCTGATAGGTTGGGACTGCCTGTGTTGGGTGGCTCTTCTCTCCTCAGTTATGCCTTTGAGGAATTGCTCTGAGAGACACACCCAGAGGTTTGTTTCCATGGTGATGCCAAAGCAAGCCAGGTTCACTATGAAGACAACCATCGTGAGTGCCCAAGGAAACGGCAGCTGCTTGGAGGACAAACATAAATGCTTTGTCCCCTTTCCAGCTTTAAACTGCAAGCTTCATTTTCCCCCCTGCAATGTAAAATGCAGCTGTATGTTTAGCATCTGAAAGCAAATGGGAGACTACCGTATCCCCCGCTCTGCTCTGTGTATTAAATTTACAATAACGTCCCAGACAGATGGCTAGAAAGAACCCTTAATCGTGTCTGATATTATTAAATCTTCTTGTCTGAGGCCTCAGAGAGCCCAGGAATATTTTCTTTTAATCCCTGTGGGCTTTATATTCTATAAATGGAGTTACAGAGCTGGTCTGAGAAGCAATTTTGTGTAAGCCTTTACCAACAGGGAGGGGGGAGATTGTTGCAGTTCGCCCTCGAAGGTTCTCAGGCAATAAGCATGCTGTACTCCCTTTAAGCCCAGAAGAGCTGCGTGGGTTTGATAAATTGCTGTACTTGGTCCAACTGCAGCTCTAAACAGATGTCTGTAAATATTGTAGAAAAAGAACCCTCAGAAAGTTGGTGGGTGTTGCTGATGAGTGGCTGTGGAGGCTTTGTTGGCAAACAGGCAGCAGCCGTCTGTCTCCCTTCTGTGGAGGACCAGCCTGCTACACTGAGTATATAGTTCCTTTGTTTTGCCAGCGACTGGATCATCTACCATAGCGTCCATTGCTGTGGCTTCTCCTGGCTCAGCTTCATCTTCCTCCTTTCCTCTTCTCCCTGCCCCCTCTTCCCCATACAGGGCATCATGTATCTCAGGCTGGCCTCGAACTCACTATCTAGCCCATGTTGAACTTGAACTCCTAATTTTCCTGCCACTTCCTCCTGAGTGCTAGATTTACGGGCACACACCGTCATTCCTGGTACGTGGGAGCAGCTACGTTATAACCCAAGCCCCACAGCTTGTTTCAAAACATCAATTCTCAACCCACCCAGTGGCTCAGGAGACATGTGACAATAACTAGAGACATTAGTTTTACTACTGCTGTTGACATCTGATGAGTAGAAGTTAGGAATGATCCTCATTTTTCAACATTGCATAGGACAGCCCCGCCTTCCCTATGAAGAATTATCAAGACCAAAATATAAACCAGGCCCTGAATGAAAAACCATGACTTATCTCTTTTTTTTTTCCTTGAAAACTTTGTTTTAAAATAGTAACAGCAGCAACAGCAACAACAATAACAATATCATTTTTGGCCTGAAGTAAATTGAATGGTTTTACATTTTATTAAATACAATAATTTTTCTTTCTTTACTATCTCTGTCTGTCTGTCTGTATATATGTGTGTGTATGTATGTGTACATGTGTAGATTAGAGGACAGCTTGTAGGAGTTGCTTTGATCCTTTAGCCTTGTGATTTCTGGCTATTGGTGGCAAGTACGTTTACCCATTGTGACAACTTGTTGGTTCCAGTAAAATGTCTTTCAAAAAGTATAGCTTGTTTATTCACTTACTCAACTATTTGTTCAGCAAATATTTATTAGTAAACATGGCAAGTTTCTAACTAGTTATGTTTCTGTGAGGTGTTGGGCTCCTTGACTCATGCATACAGTGTCTTGTTTCCGGAGCATCCACCCTGTCAGGCACTGAAGGCTGCAGGCCTATGTGTGGGATCTTCCTCAATAGGATTTACCTTCTAGTAGATGTCAGGCCAAAGTCAATACACAAGCCGATCAAGCATGGGGGAATATAGCCGAGACCACCAAGGAGGGGAAAAGGACACAGTGACCAGGGCAGAGAAGCAGAGACATGAACAATGGGGAGGATGGATATTTATTTAATGCAGAGGTTGCAACTTCCTCAGAGGTTCAAGGTGAAGAGCGGGCGGTGGGTTTAAACACCAGAAGACTAGAAGCTGCATGGAGCATGAGAAAATGGATGGGAATACAGTGCACTTGGGAATACAGGACTTGACTTATCTCAAGAAGACAGAGATTTAGACAGGGTTTAAGGTCCAGTGCATATGTATTAACAGCCAGGAGAGAGTGGGTGCAAGTGAGGGTGTCATAGTTACTGTTCTATTGCTGTGAAGATACACTATGACCAAGGCAATTCTTATGAAAGAACACATTTAGTTGGGACGTGGTTACAGTTTCTGAGGTTCGGTCCCTTAGCATCCTGATGGAGACTATGGCAGCTTCCAGGCAGGTGCTGGAACAGTAGCTGAGACCTATGTCCTGACTGAGAGGGAGGGAAAGAGGGCGGGGGGGGGGGTGTGTGTGGAGGAAGGGATGGTGGGAGGGAGAGAGGGGCAGGCAGAAAGAGAGAGTGCCTAGGCCATGCATAGGCATTTGAAACTTTAAAACCCACCAACTTACTTCTTCCAACAAAGCCATACCTCCTAATCTTTTTAAATAGTGCCATACCCTGGTGACTCATTCAAACATATGAGCTTATCTGTGGCGGCCATTCTTATTCACGCCCCCACAGAGGAGCTTGTACAGCTCAAACAAACAGAACTGGGTGTGGAGATGAAAGGAAACTTGGAGATTCAAGGTCAAGCTCCGGACTTTCCAAGTCCCAAGTCCAGACACAGCTCAGTCAAGAGAGCTGTCAGCCGTGGCTTTCCTGCTGCTGGTTAGTGCCGAACCTGTGTATTTTGTCCAGCAACCTGCGTGGACTCAGTCTTCCATTCAGTCCTGATGTTATGCCAGCATGCACTGAGCTGTAGCCATCCCCTAATGGTACAGGCGGTAAACCTTAAACCCCTACCCAGATCTAGACAGTGGACAGAACACCCTCCACAGTAGAGTGGAGAGTGGGATATGACTTTCTCCCATACTCTGGTGCCTCAACTTTGACCATGTCCCCTGGAGGGGGAGACCTGGTGGCACTCAGAGGAAGGACAGCAGGTTACCAAGAAGAGACTTGATACCCTATGAACATTTACAGGGGGAGGTAATCCCCCTCAGGAACGGTCATAGGGAAGGGGAATAAGGGGGAAATGGGAGGGAGGGAAGAATGGGAGGATACAAGGGATGGGATAACCATTGAGATGTAACAAGAATAAATTAATAAAGTAAAAAAAAAAAAAAAAAAAAGAAAGTGATGGCAAGCCCAGGTGCCTTTCTTAGACCCTGCCTGTGGAAGCATAGATGCCCACTAGGAGGCGTGCTGGCCTTCAGTTCATCTTGTCTTTCCCATTCCTCAGTCTCACCGACATCTTCTGGATTACATCATTACCCAGGACTTCAACAAGCAACCTGTTTCTCCTGCGTAGATGACACCTTGAGAACCAGGAAACATATTTGAACATGTCCCTTGGACGGAGATGCCTGGTGGCACTCAGAGGAAAGATAATAGGTCACCAAGGAGAGACTTGATACCGTATGAGCATATTCAGGAGGAGGAGGTCCCCCTCAGACACAGACTTAGGGGAGGGGAGGGGAGTAGGGGGGAAGTGGGAGGAAGGGAGGAGTGGGAGGATACATGGGATGGGCTAACAACTGAGATGTAATATGTATAAATTAATAAAAATGTATTTAAAAAAAAAAAAGAGAGAGAACCAGGAAACAGCCCCTCCCTAACTTGACTCTCTAGCAGATCCTCTTGGTACTGGAAATTAATGCAAGTTTCTGTCTGGCCCAAGCTTGTTGCCCTGTCCAGGTTCTCTTTGCCCCATCTCTTCTTGGCTTAGAAATAATTTACCTGTGCAAATGCTGCAGAATATTTGATCCCATTGTGAACTCTGAGATTGTGAACTGTTTTTAGTTTCTAGTTGTAGAGTGGCCCCTAGCACACACTTTAATCTAAGAGCTTTCCATTTATTGTCAACAGGTACTGTGGTTTGTATCAGCCCTAGCATACACCTTTAATCCAAGAACTAAATAAAGTCAACCCTAGGTCAAGAGGTAGAGCAAGAAACCAGCTGATAGGGATCAAAAGGAAAGGAAGGACATTGGGAGAAGGGTATTTAAGACATCATGTAGAAGGAGAAGAAGAAGAAGAAGAAGAAGAAGAAGAAGAAGAAGAAGAAGAAGAAGAAGAAGAAGAAGAAGAAAGAAGTAGCTTTTGGCTTTTAGTTTTCGATTTTGGCTTTTGAGTTTTTAAACTTTTGGATTTTGGCTTTTTTCTATGGTACATGAGCTGAGAAGAAAAGCTTTTTCCTTCTGGGACATCTGCTGAGTCAGCAAGGAATCATGTGAAATGCTTGAAGAATTCTTGGGGTCGTTCAGACCTGCTCTCACAAGCTACCAGATTTTCTGGGTCCCTCTGGGCACTGGGTTAAAACCTGAGTCTTTTCTGTGCCACACAGATGAGAGTTGGTCCTGATCATTCCTGGTTTTCTCTGGCATGCCACAGTGAATACTGTACAGATATCTGATTCATTAGATTGAAAACGTATTCAGTATAATGATGACAAGAGGCTAACCATCTTGGCAATTATACAGGACAAAGAATGCATTATTATCTGATTTACTTTAGCAATAAATTGAATCACATTGAGAATGCACAATAGAAAAAGGATGGGAAGGAAGGAAGCTGGAACATTAACAGAATTACTCTTCTCTGGAATGTGGATGTGCCCTTTGTTTTCTACTTCTGCTGTGCTGAATTAGGAGTATCCTGTACTGAATATTTATTTCAGTTATCACAACAAACAAAAAGGCCCTTTGGTTGGCTGTTATTTTTTTAAAGGCTGCCCGTAATACTTCAGTATTAGAATGGCACATGTGGGTATAGTTCAAGTTCACTGGTTAAGAACCAGTTAACACACACACACACTTACACACACACACACACACACACACACACACACACACACACACACACGCATGCACGCATGCACGCACACATCTGATCCACAGAACTTAGTGTTTGCAACATAGGTTGCAAAGGTATCTATGATTTCCCCAAAGTTTAAAAGCACTTATTCCTGGGCTGAGGCGATGGCTCAGTAGGTTACAAGCTTACTGGGCTAGCATGCAGACCTGGGTTAGGACCTCTAGCATCCACATAAAAGTTGGGCATGATGGTGTCCATCTGTAAACCAAGTACTGGAGTTGGATGAGGGGAGGTAGGTAGATCTGGGGAGCTTGCTGACCAGCAGTGTAGCCTAAATGCCACGCTTCAGGTTCAGAGAGCACCTATCTCAAAATATAAAGTGGAGAGTTGATTGAGGAAAACATTCAATTTTGATGTTTGGCTTGCACACATGCCCACATAGGTGAGTGTATCACACATATGTACACACACTCACACATGCCCCACATACACAAACACATGTACCCCCTTCAAGTACTTGACCCATAAGGCACCTCATCCGCAAAAACAATGGAAGACAAACGAGCAACAAAGCCCACACCATCTTAAGCATTTTCCCAGGCCTCGTGACTGATGGAGATATGAAACGTCACCCAAAACTTAGGTCACATGCTTCCCTTGTTCTCACTTACTCTACACTCCACCCTTTTCTGGTTGTGAAGCATTTCTGGACTCTTTGAAGACTGCCTTCCTCCTTGAGTACCATATAAACCAACCTAACTAGTTCCTGCTTTAGCATCCTTGAAGCTTATTTTCTTTACTGTTCAAGAACGTGTTCAAACACAAACAGATCCACCAACCATCAAACAAGACCAGCAGCAACAAAACACTGAAGTCAGTGCAATGTCACACCCAACAGAATTGCACAGTCCATCACGACAGCTGGCGATGTCTCAAAGGAGCATAAAACACCCCGTGTCTGCGTAGAAATCATTCTCATGTCTGAGCTACCTTGAACTTGACCTCTATATAGCCAAAGTCACAATATTCATGGCATTCTAATAACGTGCACTCTTTTCTCTCATCAAGGTGAATAGGGTGTGTCCGTCCACATTTGGTGTCTTAGCTGGGAAGGAGGGCTTCATGTATACATGCTGGCGGTGTATGGTTTGAAAACCTCTTGGGAACTTGAAACAATCCTTACCCTTAGAGTGCCATGATGCAGATGTGCCAAATCTGTGGGGCACATGTGGCCAAGGACAGCTCCAAATGTGATCCAATAGAAAATCATGAGCTTACTTAAAATGCTAGGAGATTTTGGTTGCGGGGGGGTGGGGTGGGAGGGGGGGTTGATTCTTTTCTTGTTGCCCAACTGTGTGTTTCCTGACTGTGAACTTGGTAGGCGACAACAAACAATCATCGTGATATCAGAAGGTTGGGCTCACCTGCTTTCAGACTTCGGTTTCAAACAAATCTGGAGAGAAAGGGGTTTGTAAAAGATGGTCTTGGATGCCCAAAAGCTTCTAGAAATAAACCCAGAAGGTCGCTTGCTTACCTCCTCCAGGGCCCATAAGGAATCCACCACGGGCTTGATCTTCTTCTGGTTGTACAGCCCTATGAGCTTCTCGACTACCCCTCGGATGAGGCCTGAGCGGCCCTGTTTGAAGAGCAGGTTGAGGAGTGAGAAGCCTGCAATGACTTTGTTTTCTTCATACAACTTGATGGGGTTCACTTTCTCCACCTGCCACCACTGCAATTAGAGAAAGTTCTAGGTTACCAAGTCTCAACATGGGGGCTGCATCATGCAATATGACCTATGTCACGGGGATATCATCCACTCCAGGGAAGCCAAGATTGAAACTGGATAGACTCCAGTGAACTGACCAGGAGTCTTGGTGATACAGCTTTTAAGCATCAATTTCTGAAACTTCTGCAGTTGCTGCACAATATATACTAAACAGAGATGCTGTGAGAGGGGACTAATTTAGGGAGAGAGGAGAAAGAGGAAGGGGGCTGGATACCTCTTTTCTTAAAATCCTCACTCTGAAATGCTTCAAAAGCCAAATCTTTTTAAGTGCTAACATGATACCACAAAGGGACACTAAAAATACTGTCTATGTTGGGAATGTAGCTCAGTCGGGACGGTGCTTGCTTAGTACACAGAAAACTCTGGGTTCGAATCCCAGAACCACATAGAATGAGCATTATGGAGGCACATGCTCATAACCCCAGGACTCAGAAGGCATAGGCAGGAGGATCAGAAGTCCCTGGTTATCTGCAGCTAAATAATGAGTCTCAGAACAGTCTAGGCTGCAACAGAACCTGTCTTAATGCACACAGACACACACACACACACAGACACACACACACACACACACACACACACACACACACTAAAATTTATACCTCATGGCTTACATGTAAATATTCCCAAATCTGCAAAAAGTCTCCCCTCCTTCCACTAATGCACAATCTTAAGCTCCTCTTGCCCCACTTATTTGGATAAGGTGCCTCAGTTTACTCGAGGCCACATGCTGATAAAATAGTAAGTGTGTGATTAGGACCATTCACTCTAGAGTTGACCCTAGCTGGAAACCTCCCTCCTCATCCTTCTTCTCCTTGCTTCATCCTTCTCAGATGACACGAGTGAAGGGAAACACTGGCATGCTCCTGGCGGGTCCAGGCTAAAGCCTTTTGGCTCTGTGAGGATGTTTGTGGGGATGGCGAAAGGGTCGTAACACGGAGAAGTTTGCAGAGTGACAAAGTATTGAGATCATGAATGCAGGGGCTCCCTCCCCGCCTTTTAATAGGGTGTGTTGGGGTAGATAATGGCCAGGCTACTTACTGGGCAGGTAGGTAGAAAAAATGGGTAAGCTAAGAAGAGAGCACAGCATGGAGTGATAAAGCCAGGAGGTTGGGACTACATAAGTGGCTTTCATATGTGACAAGAAGTTTATGAACAAACAAACAGCTATTCTTGAGCTGCCCCACCCCCAGCTCTGCTAAATGTGCTTCAGCGAAGAATTCCATGTATGAGGCCGTGGGTGTATCTCAGTTCAGAGAGTATGTGCCCAGCACGCATGAAACTCTGCTTTTGATCTCCAGCACCACGTAAAACTAGATTCGGTAGCACACACATAAAAGATTTATGTTTATTTTCAAACTATCTTCCCGTCCCTTGCTCACTGAATATCAGTATCCCAAGATAAAAGTTCAAAATATCTGGGCCCCCAGGATGAAGCTTGACACATGCACATTGGTAGGACCTCAGGGCATGTTTGTGTCACGTGTGCCAGCTGATGCTGCAGTTACTGCACGGCTGTGATTAAGAGCTCTGAAGATGGCTCCCTGGGTGAAGGTGCTTGCCACAAGGCCTGACAATCTGAGCTGGATCCTTGGGACCTACATGGTGAAAGCAGAGAATGCAAGTTGTCCTCTGACCTCTTCATGTATGCCATGTCAGGTGCACACACACACACACACACACACACACACATTAATAATGTACTTAAAATCTTTTCTCTCTCTTTTTTTTAATTTCTAGAGCTGAGCATCACTTGTTAGCTATGTAACTCGACTCACCTAACCTCTGTGTGTTCAGTTTCCTTACCATACCTTGGGGAGAGGGAGGATATTGTATGAAATAAATGTGCTCATACAAATGTATGCCATTACTGCAGTGGGTATATACCGGTTGCACCTTAAGCATAGCAAATTGATTGTCATCTTAATCTGAGAGCCATGTTATAGATTTACTGAGTGAGGGCTTGGAATCAAGCACCAGACTTCTCTGTAAATGCTAACTTCATCTGTAAGAATCGTCTGTGGAACGGCACAAGAGTGAATGGGCTGCCAAGTCTGACAAAGCACGAAGTATTCACTCTGCTGAAATGTGAAGATGAAATGTAATTAAGATAACGGAGTGAGGACGCTATGATGGTAAATGTGCCTTTCTTGACTGCATAGAATTTTCTTCCTGGGGCAACACCATCCTTGCATTTCTCAGAAAACCTTCTCTTCAATTTACTTCTAACCAATCAGTCTGCATGGACCTGGGCCTCTGAGAGAGAATGGCTTTTATTCATGACCCTCAGCTCCGCAGTGTAATAGTACTCATTTGGGGAAGAGGAATCCAAGTCTCCATCCTGGTTGTGTTGTTATGAATGCCTTCCCTGAGCACGGGCACACTGTAATTATTTCATTAGCACTGTGTGTTGAGATTGGGCATTAGGGGTGAGAAAAGGGGAAATTACCTCTTTACAGTTGTATATAATTTTGTACCAGCATGATTCCACAGAGCAGATTTTCAGCATCATGCAAATTGTATCCACAGCAACGAAACAGCTGTGAGTGGGACAGAGCCTGTCTTCAGGGACAGGCAGTAGATGGCATCCTTCAGTAGGCTCTACTCTTGTTCCTATAAGCACTGAAGTTCAAATGATTCTTGATCTATGCTTTTACTAAAGTCCCTTATGCAAAAAATGCAAAAAGAGTCCCTTAAATTTTGATCTCACTTATAGAAGGAATACTGGCATTCCCCGAAACAGCAAATGTTTGAGGGTAAAATTTGGGCAGTCAGTGACAGAATAAAGAACATACAACTGTGCCTGGCATGTTTAATTTTGACTTTCAACTTGACAGCCTTCAAAGTCATCTTGGAGACAAATCTCTGGGTATGTCTGTGGGTTCTAGATTGGGTTAGCTGAGATAGGAAAACCAGCTAAATGTGATCAATACAACTCCATCATGACACACAGAGAGTAAGTTCTAGCTGCTGTCCTAGCTCTCTCACCACTCTATTCACAATGCCTCCTCTTTACCTTGCCTTCTTCCATTTCAGAATCTTATTTCTATTCCCTTTTGAGGTTGGATGCACATTCATGGATACACATTTCCTTATTGTCAGATCTGTCTTCTTAATAGGAGCCACAGGGGTCCTGTGTGCCTCTGTCTCATCCACCATGAGGATTGATGTCTTTTTTGTTTGTTTTGGTTTTTCGTGACAGGGCTTCTCTGTGTAGCCTTGGCTGTCCTGGACTAACTTTGTAGACCAGGCTGGCGTCGAACTCAAAATTATCTGCTTGCCTCTGCCTCCTGAGTGCTGGGATAAAGGCGTGGCGCCACCATGCCTGGCTTCCCCTATGACTTTTAATGCATGTCTTTTCACTAATTGTCCCATACTAGCAGCCTCTTCAGTGTCTAGGAAGGCTAGGTGCTACATATTTGGACACTATGCATTGCAAAATAAGACGCAAAGATATAAAGTACAATGACTAATCTTGCATTATCAAATTTACATTAGTATTAGGCCCTTCATCGTTTTCTTTCTTCCTCCCTCCCAAACCAGCGCAAGGCTGTATTGTTCAGAAGCAGTTTTATGATTCTAGTTCCAAGAGACAGCACCTCACCATGAGTCTAAACAGAGAATCTACAACACATATTATTTACTATGTCTACCTTTTACATACTTTGTGCACTTTTAAACACCTAGAAGGACTAGATGTTTCAAATGAGGACATGAATTTGTCCCCTATATACACAGGAGTGTTGAGACGGCACACATGGAACAGTGGTTAGATCTCAAAGTGTCTTCTGAGGAGAGCATTCTGGTCTCCAAACTCGTTTTCTTTAGACCCTCTCCTGTCTTATGTGACACAGGCACCTGTCCCTTGATGACATTTTCTCAACTCTTCAGAAGACAACTTTGCTATGAATTTAACACTGAGTATCCAGAACGTGTGGCTTTACTAACTCTAGACGCTTGATGTCTTGATGACTTCAGATGCTACCCACTATAGATGCTCAGAAAATGCCTTGTCGTGGTGCTTACTGTTGTAGAACAGGACCCTCTGAGCAAAATATTCATCAGAGTGCTTGTGCCTGTGCAAAGCAGGCTTGCTGGCTGTCGACATCCCCTCAGAGAAGGGGAGGGTAGAGAGGATCATGGACCCTCACCTGAGATTCCAGATGCTCCTCCCACATATAATGTAATTCTGTCCTAGTTGCTTGTGGCCTAGCTGTCTCAGGAGGCCCTAGAAGATCATAAGCTGGGTAAAGATTTTAAAAAAAGGGTCCTGTCTATGCAGCTACAGGGAAGCCATCTCCCATGCTGGGTATGCACTTCCCAATGTAGCTGCTTTAGGGTCACCTGCCCTCCTGATGGTGCCTCCTCACATGGGTACCTTTCCATGTGTAAGGGCAAAAATCTCAGTGGTTCCACAGGGTGAACTCTGGTGGAATCTTGCTTTGCTTTGTTGTCAGGACCTTCTGAGGAGGGGTTGTGTGCTCACATCTCTGCAGGGGAAAAATTCTCACCACACTTATGTGTGGGTGCCTTGGTGGCACCAAAGACTGGAGCACAAGCACAGAAGTTGACACTAGTGAGAAACAGCAGTCCCTGGCTCTAGTGGGTTGGGGTAACAATAAAAGCACAACCCCAAATCAGCTTAATTCTAACACATAGAGAGGTTCCCTGCCCAGCAATATCCAGTGTAAGCAGGTGCGGTGAGAGAGAGTGCTCCTCAGTGACAGACAAAGGAATCACAGACTCAGAGATTATTAAAGTCAGGATGGGACAGAAATCTATTGCAGAAACCTGGCCAGAAAATGGTCAAAATAAAAGACTGTCTACTCTAGGGAACAGTTACAGTGAAATAACTCTTAAGTTCACTTTTGATAGATAGTTGAACCAACCTCTACTGAAATAAAATGGAAGCATTTCAAAATTTCATGGATACTACCACATCTCAGGTCCTGGTCCTGCCTGTATGCAGTTAGCAGGGAGTGGATAGGGCATTTATTGGAAATGCATGATGCAAATGAAGACCAGCAATCCAGCAATTGACCAATGTCTTTTTTTTTTTTTTTTTTTGAGACAGGGTTTCTATGTGTATCCCTGGCCCTCCTGGAACTTCCTCTGTAGACCAGGCTGGCCTCTCTATCTCAAAGATCACCTATTTCTGCCTCCCAAGTGCTGGGATTAAAGGCGTGTGCCACCATCACCAATCAACCAATGCCTTTAGATAGAGCTCACAACATGCAAATCAGTGTTAACCAGCAGCTAATAGACCGGCAAGGGATACTTACTGACTTTGCAAAACTAAAGAAACTCTTGGTCTCTCCAGTTACCATGTTGGATGAACCTGCAAATGAAAGATTCCCAAGTCAAGTAATTGTTCATGAGAATCAAGATATCTTCTTACACCAGAAGAGTGGCAGGTGCTTAATTTGTACATAAGTGACAAAGCTTAAAAACAACATATTTTAATCTTGGAAAAAGTAGAGGTGTTGGGGTGGGGCACAAAGTGGAACATTTGGCTAGGTATCTACTCTAAAAAAAAAGTGGTGGTGGTGGGGGGGCATTTTTCATGGTGGCTGTTTCATTCCTTTGGAAGACCAGATGTGTAGCAAAAGGTGATTAACCCAATGTTTTAATACTATGAAACATCTTTGTTCTATTTATTGAAAATAAGAAGTGAACTTTTGTAGGAAGGTACTACGTAGAGACAAGTACGATTTCCTATCAAGTGAGAGGCTTAGGACTTTGACATGGGCTGGGTATGGGACGGTAGGGAACTTGGGTGGATAGGGAAAATGAAAGGCAGAAAAGACAGAGGAAAGACAGTAAGTTCAGAGGCCGGGGGAAATGTACAGTGATGATTTGTCAGCTCCAAAGGGGTCCAGGCAGAGAGGTTATAAAAATCCAAACTAAAACTTTAGATCAAAGAATATTGGAAACTGCTTGTTGACAACTGGGTCAAGTGACATTCAGATGACAGATGGAAGTGGAGTTGGGAAAGATAAGTGGGGAGTTAAACGACCCCTTTGCAGGGTTCCTAGTTGTTGGGGGGAGGGCAGTGAATAGAAACTGTCCCAATCCACTGGCCCCTTTCCATTCACTTTCCTGCTTGCCACAATGTATCTGGAAGTGTAAGGTTTTCTTAGAGAATAGTCATATACTTTAAACGTTTGCATATTTAAAAAAAACTGATCATTTGGTCTGGGTAATCTATTACACAATCAGTTAACCATTCCTTTATGTTTGATAGGGTGATGCCTCCCAGTGTGATCAGAGTGCCAGGCTTCCATTATATAATAATCAAAGTATCAATGTAATGACTTGGATAATTGGAAGATAATCAGGTTGAAGGTCACTCAAATGACATCATAAAATTGAGGCAAAAATACAACTCCTGACTAATGAGAAGGAAGGATGAGTAAATTGTCCATTTGCCCATTAGTCACATACATTGTCCTTAAAATGGTACAGGCCTTTGTAGGTCCCCATCAATAATATTAATCAATTAGTTACTTTTTAGGGAATATGTGGTCAGGGTAGAAATGTCCAGAACACATCAGCAAAGGATATGTTGCCCACCTGCTTAGTGAGCTCAATTCTTTTGTAATAATGATCTGATGATGATAAAATATTTTACAACCCTTAAATATCCCTTTCATGAAAGAATTAGCTTCTTTTTTCCTTCTGAAATACTCAGAATTAAGGCTCCATTTCTACTACATTTTCGATTTTGTGGAGACCTATTTTTAAGTGTGTGGATGCATGTGTGTGTGTGTGTGTGTGTGTGTGTGTGTGTGTGTGTGTGTGTGTCTCAAAAGACAAGAATATCAGGTGCTGAAGTTTTACTTTGTTGGAGAAAATTTGCTTCTAATTTTTATAACTTTCCTGCACACTCAAGAGCACAGTAGATGTGGCCAGGTATGGTAGCATACAGTTGTAATCCTTTCAATCAAGAGAGTGAGGTAATTCAAGGGTTATGAGTGCAAGGCTGTCCTAGGCTATATAGTGAGGAACCATGACTAAAACCGAACAAAACAAAACTTAAAAAAATCACAGCCTAGAGGATAAGGCAATAGACATATAAGTTAGTTTTATAATTTATGCCCATAATATCAATACTATCAAAATAATAATTGTACTAAAAAGTTAGACACTCCCACGTTTGCTCAGATCCAAGTATATTTACACCTTTCACCTTGCAGAATGTGATAATCACAGTGGATATTTTTCCCCCTGCTCTTGTTGCTCTTGCTCTGTTCTGCATGTACTCACCATATAAAATGTAGGTTCCCAGAGGTTTGAGGAGACTGAGCCCCTTGCCAGTGTTGTCCCCACACAGGCAGTCCAAAACGATGTCCACACCTTCAGTTGAGATCCTGCACAGTAGGAGACAAAGCAAAGTGATGTAACCTGCCAGGAACCAAACTCCCGGGTCTTTCCTTTCCAAGTTACACCATCTGGTCTCCAGAATAGAAAGAGTGAGCACTCTAGGACCATCCTCCTAACTCCTGACATCCTTGACTTAGTGCAGATGCTCTCTGGTAAGTCCTCTGTGAGCTCAAAATATCTCAAGTTAAATTTTGTTGATTTCATCTAACCTAATACCTGCAGTGCGGTGCACCGTGACATGCCAATGCTTTACCCTCATGATTGGGAGGCTGCTTTGGCACTGCCCCCTCCCCATAAAATCACAGGGGAATATGACATATTGGTAGCTGAGGAAGAGATAAAAATTGACATCTTAAATATGTTTTACGTTTATGAATGCCGACCGCTTAAAAAAAAAACCTGGGTGGAACCACTGTGAGTCAGGTACTGCCTATAGAAGCATTTCACAAAGCTGGAGGCAGCAAAATATCTCTCCCAAGGAAACAGCCTGGAGTGAAATAACAAAGAGGACACTGGACTTCGAAAGTCTGAGCTTTTCTATATAGCTCAGTGGTTCTCAACCTTCTTCAGCTGCGACCCTTTAATACAGTTCCTCATGTTGTAGTGACACCCAACCATAATTTTTTTCATCGCTACTTCATAACTGTAATTTTGCTACTGTTGTGAATCATAATGTAAGTAATTTTGGAAACAGAGATTTGCCAAAGGGTTGTGACCCACAGGTTGAAGACTGCTCACTCAAATTCTCCAAGCCTTAGCTCTCTCCTTTGTAAAGCAGAGCTAATGCGTTTCTTTAAGGGGAGGGGGGAATGCAATGAGGAAACAAGCAAGATATTTGGCTCTGGCTTCCCACAGGCCAATCAGTCAATCTCTCATCCAACAATAAGTTTTAAAGGGATATGGTTGACTTGTAGGGTACTCTCCAAGGTACTGAATAGAGTCAGAAAAGAAAAATTTCCCCTGAGTTATGCTGCTGCTAGTCTAGCCTGGAAGTTTCCATATAGCTTTTCATGCACATTTATTTTCCCCTTTCAATTACCCCACCCCATGCAGAATTCCACCTCTTTGTTTTCATGTCACTGATACTACGCTATCCCTTCTTCTTAAATTCTTCACCCAATGGTTCCTTTCTACTTGGCTGAATTTCTATTTGGTGAAGGAAGATAATATGGTTTAGTTACATCAAGGCAGTAACCACCAGAGTCCCTTCACAGAGCAGAAGGGACAATGAAAATTTTATTTTTTACATCCAAAAACCAGTTGGGGTCTCCAGAGGCAGAATAGGGGTTTTCAGGATAAGCTATGGTCATCTCCAGGGTGACCACCATTGCCCTCTCTTGTCTTCCTGCAAGAACTGAGCTAAGCCAGGACCTACTCCACTGACCTCCTCCATGCTGGAAAGAGATCACAGGCCTCCTCTGGATGTAGGTACCCGCTTCCTCAACAACTCTGTGCGATCTTCTGAAGCTAGAGCACGCAAGACAGGGCTTGAATTTTGGGGGGAGGGTCAAAGAAGTCTCTTTGGAGTCCACTGAATCTTTTTGAAAGTCAAGATTTATGTGCATGTTGGGGAGGGGGAGAAACTGAGTAGAGGCAGATGACATCCCTGGGGTCTCAGGTCCTGGTGCTTGGTCACTCTTGTTCAACTGTTTAAACAGGTATGCAGTAGAACTTTGTTGTCTGGGGATGATGTAGCTGCTGCTATATTGAAATCGGAGCAGGAACCCTCACAAGATTGGGTCAGTTAACCTTCCTCAGAGAAGGACGAGGGCTATTCAGCCCCTTGTCTCAGGTTCTAGTTGCTCCCTTCCTCCTGTGACATGGTCTTGGGGTGCTGCAGTATTTAGGAGGCTGGATATTGACTGGGTTGAGAACTCTAGAAATTGAAATTTTGAGAGTTGTCACCCATGCTGTGGTTACATGGCTGCCCAAGTGAGAGACCCACATTTTTGGAGGTGATGGCCCACTAAAGCTCTGTGAGTAACCCCAAAAATCTCTAGGCTCACTAAGCCAGACATGAGCGGGATTTGTTTCTTTGGTCTATTCATGTCCTGCCTGTGAATGAACATCCACGTACATTGATCCTTTTCAGGGCAGGGACATTTTTTTTTTCAGGGACATTTCACATTTAAAGAGTGCTGCACTTCACCCAATCACTAGGATGAAATGAGTGGACGCTGTTGAATGGAACCTACTCAAAGTAAACTGGGCTCAGGTCTGGTGTTCGAGGCCCAGAGTTAGAGATGTGGCTCGATAGAGCACTGGCCTAGCATCCACAAAGGCCTGGGTTGGTCCTCATCACCACATAAAATAGGTGGTACATGCCTTTAGGTCCAGCAGTCAGGAGGAGGAGGCAGGAGGATCAGAAGTTCAAGGTCATCCGTGACTGTAGAAAATTTGCAGAGACCGTGTTTGACAAAAACGTATCAAGTCCAGAAGTGAGGTTAGGATAGGCCTGGCCACTGTCATGCTCACATTCAAAGCACCCTTGGCTGTCCTTTTTATGGGGTCAGCAGGACCATCTCCCACAGACTAGTTAGCTCTGAGAGGCCCACTTCATTCCTGATATCCTCATTTCTAGGATGTGTATTCTATGTGTATTCATAATTTCCCAGCAGCAGAAGTGGGCCAAGGGCTAAGAGAGTGTTTCCCTGTCTGTTTTCAGCTGCTGTCACAAGTCTCTGTGGATTTAAGATACCAGCAAATGCAGCTCAGGGAGTCTCTGGACCAACTCAGCTGCAAGATATTTTGGAATTGCTGACCTAAGACCTCACAGTCCAGTCTTCCTTTGTTCCCATTCCTGGTCCCTCTATGGTGAATGCTGCCTCTTTGCTTTCCACCCACATGGAAAAGAGAGGAATTTCTCTAAGTAGGATGAGGCTCCTTGAGAAACATTACTAGTGAAGAAAGCCTTTGGCCCTACCAAGAAGTGCATCTTTTTTTTTTTTAACTGTTCCCTTGGCTCTCTGCTGAGCTTTCTTTTTCTAGATTCCCTGTGGCCTAAGAACTTGCCTGTGTTACAACTTCCAGTATGCTTGTTGCATAGTAGGTTTCTCACAGAACGGCTGGCCAGAGTAGGCATGTCCCAGAGGCCTGAGCATAGCACCCAGCACCCAATAGGAACAATGCCTAGTGCACAGTAGACATCTCATGGATGTGAAGCATGTTGTCCTGCACACAGTAGGGTTTTCAATGGGATGTCTGGCACATGATAGGCTTATTTAAGAGCACAATGCCTAAGATCATAGGCTTCCCTCATGGTACTGAGAACAGTATTGATATCCATTAGGGCTTCTCACAGGATGCCAGGCAAAGTGCTTGGTGCAGAGTAAACTTCTCATGTAGTGGTTGATGGAATGCTTGGTACACAGTAGTTTTTACATATGGATATGGATGGCACACAGTAGGTTTTTCACAGGGTGCACCTCACAGCAAACCTTTTTTGCAGAGGACTAGACAGAGTGCCTGGTGTACCTTAGGCTTCTTATAATTGTTGGGCATGATGACTAACACACAGTAGGCTTCTTACAGTGTATCAGGCATGGTATCTAGCATACGGGAAGCAAGCTCTTCATATAGGCTTCTCTCAGAGTGCTAATCGTAAGTGCTGATGCACAGGAGGCTTCTCAGGAAATGTTCGCTACTAGTGGTTCCCTTGTGTACTTAATAATTACATCCTGTCCAGAAGTCATCTCTGGACCTGCCTCCCTATTTTCTCCTAGCAATTCGATTGTCAATAATTTCCACCAGTAGTTGAGTAAGCACCTACTATGGGCCAGACACTCTGCTAGGCACCAAGGCCAGCAAACCCAAGAGGGACAATCTGTCTTTTCTGACCTCACACTTCATGGCTTCACCTTTCACCTGGGACTGCAGATTCGAGTTGCATGACTAAACAGCAGACCCCTCCAGTGGGAGCTGGCTTTTTTCCTCTGTGGATCCTCAGCTTTGCTCCTCCCCACCCCCCAGTTTCTCGAACCAGTTCACAGTGATCACTGAGCAAGTGGCTACAATCCAGGGCTACTCCCTGTAATCCTTGGAGGCTTCCCAGTTATGCTAAAGATCATCCTGACAGCTCCCAAGGTCACAGCAGATGAAGCAGAAGTTTCCTTTCCTCTTGTGTTTTTTTTCTCTATAGTCAATGGTCACCATGTCTATTTTCCTTTTCTTTCTATTTTTGCCCTGTGTGCTAACACATGGGTGAAAGCCATAGGTTAACCTAGGCATCATTCCTCAGACACTGTCCACTTTATTTTAGAGGGGAGCTCCTCACTGGCCAGGAGCTTGCCAAACAGGCTCGGCTGACTGGCCAATAATCCTTAGGTATTCTATTTCTGCCTCCCCAGCACTGAGATTACAAGCATGTGCCACCATGTCCAGCTTTTTAATGTGTGTTCTGGGGTCAAACTCAGATGTTCTTCCTCATGCAGGAAAACACTTTATGAACTGGGCTGAGCCCTCAGTTTTCCTTTGACTCTGCCTGTTCCTGGCCCCTGAGTCCCATCTCCCGCTTAGCCTGCCCACTGTAGCCAGATCATCTCATAGATTCGTCTCACATAACAGCTCTTAGCTGCCCTGAATCTGCAAAGGATTCTAGATGTTCAACATAATCCAATTTTAACTCTATCTAAGGGCTTTCAAGAGCCTCATCCATGGAGCTGAGAAGTTTTGTTTAACATTTTTATGTTTTTTTTTTAGTTGGAGAGATGGTTTGATGAGGCAAGGTGCCAGTCATAAAGCCTGGCAATTTGAGTTTGAGCCCTGAGATTCGCGCAGTGGCAGGGGAGAACCGACTTTCACAAGGTGTCCCCTCACCTCCCTGTGTAGACCCCGGCACACACCCCCCTCCAATAGATAAATAAATAATAATGCAATACACATAATAAAATGATTCTTCACGTGCAACAACTGCACTCATTTATGACTCGCAGTGTGATATCTTGACACGTGCTCATAATGACAATGGGCAAACAAATGTGGGTAATTAGTGTACCCACCTACTCAATCATTAGTCAGTCCAAGGTTGCTTAGTTGGGAGCTCTTTGCTCGCAGGCCCCCATGGGTGATATCCAAAGATGTTTCATTGTCATGACTTGGAGGTTACGGCAGGTAGATGCTAACTACATCAAATAACTACAAAATCTAATAACTACACCTAATAAGTACCACGGAACAGGACGGCCTCCAACCACAGAATGACTCCCAGTGTACCCAGTGCTGAGACTGACGAGCTCCAACCTAGCCTGTTCCTGCCCTCTCAGTATCTCACACAGCCACAGCCTTCAAGTTGGAGGCTTGGTACCCTCACTGGTCCAGGAGTGAGCCATCCCTACTGCCTTTGGGAGAGTGACTGTAGATGGTAGAAAGTTTTTAACTCTGGAAGCAGGCCATGTGGAGAGAGTCCCAGTGAGCACAGGCATGTGAAAGGCGTTTAAACCTTCTGTGCCTTGCCTTTTCCTTGAAAAAAAAAAATCAGGACAGTGTCATTAAAGTTTCAAAGGCCTGAAAGCGATCTCCCATGTGCGCTTCAGGCTTCAGTCAGATCTTGCTTCCGTGTGTCCCCTAATGCCCTGGATGCAATCCCTTATCACATTAACTATAAGTACTAGATTGTAAAATATCAGGACATATGGATATGTGCACCTTGGTCACCACTGTGCTTGCATAAGCCATTTGTAGGTATCAATAATTAAAAATAATACACAAATGCACAAACATACAGTTTTGAGCTATAATTGATGGCAATAAATCGAATGGATTTAAACTGTGCAGTTAACAGTTAACAGTGGCAGAACACACCAGTGAAGCCAGCTCAAGGCAACGGATGCATCATTCCAGCTCGAATGTTTCCTCATGTTGTCTTGCAAAACATAAAGAGTTGAAGAAAACTGAACCTCCAGATTTCTAGGGTAAATCTGGACCTAAGCCTCAGTCTTCTCATCTGTGAAATGGGACGGTTTTTGCATTTGTACAAGATGCTTGTGAAATGGTCATCTAAGTGGAAAGAGGCTGACAGTATGGCCGCTCTTACCTGCCTTGTCCTGTCCCAGCTCCCCTTGCCTGAGGTTTGTTCCTACATCTGCCACTGCATTGCTTTGTACCCTTTCAGGGCACCTTGGGGCTAACTGCGGTGCCCTTCTCTCTGTATTTTCCTCTCGTCTTTATTTCTGAAGGACTCTGAGTCAGGTAGACAGGACTCAGGTCTGTACTTGCTTGGTCCGTTTTCATCCCTTGTTATCTTTTAACGTACAGATAAAAAGACCAACTTGAAGAGGAAGTCTGTATCAGAGTTGGTGCCCTTCCCCCACCCCCAAGGCCCAGGAGATGGCTCAGCTGTTAAAGTCCATCCCTCACAAGGAGCAGAGTTAGGTCCTCAGAGCTCATATGAAAAGGCTGGGTATGGTGGACAAGCTAGGAATCCCAGTATTTGGAAAGCACAGGCAGGAGGATGCCTGGGGCTCACTGGCAAACCAGTTTAGCTATAGTGAGCTCCAGACCAATGAAAGACCTGCCGCAAAGAGGGTGTCAATATTCCTGAACACTTTCCTCTGACCTCCATATGCATATGTATGTTATCACACCTGCACAAACAAAAACGTACATAAACACACACACACACACAGACACACACACAGACACACACACAGCACACACACACAGAGACACACACAGCACACAGAGAGAGAGATACACACACACAGCACAGCACATCCATTAGAAAAGATTGTTTTCCTCTCTAATTTCTATCCTGGCTTAGCATGAATTCCAAAGAGGCCCTCCCTTTTGCTGGTCTGTATGAGTTCTTATTGCAGAAAATTTTGTTTTGCTTTATTGTTGTAGTCCACTGTACATAGATTACTGTAACCAAGGAGAAATGACTTCTTCATAATGCCTTACTATGTGTGAGTAATGGAGTGTTTTCCTTTTCGTTTTTACATCCCCATGCACAGAGAATTTGAATCAAATTGTGATCACAGTGTTGATGGAGCTTGGCATTCTGTTGTCTTCCCTTAAATTCTACCACAGGCATTTTTTTTCCTTCCTGTGACACAGCCTTCATAATTGTCATATTTTAGGGACTGTATAACACACGCGTGTGGTGTAACAAAACTCTCTGCTCCGTTTGCCTTCTGTTGACAGTGGGCGCTGGATCTGACTGCTGCTGTTACACACAGGCTTATTATAATTCACTGTCGACATATGCTGAGTGCTGACGACCACGCGGAAGCAGAGCTTGGCTTAGCAGCTTTGTGCCTTTGGCTTTGATCTCACTCTGGACTGTTTCCTGGGGGATAGGATTTCTGGGCAGCAGCTACATTCACAGCCATAGCTTCTGAGCTATTTCCCATATCTATTGGGTCTCTCCTTCAAATGAGCTGTCGGACGCCGCCTCTGAAGGCAGGTGGTTATGAGGTGGGCCCCAGCCACTGCTTCCCTTCACTTTCTTGATGGCAGAAACTACAACTTCAGGTTCTGAGTGGGGGGCCAGAGCAGGGAGGGGCTGAGGAGGTGGATCAGCTGTGTGAGAAGTAGGGCAGGCAGCAGTCCCCTGGCTGTGGGCTTCCATTTGTTGAGAACAGCTGTGGTGTCCTGATTTCCTGTTCTTACTGCTCTCTACGACCAGCCACATTTGGCTCCTTTTACAAAACCCCGAGTCTCCTTAGCACCTCAGCAATGCTGTTCCCCCTATACAAAATGCTTTTCTCCTTCAACTTCTCATCTTTCAGCTCTTAGCCAAGACTTTTACCCAGATCACTGTCATGCCTGTGTTTCACCACTAGCACCCTGCATTTCTCTACCAGTGTGTATGCCAAAAACACAGAGCAGTGTATTATTTGAACTGTTTCTTTCTTCCTTCCTTCCTGCAACTAGACCCCAAACTCCATAAGCACAGAGCCTTTCTGATTGCTTGTTGCTGGCTCTTTGGCACAGATCCAATCCTATCATAGACTTTAACATACATCTATTAATCAGTAGGGAAATGAATGAAAAATAAATCCATTTAAGGAAGTTAAAGAAAATATTATTGAAGGAACAATGATAGGTTCATAGTCACAACCGTAGCTTGAGAAACTCGAATTGAAAATAAGTGAATTATGCAAAAAGAAGTCTTCAAAATCACTTATTATCTCTGCACGACTCAGAAATGGGGTGAATGTCTAATATGTAGATTTACATAAAAGCTCCCCTTTTATGTCCTGCTGGAGATATTGGGACACCCTTGTATTATAGCACCCCCCCATGTGTGTGTGTACCCCCCATGTGTGTGTACCCCCCATGTATGTGTACCCCCATGTGTGTGTGTACCCCCCGTGTGTGTGTACCCCCCATGTGTGTGTACCCCCATGTATGTATGTGTACCCCCCATGTGTGTGTGTACCCCCCATGTGTGTGTGTGTACCCCCCGTGTGTGTGTACCCCCCATGTGTGTGTACCCCCCATGTGTGTGTGTATCCCCCATGTGTGTGTGTACCCCTGTGTGTGTGTACCCCCCATGTGTGTGTGTGTACCCCCATGTGTGTGTGTGTACCCCCCGTGTGTGTGTGTACAACCATGTGTGTGTGTACCCCCCATGTGTGTGTATGTGTACCCCCCATGTGTGTGTGTACCCCCCATTTGTGTGTGTACCCCCATGTGTGTGTATACCCCCCATGTGTGTGTGTACCCCCATGTGTGTGTACCCCCCATGTGTGTGTATGTGTACCCCCCATGTGTGTGTGTACCCCCCATGTATGTGTGTACCCCCCATGTGTGTGTACCCCCCATGTGTGTGTACCCCCCATGTGTGTGTGTGTACCCCCATGTGTGTGTGTACCCCCCATGTATGTGTACCGCCCCATGTGTGTGTACCCCCCATGTGTGTGTGTGTACCCACCCATGTGTGTGTGTGTGTACCCACCCATGTGTGTGTGTGTAGAAGCCAGAGGTTAACACTGAATATCTTTGTTAGTCACTTTGCACTTGAAGTTTTAGACATGGTCTCCCTATGCAGCCCTGGCTGGACTGGAACTCACAATGTAGATTGGGACAGCCTTGAACTAACAGAGCCTGTCTCTGCCTCCCAAGTTCTAAAATTAAAGGTGTCTACCACCATGCCTGACTTTATCTTAGGTTTTGAGACTGGGTCTCTATTGAACCTTGAACTATCTTTGGCTAGCAGTCCATCAAGTCCCTGGGATTTTCCTCTCTCTGCCTTTCAAGAGTTGGAATTTCATGTGTGTGCTGCTGTTCCTGGCTCTTTTACATGGGTTCTGGGGATTGAACTCGGGTCCCGACGCTTACACAACCAGCACTATAAGGAATGAGGTATATCCCCAGCCCAACAAATCTGAAAATTTTTACTCATTAGAAAATTTTTCTTTCTTAAAAAAAAATGCCCCACTTAAAACAATCTAGTCTAAATTTCTCTTGGACAATCAGGGACAAAGGTCCCTTTTCATCTTAATTTGTGACTCGGAAAACAAATGTTTTTTTGTCATGGTGCTGGCTGGGTGACTAATTCCATCTGGATTTTATAATCTAGGGTAAGACTATGAGAAGAGAAAAATAGAGCTCCTGGCCACTACTGATTCCTCTAGCAACTCTCAGTTGAAAAGGCTGTGACTGACATCACCCAGGGCAGCATCCAAGAGAAACACACACACACACACACACACGCACGCACACACACACACACACACGCACACACACACACACACCCCATCTACAGATGTGCTATTACCTGGACTCTCCATGTGATTTTCCTTGTGTGTAGACACACATGGCCAAGAGCAATAGTTTATGGATCACAGGTAAACTGTGATTAGATCATACAGTCAGAAATGCCTGGACTACACCCTGTTGAGTTGTATTGTTATTTTCTTGACCTTTGAACCTTTGAACCCATTGCTCAGTAGGCAGGTAGCTACCTCTATCTCTAAAACACCCTCTTCCAGGCTCCCTTCTTGCTACAGGTAACTATGGCTCAGGCTCCACTCTTTAGAAAGTCACCCTCTCCACAGTGAAAGCATGCATTGACAAGCTGGAGAGCCTGGTATAACCTGGGGCTCCACTCTTTGCCATTTCATGAAGGCCAGGTCTGCCTACTTACATAACTAGGTGGCAGTTTTCAGTTTGCTCTCAGTGAAGTGCAGCCAAGGATCTGAATATTAGCATCAAATTTGGGCAGGGTGTGTGTATCCATCCTAGGACTGTCCTCCCATTCATGACCTATTGCTATTTTCCTATCTTCTAGCTAGAACCAAAGTACCAGAAGAGTCAGGATGATGGCAGAATCAAACTATAAAGAGCCTGGGTACCAGATCTTCTTTCAAATGAGCATCAATTTTGAGCTTTTATGTGAATGAATGAGAATGACACTTGCATGTGTCAAGATAGTGTGGCAATGTGGTGGGGGATAGCATACCATTAACATTTGTAAAATTTGTAAATTTTAGGACTACCTTCTTCCTTGGGGATAATAACAAAAAGTTTGAGATCATTTGATGAGCTAACACATGTGAAGCATCAAGCTCAGGGTCAGCACTAAGCCTCCAATCTGTGTTTACTATCATCATCATCATTAGTCCTCTTTCAAAGATTTATTTTTCCCTAATGTGTCTGAATGTTTTGTCTGAATGTATGTATGCACAGAACATGAGTGTGGTACCCAAGGAAGGCAGAAGAGAGGATCAGATCCCCTGGAGCTGGAGTTACAGACAGTTGTGAACATCTGTGGGGTGCTGGACACTGAACCATGGTCTTCTGCAGGACCACCAAATGCTCTGTCCAGTCCCAGTATTAGCCGTCTTTTAAATGAACACTAATGATCCTCAAGAGAAGATCAGGGTCCAGCCTGGTACCCTGCAGAGCCACTCCCTTACCTCTTTACTTCTTGCACGTAGTCTGCATTTCTGTCAAAGAGGTGGGTCACAGAATCTTTGATGGCCTCATGCTTGAAAGAAGAGGCTGTTCCAAAGACGGTCACATTGGGGATGGTAGAACACAGCTGAGCCACAGCTTGGCCCTGGAAATGACACACAATAATCCCATCACACATGAGCACCACCATCCTGAGAGAGGTGTTATATAACATGGGCCAAGAACATGGCACAAAACATGACACTTATAGACACTCAGCAAATATTAACTAATAGCCAGTCTTGCTGGGCAAAAGGTAGAATTTCTCAACACTGGCATAGTTGATTTTTTTTTTCAGCGTGGATTCATGTTCTTTAGTTAAGGATATGATGTATTCATCAGCATCCTTGGCCTCTACCTTCTTGAGATAATGAGCATCTCCAGTTCAACTGTGATAGCCAAACATGTGTTCATACAGTGTACCATGTCCCCTGGAGGACAGAAACTTGTCTTGGCTGCCAACCACTTGTGTGTGTGTGCGAAAAGTCAAGAGGAGCCAGAGAACCCCAGCACTAAGCTATTATTTAACCACACCAAGCTACATCTCAGCATTAATGCTACCTAGTCCATAACAATCCTGATGAATGTCTTAGATTAGCTCTAGGAAGCAGATTCTGAGAAAACACTTGAATTTAATTTTTTATTTGTAAGATTATTGTAGATATTAACAGGGTTAAGACCCAAAAGAAGAGTCAGCAAGATGGCTCATCTATAAGTACAAGGCTTGCAAAGCCAAGAACCTGAATTTGATCCCTGGAACTCACATTCAGCCGGGGGGGGGGCAGAGAGGGAGAGAGAGAGAGAGAGAGAGAGAGAGAGAGAGAGAGAGAGAGAGAGAGAGAGAGAGAGAGACAGAGAGACAGAGAGAGACAGAGACAGAGAGACAGAGACAGAGAGACAGACAGAAAGAGAGATACAGAGAGAGAGGAAAAGGAGAAGGAGGGAGGAGGAGAAGAAAGAAAAGCAAAAAGCTGGTCATGGTGGAGCATGTTTATAACATTACTGCTGGGGAGGTAGAGACACGAGGCTTCTAAGATGACTTGCTGGACAGCCATCTTAGCCAGTTGAGCAAGTTCCAGGCCAATGAGAGACCATTTCTCAAAAGAAAAGTGGCAACCTGAGGAACAATGTAGGATTTTCCTCAGAAACCCCCACGAAATCACACATGTGCACATGTGCCTATATGCACACATAAGTATGAACACGCACAGATTCCCTTCACACTCAAAAAGACCCAAAAGAAAACGAGATGATTTAACCCAATGGTGCTGTCCAACAATATGTAGCACTTGAGAGAAACAAAATCCCTCAAAGATAGAGCAGACCATGCATGTGCTATCAAATGAATATCTACCACCATGGACATCCAGAGCTCACCCTCTTTGACACCTCCATGATCAATAGCCTACCCAACTAGTTTCCATCAGGTACTGGGAGAGAACTGCTTCTGTAAGAGTCATTCTTGACAGATCTGGTGTGAACTCATGAGTCAAGTGTGCTCCCTGGCTGGACCGAGGCCCACAGTAAGCCACTGTCAGCATGGTGTGTGTGGAGCAGATATGCATGACCGACTGAGAGTGTCCCATAGGGAAGGGCTAAATGAGGTATTATACCAGACTGAGGACCTGGGACAAAATGTGATTCTGACTAACTACTCGATCTTAATCATCTCTGCCCCTTGGGGGCTTATTACATCCAGGGCTAAAGATGTTCAGTCAAATAAAGAAAAGGTCAACATGTGGTTTAAATGGTAAATGGTCTAGGGGGGGATTACAAATGCAGTTAAGAGGAGGATGATTTGTTTCTCCTCAGCCAATATGGTCAACATTTAAGACATTGAACAAAATTATGTGAACATGTGCATCTCGAAACCTTAAAGTGAAACCCAATTTTCTGGTAATTAAGGTGCATTCAAAAACCCTGCCATGGCTCACCAACATCCTATTTACCATTTTAAGGATGGAGATTTCCCTAGCAGTCATCCACTGCAGTTATTTCTGCCCTTTATCTTATTTTCATGTCTTCATGTTGGTCGGTAATTCGAGTTGGCAGGTCAGTTTGTGGAAATGTTATCACCAATCCCAATTAAAAGCATGATGGAAAGATTCATAGAATGTCAGAGTTGAACGATCGCTCCATGCATCCTCCCTCAACACTGTCTTATAGTTGAGAGAAATGACCACAGAAAGGTCAAGGCCTCTTAGCTTTTCAGAGGCATAGCTGAGACTCAAACCAAGGGCTTCCCAACTTTAGTTGTTTCCGATTTTGTTCTATTATTCTACCCTGCCAACTGATTTAGATATTTTAAGCTAAGCAATTTTAACTTGCTGCCTACAATAGACATGGCACAATCACTGGGAGGTCGACATTTCAGAACATGGTCGCTAACCTAAGACTCTACGCAGGGTACAGCTCTCTATGCTAAGTATAGTTTTGATATTTAATTAAGGTTTTGTCCCCTATTTCATAGGACAAAGAGGGCTCTGCCTTCTAGATGAGCATGCATAACATCAGCCAGTGCAGTGACTCCTTCAAATTCAGTGATGTCATGTCTGAAGCGATGTGGCTTGAGCAGCCCCTGGCAGTGATGGAGGTGGTTAGAATTAACTTTACCATCTCTGCTGCCCTTCTTCCCCCTGTCTTTGGGCAAATGTGACCTTTATTCATTCAATCACTTCCCAATTTCCCATTATTTAGTTCAATGCTATTGACATCTGTCTCCACCTGGTGGGTCCCCCCAAATAACACATCACAGTCATCTCACCCAAAACACAACTCACGACCAACTTGAAAATGAGCTCATCTTTAATCAGGGTGCGAGTGATGCTGTAACTGTGGTGTGACACACTGGGTGGCTTTCTTGGTAGAAATGCCTTTTCCTCACAGTTTGTAACTGGTCTCAAATCTCAATGTTGATTCCTCCCTTAGGTTATGAGGGAAATTTCTCCTCCCGGCTGCTCTCCTTGGCTTGCAGATGGCTACCTATTGCCTGTCTTACCACAGTCTCTTCCCTGTTTCTTGTACACTAAGTTCCCCATCTTTTGAGGGTACCATTCTTTTTGGATTAGGGACAATTGCAAGGCTCTCACTTTCGTTTTATTGTTACTTCTACAAAAGTCCTGGTGTAATTTGAATTTAAAACTCTGCCAAAAGGGTGTGTGTGTGTGTGTGTGTGTGTGTGTGTGTGTGTGTGTGTGTGTGTGTGTGTGTGTCTTATTTCTCAGGCTGCAGTGTGGTTGAAATATGGCGACACCTTGAGGGTGGATCTTACTGGGAGTTTTCATGTCATTGTCAATAATGGTAGCCTTTGAAGGGGATGATGGGACTCTGGACTTTCTTCTCTTATGATTGACTTGGGATGAGGAGCTTTGTTCTACCACAAATAGCTTTGCGCTCCCACCATGATATTCTAGCTTAAAGCAGGCCTAAAATGTCACAACATTAGGGGACTATCACATATGAGATCTGTTGTTGACTGAAATAAACATACAGGCATGACTCTAAATTATATTATGTAACATTAATATTATGTAAAAACAATATATGTATATAGCATATTATATGTAGATACTACATGGAACAATGTATAATTATATATTGATATTCAATATATTTATATTGTGTATAAAATAACACATGTATGTAGCATATGTTATATATGACACTGCATAGTTAGAATAATATATAATTATATATTTATATTAAATATATTGTACAGTTAGTGGTATATACACAAATATATACACTTATAATTAATACATAATATAAAACCTTTAGGGGCTGGAGAGATGGTTCAATGCTTTAGAGTATGTATTGATTTCCTCTTCTTGTCTCCTTAGCACCTTCATGCACATGCAGGCAGACAGACAGACAGACAGACAGACAGACACACACACACACACACACACACACACACACACACACATACACACACACACACACAAGATCGATATTTAAAACTTAAAAAGCATTTAACAATAGGTAATTAGGATTCTTTTAATAATATCTGTATACTATGTAAATATGATATATAGCATAACATATATTATTATGTAAGTAGCAATGATTAGAAAGCACAAATTCAGCTGTTTGTAGCTTTTTAGCCTCCCCTCCGTTCACTGAGATGATGAGAGACCTTTGTAAGAGCTGTGATTATTTAAAGAGTAAATACCGTTCTGTTCTGTATTTAAGCATTCTCCCTCACAGTTATAGGAAATCTGCTTTCCCTCACTCCCTAGGTAATGCAAAATCAGCAGCTCATTAATTCTTCCTTTTCCCAGCTAGCCCGGGAATTGCAGGGACTCAATAAACATTTGTGGGAGATGGAATGATTTCTCAATAAAAAGGGGTTTACAATTTACCTGCAGACCCACGGCATTAAATGGACAAGACAATCCATGTTGCTGGCAGCAGCAGTAAATGGAGTTATGCACATACCTGTGTTAATTGACTCTCCTTCCCTCTTAGGGACACAAGCCTTCCGCTCCAAGCACCCCTGCTCTTCTCTATGGCTAACAATGCAACAATAACAGCAGCTGCGCTTCCTCTTGTCCCCCCATGAGCCAGGAACTAAAGGCTCTAAAGCAATTCTTGTTTCCTATTTAAGCCTCAACATGGGCATTCAGAGAGTGATGAGAACTTGCCCCAAGTTATGGGGCCTGTGAATAATAAAGCCACATGTCCAGACTCTAAGGTCATCCACTCTGGTGTTGGTCTTTCTGTCTGTCCAGCTGGTCATGCAAGCTGCTGACCCAGGACCTAACCTTGTAGCACTTCAATCTTTTGGTATCATAGTATGAGGCTGTTCTTTACAGATGTGTTAGACTGTATTCATAATTATCTTCAGATGCATGCAGTCCGAGGGTCACCATTTAGACATTTGGAGTCTTGGGGATACTGCAGTCCTTGGCCTCCATGTCAAAGGTTTCAGTGGTCTGCTCTGGAGAGCTGGGTCTTAGGGCGTAGGAGTGAACAGGTTTTTAGCTCTGTTTACATCATTCCATCATCACAAGGTTGCTGGAACCTTCCACCCCAACCTCAAAACAGAGATAGCGGGAAATCTAGGGACAATCACGAGGCAGTGTTTTAGGTGTCTGTAACTCTGAATAACATCAAGGCAATTCAAGGCAAGGTCTTGCTGTAGAAAAGCCAGGTGCAGTAAAGAGATGGTTAGAGGTGCAGTAAGATTAGGCTTTGGCATGGTCCATACCGAGTGCTGAATAAACGACAGTCTTTAGCTATAGTTCTGGAGATGGGAAGAAGTCCAGTAGAATTCTGGGAAGTCAGCCAATAAACATGGTCTTAGAGCACTGAGATTCGGGCTCAGCATCAGAGACTCAACTATCAAGAAAGGGGAATGGGTAGCTCACCAGGGTCTCTATAATGTAGATGTCTTCCACCTCCCCAGTCTCGTTTCTCACCATATGCTACAAGTCTGGCTTTGATCCTAGGGGAAAATACCCACTTCTGTAAAGAGTCACCCTGTCTCTCAGCACAGGATCCTTGGTCATAGAGTCGCAACTGCTTGGCATCCTCTTCCCTGTCACTTATCTGGATGATTTCCCATCATTCCCTATATCTGTCCCACCCTTCTACTTAACTCATTCAGTCCTGTAGATATGCCAGTAATGCCTGCCTGCGTGACGTCTCCACCACGTGACATCCCTGAATTGTAAAGATGGGGCTACAAGCGTGTTTTTTTTTTCATCTTGAGTTATACATTTTAATGAGGGAAAGAGCTATTAGAAGAATCAGTGAATCATTAAAAGTCCAGTGACATATCTACACCACGAGGGTAGGAGTACCAGTTCCAAGGAAAGTCATGGTTTAAGACCCTATGGTGTATTGTGCATTTGTACATATGCAGAGAATAAGGAGTGTATGGGCAATGAAGGAGACTAGATGGAAAAAAAAGGACATCCTCTCCCACTGTGTCATGTGTTCTTAACTATGTCATGTGACTGAGGGCAAACTAATCTCTAAGTCTCACAGTTTCACTGTTTCAAAAAATGGGAATTTAGGAGGCTGGAGAGATGGCTCAGTAGTTAAGAGTGCTTGCTGTGTAATCATGATGACAGGAGTTTGAATTCCAGCACCCAGATTACAAGCCAGGTGTCCAAGGCATTTCTGTAAGCCCTGTTCTATAAGGCGTGGAGACAGAAGAATTGTTGGGGATACTGGCTCCCATCCTGTCCAAGAAAACACAGTCACAGTTTCAGTGAAAGACCCTGCCTTAAAGCAATAAATGGAGATTGATAGAGGCTATCCACCTGGTACCGCCTTCTGGCCTTCACACATGCACACTTAGCCCATGCA
This sequence comes from Acomys minous, assembly GCF_964271855.1. Classification (NCBI taxonomy): domain Eukaryota; kingdom Metazoa; phylum Chordata; class Mammalia; order Rodentia; family Muridae; genus Acomys; species Acomys minous. The sequence goes on from NC_140496.1 coordinate 14,153,538, forward strand.
TCTGAACATACATGTAGACGTACATGGACACAGACACACATTAATTAACCAGTCGATTTTTAAATGGATGATGTTTAAGGTTGGTCCAGCTTAAGATCTCTGTTCACACTAACTTATTCTTCAGCTGAACCCCAGGATGTCTATCTGAAGAAGGTTCTATGAGACAATGAAAGGCAAAGTAGACCTGGGGGGCACATGCCATTCATCTCAGCTACTTGAGAGGTGGGAGCAAGGAGATTGCAAGTTCAAGGCCCTCCTGAGTTACAGAATGAGCTCAAGGCCAAGCATGCTGATGGCCTTGGGTCCAATCCCTGAAACCATTTAAGGGCAAAGCAAAAAGAGAAGACAGGAAAGGAAGCTCCTATCGGCATCATAGCCACTTTTGAGTTTGTTTCTAAAATAGAAGTCTGTTTAGCAATTCTAAAAGTTGTTTTCACTTTTAAACAGCTCATGGAAACCATAGCCATTAATGTGGTCAGAGAGTGGAAATGACTTAGCAGAATGAGCCTGTAAAAGCACTAAGAAAATGCATAGAGGAAATGGAGAAGTAAGATTTATTCCAAAGAACCGTGGCTGATGTTTTCCCCTTCTGTCAACACACAGAGGCATAGGCTTGCAAAGATACTGTGTACTATAGATGACCAAGCCTGGGCCTCTGGACACTAACTATCCTTATACCTTTCTTATAGGACAATATAAACTCTCATGTTGGGACTTTGCAATTGATGCTGTCATTTGCCTGCTCAACAATTCAGTCATTTCCATTCTGAGAAGAACATGTTTTTCAAACCCTACCTTGGGGACTGCTCTCCATGACCCACCCCTAAAAGCAACAGAGAATATTCCATGGGCTCACTTACTATGCTCTAAAGATTAGCCAGGTTTTTTCCCCCTTTGCTATGTCGTTGCAAAGCTGTTGACCTAAACGTGACACTGGTTGTAATGGATGGGTGCTGAGAATTTCAGTGGCAAGAAGGTATAGTGGTGCATGGTCAAGGCAGAAGAGAGGGGAAAAGTGATGAATGTGGGACTACACTTTTTTAACTGCTTAAGATATGAGTTTGGATATATTGTGGAGTGTCATCCTTCAATCATATCAGCCATTACTGTCTTCAGAGTAGCTGTGCTAAAATAGACCTTCAGGATTGGGTCTGTTCATGTTCCTTTGTAGAAAGAGTGGTGGGGCTGGAGCCTGGTTAGCCCTACAGGCTTGCCTAAAGGTCTAGATTATGGAGACATTTTCTCAATTGAAGAGCCTTCCTCGCTGATAACTTTAGCTTGGGTCAAGTTGGTATAAAACTAGCCAGCATACACAAGTTATAGGGAGACCATCACTCATCCTAAGGTGGGGCTGTCCAGTAGTATTCTAGAGGCATTGGTGCTCCTATAAACTCATTGGTTTACCAAGCAAGACTCAAATCTGTCACCTGGTCCCTATTTGAGTGAGCAGATATTGATTTGCTTATACCTTCTAAGGACACATTCACTCAACAGGATCTGCCTCTTTCTAGTTCCCTCAAATCAGTAGACAAATTCTTGGCTAAGGCTTGGTAGGTGTTGCCAGCCTTTCACTCCATTTCTTCTACTAGTTATACAAATGAGCACATCTCAGAACTAGTACCAGCCACCTTCTTATAGAGACCTCTTTTTTTTTTTAAGTTTTTTTTTAATACATTTTTATTAATTTATACATATTACATCTCAGTTGTTAGCCCATCCCATGTATCCTCCCATTCCTCCCTTCCTCCCACTTCCCCCCTACTAATCCCCTCCCCTCCCCTAAGTCTGTGTCTGAGGGGGACCTCCTCCCCCTGAATATGCTCATATGGTATCAAGTCTCTCCTTGGTGACCTATTATCTTTCCTCTGAGTGCCACCAGGCATCTCCGTCCAAGGGACATGTTCAAATATGGGGCACCAGAGTTTGTGTGAAAGTTAGATCTCCTTCTCCACTCAACAGTGGAGAATGTCCATCGGCTAGTCCGGGTAGGGGTTCAAGGTTTTTACTGCCTATTTTTTCCTTGGCTGTCGCCACAGTTTGCAGAGACCTCTTTAGATGCAGTTTCCCAGGCTCCACACAGTCTTTAAGTAGAATGTCCAAATGGGGCGCTCTAGTCCGAGACTAGCAATCCTTCTTGAGGAGTCAGATGTAGCTCTTTTTGAGAACTCTGGATGCAAATAATCCTAAGTAAATAACATCTACTCCATGGAGTGTAGGTAAGAAGCCCACCCAACAGATCTGAACAGCAGGTGTTCTATTCCAAACCCGAATAGGGCTCGCATCCTGTGTATCCTCTCTAGGTTCCCTGGGGATTCTGATGAATAACAGTGCTGGGATTCACTGCTTCATGGCTTCCTACCTCTAATGAGTTCAGGCATGGCCTTGTCACACTCCACTTCCTCTTTTCCTAACTGAGGTGGTTGACGTCACAGTCGCTGGGTTCAGTGTATGGGATTCTGTCATTTGGGACATGACTGATGTAGGCTTCTGGACTCAGACACAGGAAAAGGAAATAAATCCTTAGTACAGGAGCGGGGGCTGAAGATCTCAACCCTTTGGAGGTGCATGACCTCTGAGCTACCTGGGCTGTACCTATGGAAGCTGTACATTGAGTTTCCCAAGGGCTCTGACTCATCAGCCAACTGCAAATGTAATATTCTCTCCTTTTAAGACTCAGAAAGTGGGATGAAGGAGTAAGTGTACACGTTTCTTTAGCCTGACTGCTTTGAGCTTCTTGCTGAGGCTCTAGGGTAAGGGGGAAAGTGTGAACCTCACAGCCTGCTATGAGCCATCAATTCTTCCACATGCTCTACAAATGTCAAGTCTCTCGATCTTCAGCAAGAACTCCACCATGTGGGTACCAACAACCTCATCCTCATCGAGATGAGAGAACGGAAGCATAGAGAAGATAGGGGACCACCTCAAGTGTCAGAGCAATGGCGAGGGGCAAAATCTGAACCATCTTTGTCATCATTGTCTGCCCAGGCTTCTTCAATCTTACTCTTGCTCTCTGCTATGGAGTAGCAGTGGGTATGCAGGTTACAAGGAGAAGGAGGGAGGGAGGAAGAGATAGATAGATAGATAGATAGATAGATAGATAGATAGATGTAGATGGGTGGATGAGTGGATGGATAGATGGGTGGATGGATGCATAGACAGATGCATGCTAACTGACTAGCTATTTTTCATCAAGCACTGTGGTGGATACTTGCTACCCTCTCATGCCTCCCTCCTGTTTGTAGTCCCCTCCATGAACACAGGCTCAGAGAGGACAAGTGCACATCCTCAAGGTGGTCCCAGTGAGACTAGAACAAGGTCCAGAAGGCCTAAGAGGTGCAACTGGAAGCAATGGGATTCCAACCAAGCCCTTCTAGTGCCAAGGGCAATCTCTTGGTGCTTTGCTATTGACCTTCAATCAAACAAAGAAGGAGGCAATGTGGAGATGGCTTAGAAAGCCAAAGCTCCCACTATTAGGACAGAAGAGGGCCAGGGGGAGGAGTCAGGGGAGGTAAAAGGGAGGGTGCTTATAACCACAAAATGCATTGATTTGTGCAATGAATATGTATTCATGCTTATAATGGGGGGCTATTGTGGCTCAGTTGGTAGATAACTTTCCTAGCATGTATGAAACCCTGAGTGCAATCTCCAGCATTGCTTAAAACTAGCATTATGGCACAGGCCCTTAATTCTATAACTCACCAGCTAGCTCTTCCCGTATCACTCAAGAGGTAGAGGCGGAAGGATCAGAAGTTCACAGCTATTTTTGACTACCTAGCTTGAGGCCAGCCTGGGCTACATGATACCCTCTATCAAAAAATATGGTAAGGGCTGGATGTGTTGGTACACACCTTTAAGTCTAACACTTGGAATTCAGAGGTAGTCAGGTCTCTGTGTGTTTACAAGCCAGCCAAATCTACATAGCAAGTTCCAGGCTAGCCAGGGCTACATAGTGAGACTTTTTCTTTAAAAAAATGTATTATGATAAGGTTTGAAAAAGATGGAAGAGAGAGAGGATCATAAACCCACACTCCTAACTGAGGAGCTATTGATAGTTGATGGCTTCTTGTGGAGGGAGAGTCAGGGTTTTTTTTTGTTTTGTTTTGTTTTTTTGTTTTAGGTGTGGCACCTGGTAGGTTGACCATACTCCAGTGGAAGGTCCCACATCCAAGAGTATATGAGCAACACAGTTGGACTCAGTGGGTTAAATTTTTAAAAAAAGGAGGCGGGGGACAACATTGGGAGTGGGGAGTTGAAGGATGGATCTGACTCTCTGGAAGGAGTTGGGGAAGGCTTATGAGCTGGCTATGATCAAAACGCATTGCATGTGTGCATGATGAAAACCTCAGAATTGATCAAATAAAAATATTGTAATTAAAAAAGTAAGATGAAGCTCCTGGCTCTAATTCCTGGGTCCTTTCTGGACCCTCAGTCTATGGTTAATTCCTGGATCCTTACTGCCTGGTGGAAGCCTAGTTGAGCCCCAGAGCCTTGCTTGTTTTGATCTGACGACTTAACTCATGGGGTCAAATGTTGTTCAAAAAAAGGCAACTTCTTCCATGCTATGATTTACAGGGTCATACCAGAACAGGCGCCTCACAAATTATTGTTATTAGTCACTTCCCTGTGTCTGAGACCAAATTCCTGACAAAGCAGTTTGAGGAATGCTCGATTTGTTTTACCTCTTACTCTGAGACTGCAACCCTACATGCTGGTGGAGTCCTGCCAGCTGGGGCAGCCCTGTTTGTAGTGGCAAGGGCATGTATTGGCAGGTTTCGCGTGATGCTGGACCCAGAACACAGGGAAAGAGCACAACCTATGACCACGATCTAACAGTCGTAGGCCTGCCTCCAGGAACCCACCTCCACCATCTGTGTGCTCAGTTCCAGATGTTCCACAACCGCCTGGAACAGTGTCACCAGCTGGGAACCAAGAGTTCAGCGCATAAGCCTGTGGCATGCATCTCATGTTCAAACCACAGACATTGGCTTTCGGCTTTTTAACCCCTTGCCTTCCCAGAGTTCCCTGGAAGAGTTACTATCTTGGGCTCTATCTGCACACTCACTCACAGCCCTACCCAGGACCCTTCCCTCACCACATTAGAATCGTCTGTTCTTCTACCCATCCCTCTTCAGTTGTCAATCTTCTTCCTTCCATCATCATCACCACCACCACCATCATCATCAGCATCACCACCACCACCATCATCATCATCATCACCATCATCATCACCATCACCATCATCACCACCACCACCATCATCATCATCATCACCACCATCACCATCATCATCATCACCATCATCACCATCATCATCATCACCATCACCACCATCATCATCACCACCACCACCATCATCATTATCATCATCACCATCATCATCACCACCATCATCATCATCATCATCACCATCATCATCATCATCACCACCACTATCATCATCATCATCATCATCTATTTTTGAGATAAGATCTCATACTCTAGACCCCAGGCTGACCTGGAACTCATAGAGATCCTCTAGCCTCAGCCTCCTGAGTGCAGAGATGACACTTATGAGATACACACACACTCTCATGAGCCTCAATGTCCCCATCTGTGCATCTGAGAGACTGCTGACTACCTGAGAGGCGTGTAAGATGCACACACAGCCAGGGAGTTTGCTCCGTGTGGTAAGTACTCAGAGCAGGAGCTCGATGAATTCCAGGCTTTTTAATTCTTTTTATCTAAAGCACGATTCCATCCTTTGTCATGATGTTGGCCCCAGTCACTCCTGGTTAAATAGCTTTTTCTAAGGTACCCTGGGACCTGCAATTAGGTGGGTGGGAAGAGCTTCCATTTGTAATCATTGCTATCCTGAGCAATATCTTACTAGACTTTTATGTGAATTGGAAAGACAACCCTGTGCCCACAGAGGTGCGAGTCGGGGCAACTGAAGGGAGGTTGCTCTTTGCTTGCCTGCATGATGTAGGTACCTTTGTGCAGCATATCCTGCCCAACTGCACATGACAGCCTTACTAACCTGCCCTTTTATGCACCACACTAGGTCTTGGGTCTCTGGTTAGCAACACTCACCATGTATGTAGTAAAGGTTGCGCACAGTCACAGGAAGATCCATATAACTCACAGATTGCCTGTTTGTTTCAAGTTGGACTCTCAACTTGGCATTCAACCTGGCATCCTGGCCAGGGAATAGCCAGCTCACCAGATGGCAAAGTCTCCTTACAGGACTTTAAATCACAGAGCATCAGAGCCCTTCCAGGCTGGCTGCCTTCCAACTGGTGCACCTGGACAGATTCCTGGGATGGCTGTATTTGCATAGTGAGGACGCCAGGTTCCTGTTTCCAGCCAAATGACAATTTTGTACCCAGTTTGATGCTGTGGTTTTTTTATAAATGTATCTATCTTTCTTTCAACCCAAACCAGATTGAATCACAGTCTGGCAAGGTAACCAAGAACACCATATAATTTATTGTTGAAATAGAAAAGTAGAAAAATGCTATCGTTAATTATAGATATAAAATAAAAGTGCCCTGGTAAAATGGGTCATGTCATCATTCTGAGAGTGAGTCAGGAGGTGGCTAGGATGGAAGTGCCTCAGAAAGACTTGGAGTCTTTGGATCTATTGTGCATTACTTGAGGGACTAGATATGGGCACCATGAACGGATGCCTGTATTCATACAGTTGCGGTAACTGGATGTAATGCACCAGGCAACCATGTGAACAGCCTAGACACAGAGGTGTTGGATATTTGAGGAAATGCAAGTTTACCCCTCTTACTCTGAGCTACAGTCTGCACTGCATCTCCTCCCTAAACACAGCGATTTGTGAACCAACTTGCTGCGATGCCTGGCAGTGGTCAGGCGCTCTTCCTTGGTATGTGGTTGTACAACTCAGCAAGCTGCCTTCTGTCCTGCTTTACACATCTGCACTTGCTGAAGGCATCCCATGAACTTGAGCGGCTGACTCCAGCTGGAGCACAGCACTGGTTTCAACACTTTTCTGTGATGTAGCATCGTATCTGAAAGCTCCTGCCCAGGCTGTGAACTTCTGCAACTCAGACTGTTGCTCTGTTCCTGCCAGCCCCCATAGATCAGTCACTGGGACTTTTTACTGGGACTTCAAATCCTGAGGCAGAGGTTCTGAATGGGGCAGGTCAGGGCCTGTCACTGCTGGAGGTGACATCTGAGGCTCCCAGATCAGAAGAGTTCACTAGTTAGTCCTGTGGGGAGGGCACTGATGTGCTGTGGATCAGTCTCCAGATAAGGCTTCCCACTGGGGTGCTTAGACCCAGTCACTTCATCTTCCTACGCCTTCATCTTCAGAATGGCTCTTTGCAGCAAGTGTCCCTAAAGCACTTTGTCCTGTTGCTTCATTTTAAGGAGAAACTTTCAAAGCTTCTTTATGCATACATCACAAGCAGAATTATTACATTCTTAGTATCGTTTAACTAAGCCATCTCTCTAACTTCGGCAATGACACCCTTGATATGTCCTTAGTCACCTCTTTCTCTAGAGCTGTGGTGCTCAACCTTCTTAATGCTATGACCCTTTAATACAGTGCCTCATGTTGTGGTGACCTCCAATTGTAAAATTAAATTTTTTTTTTGCTACTTCAGAAGTGTAATTTTACCCTTGTTATGAATCATAATATAAATATCTATATTTTCGGATGGTCTTAGGTGACCTCTGTAAAAGGGTCATTTGATCTCCAAAGGGGTCATGACCTGCTGCTTGAGAACCAGCATAGTGCTAGGACATAGACGCTGTTCATAAAACGTAGAGAAGATGAATGAATGGCAATCAAGAAGAGTCTTTCATTTTCTCCCTTCTTTGCTGTCTCTGCAAAACAACATCGTTGCTGTCTTTGTTTATTCGGTGTCCCACTGATTCTATCTGTACATGTTATATTTAGTAAATATTTGTGTGTCATACACTTGTCAGTGGATCATGCACTGAGCATCTACTTTCTGCTGTAGGACTTTCTAGGCCTCGGAAATACCATATAGCTTGCTCTAGGAAGAGAGCACCTCCAGAAACACTCTATTATGTTTACTATCCTGGCAGCTGGGCACAGTAGCACAGGCCTTTAATCCCAGCACTCAGGAAAGCAGAGGCAAGCAGATCACTGTGAGTTCGAGGCTAGCCTGCTCTACAAAGTGAGTCCAGGACAGCAAAGGCTACACTGAGATCCTGTTTTGAAAAACAAAGCAAAGCAAAGCAAAACAACAAACAAAACAAAACAAAACAAAAAAACATTTACTAGCCAGGGTAGTAAATCACAGAAGCAGCCAGAATGTATGTGCATGGCCATGGTGCCTCCTCAAGGTAGCTTTAGGTGGGGAGGAGAGAGAGTCCCCCACCAGGCTCATGTCACGCCAGTCAATATTGACATGAAAGAATTCATCTCCCACCGTATCTTTTCAAGAAGATTTTGGATCAGGCGCTTGGGTTTGTCTCCCCCACTGCAGTCCAAGAAGAGAGACACTGGAGCATGGAGAGGACAGACTGGAAGACATGAAACTTGGAAATGCTCTTGGGTCATCCAGTCCAACCTCCTGACCGTTGAAGAACATTCTCCTGTAACAGTCCCAAGATGAAAATAAAGCCGATGCAATGGGGACTAATGGCCTCCCACAGTACCCCATTCTTTGTTGAGGTGACCTTACTATCTCGGAAGGTCTTTTTCTGTGGTATTCTATAGATAGCCTCACTGTAAGTTATGCTGCCAGGAAGCACGGCCCGCAAAGCCATAGGCCTGTGTGAGCTATACACTCACTGTTACTGTTATCCTTCCAACATCAATCCTGTATCCTGGGCCACCTCTTTTCATGGGTTCGTGTCCAGTAAATAATGGCTTGGAAGGTGATAGTTCTCTTAAACGAGGAACAATGGACTATCAGCAGCTATGGATATTTTTGTGTGCATAGCCACCTTATTTGGGCAATAGAATTTGTGGTGGCACAGGCAGATCATAAAGATCAGAGTAACACTAAACACGTAGAAGGGAGCATGTCATTTGCGTAGCATGACTTCATGTCTGTGAAGACACCAAACACTGTGTGACTGCTTCCTGGGTGGTGTCACTAACATTAGAACTTTTTCTGGGAGACTAGGTCTTCTACAGAGATACATGAGAGACAAAGCCCAGAAGACAGATCTTCTTCAGGCCAACCAACAGCTTCCACGAGCTTCTCTTTTATTTGTGGCATATTGTATCACAGGCAACCTTGCATTTCTCTTTAAAAATTTTTATTTATTGTAATTTATTCACATTGCATCCCAATTGCTATCCTCTAGCGCCTATCTTCCCATTCCTACCCTCTCTCCCTCTTTCATCATCTTCCCCTCCCCTAGACCTCTGATAAGCCCCCTGCCACCATCTGGCCTCAGCCCAAACTGATGCACCAACAAAGGACTTTGCAAGCAAAGAACCTAGAGGCCCTGCTCAGATGACGCCGATGGACAATTCATGCTCCACGTTGGGGAGAGGGGAGCAGGCACTGCTTCTGACATGAACTCTAGTGCCCGATATTTGATCACTGCCCCTTGGAGGGGCAGCCTTGTGGACACATAGAGGAAAGGGATATGGGCTATCCTGATGCAACCTTGCATTTCCAAATCATATCGCGTCTACCCTCTGATGGATTGGCAGAACAATGTACTTGGTTTTATGAAGTCAAAAGGGCATGTGGGTTTAGGGGCTGGGGGCATAGTTCAGTGGTTGAGGGCTTGCCTAGCAGATATAAGACCCAGGGTTCGATCTCCAGCAACCCCCAACAACATACAGATATTGGAGGTCACTACTGACATAGTATGGGGACAGCACAACATAATGGCTATTTATCAGAAGCATCAAATTACCTAAGGAGAGATGATGGGTTTGTCTCTGGCCCCCCTGTATCCTCCCACATACTCATTGCTTGGCCTCTAAATACCTATAGGTGACAATCCACAAAGGAACTCAATGCAGACCACTGTAGGGTCTGATTCTAATTTGACCTTCATTCTTAGAAAGAAATTGGCATAGCAGAGAGCCATGGATCCTCCACCACCGAAGGGGCTGAGTCTGTCAGTAATTTTTCCTGCTATGTGCAAACATTGCAGAATGCAAGGTGCTATAGTGCCATGGTGGCAATGTACAATTGGCTCCATTCAGCTCTTTGCAGAAAAGCATTGTTACAAAAGCAACACGCATTTGTGGCCATCATAAAGAACTGCATTCTAAAATTCCAAAAGGCTATTTTAAAAAGCCCTATCAACTATAATCCATTTGTCAGAGATAAATACTCTGCCCCTTTTGCTCATTTCATTCTTGTTTTCTGATAAAGCGTTTGCTTACCCACGGAATCGGAACCATGCTAAACACCACTGGGCCTCAATGTGTTCTTTAATTTCTAAGCTTACATTGTATTTTGGTGGATCATGAAAAAAAATTTAATGCCATCATTTTTAAGCAGCTGCAGGATAAATTCTATTGTGCTGCTAAACTATAATTCTTTTGAATAAATCCGTCTCTTAGCAAGAATTTTAATGTGTACTGCTTTGAACCCTATTTAACTGACTATATTTGTGAAGAGACCCCTGTCACCTGCAAAAGGTAGACTGTCTTTTATCTACGACATATAATTTGTGTCCAGTACATTACTTGATAGGTTGTAAGTGCCAGATGTTTGAATGGAGAGTAGTTGTCTGTGGGGTATTTTTTTCTTCCCATTTGTGTGTGCGCATGTGCGTGGTATGTGGTGTGTGGTGTGTGCGTGTGTGTGTGCATGTGTGTGTGTGTGTGTGCGTGTGCATGTGTGTGCGTGTGTGTGTGTGTGCATGTGTGTGTGCGCGTGTGCGTGTGTGTGTGCATGTGTGTGTGTGTGTGTGTGTGTGTGTGTGTGTATGTGCGTGTGCCCATGGGTCTATGTATGTGGAGGCTTGATGTGGATGTTTGGGACCCCCCTTGATTGCTCTTCTACCATATTCACTGAGGTAGAATCTCTCTATCAAACCCCAAACCTGCTGACATGGATAGTCTTGTTATCCAACTTATTCTGGGGAATTGTCTGTCTTTATTTTCTCAAGAGGGAATTATAGGTGGGCTAAGATGCTAAATCAATATTTTACATATGTCCTGGGCATCTGAACTCCAGGCTTCATGCTTGCAGGACAAGAATGTAACCACTGAGCTATCTTCTCAGCCTCTTGATTCTAGTATCTTTAGGAGAGATTGCCCATTGTTACAGTTGTGTCCTCTTATTTCATTTAACTTTAGTTAATTTATATATAATATATATGTATGTGTATATATACACACACATATTTCTGAAGTGTTGAGGATAGACCCAGGGCCTTATTTGGGCTTGGCAAACTAACCAACCTACATCCCCAGCACTATGCCCTATATTTTTATTCAGCAGCCTGACCAGCAGGAAGCTGAGTTCAAAAGACTCAGTAGCATTCTATAGAGAGAATTTGGGCCATTAAAACAAAATTTCCATCTCTTTAGTCTACAGAGGGATAAAGTAGAGCCTACCAGAGGGTATTTTTGCTTTGAATAATACATTTCAGTAGTGGGAAATCAAATACAGTTACTGGCTTAATGGCTTACAAGCTATTTTAAATAATGAAACTGTCCACATATGGCTTGTGTTTTGATGATAACTTATTTATTTATTAATTTCACATACTTAATGAATCTGCTGCCATGTAATTAAAATGCTCATTATCATCACATAGATGTTGTCTAATTAGAATAGGTGAATTTCATCAGTTTACTGCGATCCAACCCTTGTCACTCATTTCCCCTTTTATGGACACAGTGCTGCTCACTGGAAGCACAGAGTTGTCATGTAAGCCCAGGAAGATACTCTTGTCTAGCATATAAAGGTAGCTCATGCATAGCTGCCGTTAGATGGATGGGTTTGTAGATATGTGTGTGGATTATCTCAGTGGATGATGGATGGATGGATGGGTAGGTGGGTGGATGGATGGATGGGTCAATAGGTGAGTGGATAAATAGGTGTATCAGTGGATATATAGATGAGTGGATGGATTGCTAGGTGGATGAATGGGTATATAGATGGATAGACAAATGAATAGATGGATGAAAGGATGAGTAATCAGATCAAATCTGCCAAGGGAAATAATAGAAAGGCAATGTAGACATGCAGAGCAGCTGTATGGAAGGCCTCTAAAAGGAAATAACATATAAGGAGAAGTAGAAATTTCCAGGTCAAGTATGGTGGTATGTGCTAGTACTTGCAAGGCAAAAGGATGTGCTAGCAAAAGGCAAGGCCATGTCTCAAAAGCAAAATTTAAAAAAAAAAAATAGAAAAATTTAAAAGAAAAGAAATGTCCAAGGTACATGAGGAATGAGGTAAGACAGAAGAGTCTAGAAGCTGGAAAGTTCTAGCAAGACAGACAGGGACATTGCAGGGAAAAAAGAACTGTTTTGACCTTTGGCTGGCCATGGAAGATGAATTTGAAAACTTCTGGGTTCCCCTTCAAGTTTGCTTTCAGGTAGAGATATAGGTACACATAGTTCTCTCTAATTAATTTCAGGAGTAAGGAATGAGTCACGGAAGCTGGGGAAGTCTCAGAAAATGGTGAACACCACAACTCCCTTCCATCCCAATGGGGACCCTTTGAGAGGTCATATAAAATAGAAAGCAATTCTTATGGCTCTCTTACTGAGAGGCCTGATATTGTGTGACTGATTTCCCAGTTCCCACGCTGAGGGATGCTACTGGGCACACCAATTCCAATACCCTTCCAGTCGGCCCCGAGCGGCAGAGCAATAGTCGGCCTTGGGCGGTAAGCTGCAGGAGTTGCTGGCAGAAGATGGGATTGTCTATGCTGACCGCAGGATGGGGAGTCCAGGTATGCCTGTCTCTAGGCTCAATGACAACAGCTCTTTCTCTGCAAGCAAACTGCACCCCAAGAAGGAGAATAATCCTGTTCCAATGACTTTAAGCCATGAGCAATGCCCTCCCCCCGTGTTTTCTGTGTCCTAAGGCCATCAAAGTACCTTTCCCCTGCTTTTCACATAACTGTATCTGTCTCTGCTTCAGTGTCATTCCTACGTATGGGCACAAAGTTGTTGTGATATGACTCTGCAATGACTTCCAAAGGTTCGCTGTTTGGATCTTTGGTTCTGAGCTGGTGGAACTGTGTTGAGAGGTCTTAGGAATGTTGGGAGGTAGGACGTTGCTGGAGGAACTAGGGTACTGGCTGATGTATTCTTGGTGGTAAACTATCACCAGAGAGTTCTGGTCTTGTATGCTGTTTCCTAGTCTGCTTTGATCTGAACAATTGTTTCTCATTGTGTACTCCAGCTGCTGTGATGCTCTGTGGAAATGTGGGGTATCAAGCAACTATAGGTAGAACCATACAAAACCATGAGCCAAAATACGTAACTCTTCTCATAAAGTGTTTCTTGGGAGATATTTCATTTAATCACTTAATTAATTAATTTTCTGAAGTGATAAAAGATACTTGAAGATGTATGTGTATATACATATATGTGAGTGTATATATACATATTAATTAGTCATACTTATATGTATATATACATATATTAATTAAATATACATATTAGATTAATACACAGAAGAAGTATATGTGAATACATGCCAATTCCTGAAGATAGAGTTTGGTTTATCTTCCAAATACCTAGTATACTGTCTAGCATACAGAAAATGGTAAAGATCGACTGGTTGGGTCCCACAACCCACCCCATGAGCTTTCTGTCAGAGGAAGGCAGAAGCAGACTTGTCCTTTCATTGTCCCTTTTTCCTCCAGGGCCTCCAGGCCCTGGTCTAATAGGAAGGAAAGAGGCTCAAGTAACACAGAGGAAGACCCACTTCTATTTGACCATTGAGGGAGCCCAAGTCTTAGCATTGAGTATACAGCCTTTCCTCCACCTTGGGGTAGGCTGTGGAGAACAGGACTTCCTCAGTCACTGTTCTTCAGGATTAAAATATTTGCCTTGCTTAATGCATTCCTGACTGGCCCTGCCTCCTAATCACTTCAAATCCAGGCTTACTGCCTTGAGAGTGTAAACACACTCCATTCCCTGGAAGGCTTAGAATTTTCTACGGGAAAACTCACAGAACCCTGGGAAATAAAGCTTACCAGATGAAATTTGTATTTGCTCAATCTAATAACAGATAGATTGGCCATCTGTTGGGGCTCTGGAGTTGGTGGGGGGGTATGCTATACCTACCTTCACATCAGGGGTGCCTTAGTGCATACCTTCCACCTTGCATAGCCAGATGTGCTTCACTCCTGCTCTCCCACTCCCCAGATGACTTCTCAGGGGCCAACACAAACCCATGTGCTATTAGAAAAGGCAGCTCGTAGTAAGTTCTCCTCCACGCTCCAGAAATAGGCGAGTGTCAGAGGCTATGAGCAGATGGCTAAACTGGACCTTCTGTCTCCTTCCTTCTTTTCTGACCTACATTTCAGGTTTAAAAATAGAGGCTTTGAAGAAGACCTACCCAAGTGTGGCTTCTACCTCCATCTTGGCTACCTATGTATGTCTATTTATGTGGTTTCACTTTAGTCATGCTCAGATATTTTTTAAAAAATTGAAACATGCCAGTTATCATAGTCTATATCTTTTGAAGTTGTTGGGAACATAAATAAAATAAAGAATGAAAAAGCCCATAGTAGCCAGCAATGCTCATGTTAAAATTGGGCAAGGAAAAAAAAATATATAATATAACAATTTACCTAGGGTTATGTTTGTGAAATGTGCCCCACAGACTCATGTTTGAGCACTTGGTCCTCAGCTGGTGATGCTATTTGGGAAGTTGTAGAAACTTCAGTGGGTAGACCTTTGTAGGAGAAGCTGTGTCACTGGGGGAGGGAGTACTCATGACCTCCATCTTTATTCAGTGAGGTGTGAGCAAGCTACTTCTACACCATGAGGATACTTGTGCCTATGTCTTCTCCATGACAACAATCTCTATCCTCAAACCATGAGCCAAAACAAGCCCTTCCTCCTTTAAGTTGCTTCTTGTCAGGTACTTGGTCACAAGAGTGAGAATAGTAACTAACCCACCTGGCAGTGTCCGAAAAGTCTCTATTTGATATTATTTTGACACCCACATATCTATCAGGTTAACATAAAAGATCTTGCAATAAAACTTAATTGGTGGTATATGGAGAGACCTACATTATAGGGAATGGGGGCAGGTGGCAGGACTCTCATGATGTGTCATCAGTCACCTCTCTTATCTGTCGGCACCTGCCTTTCACCCTTGGCCATATCCAGTGTTAACAGCAATCTCAAAGGATCATGTGGTCCCCGGTTTCTGTGCCCATGCTGGTTACATGAAAACTCCTACTTACCCTTAAGAATGTCTGACACATTATCCCTCCTCACTGCAAGCGATTAACCATTTTCCTCTGAAGACTTCCATGACTTCTCTCCCTCCCTGGAGCCTCACTCTCTTGTCCACATGTTTGTTCATTCATCGGTGCCCTCCACAAACTTGGAATCCCTCTCAATGCAAGGCCTGTGTCTTCCAACCTTTATCTCTACAAGGCGTTGCATGGAACCTGTTCCATTGCAAGTATCCATCTGTGTAAATGTATTTCAAGGAACTCTTAGGTCCATTCAGCCAGATGGCATTTTATGTTATCCTTGGAAAACAGAAACTAGCCTGATTTTGAAGGGCCTAGCTAGCTTCCCTTGCTGGATCTGGGCTTAGTGCCACCATGCAATTGAAATAAAGGGAAATCCAGGCCTGTCCTTGCATGAGGAGGGCCTCCCTGTTAGCCACCATTTTTTTCAAACCTAGGCTGAACCCAGGTGGGTCATATCCAGAAAATTAGTTCCCAGGCTCTCTCAATCATACAAGAAACTCTGCTTTCCTCTCCTGTTTTAACATCTGCCCCGGCTCTCCAAAACAGGGTATTTAAGAGTCAGGGTCATCAGAGGAAGGATAGCAAGTTACCAAGAAGAGACTCGATAATCTAAGAGCATATATAGGGGGAGGAGGTCTCCCTCAATCACAGACATAGGGGAGGGGAGAAGGGGGGAAGTGGGAGGGAGGGAAGAATGGGAGGAAACAGGGGAAGGGCTAACAATCAAGATGTAATATGAATAAATTAAAAAAAAGAGTCAGGGTCAGGGTGACTGCCTGGTGGATTACAGTTGTGCACCACAGTGGCCCACTCATATCTGTATTCTCCATCTTAGAGCTTGTGTTTAGTTTTCCCTGGAAGAAGAGAACACCAATCACAGTTATAAAACTAAGCCATTTAGTAATGAATGTATTTACTCATGTGGTAACAGGAGACAGTGGTTAGGGCTCTATACTCAGCAGATGAAGGTTCAATTTCTGGCTCTGCTATTTGCTGATTTATAGCCTCCCTTAAGTTCTCTAAATATCAGCTTACTCATTTGTAAAATGAGAAAACCCAGGTAATACATATTAAGTAGGCAGCAAAGGGCCTGGCACACAGTATTCTCTCAGCCATTTTTGACTGTAGTATTGAGAGTGGTCTTGTTAGACTTTGCAGCATGGATTTAAAGAGGCAGATATTGTATATGCATGCTTGTTTTACTTTTTTTCCCCGCTGTCAAGTCAAATTGGGTTTACAATAACTCCAACTTCAAACCTTACACTGTGTGAATGTAAAACTTAATTATCAAATCAAATGGCCCTGTATGCACCAGTAATGTGTTTCTCAGGAGTGTTGCGAGAGACTCATACCGAATGCCTGCATCAGCAGGAGTGCCCGTTTGTATTCACCCTTGTTGGCTCATTTCACAGGGCAGATCTTGACACCCGCTGCTGGGAGTCTTTGGGCAGTGGAGGAATAAATTCCCACCTCCTGTTCTCACTCATGAATGCTGGAACCTGGCAATTGTACAGGGGTGCCCTCTCTATCAGAAAGTTGGCCAAAAGGTTCATAGAGCTGTCAATTTAATACATTGATGGAGGCCCAGATGGCTTAGAGCACATCAGCTTCTTGTTCTACCCGTTTATTCAATCCATGGGACATGTAGTAAAAACTAAATGAGGTTCATAGTTAAGAGGTATCAGTAGATCAGGGAGTTTGTATGGGTACACATATGGTGCCTAATAGAGTATCACCATAATTTTAGTAATCCATGTCCCTGGGAAAGAGTTGTGATGGGAGACTGGAGAAATATGTGTGAAGGGGTGAGGAAAAAAAAAAAAACAGAACAGGGCTGAGGGAGCCGCTAATCCGTGGTATGCTTGAGAGATGATCTAGCCAGCAGCCAGAGGAGCTGTGTGCTAGCTAGCCCTTCAAAATTGTTCCTACTGAGGAAAGAGGACTAGTGTCATTAGACATAGGCTGCCCTTGATAACAAAGGGCAGAAATCTTTCAAAATATAGCTCCATTTCTTTCAAGATAGTCCCATGGAAGGCTGCAATGAGCAACAGCCAACTCTCCTGACAACTAGAGGCCATGAGTACCTTGACCCCGAAGAATGTACCTGGGTTTTATATCAATGTACTCACTGCAGTTTTATTAGGCAATTTATGTTTATGTACAATGTGCTAGGCAGCATTCTTCAAATGTTTTGCTCAAATGGCTCATTAAAATCTCACAATATTTTGAGTGAAGAAAATAGCGACTCTATTATACATGGAAAAATAATGGATACCTAAGTAATCCATAAAACCAGTGTTCTGGTTCAAAAAGTCTCTAGGGATTGAATGCTTAATGTCGATTGCTAATTGGCTTCCTAATGCTAAAAATGTAGAAAATCGGGTCATAGTAGGTGTAAAAGGGGTGGTGGCAAAGAGATTACTAGATAATACAGTTTTCACATAGATGTTAATGATTTCTTCCTAAAGAACACACAGCTCATTAAAGAAAACCAAGAATATAGAAATTATCTGGTCTACCTCACTTTTTATTAAGTATCAGTCTACCTCAGGGAAGAAGTATCTCATCTGCCATACCTTACAGAAACAACATCTTGACTGTCTTACCTTACAGAATAAGCAACTCAGAACAGAGAAGCAAAATCTTGTCTCCCTCCACCATACAGAATCAGTATCAGGTTTACTTCTCCTCACAAAAGCAGCATATGGTCTACCTTAGTTTACAGGTGCAGCATCTGATCTACTTCACCTTATAAAAGTAGCATTTGGTCT
This sequence comes from Acomys minous, assembly GCF_964271855.1. NCBI lineage: Eukaryota > Metazoa > Chordata > Mammalia > Rodentia > Muridae > Acomys > Acomys minous. The sequence continues at coordinate 14,171,666 of NC_140496.1, forward strand.
ACCTCGCCTTACAGAAGACACAGTGGATAGAACTCATGTTGTAGAATAAATCTGTGCTCCAAGGATAAAAAAAAGACTTCTAAGGAGTAACGCAATGACGGCAACAAAAAGATATAACTCTAGATGCCTAAATTTGTGAACATAGTTGTAGTGATAATTTTGGCATTTTGGTTTCTTTGAAAAAACACATAAATACTATAAGACTATATTTTCATTTTAATCTCATGTGTGGGATATGGGGGCTCTTTCAGGTTGCCCACAGCAGCTGACTATGATTTGCCTCATGCTCTAGCAGAGGTGTGATTTTGCCAACTGCAGATCGTTCATGTGATTATGTAATGTTTGGAATTCTGGGGACTTTTCAGAGAGTATATAAATGCTAGGGCCCTGAGAGGCGGGGTGGGTTGTTGTTTGTTTGTTGTTGGTTACTGTTGGTGGTAGTTTGTTAACTAGTCATGCACAAAGAAGCAACAGCCAGAAGAAATTAGATATCCTGTCTTGCCCCAAGGAAGTCGACTCCCCTAATCAGCAGGAAGTAGTCTAATGATAACGCTACTCCTTTTCCCCTCTATCCTTTTTTCTTTCATACATAGTCTTAGGGAGTTGACAAGGGTGGGTGGAAAGAGGTGGAGAAGGGTGGAAGAAAGAAGAACCCAGAAAGAACCAAATACCGGCTACAAACAGTCTTTTCTCTCGTTGCTGTGGGAGAACTTGGAATACATCCATTTCAAAACCACACTAGCCAGATCCAACATATTTACCCCCACCCTCCCTTATACAAATTCTAATGAGATCATCAACCATGCATTAAATATCTATTCAAACACCTTCTAAGGATTCCATATGGGTTTTAGGGTAAGAGTACCACTCTCAACATGGCTTCTATGAACTCAAGTGCCAGCCCATTTTGTCATTACTCTCTATTATCCTCCTGTCTGTCATATTAATTAAGTTCCTGCAGCATCTCCAGCCCCTATGTTTGTGGCCATTTTTGCAATATTCTATTTCTGTCCTTTTCATTCCTTTCTTCCTTTGTATCCTCTCCATACTAGACACCAGTTCTAAGTTTGGTTCATAAGGCGACATGCATGGTGTCCTAGAGTATGAGTTGATGGCCTATGGTTCTCAGTCTCAGCATCTTTACTCCTCCTCCAGTTCCTGTCATTACTACCAGTGATGAACAATAATTGAAAAAAAAACCCGTGTCACACCTATTAGTTCCCAGAAGGACTGCTTCATGTAAAATATCCAAAGGGCCAATACAATAATTTCTATTGCTTATGCTTCACAGGTGTTGAGAAGGAGAGGAGGAGAAAGGGGAAGAAAAGAGAGGAAGATGGAGTGAGAAGGGGGAGAAAGGAGGTAGGAAAGGAAAAGTGAAGGAAGGAAGAAAGGAGAGAGGAAAAGAAAAAAGATACGGAGAAAAAAAGGGTATGAGGCAGAAATAGAAATGAGAAGAAAGAGAAAGGAACAGAAAAAGAGTGGGGAAAAAAAAACAAGAGGGCACAATGGGAAAAAACAGGACGAACTGTTTGGGGAACAGTTAGGGAGTTATATATGAGCAAAGGGTAGGGAGAACTCCGCACACTATGCAATGGAAAGGCGGGCCACTACTTTTATTTCCCTGTTCTGGTGTAAAATTTAGGGACACATATATCTTGAGCAAGGAATATATGTTTGGAAAGGGCAACTTGAATTTTCCCTGGAGTAGGTTGAGAAGAAAGTGGCCAGGATAATGCTGGGAAATATGGTGTCTAAGACTGGGGCCAACGGCTGAAGAGTGTCAGCTGGAACTTCGACTGTGTGCCTCAAATGTGAAAAGGTTGTCATTGCTACATACCTCATTTATTCCTAGCTGAGACAATTCTTTTTCTTAATAAGGCAATAATATTCTGAAAAGCAAGTGTAGCCTTTCAGGTGTGTCACTGGGGAAGCTCATTGGTCCCCAGGGTCATATAAAGCCAGAAAAGACTAGTCCATTTAGCTGAAGATCCTGGCAAGTGTTCAAGGGGCCAGAACTCTGAAGCTAACTTTTCCTTAAAGTTTATTGATCTCTTCTATGTTCAAGGAAATTGATGTTTGGAAAGGCACAAGCGAGAACATGTGAGGAAACAAAGACACACTTGAGTACCCTAAACAGACACTTTAAAGAAAGATAAATGGAAGGAGGCAAGATTTGCCTTATCTGCCCATGTTCCAGATGTCGTGAGCTAGCAACCCTTAGAGTGTGCAGTTTACTACTCACTTACTGCTGGCTGTGGGTGCCAAAGCAACACTGAATAATCCTATTTGGATGATGATGATACTGTGTTGATAGTAATCTTATTAATAATGGCAGCTAGCATGTGCACTCTCTATGTACTGGAGAGCAAGACAGTCCAAATACAAAGTCCTCTTTATAAAGCTCCATATGAGAGTCATGAGGCAGACATTATTGCCACATTCTTACAGATAAAAACACAAGGTCCAGAGAAATCACTATGCCCCTGGTGTCTCACTGGGAAACTAGAAAAGCTAGGATGCACTCCAAATTTGCCTTCAGAATCTGGACTCTTTCTACTACAAAAGATTTTGTTGAACTTTTGACCTTTTTGTTCAGTCTTTCCCCCTTATGATTTCTTCATACTTTCTCCAAATATTCATCACGCCACATTAATGTGCTTGATGTGGGCTGGCTGGGAAGAAGCAGGAACGAAGGAACGGCACTGGCCTTGCCTTTGTGGATGTGGCAATCAGGTGTTTAATTTCAGAGGGAAGGTTACAGCCAAGGGAAGCACCAGCACTGCACTTGCCAGACTCCTTGAGATGTCATCTACTGCATATTCCCTCCTCCTGAAGGGTTTCCAGCTCCTGAACAGGTCCAGATCATCCTCAACTTAGAAGAAGAGTGCCCAAAACAAAACGCAAGGAGGAGAATCCGTCTCATCTCACTCTAAGTAGAAATGAGGCTGCTGCCAGCACAGCCCACTCATCTGCACGGCTGAACATCTTAAAGCCTTAAATCTCTACCTAGAGAGGTCACATACCAGTTCTTATTAATAACACAATGTAATCTCCAATAACCAAGACATTTTCTATGCCTCAGTTTCCTCTATTAAAATGGAACTGTAATAGTTTCTGTCTCACAGCCCATGAATGGAAATTACGCCACTCAATATACTCTCAAGAGCTGATACATTTATTCAGCTAATATTGAGCAAATGGATCCTGCCTCCGAGGCCGAACTCAACCTTTACAATATTTATGATAAAGATAGTTCTTCAAGCTAATCATGATTTATGTGCAGGAGTTAAAAGCAACTTGAATAGAGCTCAAGTGAGGCTTTGCCAACATAGACAGAGCTTAGAAGAATATATAAATATTCTTCCCTATGCCAGCAATTTGTTTAGATCTCTCTATCTAACATGCTTAATATCTATAAATCTAATATGTTTAATATCTATATAAAATAAAGGATGTTTGTGGCATAAGGAATCCATTCGAGGTGGTGTCATCAAATGTTTCTGAGGACAGGGAGTAGGGAACCCCTTTCTACCACATGTCTCAGGAGTATGTTGGACATTTAGAAAGCAAGTACTTGTCTCCCATGGTTGGCAGTTAAAGGAGGAGTTAAACACAGTCCTGGCCCTTTCTGCTTATGTGAAGATGCAGTTAATCCTGGTGGTGTCAATTATTCATGAAGGACATGGCAGAGCCACTTTGTTCTCTTTAAAGTTTTAGCAGTTCTGCTTCCTATCATCTGAAGGCCCTTAGGGACCGAGTGTCTCGCCACCGAAAACTTTCCCTTCTTCTATGGCACAAAGTGAGATAGGCAGGAAAAAAAAAAAAGAAGAGCGATGTAGGTGTTTCTGAAGCTGCTGCTGTTGGAGCAAAGCAGTGTCAAGGGTACTGGTCTGTGGATTCCCCAGCCTGGGATACTTGGGATCAGTTTGGCTCCCTGAACTCTATGGCTTTGGAAACAACATAGAAACTCTTAGTCTGGGAGATTATAATAGCTAAACTTTTGCTAGTGCTGATGGCAGGACAAGTGCTGATCTAGCCTCACCATCAGTAATCTCACTCCCACTTTACAGATGGGGTGGTTGGGAAGGGAAAACAGAGCTAAACAGAGGGATTTTAAACTGAGAGACCACAACCCCTTTTCCTTGATGTTACATCAGATCCAACAGAGAGAACTTAGTAGGAAACCAATGTCTCAAAGCATCTAGCGCATAGCTGGCGACTTACAGAACGTGGTGATGGCTTTGCCTTCTTCCAACTCTATGACTCTCTGTATGTAGCTGCTATTTTGACCCCTGAAGTAGAAGACTAAGGACACAGGAAAACTGGGCTGTGGCATGGTGGAGGGGTGATGGGAAGGACAGGCACAGAAGCCATGAAAGTGGATCTCAGTCACCATACCATTACATACCAGATGCAAGTCAAAATGTTCTAGAAAAACACTGGCTGGCATGAACAAGAGCACCCCCAGCATAATAGATTAAAATTTACAAGAACTCTGGGGATATTATTTTTCCCTCTGGAATTAATTCTGTGTCAGGGCTTCTTAGGAGACCCTTCATCTAGAATCTTTTTTCAAGTAATGTGATTTTTGTTATACAAATATTGACTGTCTTTATGAAGCAGAGAATATGCACAAAAACAGTGAGATATGAATTTTCTGGGTTGAGAGGTGGGTTGAGGTAAGCTGATCCTCTTGTAATCGTGGCTAATACTCTATGCCTGAATTGTCAGCTTGTTTTGCACTAATAGAGAGATTCTGAGTAACCGTGCATTGTTTTGGTTTCTGTTATATAAGTGAGGAAACTGAGATGTAAAACAGCTGCTCAAGGCACTGGGCTTTGGACACAGACTTTGTAACTACGGTGCTCACGTCAGAAGTCATCAACATTGGGAGCACTCCAAGAGAAGGAAGATGTAGACCAGGAGTCAGAAGCACCAGACACATCTCAAGAACAGGAGATCCTAGGACATCTGCGTGGTTTAGATGGTAGCAGTCTCTCTTCTTCCCCTTCATTACATGAAGGTCATCTGGGTTGGGGGCAGAGGGTGGACAGGGCCAGGGGAGAAAGTGAAACTTTTCAGGGTTCCAGGTTGATGGAACAGTACCAGGTTTGGAATGTCTCTTGGGTTGAACTCAACACTTTTGAGAAAACGGGGAGAAGGACAATAGGAGATAATGATGGGAGAGCTGTGGTGGGACGTGGTGTGTACTAGAGAGGCTGTCCCAGCAATCAGCTGAGCTAGATTCAAGGTTGGGGCATAGTCAGGTCAGCTTAAAAAGCAACCCCTGGCTGTGTGGGTTCTCACACAGAGGAGAACACAGAGCTGGGTGGTCAGCCAGCCTTCTTTCACATGCCCTTTTTGGATGCTGAAAGTCCTTCTGTCCCACTGAGGTAAAGTGGCCAGATAGGAGCTTTGAAGGACCCTGACAGTGTGGGCAGCATACTCCAAGAAAGGAAGGACACTGAGCTTAACCTGGGAATGAACCCCGTTACCTCCCACTATCTCCACTGTTGATTCCAGCAAAGGGATATAAGGGCAGGTTGGTGGGCTGTAGAACCATTCCAACCACAAGCAAGGAGCTAAAAGAACAAAGCGAGGTGAGGCTGGACGCATGACTAAGTGGTTAAAGTCCATGTCGTGCAAATATGGTAACCTGAATTTGAGTCCCCAGACTTCACTTAACAGCCAAATATGGAAAGTACGATAGAATGCGTCTGTCATCCCAGCACGTCTATGGTGAGACAGGAGGCAGGGACAGGGACAGGGACAGATGGATCCCCAGAAGCTTATGGTATAAGCAGAGATGAACAGCCAAAGAATGCTGTCTCAAACAAGGTGGAAGAAGAAGACTGACTCCCAAGGATGTCCTCTGTCATCCACAGGCTTATCATGGCACACAAGCGAACACAAACACACAGCACACACATACGTCATACAGCACAAGGAGAGAAATAAAAAAAAATAGTAAAGAGAGGACCTTGTGAGCAGGAAATAGTTAAGGAGCTGCAAGAGGAAGGCTGATGAGTGATATTGGAGCCACAATGTAATAGCAGAAGGATGGACTCCTGGTTAGCTTTAGCGGCAACTTGACACAGCCTGGAATTGTAAGACAGAACCCCGGTTGAAAAATTGCTTAAATTACACAGGCCTTTAGCCATGTCTTTAAGCCATTATCTCAGTTGACATGGATGGTACCAGGCCTGGGCAGGAGGTCCTGGCTTGTATAAGGAAGCTGGCCGACCATGAGCCATGAGCAACAAACTGGTAAGCAGCACCCTCCATGGTTTCTGCTTTGAGTTCCTACCCTATTGGAGTCCCTGCCTTTCTAGAGCTCCTACTCTGGCCTATAACCTGTGAGATGAAAAGAATTTTTTCCTCGCCAAATTGCTTTTGGTCATATTTATTGCCACAGAAACCAAGCTAGGACAGATGAAGAGAGGGTGCTGGACATAGGAAATATATCCTGTTGTCTGGAATCCTTCAACCAAAGGTATACCCTCCACTTCTCATAAAAAGCCCAACCCTCTTCCATTTCCAGTAAGGCTTCTTACCCTTGTACTCAACTCATCCTAAATGCAAATCTCACAAAAGTTTTCTGTTCCCACCAAGAACCAATTTCACCCATCATCCTCGAGTAGAGGGCAAATGGTATGCTCATGATGGCATGCCCATGATGGCATTCCCATGAGGAAGTGCCTTCCTGATTCCACACCCAGCTCTATCCCAGACCAGTTCTCTATTATAAACACTCATGTTAGTGTGCATCTCTTTCCAAACCCACAGCAAAGCTATCTATGCAATCATAGATTTATGTGTTCATTTTTGATTTATGGGGCTTCTCATTAGAAGAGGAGAATCTGTCTTATTCATTGTTCAACGTCCATTGCGTAATCCAATGTCTTAAATTAAGTGGGTTCTCACAATCTAGGTGCTGAATGTGTGAGTGAATAAATGTGTGGGCCACAGGTTGGGAAGGGATAGCGTGTCAGAGAAGAGCTAACCATAGCGCTTAAGTTGTCGGCTTGAGTAGCTGGGTCGGTGTTACTGCCTTTCATGACCAGTCATGGTTTTGTTTTCAACAAAGTACTCTTCTAAAACAGAAATCTCCACAGAGAGAATTAATGGCTGCTGTGGCGTGATCTTTGCTCTACCATGCTCTCTCCACCACAGTGGGCTGAAATATTGAGAAAGCCCAACTATCCAGCATCGAAACAAGTCCTATATCAAAACTGACTCTCACCGAGAAGGTTTGTTTTCATGTGATGGTTAGGGTCAACAGCCAACTTGACAGAACCTAGAGTCCCCTGAGAGACAGGCCTCCAGGCCATGACTATGGGGAATTATTTTGATTGCTTTGAGGTGGGAAGACTTGTTCCCTGTGGGTGGTACTATTCCCCAGTTAGGGTCCCGGAAGTAAATGGAGAAAGGGAGGCAACAACAGCATGAACTCGACCTTCTGTTTCCTGATTGTGGATGTGAAGTGGCTGGCTGCTTCCGTCTCCTGCTGCCATGACTTCTGCACCATGATGGACAGTACCCTTGAAAACTAGGTCAAAACACCTCTCTCTCTCTCTCTCTCTCTCTCTCTCTCTCTCTCTCTCTTCTTTATGTTGCTTTTGTCTAGACTTTTTTTTTTTTTAGAATCAGATTAGCAGCAAGAAAAGAAACAAAGGAATTATTCTACACCCCTAGACTGTTCAACACACTGAGGCTCTTCCTCCATGTTCTTAAGGTCTCATGCTAAAGAATCGTGAGTCCATCACTTAGAGGGTGTCACCAGGGCTTGGGCCTGTGAGATGCTATAGTGGAGACTTAGGGTGCCCCAGTAGAGACTTGCCCTTTCCCTTTATACTTGCTCCTTTTCAAGGGGTTGAATGATGCTAAATGGAGGGAAGACATCGAGCTATATCCAGTTAGCTGAAAGTTAAACTGTGCTTTCCTTTCCAAACGCATGAAAAGCTCAGCTTTTCTCAGCCTGCTTCTCTCTCTCTGTCTATCTCTGCCTCTGTCTCTCTGTCTCTGTCTCTCTGTCTCTCTCTCATCTCTCTCATTACTTTCTCTATGTCTCTTCCTCCTCCTCCTCCTTCTCTTCCTCACAATTTCTCACCTAGGAGGTCATGCACAAAACCTCATCCACTCCCAGGGAAGACTTGGAGATGCTTCATCCTTCTGAATCACAACTAACGCTAGGATTGATGAAGACCTAGCTACATTCTGTTTCCTCTAAAGAATTATTTTGCCTGGGGAAAGCTAGAGGCTGTTGCGGCAGGGCTGGAGAAGCAGAAAGAATCTGAGAATCCATTTATCTTATCCAAGAAGCCCTTTGCTCAAATTGTCTACTTTTCCTCCTGCTCTTTATCTGGAGCAATTTTAGTTTTACAAAGAGGTCGGAAAGAGAGTATTGAGGCTTCCAATATAGACATTGCCTTGCTGTCCTTAATGACGATGCCTTGCACTATGGAGTGCAGTCACCCAAACTAGGAAATAAGCCTCCTTTTAACCAAACTACAGAGTTGCTTTGCATTTTACAAGTCTTCCCTTTAGGCCACATTCTCCATCCCAAGCTCCCATATTGTTACACTTCCACCTGTTGGTTTTTCTGTTGCTTTGACAAAACACTAACCAAAGCGACTTAACTTACATTCTCCACCCCACCTTGCCTCTTTTAGGTGAAATCAGGCCAGGAACTCTAGCAGGAACCTGGAGACAGGAACTGAAGCAGAGGCCATGGCACTTACAGGCTTTCTCAGCCTGGTTTTTTATATCATCCAGTATCACTTCCCCCAGGAGTGGGACTACCCTGTGGTAATCAATCGATCGATCAATCAATCAATCAATCAATCAGTCAGTCAGTCAGTCATTGATAAAGAAAATTTCTCCATAGCCTTGTCCATGGGACAATCTGTTAAAGGTAATTTCTCCATTTCATAACTCTTCTGAGCTATGTCTAGTGCCAATATATATATATCCTGTCTTCATGTGTAATAGTTTCCCAGATGCTCTTTGCTTTAAAAAATTTTTTCATTACTTTGTCAGTGTTGAAGAGAACCAGTCAGATATTCTGCATTATTCCCTTTGATTTGAGCTTATACAATGCTTTGTGATTAAGCTCTTATGGGTTTGTGTAGAGGAAAGGTGTCAATTCATTGCATATCTTGAAAAGTAGATATATGAACAAAAGTAAAGCCATGTTTGATGTTGCCTGCATCAAACATTTGCCAGAAATAATGTTATTCAGCCCTGCTTTGGGTTCAAGATTGTTCCTGGTACTATGAATATAAAGGTTAGCCTTTCTTTTCCTGTCTCTGTCCTCCCCTTCATTCCTTTCCTAAACCATGCCTTTGCCATCCCTGCTTTTCTCTCTTTTCTCCTCTCTCTACCCCTTTCTTTTTGTAGAAAATTAATGGGCTTTATGTCTAGCATAATGCTAATGTCGTTTTTCTCACTTCCCATGTGATGTCCTGAGGTAGATATTAAGGTGTTCACTATCATCTAGGCATTAGAACCCTGAGCTGAATGTTGAATTCAGGATTTTTTTTTTTTACCACGTAACTATCTCTGTTTCCTACTGGATAATAACTCAGACCATGACAGACAGTTCAGGTGAACCCACATGCAAAGGAAAAGCTGCAGGACTTCTTCTGTAGCTTCCACAGAAGTGTTTACCTAGACATAGACTGTTGTGTGACTTCTCAGAGGTGACATTTGAATTAGGCAAGATCATTCTGGAAAGAAGAAAGAGGATGTGAGAAAGCACAGATGTTTCGAGTGCTTGTTGTGCTCTGAAAAGAGTGAGTGGGTCAGCGTGGCTGAAAGGAGTGTGGGGGAGGGAGACGTTGATCTGGCACCATCTTCTTGGAGTCCTTGACTGAGGGGCTCTGTGAGGACAACCTTTCTCACCTCCTTGTCTCTCTGATGGTAGGGGCAGGTGGTGGAGCATCGAGAATATGAAATACTACAGGGGTAAGAGGCTGGGAGTGCATTGTGAGTCTCACAGCCACACTGCTCTCATACTCCTATATATTAGCCCCTGTATATGTCAAATGGGGATCAGGACACTTAGTACTCAGTTATGAGGAAAATAGAAAAACAATAATTCCCAAAGTAGAGAGCATTGGTTGCCACAGAAGATGCAAATGGCTTCCCAGCAGCAGTCATACCACACCCAGAACTGGCACACACCCTGTGTCACAATGCCCAAACTCAGGTGCTTCATCAGCAAGCCATGCTGAGTGGGATTGGAACGAAGCCCATACAGTTCCTGACATGAGTCCCACACCATTGCTTATTTTGTTACTTTCAATTCTAGGTCTCATGGACCAATTTTCTAACCAGTTTCTCAAGATTTGATTAGGGGCATTACCATCTCAGGCCATCTGGTCATTCTATAGTCAGAGGAAATTGATGTATCCAAGGCTTTGATAGAGCAATGGATACATTTGGGCGACTCCAGTGACCACACATCCTGCTCTGCTCTGAATTATTTCCCAGCGCCCAATAATAGTTCCATAAAATCACAGCTCAGGTTGGTATTTTTTATGAGCTATCTGCAAATTTTCCACCCCAACCTTTACTGCAAAGCTGACAGAAATTTTGGCACTCTTAAGACTATACATTTTACAGAAACTCAATTTAGGCAGTTTTATCCTAATGAGGTTTAATTTTTACCATCACATCAATATCAAGCTAGAACATGTACACCCGGCCAACGGTCTTAGAGCTTTTTAAATGTCTATACTTATTTCTGAAATTTGACTAAATGGTGGTGGTGGTGGTGGTGGTGGTGTGTGTGTGTGTGTGTGTGTGTGTGTGTATGTGTGTGTGCGTGTGTATGTGTATGTGTGTGTGTATGTGCGCGCGCGTGCACATGCATCTAGGAGTTCTCGACTTTGTTTTTTGATGGTTTGTTTGTTTTTGTTTTATTTGTTTTTGGTTTCTTTTTGACACAGAGTCTCTCACTGGCTTGGAATTTGCTAAGCAATGTAGACTGGCTGCCCCAGCATGTGCCCGTCCCTGCTTCTTTGGCTTTAGAATTTTTTGTAGATTCTGGAGATCAAGCTCAGGTCCCCATGCTTGCATGGCAAGCACTTTGCAGACCGAGCCATTCTCCCAGATCTGAGTAAGTGGAAGCCTGAAAATGAACAGCCTATGTTCTCCCAGCATTCTGGGTTGCTGAGTGGAGAAAGAGTAGGTTTAGAACCATCGAGAGTGGGGTACAAATTATAACTCTTCTATTGCTTGCTGTGCTTCTGCTAAGCCACAGTGAGATGTCCATTGTGAGGGGCAGTCCAGGAAACAGTGGCCTCTGTGACACATTACTACAAACTCGGGAGCTCACAAAGCATGCCCTTCTTATGTTATGCCTTTGGGAATCTCACACCTGAAATGGATTTCAGTCAGTGGAAACCAAAATGTTGGGAGAGTTGTTTTTGCCTACGGGCTCGAGATGCTGTATCTCTCTCACATCTAGAGGGCACCTTCTTCCTTCCTTCCTTCCTTCCTTCCTTCCTTCCTTCCTTCCTTTCTTTCTTTCTTTTCTTTAAGATTTATTTATTATTATGTATATAGTGTTCTGCCTGCATGTACACCTGCATACCAGAAGAGGGCACCAGATCTCATTATAGATGGTTGTGAGCCACCATGTGGTTGTCGGGAATTGAACTCAGGTCTTTTTGAAGAGCAGGCACTGCTCTTAACCTCTGAGCCATCTCTCCAGCCCACGCACCTGCTTTCTTTGGCTCATAGCCTTACTCTGTCCGTAAAGCCAAATGGTAGCATTTCTAAGCCTCCTTGACTCTTCTAGCTTCAAAAACTCTTGGTAGTAAATTGGCACCAGCCACAATCTGAGATAATTTCTCCATCTCAAGGCTTTGTACCCTAATCAAGTCTATAAAATCCCCCCTGGTATATAAGGAAACACACTCAAAGGGGTCAGGTACTCTGTTATCTTCAGGAGCCATTATCCTGTCTATCATAGCAACTGTACACAGGGTGGCTGTGACCATGGTGGGGAGTACCTCTTTTCCTCTCTAAGAGTGTCACAGACAAAGCAGATGAAATTGGCCTTAGGGAGCTTTCTGACCCTCCGTATAGTCACCAGCCACTGTCTCAGGAGGAATCTGGTTCTAAGTTGGAGGACTCACTCATCTCCCCGATGTGTAGGGTAGAAGTGGTCCAGGCCTTCACCAGGTCAATCTTCGTTTCTGCAAGACAGTGTCACCCCTGCCCAGCTTGAATGGCTGTCTGTATATGTAAGAAGTATGCCTTGGTCCACACTCTTCGCTTCAGTGGTGACCCTGAATTCTTTCATTGGTTTGGGAGAAGTGTTCTTTAAGGGGGCCTCCCCCTGGAGAGATAGGAAGCCCAACCACACCTTTAAATCTGTCCAAAGATGAAGCCAGACCACCAAGAGGTCACAGCATGTTGTCTCCCATGCTGTTGCTCCCATGTTGCTTCAGTGCTATTAGACAGCCTGGGGAGCACAGCACACAGAGACTCCCTGGCGATATCGTCGTAGCTGAAGCAGCTCCAGAGAGGATTCTCATGGCTTTCCTACATACGTTCCTTATGAGAAGCCACAGGAAATCAGCTCCCTAGTCTCCAAGCCAGCATTTTTTCTCTCTAATGGCTTGTTTCCATAAAATAAACATAGCTTGTTTGCAATGAATGGTCATTCCCCCTTACTTTCACCAGCTATTATGAGACCAACGGAGAAAATTGTTGTCCATCTCAAACAAAGCTTTTATGCACCCCAGCCTGCATCATGCGCATTAACCTATTTTTCTCCTCTTATTGTCCCCTTTCTCTAATTCCTTCACCTCTTTCTCATTTTATTGTTGCTCATATCTGCAATCCCAGAATAAGGCAGTGTAAAAATTATTGTGAGCTCCCAAGAATATCTTTTTTTTTTAATGTGCAAAATGTACTCTTGAACAAATGGAAATTTTTTTCTGTTTGTTCTCAGCACAAAAAGGAAGACGAAAAAATCAGTACCGCTATAGCGAACAGACTGTTCTAGTTTGCTTTCTGTTGCTATTGATAAAAACATTTTAACCAGAAGCACATGGTGGGAAGAAGTTCATTTAGATAACAGTTCCAGGTGACAGTTTGTCACTGAAGGACATTGGGGGCAGGAACTCAGGGCAGGACCCTGGAGATAGGAATTGAAGCAGAGACCACAGAGGAATTCTGCTGACTCTTTGCTTGGTCCATGAGACTGGGCACCTTGGCCCCAATCTGATGCTGAAGGCCTTTAAGTTTCCTGTTGAGCTACTGGTCTTTATCCTACATTGCAAGCTAGAAGAAACTGGTTCTACCATCACTGAAAGAGCATTGCATCAATAGGATAGATGGACTTGCCTATTAGAATGGCGGCAGGCAGGCAAGGAGCAAGGTTTCTGTCATCCATGTCTTATTATCTGGGTGGCCCTTGGAAGATGCTGCCCACATTGAGCGTGACCTTCCTAGTTAAAATAATCTGACCAAGAAAGTCCCAGTAATGGCCAAGAGCTGGCGTTTTCGTTGATCCAAAAGCCAATCAAATTGACAAGTGAGTGTGATGAACTATTAATGTAACACATAGCAAGACCAAAACCAACATCACCATACAGATGGGTGCTTCTGCTGGCAACATGGGAAAAACATCCCTCACACTTTGTATGAATGACCCACTAGGACCTTAAATGCCAGCTCTCTAAATGGCTTGCTTGCTCTTAGCAGCTGGAATAGAAGTCATCTCTTTTCTCGAGGACATGTAGTTTTTATTATTTCTTTACTCATGGTCAAAAGACATCTGCAAATTTGTGAATAAGATTAGAGATCTCTTCTTAGGACATTCTGAGATTCCTACTCCCTTGCTTTTGGGTGTGAGCTTGGTTTTGTTTTGTTTTGTTTTGTTTTGTTTTGTTCCAGAAAAAGAAATGAAGAAATGGGCACTCATGGGATGGGGAAAATGACTTTGGTAAGATGCTTGCCACACAAGCACAAGGGCCTGGTCTGCATCTTCAGCACCAGTGTTAAAAAGGAAGATGTGGTGGCATCTATAACCCCAGTGCAGGGGAGGTAGAGACAGGAGATCCCTGGGGCTTGCTGGCCAGCCAGCTACAGAAATATTATAAATGTTTAATATTAATTCATATGATTATTAATACATTAGTTAATCCTTAACCTGCTATTATATAAATAAAAGACACAGAAACCTATTAGATTTTTTTTAATGACTTTAAATGCACTGGGGCTGGGCAGAGTTTAACCCCCAAGCTATGTTGTCTATTCCCAAGCCCAAACTCCCACAAATACTTGCAAATGTCTTCTATTTGAACTGCCTCTCTCTGTCACACCAATCCTCAGAGCAAGTTCTTCCTGGCTACATGTTTCTAGTTCAGGCTTCTAACTCATGGCGACCTGCTCCTCTCTTCTCCTTCCTCGTGCTCCTTCTGAGACACCAAGCTCATAAACCTTAGTGATGCCTACTTCTCTTCCATCCAGTCCAGGCTGTAGGCAACTGTATTTAGCTAATCAGGGATAAATTTGGGAGGCAAGGTTCACAAACGTCATTTTGGATATGTGAGCATTTGTTCATAACAGTAAAGAGCTTGGGACTCGAGTGGGGTGGAGCAGGGAATAATTGTAAAAAGCCAAGTTTTTAAAAAAATCAGTATTAATAAAGCCTCCAGTGAAATTATCTGAGATAGACTCAATCATAAGATCTCATCTCTGAAGCACAACTTTGGAAACCTCTCAACTTCTGTTAGATTATGCCTTCTCTTTTTAATCTGAGCATCCATGGGGACAGAAGCATGGCATGTGCCTAACGATTATTGGTTGAGTTTGTAAGTCATACCACATGCTCTCAGAATGATGGAAGTTCCAGCAGACCTCAGGAGAACATGCCAAGCCTAGCACTTGTCCATGTGAAGGACATATTCTATGCATTGGACATAAATACCAAAGCACGCCAAAATCATAGAAGAAAAAACAACCGTACCTGAACAATAGAGCAGAAAATTTAACTTCCTTTATTGTTCCACTTGGCAAGGATATACCTGGAACATTACACACAGAATATGCCCACGTGTGATCACTCTCCTGGGTGAACTAAGGTTCATGTGCAATTCTCAGGGTGACAGGTTAAGTTCTGTCTCATTTTTCCCATTTAAGAAAATATACCGGAGCACAATTAAATTAGAATGTTACCATAAGAATAATGTCAAATACTGCAATTAATTGAAAAAGACACTATCCACTATCTTGGCATTTTATAAAGTACCAGTAGGATGTGGCTTGCATAGGTATCTCATAGAGATCCACACAGAACATTATGATGCCAAGAGTTTCTCTACAAAAACCGTGCCTGAGCTGAGACCACCCTAAGCCCAGACACACCCACTGCAGTAATCTATATAGGCTTTTGCTATTCATATGAGTGCCACCACTGTTGCAAATTATTCCTACTAATGACCAGGACTCTCATAAGAATCACATTGTCAATTTCAACTCCATTTGCCCCATCATGACCTTGAAGAAATAGGATTGCAAGCAGCAAACTTACCACACCACCACCAGCTGAGTGCACCAGCACAGACATTCCTTCCCGGAGGTTGGCAATCTCAAAAAGCATCGTGTAGGCTGTGACAAAGTTCATGGGGAAAGCAGCAGCCTCAGAGAAGCTCATGTCATCTGGGATCTTGTAGACAAACTCCACTGGTGTGCAGACCACCTCTGCCCAAGCATTGTAGTTGACAAATGCCATGACACGGTCTCCAATCTGGGAGTAAAGAAATACAAGGTAAAGTGGGGTTCTGAGGACAAGGACCAGACTCACTGGAAGCTGTGCATGGTACATAACATGCTCGGTGCTTCTCTTAAATAACACACATAGACTGTTTCTAGTAATTCATACACCGTGAGCTCTATAGAAATCCTCATCGTTTTCATATTTGTTCTTTGATGAAACAAACACTTTTCTATACAATTTCAGTAAACTGCTATAAATAATATGGTTATTTAATGAGCCATTGAGAGCTCTGGATTTCCTACTTAACCATATTCCCTGTTATCTCTTTTCCACTGCCACAAGTTTGGGAAAATTCATTCTGTCACTGAAATAATTATCCTCTCCTCCTCTTCCTCTTCCTTCTCCTCCTCCTCCTCCTCCTCCTATTCCCTTATCTTTTCCTCCTCCTCCTTCTTAAACAATCTCATGTATTCTAGGACAGCTTAACACTTGCTATGCAGCTGAGGATGACCTTGAACTTCTGATCCTCATGTCTCCACCTTCTGAGAAATGGGATTTTAGGCATGTACCAGCATGGCTGGCTTTATACTGTGCTGAAGCCTTGAACTCAGGGCCTTGTTGTGCTAGACAAGCATTCTGCTAACTGGGCTGCCCCCTTGAATTCTGTCAGTAGAGTTCTGGAGGCTGTTTAGGTGGTAGCAGAGACTTGAGCAGTGTTAGCACACCTGATAAAGTTAGGAGGGTGACGTAATACTCCCTCTCTCCATCCCAAACTGCCATCTGTCTGAACCCTGTGCCCTTCCGGTGTGGTGTCTTTTAGCCCTAACATCCAAGCGCCCTTGGACTTACCCTGTGGCTGGAAATAAATTCCTCTTCGTGAGGGGTTGTTATATTTGCACATTTGATTATAACATTAAATGGGATTATAGCCCATTTAATGAACGAAAAGCAATTATATGCTGAGCTCTAATCTTCATAGTATATCAGTTATTTCATCTCCATGGCAGCTCTCTAGGGAATTAGCCACACGATGCACATACTGAAACTGAGGGTGCGTCATGTCTCTGACCTGGATATGTGACATCACAGTGCTCTCCTGCCATGGTTGTTTATCTAAACCACTTCTCAGTCTTAAATTCCACAAACAGGTGATATTATGACAAATAAATTATAATTCATACTCTTAAATCATTCATATTCTCTGAAAAATTACAGGTGGCAAATACCTTGAGTGGCAGGGCTCAGGCAGCAACTTTATCTGGAAGGAATGTTTTAGTAGAAAATAAACTCTTAAGCGGATGGCATTAGTGTGGTGATGTTTCAGACATGGGCCCAAAAGAGTAAAGATCATGTTTTCCTGTGTGGAGGGGTTGATGTGTTCCAAGAGATTCCACAATGTATGGATGTCACAGTGTCTATAAAGACCCACTTGTCTACTCTGGTACCTATCAGAACTGGGTTAAGAGACGCTCAATTAGGTGGCACAAGTGGGGACCACATCTATGTTCTGCGCATGTCTGTTCCCAGCATCAAGGCATCCCTGCAGGAGCTGAGATAACTCAATTCAGGAGAGAGATCTGGTCACCAAGCCCTGATGGACCTTAGCAGCAATTGGAACAAGGCAGAGCCTGGCCTGCTTGCTCTAAGGGAGCAATTAGTCACAGCAGTGGTCTGATGGCTGGGCACAGAGGAGTATCTGATACTTACATCTCTCTTTTTTTCTCTCAGAGATTTAAATGGATAAGACACAAACAAGTTCTCATCTCTCTATCTCCTCTATGCTCTAGATAGTCAGAAGTCCTTGCTCAGAGTTATCTGTGGCTCTGGTTCAGAGCTGCCTTCTTTTTTCTTCTCTCTCAAGGCTGTAAGTACCACTGGACTCACTGAATACAGGATAGAGGAAGTTTTCTGCTTTCATGGATATATTTCAGACTTCAAATTTAAACATAAATACATTTTATAATTTGGGGGGGTTCTGAAATTAGAATCTGGTAGATATTGAAATATCCTTCCCATGAAACAAAACCTAGCATCCCCAAAGGTGCATATTCACGTCTACCTCCCAAGTTCAAGACATCTTTGTTCCTTTGTGACCAATGTATTAAAACCTTCCAAGGGCCATGGAATCCAGGCTCTGTCATCACCCTTTTTTGAGTGACACATCATGGACCGTCGGTGCCAAGTCACCTTCTGACTCGGTTGTCATTTAACTACTCTATTTTGGTGATGAGGGAATCAGATGAACCCGGCTGGTTAATGTTTTCCTAAAATTTCCCTGAGCACTGAGGACGGGGCTAGGAGTTCAGAACCTTCTCATTCACTTATTTTTTTTCCCCCGTGCATATATAGGCTTCCTGCCAGTCCAGTTCATTGTGTTTGTGTCCAACCAGATGCCAGGATTATTGATCCTAGTAGACACAAAGTGTGGTAGAGGAGTGGCTCGCATAAACACACGGCCAGGAACTTAGTGAGAGAAATCAGGCTTAGAGTGGAACAGGAGAATGGCACTGGGCGGGGCAAGTGGTAGTGTTTACTGGATGTGCATGGAGGTGGTGTGCTAAAGGCTTTATGTGGTTTGACTCATATAAGCTTTGGTGAACCTCATGATGGCATGGATAGACACTGAACTCCTATCAACAGTTGACTTATCCAAACACTATGGGCAAAAAAGGGGCGGGGTGGAGTACAATCTTTTTTAAATGACAAGGTGTTTTGTGTTTTAAATATCATGTCATCATTTAAGATAAATGAAAAGAGCAAAAGAAACCCTAATAGTTTGCATGAGTCACCAAGTGCTAGATAAATGAAAACGTTCAGGGATTTGAAGTGTTAGCTCCTTATATTAAGGTTTTCTAGATAAATTGAAACGTTCAGGGGTTTGAAGTATTAGCTCCTTATATTACAGTTTTCTAGATAAATGAAAACGTTCAGGGATTTGAAGCATTAGTTCCTTATATTAAGGTTTTCTAGATAAATTAAAATATTCAGGGATTTGAAGTATTAGCTCCTTCTATTACAGTTTTCAAATATGATAAATTTGCTATGGTCAACATCAACTCCCAAGAATGAATGGCTTTCCTAAAGAAATGGTTTAGTTTTTACACATTTTTTTCTTATAATTGATTCTCCAGTTGTATTTTCCCTGTAGCTTAGTGTTTGCTTCCTACCCTTATCCAACAATAGTAACAACTCCTTTAAGATGGGCTCCATCGTAGCCCTGGTATACCAATGAATGGCCATAAATATTTATCTTCATTTAAAGAAAGCCAAAGAAGTATCAAATCCTGTGTCAAAGGTCATGGAGCTAGAGTGGCAACTTCAGGTACTTGGGCTTGAGGAAAGCGCTATGAAGCAAACATATTGTGTAAGTGCACAGTAGGGGAATCTATGGTGCCATGTTGAATGTGATTCTTTAAGTCACTTTAATCATCTCTGAAACAGATACTGTGTCCATGAAGTGATGTGGAGCCAGTACACTTATCACCGCGCATAGAAACCAAAAAAAGCGGAACACATACAACTGTTTTACTATGAATAAACTGGTTCTGAAATTCATGGATTCACAGATCAGTGATACACTGATAAACACAGACCTGCTCCACTACATGAAGCAGAGGGAATGGCTGCCCAATGAAGAAAGTGAGAGAGAAATGGAAGCCATCCCACTGGCAATGACTCTGCTAAGTGTTGTCTTCGACCCAAGCCTTTGGACCTGATTATGAAGAAAACCCAGAGCTGCTTCTTCTTCTTCTTCTTCTTCTTCTTCTTCTTCTTCTTCTTCTTCTTCTTCTTCTTCTTCTTCTTCTTCTTCTTCTTCTTCTTCTTCTTCTTCTACTTCTCCTTCTCCTCCTCCTTCCTCATCTCCTCCTCTTCCTCTTCCTCTTCTTTTTTTCTTCTCCTTCATCTCCTTCTCTTCCTCCTCTTTCTCCTTCTCCTCCTCCTTCTTCACAGACTTGTGAAAACTGAGACACATACTCAGTATGGCAGAGTAGCCAATGACCTTTAGCATCCACACCGAATGAAGTGAATTGAGCCTTTCCATGTGCTTCACAGTGGAAGTGTATGTCCACTCTCACGTCTCTCATTTGACTTCAGGATACCATCATTCATTTATTTCATTCTCAAAACAACAAACACAGCTAGGCAACGGGATTGGCATACACATATATGCTTGCCTATATGTGAAATATATATGCATATGTACCCAATTAGTTGATTCTAGTAGGAAAAAATAAAATCATCTCTGAGACCAAGAGCCCAAATCAGCTCTTTACTGATGGCCTCTGGCAACGACTTTTCAATCCTTTGCTATTGAGCAAACCAAGAGAGCCATGGAGCAGGTTGCTGCATGGAATTCCATTTCCAACACGATTAATGATTTTAAGTCAAAATCTCAGGGAGTATATTAGCGTTGGCTTTCTCCAATATCATGGTCTGTATGGAGGCACATAGGGGACTTTTAAAAAAATACATGCAGCTGAAAATCACTGGCAGAAGAGAGGGGTTGATAGGAAGGCTTGGTGTTACTCTCAAACCAAGGATAACTAGAAGAAAAGCCATATTTAAAGGTCAAATGCATTTAATTGAATATTGTAAGTTATCCCTCTAAACCAAGACCAATAATATTTCTGTTTACTGATATTTATTCAAATCTCAGGGCTAGCAGAGTAAGATTTTCCTTTGGGGTTATGTTGAGGAGTAAAGAACAGAGATCCATATATACAAAGCACTTCCAGGAAGAGATTTGTGCCTTGGTGAAAAAGTCTAACAGGGACGGAGAATATAAAGTTGTAGTTAAAAAGCAAAAGCTCATTTTAATCCTTTTCTGGGTTTTTCTTCTCCTACGTTATTTGGAACTCTTTGACAGAAACATCACTAAGTAGGATGAGATTTCCAGCCATTGGTCAACATGAATTTGGAACATTCGGTATTTTCAGGTAGAGTGGAGCTCCAGGTGGGGTAACGGTGAGCTGCAGGCTGCAGGTCAAGTTGCAGAGAACTTTGGCGTTGGATTTTACAGGGTTCACTGTCACTTGCATGTGTGTTTGTAACACTGCAGGGAATCTGGATAAAAGCTGTGGGATTCTAGGAAGTGTAAAATGGGTTTGGTGATGTGAATATGGGATCTGCTTTCTACCTTTTGGCCTCACTAAGAATTACTGTACGTACTGAACCTGAGGGAACAGTAACAATCTCTACAGTGTGTGTGCGTGTATGTATGTGTGTGTGAGTGTGCATGCATGCGTGTGTGTGTGTGTGTGTGTGTGTGTGTGTGTGTGTGTGTATGTGCATGCGTGCACATTGGTGGGGAGATGTCCACTGTGGTTATAGAAAAGATGACGTCATCTCTACAAAGCTAGCTACTATGGTGTGTTCCCAGATGTAAGTCCCCGGCCTCCCTGTGGTGATCTCAGTTATGAGTGGGAGCCCTTGAATTAGATTTGTGAGTTTAAAATTCTAAACTTCTAATTGTATATAGCTGATGTTGCTGCAGTGCTTCATTGGATTTTTATTACTGTGTGTGTGTGTGTGTGTGTGTGTGTGTGTGTGTGTGTGTGTGTAGGAATGCACACCACAGACCTCTGGTGAAAGAGGACTTGCAGTTTTCTCCTTCAACCATGTGTGTTGTAGTGATTGAGTTCAAATCATCAGGCTGGGTGGCAAGCGCCTTTATCCAATAACCACCTGGCCAGCCCCAGTGCTTCAGTTTTATAGACTTAAGTCGTATTTGGTTTGTGTTAAAACAGTAGGAAAAGTCATGCATGAATCCTTTTTTTCTCAATGAAATGTTTTATTGTAGGGAATTTCACACATGTATGAAAGCAGCATAAAGGAGTATACCATTTGTCTTTTTCTGTCTTCCCAAAGCCACGGATCCGTTACCAACTCTATCCTATTGTCAGGGTGAGATTCTTCGACTTAAGGTGTTTTAAATCAAAAGCCCTGTTTTATCCATTCCTAAAATAGTTCAGGATTTACAAATAAGTTAAAAAGTATCAACTCAGCAAATACTTTAAGGGACCATATTATAAAATAAGTAACTCTTCTTGCTTTTCTGTTTTGTGGTTGATTGTTAAGGCTGAGATGGTAGGGAACAGTAACTGTAGCTGGGACAAAGGTGTATACACTTAGTTATTAAAAAACCAAACCGTCTTAGTAGCTATATTAAGCAAGTATGGATAAAGAATATATATAGTAAAACTTGCCCAGCCTACTTCCCCAAACTGTTGCCAGGAGCAACCAAGACCGCAGATGAGAAGAATTACAAGAAATAAGCAAACCAATAAAGCCATGAAAAATTTTGGAAGGTCCTCTCATTATAAATATGCTTCGTCTTATAACAAATGACCAAAATGACAAAACAAAACATGGCTGCTATTATTTCAAATGTATTCCCACAGTTTTCCTGCCTCACACAAGCTCTACGCGATTACTGCTGGTTAAGTCAGACTTAAAACTTTACCTCGTATCCTTTAACGCTGTCCCCTAGAGCTTCAACAATCCCGGAGCACTCAAATCCTGGCACCAAGGGTGTCTTAGGAGGGTTGTCAATATTCCCTTGTCGCACCATCAGGTCAATGAAGTTCAAGCCACTGTAAAGAGAAAGCATAAAGATATCCAAAATAAGAGTCCCCCAGAACACAGCTCTGGCATTTTCTTCCCTTCCCTTGCCTTCCCCCTGTCCCCTCCTTTCCTCTCCTTTCTTTTGCAAAAAAAAATTTCCTTCTCCCCAAAGTGCCCCTAATAGTAATGCCACTTAGCTAGATATCAGCAATAAAACAAAATTCAATTATCTCTATGTGGATAAGTAATGCTTTCTTGGCAGTGGAGATGGTTGCAGTTCACACTCTAATTCAGCCCTTTATCCTCCTTCAGAGTCTGTTCTCGCTTATTCTGAAAACACATATTGACTAGAGTGGTCATTAGACATTCCAGCACTTAATCAAAGGCTTAAAAAATATACTAGGAGGTGGCTATGAATGGATACACGGAAAGCAGCCAGACACAGTGGCTACCAGTCAGCCTATAAGACAGAAAGAGAAAGGAGACCTAATTTAAAGGGCTCGCGATGAGCAACTGCCTCTCCTCAATCATCACACATATTTATGCCTGCACTGTGCTTAAGCAGCACCCACAATAGTCACGGCAGTGAACTGGAGCCATCAAAAGACCGCATTAGTTTCTATGGGAGGAAGGTGGCTCAAAGATGGGCCCAGGAATGTGAGGATAGAGAATCTAAGTCATGTCCGGATGAAAAAACTTACAGGGTATTTTCCATTAATTTACTACTTTAAAACAAGACAGTTATGAAAATTATGTCTAAGTCATCACCTTCGGAAATCATATGCTCAATTTCACGCATGCCATCAACGTACCCGTTGGCTCTGTGTTGAGATCTATTCTTAGAGTAGCATTTAACTTCTTTTGCTAACCGCATGGAGGAATGCATCTTGTCCAAAACACATCTTTTATCAAGGGATGCAGTTCTTACAAACTTCTCATTCTCATTAGCCCACATCTAAGGAAAAAAAAAACCTGTCCCATCCAACCCAAGGCCCATTAGCATCTGGCCAAGCAAAACTTGAATTATTTTATTTACAGTGAGGCCTCTTTGGGTTCCCAAAAGCATTTAATTCTACGTGTGTCCCTTGCTCTCACTCATTAGTCTCATTCATACAGGATGAAGGATGACTTCCTTGAAGAGTGGGTTGAAAGGTCAGCACTTTTTTGATGCCCTCCTGATTATGAGTGAGGTGAGGTCCCCCATCTTGCCTCAGATGATGTGTATCTTGTAAGGGGCCCTTGGGAGGCAACACATGTGTATCATGGCATTTCTTTGCTTCTATAGTACCTAGCATGCAATGGTCTCACAGTCACACCATAAATCAGATGCTCAAATAACATCCGTGGAGCAAAGAAATAGTCACAGTTATGTAAAAATGTATGCTTCTGGCTTGAAGACTAATTCTTTTGAAGGCCAGAAAAATGGAATTACTATTTGAAATGGATGTTCAGATTTCATACTTTGATGCTTGGCAATCATTTCTGCCATTTCTTAACCACAATATTCTCAAACAGTAGGTCCTGCTTCTTAAGGGGCTGGGGAGATAGAATTCAACCCTTGAGTGTATCACTTCTAACTATACACTTTGAATAAATAACTTGGCTTCTCTCCCCTCAGTTTCCCCATCTGGAAGGCAAGGTTTAGACAGAAGTCACTTCACTGGCTTGTAAAAATTAAGGACGAGGGAAGCCCTGGAACATGGCAGCAGCCTTCATAGGAAGTTTTCAAGAAACATCAGGCTTATAGTGCACATCTTTAGTTAAGAAGTCTAGAAGTATATGGACATCTTAGAAGGACTCACCCCTCCTTTTAAAATAAAAGATGGGATGTGCTAAAAAAAAATCTGTTCCAGAGCTGACACGGGACCACATCAGCTATCTGCAAACTTCACTTCTGTGAAAAGGTCCATTGTCCAACAAGTCCCTGCAGAACAATACAAAGAGTTTCTGTGTCCCAAATCAAGCAGTCCACTTCATCCTACGCACAGTGCGGCTCACTGCTTCTCTTTGTGTGATCACTTATTGTTTTCCAAGAACCTGCTAAAGAAGTGCCAGAAAAGGCCCACTCAGCCATTCTAGAAACACAGCAACCCCTGGAGAAGGCTTCGTGTTATGTGCCCATTACACAGCTTACCAGGGCTGTCTTCGGTCACTGTCAGCAGGAAGTGGGTGTAAGCTGAGTTCTAAAGTACTGAACTCAGTGAAAAGGGCTAAGCTGCGTGCTTCCACAGTAATGTATTCAGTGATTCCATTGGCCGGCTTCACTATGTAAGAGGGGACCTATTGTCACTGGACTACCTTTCACTGTTGCATCACCCGCATCCTCCTGAAACAGATATAGCTCGAGTTTGTTAGCAGTTTGATTTGTGATATGGAGCGTACTGAATATTTTTGTTTTATTAATTTAAACTCAATGATACTTGCATGAGTAATGAATTGTGGTACCCATTTCCAAATGAGGAAACCGGAGATGCACAGATTAAGTCAGTTTTATCTTTAAAAAAACATGAAAAGATTTTACTTCAGGCATAATATATTCTTGAGTCTTTAAAGAATACAGTACACCATGTGTGCACATGGTGTGTGTGTGTGTGTGTGTGTGCATGCTCATATGTGTGTGTGTGTGTGTAGTATTTTGTGTGCAGTGTATGCACATATGTGCATGGCTACGTAAATGCCAGAGAATGCTGGGTGGTCTCTCTATCACGCTCCAATTTATATCCTTTAGTCTGAGTCTCTCACTGAAGTTGAAACTCTACTTGGAGCCAGCAAACTCCTGTCTCTGCCTCCCTCAGCACTGAGGTTACAGGCATGCATGATGCCACATCCAGATTTTTACATGGATTTGAACTCAGGCTGTCAAGCTTGTGGGACAAATGTTCTCATCCTCTGAGCCATCTCTCCAGCCTCATGAATATGCTAGGTCATGGAGGCTTCTCCACCCGCCACGCTGGGTGACGTGGCATGTTGAAGGGCAATATCTTTAACTCCTTATTTCTTCCCACTTTCTCAGCAGCTGAGCGTGCCAAAGGGAGTCCAGTGCTGGAAGAGTGCCCACTCATAATCCAGGCAGAATCTATTCTTTTTCTCAGAAAAGGATTTTATTTTATTCTTAATTATGTGTTTATGTCTGCATGTGAGTATGTGCACATAGGGCAGGCACCTGAGAAGTCTAGAGGCATGGGGATTCACTGAAACTGGGGTTACAGACAGTTGTAAGCCACCTTGTATGGGTTCTGGGAATTAAACTGAGCTTCTCCAAGAGAGCAGGATGCAATCTTAACCACTGAGCCATCTTCATGTGCATGGCTGGTACCTATGGAGGCCGGAAGAGGGTGTTGAGTCCCCTGGGACTGTAGTTATAGAAGATGCTTGTGAGCTACCATGTGGGTGCTGGGAATGAAACCTGAGTGCTCTAGAAGAGCAGTCAGTGCAATTCACTACAGAGTCATCTCTCTAGGTCCAGGGACCATTTTTAATAGGAGCAAATAAATTATCCCAACAAATGTTTGCTCCCCAAAAGTCAGAAAGTGGAAATATCCTGAAGACAACAACCAGGTGCCCCATCATGCCTCCTGGTCTCTGAGTTCCTTTGTTATTCACCCATCTTCCTACTGGAATCTCTTTACTTGAATCCCCTGTGTGGCATTGGTATCGTAAAACCCCAGACTACAAGCTAAACAAGTACTATCACCAACCACCTGTTGCAACATTATTTTTTTTCAAACAAAACAAACAATGGTGTTTAGAAGTACAAAAAACAAAAGCCACAGAGTGAAGCCTGTTGACCTCAGTTTTATTATTTTGATGCTTTTATTTTCCCATGGCTACAAAAGCAAAGCAAAACAGGGGCCTGTCAAACTATGCAGCTTCACAATCACAGTTTTTAGTGCTCTTTGGGATAACCTGATTTTTACTTGGACTCTCCTGATAGGGAGTGGCTGAAGGCGGGGCATACCTCTCTTACTGAATTTTTTTTCTTAAGGGAAGAACAGTTTGAGAGTACAATCCATCGTGACCCGGAAAGCACAGTTGAGTTTGTGGATGTGCAAGTTTGTGGCAGGGGCTCCTTACATCTCTCACTTAAGTTGTATATTACAACTTTCAAGCATTTGAAATTATTGCAAAATAGTGGTTGAAAGGACATAATAATGATCTATTATAATCCTATAGGATTTTACAAAAAAATCCTAGTAAAAAACTGATTATATATATGTATATGTATATCCCTATTTTTTCTTCCCATACTAAATTATTAGTCAAAACTTAGGTATAAAGGCCTATGACTGATGTACAGAATACTGAAGGGCTGAAGGCAGCATGCTGAAGTGTGAGGAAGATATCCTGGAAGTCTGTAGTTATAAGAAGAGAGTTCCAATGTCATAATAGGAAATACGGAGACATATTTTGGGGGGACATTCCTTTTAAATAGTATTACTGTATAATACTTACCTAAAATAGCAGAGTTTATGATATGTTTTCATGCAAGTCTCTTTAAACTTTATAATATCCCCAGAAAAACAAAACACACAAGTGTCATTTTCCCCACCAAATATGCTAAAAATCACATGAAAATACTGAGTGCCAAAGGCAGAATGTGTCTGATATGGCTCATCTGGGATATACCAAAGCCCCTCAGTCTCTTTGCTTATTTTATAGCCCAAGACACTGTTAAATGCAAGATAAGCCAAATGCACAAAAGTCAATGATCTCAGATTCCAACACAAGAAGACTAAGAGGAAGTTGCAGTGGAAGGATGGATGTTAGCACATAGATTCTAGAACCTTCACTTCACTCCATAGTCTGTGGACCATCACTGTGTCTCTGAATCTCTCCTTGGATCTCACACTGTTCTCCTGATGGTCCTTTATTCTGTGGCTTCCACTTAAAATATTATTGGGATTAGTTCCCACAGAGATAGGGAGAGACACTCATGGCCAAGATAAAGATATGGACTCATAATAGCAGCTAACCCTTCTTGGCCTCTATCACCACCCCCCCCCCTATTTAGTAGGGCTTGTCACCTAGGAAGCCTCCACAGAAGTATTAAGAGATGCCACACTGTCTTCATCATGTGGTCCTCAACAACAAACACTGCTCCCATAATGAAGATGCTACCTGTGAATACTAAGGGAGGGACCATTTTAATCTTCCTGTACAAAAGGAAAGTGGGACCATGAGAGAATACAGTACCCCACCCAAGGCCATAGGACCTGAATACACATGCATGTTCTTTTCTGTGACTTCTGAGCTTGAGCTTTTGGCCACTAGATCAACATCTTGTTATTTACAAACTATAGGAGACTGTTATGCACTCTCATCCCTTGTCATTGGGAATATGCTAATTTTTATATGCTAATTTTAATATGCTAACAATCATAACAAAGACCCAAACTGTTCCTTAAAGGATACCACTAAGTAAATGATGAACCAGTCAGCCCAGTCCTGGTTTATTACTCTTGCAATTTGAGAGGGTTGACATTAAGAGGGAATTTTAGGTCTTTTGCCAGGCCATTCTTTTGCCAGGTAGTAGCCTCAACCTTTACCATGGGGCTCAAACAATGTTAGATCGTTAAGCAAAGACCACCACTGTGAAAATCTTCCTTGAGCCTACATTTACATAGACACAGACCACAAAATCTTCACCCTATACTTTGATTGTATGCTCATAAGAATCTTAAAGCTTGACCTGCCATTGGTCCAGTTAGGAGGCAGATCACTAAAGAAATCACCCAGAAGCCCAGGGTCTTATTACAGAACGACTATTGTGGGCCACTTGATTGGCTAGAATATAGACTTGGTATATGAAGATGCGTTTCTTTCTCCTTAAATTACAATCCAAGAGAGTCAGTTGTATTGGTCTTGGAGGCCTAGGATAGTCTATCAACTGGGTTTTTGTGGATTGGATGCCTTGTGACATTTATTCCCTATGTTTTCTTTCCTCAAGAAAGTGTGTGTGTGTGTGTGTGTGTGTGTGTGTGTGTGTGTTGTCAGTGTATGTGTGCAGATATGCTTGCATGTGTGTAAGCACAATGTGTGTGTGAAGCTCATGCTGTGTATTTTCCTAATTCACTTCACTTTCCACTTTATCTACTGAGACAGGGGCTCTCACTGAACCCGGAGCTCACCCACTCAGCTAGTCTAGCAAGCCAACCTGCTGCAGAGATCTCTCTTCTTTGTTCTTTGCATGTACTGACATTACAGGAGGACCGCCATACCCACCTGGTGTTTATGTGGGTGCTGAGGATCCAGACACAGAGCCTCTGCTGGTGTGAGTGCTTTATCCACTGAGCCATCATCTCCCTGGCCTGGTTTCTCCAGCTTGTCTTAAATCTCCACTTCATCTTAGCTTCTGAATCTTAGACATTTCTACTTAGAAATCTTATAATCTTGCACAGCTAGTTACAGATTCCTTTAATTGTGTGTGAAAGTGCAAGTGTTTGTCACGGTGCATGTGTGTATAAGTATCTGGGTGTGTTTATGTGATCGGAGATCATTAGTCAGCCTTGGTACACGATCTCTCAGGAGTCCTCTATCTTATTTTTTTGTTTTTTTCGAGACAGGGTTTCTCTGTGTAGCCTTGGCTGCCATGGACTCACTTTGTAGACCAGGCTGGCCTTGAACTCACAGAAGTCTGCCTGCCTCTGCCTCCCAAGTGCTGGGATTAAAGGCATGTGCCACCACCCTGCAACTGTCTATCTTATTTTTTGAGACAGCATTTCTCTCTGGTACTGAGACTCACCATTCAGTTAGGCTGGCTCATTAGCAGCTGCCAGAGTTCTGCCTGCCTCTACCTCCTCAAAGCAGGAATTACACGTGCATGCCACCAGGCCTGGTTTCTTCTACAGGGACTGGGAATCAAACTCAGGTCCTCGTGCTTGAGTAGCATACACTTTATCAACTGAGCTCTCCCCGGCCATGGTTTGAAAATTTTATTGTGTGTTAGAATTCCCATGAAGGCTAGTTAAAGCAGATTGTTGGTTCCTACCTCTGACTCAGAAGGTCAAGTTTCCAAGCTGTGCTGCCAGGCCTGTGGACCATGCTCAGAGAATCTCCAACACATCCACTTGAGCTAATCCAAGTCCTACTTGGCATCTAGATGGTCATTAGATAGCTATGAAGATGAAAAGTGCTGTCGTCACCTCCCAGGACAGTTGAGGTTTCTGATCTTGGTCCAGAAGACCACATTTAGCTTTGTTAAATGTAGTCTTATTAGATTTGCTTCATTTGTCTAATTTATCTGCCTCTTTATTGGATCCCAATCCTTTGATCCAAAACCTTGGCTTGCTTTCATACACTTCTGTTCTCTGAGCATGTTGTCACCAAGCCATTGTGATCTATGTCCAAATTGCTGATGAAAGAATATTGAATAGGTTGGTACATCCCTGCTAATGATATTTATAAAAAGCCAGTGGGTGAGGTTGTGGGGGAAATGTAAAATTTAAGCTGTAGCTGAGAGATCTTCTACTTGTGGCTTCTTAGGGTTCTATGAAATACCTTCAAGACACCTTGAGCTCCTGTGCAGTAATATTCAGGGAAGAGTGTGAGCTCTCCTTGCCTATGACTGGTGGTAGTCAGTCCCCTCTCCCACTGTTGCGTTGTTGAGTACCCCAAATTCAGTATCTTTTGGCTACATGTCAAGATCATCTTCAAGTCTTTTCTCCCTGTAAGCATGGATATTCTGGCCCTGCTCAGAGAGTCTTTAGCTCAAGTGTCAAATATGGAATTTAAAATGTACCCCCATGGGCACATTTGAATCTTTGCTTCCTGGCTAATGCTGCTAATCAGAAGGCTGTGGAACTTCTACGCTATAGGACAAAAGTAGATAAATAGAGACCTGGCTTTCTACAATGTGAGCAGCCTGTGCTAATGCTCACTGATCCATGAACTAAGCTGTGCTGCCACGCCCTTCCTCACCATGTTGAACTGAAACACTCTAAAAACGTGAGTCAAAAGAATTTCTGAGCCAGGAGTAGTGATGCAAGCCTGTAATCCCAGCACTTGGGGAGGCAGAGGCAGGTGAATCTCTATGAGTTTGAGGCTAGCTTGGTCTACAAAGTTAGTCCAGGACAAGCAGAGCTATACAGAGAAACTTTGCCTCAGGAAAAAAAAAAGAAGGAAAGAAAGAAAGAAAGAAAGAAAGAAAGAAAGAAAGGTCACAGTGGTATGAAAGTAACAAACATGCCAGGCAATACACATTGCCAGAAGTGTTGCAAAGCACCACTCTTATACGTAGTGTCAGCTCTTCCCATGAAGAGGAATGTTCAAGAAGGGATGGGTTCTTCTGACTTCTC
Source organism: Acomys minous (assembly GCF_964271855.1). Taxonomy (NCBI): domain Eukaryota; kingdom Metazoa; phylum Chordata; class Mammalia; order Rodentia; family Muridae; genus Acomys; species Acomys minous. Next base: position 14,202,266 of record NC_140496.1, read on the forward strand.
TGAAGATGGAACCCAAGGAGGAAATCAATTGATTCATGCCTAACGAATATGATGGATCACATTCGTGAAGCACTTACTGCATCCAAGGCAAAGTGGTTTATGCATTTGGTATCACTTATATTGCACAACACCCATAAATAATGCCAAGAGATAATGATGTTATCCCAATTTTACAAAGAACAAAATGAGGGCATGCTGAGGTTCACAATACCAAGATGGGAGTGCTGCAAATCCAGAACCTCCCTACTTACTTCCTTTGAAAGATATCACCCAGCATTCCCAGTTATGAAGATTGGACCTTTGCATTTAGCACATTGAGTACCTGATGGTTACCAAGCAGATCTCAGAAAGCCCAGAGTCAACACATCCAAAATTCCCATAGAAACAAATTCCTAAAAGTTCACTACAGAGTGATGAGATGAGTGCTTTTATAGTACACAGAAGCACAGCCCTCATATGGCCACCAGGGATGTGCTGAGATAGAAGATAGCTAGGAAATCGAAATATTCACACCTAAGAGGTTTTATTAAAGCAGTGTTCCAAAGACCCTCAGCCATCAACAAAGATCTATTTAAATCCTCCACTTTAATTATTTCCCTTCGGCATGAGTGGGTGGTTCGATTTCCTTGGGGATTAGGTGAAGATGTTTGGTGTGGCTCTAATGTTGACAGCGCTTGTGCTACAGAACTGGTCTCACACAGCAAGTGCTGCTCCACAAGCGTGAGCCTTCTCTGCCACCACCATTCTCATAACGCAAAGAGGGCACTGAAGGTCAAGTTCACTGGGACACAGACTCTGAAACTGAGATTTTCATGCATTCTGCTGGCGCATCGTGAGGGAAGTTGGATTGGGCAGAGATGTTGATTTCTATAGAGAGGTCTCTGAACTCGTGAAAAGTCCTGACCTTTTAACAGTTTTTAGTCAAGACAAGGGGAGTAGGTTTTATGCCTTGTACTGAGTAATCATGAGTTGAGAGTTGCAGAGGGAGAGGGAGGGGGGGGGAGAGAGAGAGAGAGAGAGAGAGAGAGAGAGAGAGAGAGAGAGAGAGAGAGAGAGAGAGAGAGAGAGAGAGAGATATTTTAGACTTCAGCTGAAATTAATTCTGTAGAAGAGAATAGGCTATACGCTTTCAGAAGCCATTACTCCCAGTAGCAGGATGAGTGAAGACTGGGGTCCTAAAATGACATTCTGAGGACATATGGCAGAATCCACCACAAGAGCAGAGGTGTAATACCCACCTTACAGAAATCACTCCCTCATGCTCATGGAGCAATTGTTACTTATGAACATTCAAGGTCTCATTTGCGTGGTGGACCCTGAGAAGGCAAGAGTTACATGTTCTGACAACTAAGTATATAAAACTCGAAATTAGGATAAGACCATTATTTAAAGATGGGGAAGTAGTAAAAGGAAAATGCAGAATTAAAGAGATCAGAGAACAAAGAAAGGAGAAAGGACTAAGGACAGAGAAAACAGAAAGGGCTTAGCCTGCAGTGCCACCAATATTCTCGAAAGATTTACATAGTCCTTGGAGTAAAAGTCAGTGTTAAATTACATCCAAATGCTTTCTCCACGTCCCTGGAAAGCTGAGATCACAGGATACTGCAGAACATGCGGCATCAAGCAAAACACCTTCAAATTCCAGTAGTATGTGACACCCAGTGGGTATCAAGGACCCCAGTATCTGAGAGGGTCCAAGCAGATCTGATATAGGCTCTGAGCAAGCAAAAACATCCAGCAAAAGTAAGCCATTCATTATTCTGGTCTTGTCTTACTGATAAGATGCTCATCAAAGCTCTTAACTCCAATGCAGGTAAGGTCGGAGGAGCAAATGTTTGATTCATTTTATTTCTTAAGAACTGGAAGTTTTGATATCCGTTGTTACTCCCAGCTGGTAGCACGAGCATGCCCGGGAAAATAGATATTGATTGATCTCAGAAAAATCTTGTTCATATTTTTTTTCTTTCTCAGCTTTTTAAGCACCTGGTTCTTTAATCTCAAGACTGTGAAAATGATTTGTGCTTGGAAGGAAAAGTATGTGCATAGCAAGGTCCTTTTGTATGTAAATCCCAAAGAGTATCGTATGTGAGGACAACCAGAACTGCCCAGAGTGAGTCACAGCACAGAGAAGGCCCATGGTCAATCAGAGGGTGGAAAGATTGTGTTTTAGATGGCCCAGGCCCCTTCTTCCTACTTTTCTTGACCATCATCCTCTTGGGGTCTGGCCCTCACATAACTTTATCTACCTTCTCAAGCTCAACCGTTGTTAAGAAGACAAGCTTTTACATGCATATGATAAATAATGAATTCCCCATTCCATCTGATGTTTTTGCATAGCCTATCTTTTCCTTATTAAGTAAATGATGGGATTATTGCCCCACCCAGATCACTTTCTCTATAACATGAACAGCGATGATGGTTGCTACTAAGCAAAGGATATAGCTGTATGCGTTCTTTATTGCCACTGTGTCTGAGGATGGAAATATATTCAGATCATCTGTCTAAATTAGTATTCAAGACATACTTCAGTAGTATTTTCACCATGCAATAAAATAGCCAGAGAGACATATTGGGAATGTAAATATCCAGAGCCAGTTTTCAACAGAAACAGAAAAGCAGGGCACACAAATAAGCTCTCTCCAATGCCAAGACTAACGCTTTCAATGTGGAGGATTTGGAGTTATTTATCTGCTCAACCCCTCCCCCCCGGGAGAGGAGGGGGCATTCATTCCTATGATTGCCGTCGAAAAGGTTAACATCTCTATGTTCCATGTTGTATGCTGACCAAGGCATGCGCTCCAGAAGGGTTCTTGGCAGCAGTCGGTTGTATAGAACATTCATTCGCATCCAATTTAGATTCAACAGACTCTCTGTGTTTTGGGGGTTGGCTTACAACACTGACAGTGACATCTGTGCTTCCCCAGGAGTTCAGAGCTCAGCAAATAAATGACTACACAGTGTGACAATCCCACAAGAGGCTGCTGTACAAGGGTAATGGCGAGCATGGCGACAGTAGCTATTAACTTGTCTCTTTGGGATTGGGTGCTTCTCAAAGGAAAGGATTACTCTTTACTTCCATTCTTTAAATCCTCCAGCCCTGGTCCACCTCTCCATGGACAGAAAAAAGGTGGCCCCAGCTTGATTTTTCCATAAAGCCACAGAGGACACAGGAGTCCCAAATAGAAATAGCCCGCTGCTGCTGTAGTAGGACAGGTCACTGATTAGCAAGATGTATAAGAAAACTGTGGTTTTAGTAAGACAAATGGAGAGAGGTAAAGAATGGCAGTTGTGAGTATAGCATCCTAGGGTGACGGGAATAGCCTCTGTCTAGGCTAGCCAATATGGTAGCCACTGGACACACATGGATACGCTCCAAATATGGTCATCATGACTGTCTACAACAGTCACTTTTGTGGTAGATGTGACCAAACACCTGACATAAGTTAGGAGAAGGAATGTTTCATTTTGACTCATATTGGCAGATGATGTTGTCCTGAGCCTCTCGTGCCATTGATTCTGGGTGTGGCAGGTTAGCATGGTGGTGGCAGGAAGCAGGACAACAGAGAATGGGGACCCAAAATGTAACACCCAAGAAACCCACTTTCTCTATCTTAGGTCCTACCTATTAAGGCTTCCAGAACATCCCAAAATAATGCCAGCAGCTGAGGGCCAAGTTTTCAACACATGAGCCTCTGGAGGGGTTGGGAGGGGGTGCGGATTTCAAATTCAAACCAAAGCACTAAGGGACTGAATTTCAAATGTTGTTTCATTAATATTTAAGCATCATTGGCTTAAAAAAGAGAGTAGCAGGATCATGATGCTCCTGCCTCCCCCATGGATAGTTAGCAACTCTAGAAGTCTGTCTTTCAAAAATGCTTAGCATAGGTCACATCAAAGGCTGGCAGAGGATGCTTCTTCAACTGGAGACCCAAATAAGAAAACATCTAAGAGTTTCGAGCTTTTCCTTTATCCCCCAGCCCTGCTTGGCTGGCAGCCTGGGCTGTGCCCTGGTGTAATGGGGGAAAATGAGAAACAAGTAAATCAAAGACTTGCTGTATTGAAGTGCTTTGGAGAGAGCAAGGATTTACCCCTGGGAAGTGGAAGGTTAAAGGTGAGCAAAGATAAATATAAAAGACCGGAGAGTAAGAGCAGAGTTTAAAATCTGGGAGAGGGGCCAGGGAAAAGGCTTGCACCAGAAGCATGCCTGGCTTAGCTCTGATTCCCAGCACCCATGTGGAGAGCTGAGCCCAGCTATCTTCCCTTGTAAGACAGTGCTGGGGAGGCAGATAGCAAGGTCATGAGGCTTGCTGGCTAGCCGATCTACCTGAATTGGGGAGCTCTAGGCTCAATAAGAGACCCTGTCTCCGGTAACTAAACAAAGAAATGAATGAATGAATAATGGTAAAGAGTAAAAGAGGAAGGTACTGCAGGAAGCTCTGGTATCCATGAACACGCATGGAAACACACACACAGACAGAAGAGAGAGGCAGGTAAGGGAGGAGGAGGAAGAAGAGGAGGAGGAGGGGGAGGGGCGTGTGAAGAGAGCAGAGGCAATCTGGAGAAAGCAGGAGGCATTTGGGGATGTCTATGGAGAAACACTATTTTCATGACCTTTGTCACTCAGATGGATCCAGCTTGCTTGTTTTCTAGAGGTTGCTGTATTTGACATGACTTTTCAGTTCTGTTAGGAGTTTGTTATCTACTCAGGAGAGAGCAAGCTGAGCTGTGCAGAAGAACAGAAAAGAAAGAACCTGACTGGGAAACGATGAGTAAACTGCCCAAGGAAGGAGCCAAGTGCTGCTGGCTGAGGGTGCGGGCCTTGCAGCTTGGAGGAGGCAAGAGGGTGACAATGACCTTTAGTATTTATCTCCTCACATTCCAAAGGTGCTGGCTGTTCCTCTGGTCAGATCAAAAAGGCCCGCAAAACTGAAGCTGCTGTTTTGGGAAGTGGGAGGGTGCATTAATGCCTGCACGAAACATCTCCAGCTCTGACTGCAAGGTTGACTCAGAGGGTATGACAAAACCCCCAGATGGAGCAATTTCAGTGAGTTTTTCTGGGAGGATAAAAAGAATCCAATTACAAAATCACTCAGACCAATCATAGGAACGGTGGGCTTAATAGCTCTCCATTAGCTGACTGAACTAGGATAGCAGAGATAAATGAAAAAGCAATTCTCTTTGATCCTAGGCAAGGACTGCTTTTCTTCTCTCACCAAGGACGATGAGTAACTGTTCTGGGAGGAAAGAGGGAGCTATGGAGAATGTAGTGAGAGAGTCTCACCAGAGTTCACACAAATTCCGGACACAGGCTATCTGCATGGGGTAGGGCACTGCTCATTGTGTGTCAGTTTCCTAGAGAAAAAGCTGCATCTTCAGAAACAACAGCAGCAGCAGCAGCAGCAATAACAACAACAACAACAAAAATCAGCCTTACCTTGAGAGAAATGTGGCTCAGAGGATCTAGTCTTGGATGAAGACAACTAATGTATCAGTGTTGTTTTCCCTCTCCAGGGTCTTGTGTTTATGACAGGGCAATGAATCACAGGAACATAAAGAGGGACAGAACGGATCCTGGAGACAGACACACCCTGACTCAAATAAGCTCTCTGGGTGGTTATTATTTATTTATTTTGGAGTGCTGAGATTAAAATTCAAGGTCTCATATATGCTGAGCAAGCATTCTACCATTGGCCTAAGCTTCATCTGTAGAGAAGATCTTGATCAAATTTATTCGCTTCTTGGATCCCAGTTCTTCACCTGGTGTCATAGAGATAGCTACAGAATGCTTAAAATAGTGTCTGTAACAGACGGAAAGGTTCCCACGAGGGTTGATATGATATGAATAATGATATAATAATAATAATAATAATAATAATAATAATAATAATAATAATATAAATAATATATGAATGATATAAAAGAAATGATGATAGCATCCTTATGTTGTCTCCAAACAGTGAGAATATGACTCTGGCAGAGTAGACACAAAATAGATGTATAATATGGTTGCTTCGGGGGCACTGGGAGCAAAGAGAGTGACAGGAAAGGGTCATGATTAAAAGGGCAAAAGAGGAAAACTATATTCTGAGCACCCATATAACACCTCATAGGAAACACTTCCAACTATCTGAAGATCGAGGAGAGATGGTTGGAGGCTGGTGCATAAAAAGGAAAATGGGAACAAAGTCATGGAGATACAGTTTCTTCCCAAATTCTGTGGCTGATACACAGGGCCTGGGGGATGCCTGAGTGAGTGCTTCAAGAATAACAGCTATCAGAGGGAGCCCCAGGGTTCTCTCAGACAGCCCTGGCCTCCTGCTCTTGGTGGAGCCAGAGGTCAATAGGCAGAAAATTACAGTGCATCCTTAGGGGTCAAAGTCCTACATTTCCCAGCCTAGATAAGGTAGTTATTAGAGAGCAGGAAAGAAACTCTGGGTCCCATGATAACACAGTTTGTTAACCAGAAATACAACTCACTGAAACCATATTGCCACTGGGCGCTCATTCAGTCTTTATTCAAAGACCCAACAGCTGCAGGGGTTGGAAGAGAGTACCTTTCTTGTTGGGGAAAAATTCTACGTAGACCTAGGTTTCTCACTGATGACAGAGGGAAACTTAAAGCTGCATCAGGAGTGGCCACTGGCTCTGTTACAATAACCGTATTTATTTCCTGCAGAGCCAATCATTTATCTATCCTGTGAATACTTATTGAATGTGTATATTAACCAAACCCATACTTGGCAAATAATCATTGGTTGGTGATCTTAGAGTTTCTAAGATTACTAAAGAAGTATGAAAGACTTTAGTCTATATTATTTAATAACTTTAAAATAAGAGATGTAAAATCCTAAAATTGAATAAGCAGGGCTGTCATTCCAGCCCTCTCACTGGTCTTCAACTTTTTCTGGTTGGAGAGTCTCCCCTAACCAGGCATGGTGGCACGCACATGCAATCCCAATACTCAGGAAGTTAAGAACTGTGAGTCTGAAGCCAGCCTGGGCTACATAGAGAGTTCAAGGCCAATCTGTACCATCTAGTAAGAATCTGACTCAGAAAACACAGAGGAGCTGGGGAGAGGATGGAGAGGAATTGCCTATCCACTGTGGTGGCTGATGTTATTATCAGTCCAGTGTAGTTCTTTTTCTTTTTAAAAATTATTTTTATTTTTCGAGATTATGATTACATCACTTCCCCATTCTATTTCCTCCCTCTAATCTTCCTGTGTACCCTTACGTATTCTTTTTCAAATTCATAGTCTCTTTTTAAAATTAGTTGCATGCACGTGTGGTTCTCATATGTATCTTTTGGTCACTGTTCTCTACTAATTTTGGAGTATCTATTCCCCTCCCCACAACACACTCACATACAGGATACGCACACATAAACATTCACGCAAGTGTGTCTGCATGTCAACACTCTGTCTGTCTGCCTGCCTGTCTGTCTGTCTGTCTGTCTGTCTGTCTGTCTGTCTGTCTCTCTCTCTCTCTCTCTCTCTCTCTCTCTCTCTCTCACACACACACACACACACACACAAACACTTACACACACATACACACACACACAACATATTCCAAGTGGGCTGTTAACCACACAGTTGTATTATTTTAGGCCAGTGTAGGAGAGAACAAGACAAATTCAGACAGTCTAAGTTCTTTATTCCTTTCAGGACTAGGGGGAGAGAGAGAGAGAGAGAGAGAGAGAGAGAGAGAGAGAGAGAGAGAGAGAGAGAGAGAGAGAGAGAAATCTAAAACCTTCCAAGCAATGACCAACCAAATTCTTTCCCTGAACATCAGAAGAAAAACATTTGTTGATTTCCTGAGACTTACTAAGCCCCCGCACAAGGCAGCCGAAGTTAGAGGTTGACACCTCTGCCAGTCTCAAGATGGAAATGCATTGTAGGCGCTCTCTCGGGAAAATGGATACTATGAATGATACGAGGGGAGAGAGTGAGCAGAGATGACAAGAGCAGGGACCTGTCACAGTGGCCAGCATAGATGAGACAAAGACAGAGGTCAGGGAAAAAAAAAAAACAGGCTGCTCTTCCCTCCGAAGATTCCTAAGCTTGGTTTAGGTCCTGGCGTACAGCAGGGGCACAATATGTCTGGGTCCCACTTCTGCCCTTTCTTCGGGGAATCAATCTTAGCACATCCTGCCTAGGCTACTCTTGATGTTAGGGTATTGCAATACTTTGGGGAGTCATGTGGGGTCTAAATGGTGGGCTCCCACCAGAAAACCTTATTAGGGAGGGGCTAGGAAAGCAGCTCAATGGCAAAGCACTTTTCAAGTTTGCACAACGTCCCAGGTTCTATCCCTTGCACGACACACAGGAAGTTTTAAGGACTACTGAGGGACTCTCTGATGTATTTCTTTGCATCTCTTCCACACCAGTAATATCTTTTGGACACATAAGATGTGCCACAAAAAAAATCATTAATTCAAACACCAACGTCATTGCTAGGAATTTTAAGTGCACTATCAGTCTGTGTACTTGTTTATGTGTGGGTGTATTATGGATGTGAGCGTGAGAGCATGTGTTAGTGCATGTGTGAATAGATAGCCACATCTGTGCTTCTGTGTGAGGAAACTGGAAATCCACCTTGGGTACCAGTGCCCAGGAGTTATCCACTTAGTTTCATGTTTTGTGTTATTCTATTTTCTCCTTGTTTGAGACAGAGTCTCTCTTGGAAGACAGAGTCTCTGGAACCTTGGCCTCATCAAATAGGCTGCAGTAGTTGGCCATCAAGCCTTGAGGATCTACCTGTCTCTACCTCATTAATGCTGAGGTTGCAGGTGTACGCTGCCACACCCAGCTGCTTATGGGGGAGCTGGGGACTGAATTCCTGTTCTCTCACTTGGGCTTGCAAGTGCTTTACCAACTGAATGATTCCCCAAGTCCCTGTTATCTAATTTTATCCTTACACAAAAAGTGATATCCCATTGGTACTATTATATGTATATTGCATATGAGCAAATTGAGGCTTCAAAGGAACCCGTCCTCATCCCTTAGTTGCACAAGTTTCTAAAGATGATCAGAATCAGGATTTACATTCGGGCCCAAGGTACGAGTCCTTACGTTTCCCTGCCTAGGGGGAGAATTATCTTGCATTAAAGCTCTGGGAACCACTCTCATTTAGAGAAGTCGAGAGTAACAGGACCCGGAGCTTTAGGTGCAAAAGTGCTATTTGGCGTGCCACGCTCCCAGCCAGTGCTGCGAATAAGATGAGATGAAGGAAGAGTCAGGGGTCACTGGCAAAAGAAGATTAAAGGCAGAAGCTGACTGCATGCTCTTATGAAGAAAATATCACATTCAAAGATGGAACTGTGCCTTCCTCGGGAGCACGGATGCTGTCTCCTGAGCCTTCAGACATAAAACGCACTCATTTCAATGCCATGACTCCAGCCAATTTCCTGTATGAGATCACACACAGAGGAGCTAATTTGAGATTACATGCCTGCTGCCCTTTCCTATGAAGAGTCTCTTCTGGCTTCTAATTAAAGTTTTTCTTCTATGGCAAATGCCAAGATGTCAAAGGATTCATCTTAGGACAGAGACGTGTCAGGGACTTGGGGGGTGTAGTTTCCCTGTGCCTGCGTGAGCTTTGTTGCTAGCATTGGATGTCATTGATGGACCCAAAAGTCATTGGATTTGGAATCCTTTGAACTACAATGAACCAAACTCTCAAGGGTTGGTTATCCATGCACACCTGACAGGCAGAGAAGCCCCGCTGCTACCCATGGATGCTGTGGAAGGACCGGTATGATGGTAGTCCTAGAGCAATGTCATAGAGAATAGAATGGCTTCCTCCCAAACCTAGAAACGAGAATCAAAAGCCAGCTTCCTGCTGCCGATGTGGTTCAGAACCAAGAGGCATCCATTCGAACCTGAGAAGTCTAAGGAAGGAAAATTGCCTTTATTGAGCACCTACTATGGGCAAGGTATTTTGAAAGCTGCCATAGTTTGACTGTGGAACGTCTCCCCAGAGGCTCGTGTGTTTGAACACTTGGTCCCAGCTGACAGAGCTGTGTGGGAAGGCTGTAGAACCTTCAGGAGCTGGAGCCTCGAAGGGAAAAAATAATGGGTGGAGGGCCTGGGGGCGGGCTTTGAGGTTTTGTATCACATGCTCACTTCCTGTTCATCCTCTCTTTGCCCACCGCCGACGCAACATGGCCAGCTGGCCTCCGGATCCTACCACCACGCATTCCCCACCGTGACAGAAGGTACCCTCTCAAACTGTAAGCCAGAAAAACATGTCTTCCTTATTTTTCCTTGTCAGGTATTTTATCGCAGTAATGAAGAAATGGATGTAAAACAAGGGCTCTCATAGACTCTTCCAATTTGCGCAATACCAAAATCAGGCATTGTTACTAGGATGGGTTGAAAGTGCTGTTTGCTTAGGATCAAACAGCTGCAGTGAGGTAGAGTTAGGGTCAGGTCTCAGATCCACAAGAGTTTTTCAATATTTGCACCTAACTTCTGAGTCCCCGGTTCATCTCCTGGAAAACATGGTTGTTAATTCCTGAGCTACCCATTGTTCCAGGATAGGGCAGACAGGTTTCAAAAAACAAAACAAAACAAAACAAAACAAAAACCAATGTGCCTAATGAGCGTTGATCCCACAAGGATGCTGCATGTTGGGGACACGGTGGGCACTATTGTTTGTCATCATTCCTCATGCCCATCATGAGGTACCTTTGGTTTCTGTCTGGTGTCTCTCTAACTGAGCTCTGGCTGCTGTGGGAACCTACTACAAGCTCATGCTCTGACACACGTGACTAACAAAAAGCAAAGCAAAATACTAAGTCATGGCTGCCTATAACCAAAACCTAAGCATTTTGTAAGGGCAAGACTGATTCTTGCCCAACCTGCTTTCCTACCAAAGAGGGTTGACCACCGTCTCCAGCTACACCTTCTAAAGGAGAATGAATGAACTGATAGTTTCTCCATTCATCCCAGAGACTCGAGGATGCTACACATGTGCTCTACCACTGGGATACATTCCAGGTTCAGAACAGGCTCTTTCTGAGCGGGCTCATTGTTTTTCTTCCAGCTCTTCCTTCAGGTACTGTCTCTTGGTCCCTCACTTCTTTCAATCCCTTCACCTCAGCTCCAAGAGACTCTAAGGATCTACCTGCTACCAGAACGTAATCACATCGAGGACATCGGTGACTCTTTAGCACTTTAAAACATTCTAAATGGCATTGTTAAGCTAATTGAAACTTACTTCATTTTTTATCTTAGTAGAACTGTTTCCACTTGGGTGGCTCCCACTCCACAAAAACATATTACTACTACAAATGTTTCATTTCTCAGTCTCGTTTGCCCTGCTCTGCAAATTTTTCCGGTTACTGCTTCTGTTACTGGGGCTATGTGTTGACGGTCATTGCTGTTGCTATCATCATGGAAAAATTCAGAGGAAGAAAAGAATATATGTGACAGGGAGAGAGGAGGGAAGGAGAAAAGGAATAGCCGAGTGTCTCTATTGAACCAAGAATAAAATAGTCTCAAAAGGGATGAAAGGATCCCTGTAGTCAAAATAATGAGGGTAAACATGTGATAGAAGAGCCATGTGTTTAGGTTAAATATTAAATGTCTCCCATAGGTTCGTGTGTTTAAACATGTCATCTCCAGCTGTTGGGGGTATGTTGGGAAGTTTTGGAACCACTGGGGCCTGTGCATGGCTGGTGGAGGTGGGTCACTGGGGCTAGGTTTCTCAAGATTATAACCTGACCTCATTTCTAAGCTCCCTGCTTCCTGGTCCACTACTTTTGAGCCAGCAACAGCTGTGAGCTCCTACCGCCATGGACTCAGCTTCCCCAGCCACCATGCCTGGCCAGCTGTGGACTGGCCAGCTGTGGTGGACTGTTTTTTTCCCAACTGTGAGCCAAAGTAAACCTCTCTTCCTTTAGGTTGCTTTTGCCAGACATTTGGTCACAGTGATGATAAAAAAGATAGATGCCGCTTTTCTGTTCCTTCCTATTCAAGTTGCCGGAATGTCTAAACTGGATCTGATCGCACATATTTAAACTCTGGAAGGCTGAAGCAGGGGGATTGCAAGTTCTAGTCCAGCCTGGGATGCCTAATGAGACCATGTCTCAAGACAGAACAAAACAAAATGAACAAAAACTTTGCATTCTATTACTGGGCAAACAGGAGCCATCACTGTTCCCAGCTCTCGTTAGCAAGGATATAGGTAATAAGTGAACGCAGACTTGAGGAGAACAACCCCTGAGCTAGCACTTGTGTCTGCTCATTACCAAAGTAGACTCAATTATGACTCAGCACCAAGCCACCTTTCTCATATCCGACCCTGCTACTCAACACCGGGTCATTCAGAACACTGTAGCCCAATGCCCATGCCAGAGCACCTTCCGAGTTGGGCACTGGAAGTTCTCTGAGCATAATTTTTCAGTTTTATGAACAGCTGTGTCATTGGACCTCCCAGACTCCATTTTCTTACTTGAACAAACTCAGAGCATGTCATTGGCTGTATTTCATCCCATCAAGCTCATTAGTGGCAGTTTAATGCTATACTGATTCAGGACATCTTGTCTTCAATCTGTCAGTGTTTGCAATGTGGCCAGTTAATCAAAGGAAGCAAAGGAAAGAATTCTACTACCTTGAGTGGATGCGAGATTTTATCGGCACGAGTATTCTTTGTCAACAGTCCTGGTAACTTTATCCTTAATGTATCTTATACCTCAGAAGTGCAGAGGAAATGGAGGTGACACAAATACAAATGGGCATCTGGGGGCAGACATTATATAGTTGTATCTTGAATCAATAGAAGTCATCCACTGTGCTTTTTCTGTGTTACCCATCACTGGGTCTGCCTACCTTTCTGTGACTCTTTTGTGTTCTCTCTCTCTCTCTCTCTCTCTCTCTCTCTCTCTCTCTCTCTCTCTCTCTCTCATTATAATTTCCTATTCTCTTGCTCCCAACTGTAAGGAATACAGGAACAATATGGACTTGGATTACACACACACACACACACACACACACACACACACACACACACACACACAATCTTGTGCACTCAATTTCTGCACTCTTCCTCTGTCTCTTACATACTATCATGATATATTAGAATTCTACCCATCTGCTGGCTTGCTTCTGGTGTGGCCTGCCCTCAGCCCATTTTTAGATCCTCCAATGGGGCCATAACTAGCCAGAACCATTTTTCATCCAATTGGTCCCCTTCCAGAAGTTTCATACGGCCTCCTGCTGTAAATCACTCTGGGAAAATAAATGTCCCCTATCCATTAGTGACTTTCTGCCACAAGCCAATTTGAGCCACAAACTAGACAAAGCTTGTTAATGGCCACTTAAATACATTCCTACAGCCCAACTTAGAGACCTTCAGGCAGCCTCAAACCTTACCAGCTCCTGTTCAAAAGACTTGATGGCAAAAAGGTTATAGGTCATCAGACCCTTGTCAGGTAGGGGAAACACACACCCTTGTTTGTCTAGCATCCTTCCAATTTGCCCCTGCTATCCCAGTGTCATTAGCAACCATTTTACTTTCAAAACCATTGAAGCTTGAATGATAAGACTCTATAAGGTAGTGATGGCAACCAAAAATAATGATTTAGATAGTAAGTCATTTATTAACCATTAGTTGTATATAAAGGTCTTATGTGTTTTACCTCGTTTCAACTTCAGTTCAATACTAATAAAAGAGGCATCACCATTCTCTCCATTTTATAGACCAGTCCACTGAGGCTTAGGGTAGCTAATCAGCAATGCCAAGCAAAGAGTGAGATGGTACTTCATCAAGATGCCCCTGGGGATGTTGACTACTCATAATTCCCAGGAGAACTGTGTTTTATTGTATGAGATTTATTGTATTGTATTGTTTGAGAAAGCCTGTGCTCCTATTAACAGCCCAGCCAGTGGCCAAGCGGCTTACCCTGTTCCTTGCTCTTGGGAGGAACTGACTCTGCAGAAGGATCCAATTGAGTGCTCTTTCTCCCTCCCTCCCTCCCTCCCTCCCTCCCTCCCTCCCTCCCTCACTATCTCTCTCTCTCTCTCTCTCTCTCTCTCTCTCTCTCCCCTAGAAGGTCTTCCTCAGTAAACTGCTTGCACGAGGCTCCCTGAAACAGTCTCTGGTTCAAGAAGCCCAGCCCGTGGTGTCCAGGTAGCAAGGAAAGGGACAAGTTAGAACTCAAGATGGTCCTTTTGATACCACTACGAGGTTCATTTTCTTCTATGTATTTCACAGATAAACCCGAGGAAGCTTGGAGAAAGTGAAGCAAGCCCATCAAGGTCACACAAAAGCAAGAGTAAAGGCTCAAACCTATACCCACATCCATCTTTTTTCAAAGGCCACACACACATATGTACTCACACATGCTCACACACACACACATACTCATTTCCTACTTGGGCACTTAAGCCTACTGTTACACAGCCCACTCAGTGCAGACTTTGTGAAATAAGTTTCCCATCAGCTGGGAATTTTTTTTTTTTTGGAGGACAGAACCCTCTGTCCTTCCTATTCTACATCACTCTCGTTTTGAGCTGCACTTAAACACACATGTAATTTCCAGAGAAGCCATATTACTCTGGGAATCACCAAAGATCGTCCCCTTAGCCATCCATTAGAGGAACAATGGGCCCATAAGTATAAAGAAACAAAGGACACAAGCACAGATGTCACAGTCTAGAGAGGCAAGTCACATTCATGGTATTTCTGAGGGTCACAAAATGGGAATAAAAGGGAAGAAGTAGAAGCCCCAGAGAAGACGCAAATACCCACCCAAACCACTGGCTGTGTGATTTTTTTTTTTTTTTGACAAATCATCCAATGTCCTCAATACTCAAGTTGTTCTGTAAGAAAAATACCTGCCCAATGAATCCACATATTAGAGGGTAAATGAGATAAAATACTCCCCCTTTTTCCTGATTTTTTCTTGCCCACTTTTATAATTACAGAGTCAAGGGCTTGAACCTTTTTCCTATGTCTGACTAATACTAATTCAGATGTACTATGCTCTGTTTCCAAGCAAAAAGGACAGCCTCTTTGATGATAAAAGGTTTTCATTAAAAACAGAAAGCAGATAAAAGGAGGACCTTCAGCCACAAGGCCTCAGTTGATTCATAAAAACATGGAATGAGTCATGGTGCCTCTCAAGGCAGAAACTTATAATCAATGGGACTCTTTGGTCAGCCAATCCAAGACCAGTGGAGGGTGACAGGCTCAGTAGTCCATCTCCACAAGCTATTCCAATGCTGCCTTGCAAACTGATTAATTCTGCTTCTCAGTTGGTGAGAGGAAAACTCAGTCCGGAGCTCTTTACCAAACTATATTCCTGATATAGACCAGGTCTGTGTGGCTTTCTGACTAAGCAGGCTTTCTGTAGTGCTATGGTGGTGGTGGTGGTGGTGGTGGTGGTGGTGGTGGTGTGTGTGTATGTATGTGTGTGTGTGTGTGTGTGTGTGTGTGTGTGTGTGTGTGGTGTAGTCAGTGTATGAGTGTGTGTGGGTAATAGTGGTGGTGGTATGGAGTGTGTGTGTGTGGTGTGGTGTGGTGTGGTGTGTGTGGTGTGTGGTCTGTGTATAAGTGTGGGTGTGTATGTGTGTGTGGGTGTGTGTGTGGTGTTAGTGGTGTGGTATAGTATGTGTGTGTTCATGTGTATGACTCCAATAAAGAGCAGGATTGTGTGGCAAGCTCTGCAAATCACCTCTTTGCTTTTCTCCTGAGATTGTTTCAAAATGTCTCTGCTCCTATAGGCATTTTATGGCAGTTTGCACAAGGCTACTGAATTCAGAATCTGGGAGACACACACTTATTTATACTGCAGATGAAGGTCTCCTTTTTTGAAATCACATCCCTAACAGTTATTCTTGGAATGTGTCCTCAAGAATCCTAGACCCCTCAATCTTCAGTGTGAATGAAAATTCATAAATCACACACACACACACACACACACACACACACACACACACACACACACACAGGTATATAGTAGTTTTGATGAGGCAGTTAAGGAAAGGAATTCAGTCATACATGGTTTTAATTATACCAGGTAGATGGTCTTCTATCAACAGGTAAAGACAAATGACAACTCCATAACCCCCCTCAACACACCCCTCCATCACCACTCACTTAGAATACGCAGTGTGCCAACTGTGCTGGATGCTGTGTGATTTATTGGTGAAAGAGGTAGGTGAGACCCCTGCCTGCTGGATTCAATCACCCTGGCTTTGTAAGGGTTAATGAAAAGACCAGTCCAGTAACCCCAGATTGGCCAAAGCTGTTTCTCTTATCCTGAATTCCTCCCCTCACTGGAGAAACCTCCAAACACCCTTTAAAGCTAAGTAGGACCAGTCTCCTATGCGAAGAGCTAACCATGGATCGTCATTGCTCCCACCAGCTGCCTCCTAATAGCAAATAAAACCTGCCCACTGCCAAGGTGGTAAAGGGACTTTTTTCCTGCCTTAAGATTAGGTTGCAGATTCTGAGTTTCTTTCCAGATCTGTCCTAGGAGGTTTGAGCCAGCTGCTATTTCTAAGAAGTAGGGGTACCAGGGGCTTAGGAGATCCAGCCAACAACCCCTGTAAGATTCAGTTACTGTAGAATGTTGGGTCCAATGAGCATCTCCATCACTCCTCACTCCATTTGACTTCAGGGACCTGGTGATGTAGTGCCCGCAGGCAGAGAAAAGCTTTCTCGCTTACAGGATGCTGGGGAATCCCGGCTGGTCTAGGTACATTTCCTCAGGAAGAATGGGGATAGAGGGCCTTTTAGAGTGTGGGCTCCTTCTAAAGCCAGCTCAGGACTTCCTAAGGACCATACCACAGCAGCTTTCCCATCCACCAAGAAAGCAGAAGACAGATGCGGTGCTGAGGGGGAGGGGTGGGGTGGCGGGGTGGGGGAGGGGGAGGGGGGAGTGCAGGCTGCATCCCTGGCCTCACCTTTTACCTAGCTTAGCGGCTGAGGATTTAACCCTCTTGATTCTCAGTTCCTTTCCTTGCGTAAGCCTCTCGGGAAGGAAATTTACAAGGGAGTGTAACCCCATCGTGTCCTCAGCCCCATCTGGACGCATAGAGGTGAAAAAAGAGATCAAGTGTCAAGTCCTAGTCAGGACACTTACAGGCAGACACTTGACAGATCACTCATTCCCTCTGAGCTTCTGTTTTCTCACCTCTAAACCTGGGCGCCTGACTTGCTGGGACTCAGGAAGTATTATATGGGATCGCATATGTAAAACTAAAAAAAAAAAACCCACCGTATTTTAATCCACGCTAATGATTAAGTCCCACCTTTAAGTCCCTCCCAGTGTTGGCAGCTGAGTTGTCCTACCAGAGGGGCAACGCAATATTCCAGACCTCAAGTCCTGGGTGCCACTATCCTTCCTGTCACCCTACATCTGGTATAAGGAGGAGAAGGGCCATCTCTAAGCATCCTCCCCAGGATCCCCTGGCTTGAGCTGCCCTGGAGGCGACAAGAGCCAAGTGTAGATGCGGAGAGGGTACCCACTGACTATGGGTACTGGGTACCTGGTCAGCATTCCCAATCTAGGCTCTCCCACCCACTGCCTGAGCGCCCAGCGCGCAAAAGAGAGAAAAACCAAAAAGTCGTGGATACTGGACCAGGCTTTGACGCGGATCTTGAGCTCGCCGTCCTGTGGCTCTGGCATGGCCTTTCTGGAGAGCTTCAGCTTGTTCAGCCCACCGAAGCCGACCAGCACCACGGCGCGCATCTCCTGGGCATCCCCGAGGCGGTGGGAGCCGTCGCCACCCTCAGTAGGCTCCTTGCTGGTCTCCTTCTCGATCATCTGCTCTGTTTCTTCCGCCTTCTCTATGCCTTCCTTGGCCATGGCGCGCGAGGGGACGCGGGGCGCACAAGCTGCGGCTGTGAATGGGGTCGGGGCTGCTCTCCCGCGGGTTCCTCCTGTTGAATGTGGGATGCTCTTCAGTGCAATGGCTGCAACCTCTGTGAGCGGAGCCGCGGTCCACCGCCTCCACCGTAATCCTCAGAGGAGCAGCGCCCTCGGTCCCCTCCCCCATTTCCTCCAGATCCAAGCCAAACCTCAAGCCCACTTTTTGTAAGGATCCCAAATCAGGCTCTTGGTCGCGAGCTTAAAAACAGATTTTCCCAAGACTCCTGATTAAAAGACGCCAGGAGCAGCCTCCTGGATACCCCAATCCATCACGTGGGCTCAATACTTGGGTATATACGGCACAGACGCTGGCGCCTTGAAATGGACAGAGATGAATGTCTAGGCCTGGAGGATGCTGCCTCCAGACAAGATTGCCTCCTCTCCTGCGGGTAGGCACTGGTGGGAGGGATAGCTGGGAAATTGGGCTGTTTCCCATCTGCCGGTTCTGAGTACAGCGGCAGGGAGGTGCGGGAAGTTAAAGATCCATCCCACTACGACTCTGAAGAACCAGAGCCAGTCTTTATCCTCTGGCACTCTTTGTCAACCAGAATGCTCTTCCTGGACTTTTGTGGCTTTCTGACAGCTAGTTCTCAGGACCAGTGCTTTTTCTATCAGAAAGGCTCCAGAAAAATTCGATCCCAGAATCTAGGTCTGATTGCTGGGACCTTCAGAAGACAAGTACCTTCTGGCCAACAGGAGCATGTGCACACGTGTACACACACACACACACACACACACACACACACACACACTCCCTCTCCCTCACACAACACTCTCTCTTTCATGCACACTCTCATTCTTTCACATATGCACACACACATACACACAGATATTTTCACACATACACTCAAACACTCACTCACATATACACTCAAACACATACACACACACACCACACAAACACAACACCTGCCTTTTGTTTTGCAAGCTTATAGGAAAAAAAAAAGCATACTTTCTCCAGCAGCATATGATGACACATATGCATAACCAGGAAGCTGAGGTAGGAGAGAAACCCTGTCTCAAAGAGCCTAAATAAGAATTAAAAAGTGTCAGGCATAGAGGTGCAATGCCCCTTCCAACACTCAAGGGGCAGAGGCAGATGAGTCTCTGTGAAGCTGAAGGTAGCCTGGACTACACAGTGAGTTCCCGAGGCTGGCCAGGGCTACATAGTGAGATCCTGTCTCAAAATAAAAATAAAAAATGAGAAAAACAACCGTTGCAATCCAATCACATCCATCACATAGTAAATTCTAACTCTTAAAAAAGGTCATCTGTGCTTCCTTAAAAGGTGAGGCAGGAGTTGCCATGTGCAGTTTAAGGAAAGAGCTAGAATTTCTCAGTAGGTGCATGTTTTAGTTCAAGCAACTCCTATCCTTGAGATCTCAGGTGAACTGTACTCTCCCTGAGGCCCCAGTACCCATACCCATTGCCCTAGCTAGGTCCCTGTTGCTGTGATGTAACGACAGATCCAAAGCAACTTGGAGAAGAAAGGATTTATTCCTCCCCTTACTCTTCCAGGTAACTGTCTACTTCTGACGAAAGTCGGGACAGGACCTCAAACCACACAGGAACCTGGAGGCAGGAGCTGATGCATGCAAAAGCCATGGAGGGGTGCTGCTTACTCACTTGCTTCACGTGACTTGCTCAGCCCACTTTCTTAATAGAACCCAGGACCACCAGCCCAGCTTTGGCACTACCCACAATGGGCTGGAATTTCCTCCATCAGTCATTAATTTAAAAAAAAAATGCCTTACAGCTGCATTTTATGGAGGCGTTTCCACAGTTGAGGTTCTCTACTTTCAGTTAGCTCTAGTTTGTGTCACACCGACATAAAACTACCCGACACATCCACAAAACAATGGGCACATTCCATTTGCGTTCTGCATTGTATGAAGTGCTTTGATGGCTTTGCTCAGAGGTTGTGAAGATCTCACTAAGTGAGATGCTGGGGCACAATGATCTCAGGAGCATAGCAAAATGACCCTGTAACCATCTCTCCTCCTCCCGTTCTTCCTGTGGCCTTGTTTTGGCCTTTGCCTGGAAAAAATCATTGTGGCCCCCAATCTTAACTCAGGACTCTTCACCTGTTGTGCCCTTGACCTTGGATGTTCAGCCTACCACCTTTATCGGGGTTACTTCCTAATTCACTGTCACCCAGAGCATTAATTTCTTCTGCAAAGTTCACTAAACCACTCGGGGTTCTTCACCGTTAAAGTGCCCATGGGTTTGTAACTGTACTATAACTCCTTTGGCAATGTCTGGTTCCTTTGCCCAACTTAAACTTCAGGTGGGCAGGAGCCATGCTACTTTTATTCAACCTTGCTTCCCTGCACATAGCTCATGTCTGGTCCAGAGTCAAACATGATTGTTGGATGAACAATTGAGCCACTGAAAGCAGATGCTTCTGTGGAATCCTGGGGTCAGGTGGGGTGGATCTATAAGCTCATCTTATGGGGTTGGATGAATTCTCAGGGAGGAGGGGATATGTGAGCCAGCTCTGCTGTCCAAGAAGATTCCAGGCCCCCCTGAGGCACATACAAAGGTGACAACAGGTAAAGGTGATCTCCAGAGAATGCTCATCTGTTCCGTGAGCCACAGTCCCTGCAGAGGAAGTGGACGAAAGTAACATTTGAGGCCGGTCTCTAAAATATGATTTTTAAAATTAAATCTATGGAGATGATGGGCACCCTTTAAAGCTTTAAATAAACAACAACAACAACAACAACAACAACAACAATAACAACAAGGGACCAGAATTGCCAGAGCTGCATTTTGGGGATATATTGTTGGCAATAAGTGGGTGGTGAATGAGACAATGGAGCCCCTGGACTAATGGTGGCCAATTAAAATGAATGCACAGCAGACGAAAATGATACAGATGACAGGGGTATCTCCTGAGGCAATAGTTATTCAGGGGGCGGGGGAGGACAAAAGATGGCAGAACAGAAGATCCCCTCCAGTGAATTGAACTTTATCTTAAACCCAATTAAGAAGCCTGTTCACTTGTGAGAAAGTATCTCTAGGCAGGATTCAGCCCTGGAACAAGAGTTCTTGTGCCCATGGTTTATATTGGAGGCCGTCCCAGGAAGCTTTGGTTATGAATGAGGAAAATGAGACAGAAAAATGATAGAAGTCAATACAAGATGCATTTAAGAGCAGATTACCACAATGGATAGATGGCGTTAAAACCATAGGAGACCTTTGGGATACATTGTGGATGAAATAAATCCCAGAGTTGTCTCATTCAAGAAGCGGGGAAATTGCTATTTATTCACCACCCTCTGTGTCTGATTGGCCAGGAGCTGTGCTTGCAAGTGTCTTCTCTATCCCGCCCTAGGTCTCTAGCAGGGAGATTCCCCAGGCTGAGAGTTTACGCTGCTCTCCGTGAGAGGCTGTCATTTCTGCACATGGGGTTGTGAGTCGTGAGTAGAGGTGGCTTCGGTGTTGATGACATAGCAATATATGGTCTTGTGCTGGCTGGGTCGACTATTCTTAGACATTGCATATGATATAAGGTTTGACTATTGGAATAACCTCATGAGGTAAGAATGACCATTTCCACCACACAGAAAGGAAATGGAGTCTTAAGCGAGTTGGAATAGCTAAATGCCTTGGTTCTTTCGGGTAAGACAGAGAACTGACTCAAGATTCATGCCCTCAGCGTCTCACCATTCGTCCTTGTTGAGCTCAGGTCAGATCAGGTCTCCCCTGATGAACGTTATTCAGTGGGGTTTTAAGACGTGTCTCCTACTTTCCTTGACTTCCAATACCTCTATTTCATCAAGGCCCTTTGTATGGTTTCTAAGTAGTTTCCTTTGGCACAAGGGAAGTAAATCTGTTTTGTAGTCCACACTGCATATTTAGGAGACGCTGTTTGTCTTATGTAGTGTATTAAACTATAGCGTAATTATTCCCTACAAGTGAATCTTCTGGCTGCTAAGAAACCACAGATTGTAACTGGTAGGCAGCTGATTACCACAACAACCGAGAGGGGACACACCACAATTTGAGCTACATGGAGAAGAATACTGTCCTCTGAGTCCTATATAGCACTATAAATAAGCATTTATAACGCTCTTCTCTAGTAGAATGCGGCAAGAGCTATGCCGGCATGTCTCCACAGAACACAAGTCAGCTTTTATTTATTATAAAATGGGTTATTCGGTCATTTTCTTAGTGCTTCCCTTGTAAAGTACCTTACCATAAAGGGCAATGTCAGACACTGGCATTGTACCACTGTTGGTACAGCGGGGCATTGCGGCTCGGCTTTAGCTCTGAACTATCAATGGCTCCAGGGAAGAGCACTATGTATGTGTTCATGAGTGAGTGCGTATATACATGTGTGCATGTGGGGTGTGTGTGTGTGTGTGTGTGTGTGTGTGTGTGTGTGTGTGTGTGTGTGTAATAGAGAAAAGGGGGGAAAGAGAGAGGGAGAAAGGGAAGGGGAAAGAGAAGGAGGGAGGAAATGGAGGCGGGAGGGAAGGATAGATGGGGAGAGAATTTAAGTTGATTTAGAGAGGACAGTGTCAGGTTACATCTAACAGTCTAGTCCAGTTGACGTATACTGATTTAGATTGGGCTGCCCAGAAAAAAATTTTCTTTTTATTATTATTTTTTATTAATTTATTCATATTACATCTCAATGGTTATCTCCTCCCTGTATCCTCCCATTCCTCCCTCCCTCCCATTTTCCCCTTACTCCCCTCCCCTATGACTGTTCCTGAGGGGGACCTCCTCCCCCTGTATATGCTCATAGGGTATCAAGTGTCTTCTTGGTAGCCTGCTATCCTTCCTCTGAGTGCCACCAGGTCTCCCCATTCAGGGGACGTGGTCAAATATGAGGCACCAGAGTACGTGTGAAAGTCAGTCCCCACTCTCCACTCAACTGTGGAGTACGTCCTGTCCATTGGCTAGATCTGGGTAGGGGTTTGAAGTTTATGGCCTGTATTGTCCTTGGCTGGTGCCATAGTTTGAGCAAGACCCCTGGGTCCAAATCTGCCTATCATAATGTTCTACTTGTCGGTTTCTAGGATCCTCTGGATCCTTCAACTTTGCCATTCTCCCATGCTTCTCTCATCTAGAGTCCCAATAGGATGTCCTCCCCTCTGTCTCAGTTTCCTGGTTAGTGAAGACTTTCATGGGACATGCCCCTAAAAGACCTTTTCTTAATTCAGACAGTAAAAAGATATAGCAAATAATATTGAAACAATATTAATATTAGTTTATAAATGAATAAGTAATTTGAAATGGCTCAGCAAGTTTCTAGAGAAACATACCACTTTTATGGTGATCAATGCATTCAGGTACACTCTTTTGTTTGGGTAGTTTTTTTGAGACAGGGTTTCTCTGTATAGCCTTGGCTGTCCCAGACTTGCTTTGTAGACCAGGCTGGCCTCGAACTCAGAGAGATCCGCTTGCCTTGTGTTTATTCCACTGTGTTATCGTCAATCCAGTGAGAATAATTTGTTGTGCATAAATCACAATAGTTGCTCTTTGGGATAATCTGGTATCTTAGGAACTAGTATTCCTATTTTACAGAGGAGA
Organism: Acomys minous; assembly: GCF_964271855.1. Lineage (NCBI taxonomy): Eukaryota > Metazoa > Chordata > Mammalia > Rodentia > Muridae > Acomys > Acomys minous. The sequence goes on from NC_140496.1 coordinate 14,225,693, forward strand.
GATTTGAATATAAGCTGAGGAGCTTTCCTAGTATCACCTATGTGGTGTGGCAGAGTTGGGCTTTGAAATGGGAGCCATGTCCTTTGAAACATAAAGTCTTAATCATTATAAGATGATGTCTATGGTTATATATGTTGTTCCATCTTTCTAACTTTTTGGAGATTCACTTACTTATTTTATGTACACATGTGGGTGTACCAGAGTGTATCTGTGTACCACATGCATATAGGATACCATGAAGGTCAGCAGAGGGCATGAGATCTCCTGGAACTGGAGGGGCAAGCAGTTGTGAGCTGCTATGTGAGTTCCGGGAATTGAACCCCAGTTCTATACAAGAGGAGTTCCCACTCTGACCCATTGAGTCGTCTTTTCAGCCCTCACATATGTTTATTCTTAAGGATACTGCTTACCTAGTCTACTTTAGTCACATCCTTTTGCAAAGGAGGCTGGGAGTTGTAATGTTCCATCAGTGAAGTGGCAGCACCCTGGGAAAAGGTCAGAGTTCATTTCTTAGTGCTAAGGGAAGAGAGGACATTGGCGGCAATAGTAGAAACTTACTCAGAGGATACTGTGAGATGGTAGACGAAAGGCATAGCAAATAAAGGGATTTCCCAGCTTCCTCTGTTGAGGCACAATATCACTTAAATAGCCCTGACTCCTAATACTCAGTGCTATCTTCCTAAAAGTTCCTGTAAAGCATATTTTCTTTATAAAAACAATTTCTCATATTATTTATTTATTTAGTGTGTGTGTGCACACGCGTGTGCGCATGCATATACATGCCCATGTGCATATAGTTGTCCACAGAGGCAAGAAGAGTGTGTAAATCCCCTAGTGCTGGGGCCCTAGGAGCTTCTGAACTGTCTGAGGTGGGTGCTGGGACCCGAACTCTGGTCCCTAAAAGAGCAGCAAATTCTTTTTACCACTAAGCTATCTCTCTCTCCAGCCTCAAAGATGCATTTTTTGTCCTACTTCATGTTTTATCTCCATTGTATTCAATTGCAGTTTAGTGATATGAGGTAATAATTAAGAGAAAATGCTATTCTTTCCCCATAACTTGGAGGTGCTAGCCCAAGAAGAGCATTTTAGGTCTGTATTTGGCAGATCATGAATGATTAAAATTGGGACCCTCTTACCTGCTTATTCTTTCCCCATTACTCACAAGCAGCTATTGTCTATAGAGACATGGTTTTTATCGATTGCTTTGTATTGCTTGGTAAACATGGTTGGCCAAGTGTGGAGGAGAATATACCACATAGGACCAAGTGAGGAAATTTAAATGAGGCCGTTTATGGGTTTGAAGCCTTATTCACGCTACAAGATGATTTCTGAGTGATTTCTTTTATCCCTTTCTGCATATTATGGAGGGTTTCCCCCTAGTGCGAGGCTGTGTGATTTCTTCTATGAATTATCACACAATAATGCTGTCTGCTTCTTCCAAATGCTGTGTAGAGATGTGTGTTTCCCTAAAGCACTTTGATATAGATCATTGTGAATAATGGCAGCTTAATAGGTATGTAAAATCCAGGTTCAGAAGCAAATAAAACCTTGACTCCTCAGATGGGTCTAATAGAAATGAGACCTGGGGAGAATTCCTCCCTGCTTGCTTGCTTGTTTCTTTCTCCCTTCCTTCCTTTCTTTCTTCTTTCCTTCCTTCCTTCCTTTTTCCTTCCTTCCTTCTTCCTTCCTTCCTTTCCTCTTCCTTAGCCATCTTCTTTTCTTCCTCCTTCCTTTCCTTTCTTTCTTCTTTTTCTTTCTTTTCTTTCTTTCTTTCTTTCAAGAGTGTTCCACTATACACCAGGGTCAACTAGCCCTGCAGCTGCCTCGGCTCTCTACTTCCCTGACATGTCTGGTTTGAGCTGAGCCAGAGTTTTTTTTTTTCCCCGAATGCTGTTTCTGTTATTATTTTATTGGCCAGTATCCAGTTTGTTGCCTTTTTCTCAGAGTCATGACTGTGTGAAGCTGTAATATCTGGATGCAACTGGTAATGTGAGAAGGGCACACTTGGCCTTTTCTTTTCTGAGGTTAGATGGCTTCATTCCCAGGAGATGGGAAAAGTTCTTGAGGGACAGGAACCCCACCTATTCACTGCCTTTTAGCAAGTGCCTCCTCTTCATAGAACTTACATAACATAAGTGGGCAGGGAATATTATTCAACCATCTGTCACTCAGTTATCCATCCACACATCCACCTGTCCAGCCATCAACTCCCTGACTCTTAATATGTACTTAGCAAAGCGGCTGGGCAATCAACAAGCCAGGTTCCTTAACCTTTCCTAAAGGAAAACTGGGGTGGAGGATTTGCATAATTTATTTTTATGTGAGGGCATTTTGCTTGTATGTATGTGCACTATGTGCATTCTTCTGGATGACTTGACTGTGAACCACAATGTGGGTGCTGAGAATCGAACCTGGGTACCCTGCAAGAGCAGCAGCGGCTATTAATCATTGAGCCCTATCTCCTGCCCCTTCGATCTTTTTTCTTAAAGTTATATTTGTGTGTAGCGGGGCGGGGGTGGGGGGGGAGAAGAAGTGATGGTATGTGTGTATGTTGCATGCAGACTCAGGTGCATGTGTATACATATATGTCCATGTGTGTGTGACTGTGTGATATGTGTGTGTGCGTGTGCATGTGGAGGTCAGAGGCCCATGAGTAACTGTCTTGCTCAGTTACTTCTTTAAAAAGGCAGTATCACTCAGTGAGCATGGACCTAGAATGGCCGGCCAGTAAACTCCAGGTATCTGCCTGTCTCCCTTCCAAGTGTTGCAATTACAGATGCCAGCACCCAAGTTCTGGTGTTCTGAACTTTACCAACTGAACCAGCTCCCCAAGTTCTGGTGTTCTGGACTTTACCAACTGAACCAGCTCCCCAAGTTCTGGTGTTCTGAACTTTACCGACTGAACCAGCTCCCCAATGCCGGATTCTGAATCTGCAGTGCTTCCTTCCCCTCCTAATTAGTAAAATGGTGATGTTGATCACTTGCTTTGATCCCAGACACTGTTCACATCCCAGTGTTCAGACTTCGCAACTGCACAAGTTTCAGGCTCTGAGGCACTAAGGCAGTTTTGCACATAAAATAAGAATCAGGTAACTAACTCAGGCATGTAAGTTGTCGGCACAGGATACACAACAAACACCAAGCATCATTTCTCACACGCAGTAGTTGACTGATGCATAATTACTACTTTTCTGCTCCCTTCAGGTACAGAGCCTGATGTCTTTTTTGTGGGGGACTAACATATGAGACAGCTACTGTGGTGCTCCAAGGATGTGGATGGAGCTGTGGTAAGGGAAGGGAAAACACTTAGGTCCTGGGGTTGAACACGCTATACATTCCAGTCCTGGCTTCATTGACCTCTTCCTAGCTGTGAAGCCACTGGTGAGGCTCTGTTTTCTTATTGTTTAATTTGCAAAGTGTGTATATTGATCATGCTGTCTTCCCAGATTTGTGGGGAAATTTAAAAGGGGCAATCCGAATCGATGCGGGTGCTTGGAAAAAGCATGCCTGACTTAAAACTGCCTTTGCTGTATATTACTTAAGATCGCAACCACTGCTTAACTGGGAAAGGCTAGGCTCCACAGTGGGCTTTCCTGAAGTCCACTGGGTGGTACATAGGTCTCTTAAGATACTGACGGATGCAGGGTTAAAGGGGATTTTATAGTCAGATCAACTGGGGATACGAGGGAGGGTCAAGTGCAGTTAAGTAGCCTCCTTTAGTGCAGGTTTAGAGCCCAGTGCAGCATGATTCTTGAACCTCCAAATGGAGCTATGGAATACAGCTTCATCCATGCGTATTTGACTTCCAGGCTTTTTCCATTGAGATTCACAAGGGTGGTGATCTCAGGATGTCATGTAAGAAGGCTGCCGTAGGTAAATCAATCCATAATTACGTCTGAGCATTTGCTCAGCACCACACCCCATGTGAGGGCAACAGAGGAAAATGTCATGGTTTAGCCTTCAAATTCTGAGGCGCTTATCAGGAGAAAACCGAGCCAAACAGTTTTTGGAACACTTCACTCTAAATTTGGAAGTAGGATGCTTAGGAGTCAAATAAAATGGCTCTTGTGTGGGGTACAATAGGGAGCAGCGGGGGCTGAGATAAACAGGAGCGTGGAGCGCGTACTGAAGGGGGAATTGTCAGCTCAACCTTGACTCGTCGTGTTAGTTTATTTTCTGTTGTTCCACAGATACCAAGGGGTGACATATTTAAGAAGGAGGAATTTGTTATGAGTTATGGTTTTAGAGTTTCCAAACTACTATTTGCTGCCTCTGTTGTCTCTGGACTGTGGACAGCCAAAACCTTTTGGCGAAAGGGAGGGTGGACGGGTAGCTGCTCACCATCGCGGTGACCCGGAAGGAGAAGGACATGTTACTCTTCAGTGACATATATCCCACTTACTCTAGCAAAGCCTCGCCTCCTAAACTTCCCGCTACCAGCTGGGGACAAAGCCTTCAAGCCACGAGCCTGTGGGGACAATTCGTATTCAGTCATCGCTGCCAGGTAAGGATATGAGCTAAGGACTGCCATATCTTTTAAACCGTCACAAGATCTGAGTAATCTGGATTCTTTCATGCAAAATATAGCACATTTTATAAAACCCTTATGAATATAACATAGGATGAACACAATATATCTTTGAGCTAAATTCAGCTCCCATGGCTTCACTTTGGCAATCTTTGTCTTTTGCCAATCATTCTCAGATGGGGTAAGTTTGTTCCTTGAGACATTTGTCAATGCCTGGGCACATTTTTTTTTGTCACAACTGGCATTACAGGCAACTAGGCAGTAAAGGCTGATAAATAACCTTGTCAACAGAAAATAACTTGTACATCTGTGATATTCAAAGTGCCCAAGGGAAAGGTGCTTGCTCTATGCCACAGGTCCTCAGGTGTTGGGAATATGAGACTCTTGTATTTGTGTTCCTGCCTGTGTGACTTTGGAAATGCCCTTGTTCTGGTTGGTAAAAGAAGATACTTGGACTAATTGATGCTCCAGGGACTTTCCAGCCCACGGCCTGAGGTCATAGCAGTCCTCATATTGGCAGTGACCTAGCACAGAGGCTCTCTGCAGAAAAGCCATTGATGGGAAATGAGAGCTATGGATGAGAAAACACAGCCTAGGAGTGTTCCCAGCCTGGAATACTGTTTGTCCTTTGGACGTGTTCCGAAGCTTCTTTCCCTCATATCTCACCCAAGGCACTTGAAAAAATTGAAGCTGATGTTGGAAGGCTCCTAAATCAACCTGTACAATTTTGTTTTTAGAGACTATTCATATTTTCAAAGGGGAGAAAAAAATCAAAGGACATGCTCCAATTTAATATGCCACTGCCTTTCTGAATAGAGACAGCCTTTCAGATATGGACTTCGAGTCTCGGCATTGTGTGTGCCTGTGTAGCTCCTTGGCCTTCATGAGCAAAGCTGTTTTCTGTTTTGTTTTGTTTTGTTTTGTTTTAATCTCTATTGTTTAATTTAATTGTGCCCACAGAAGAAGTGAGGCCAGCAGTTAGATCAGGTACATGGAGGAAGGATGATGTCCAGGCCAGGAGAAGTGGTGATGGGCAAAAGGCACATGATGTAGTGTGCAGACTCCTGTGCTTGCACCTCAGCATCAATGCTGAGCATCTCATCCCCAGGCAGCCTGAGTCACTTTGGTTGCTGCCTTAGTTGGGGATTATAAAGCAACATAAGCTGAGTGGGCTTATTTTTATAAATAAGAAAGATCGTGGTTCTGCAAGCTAGAAGTCTAAGATGAATGTGGCGGCCGACTCGGTGTCTGTTGAAGGCCTCGCTCCTGATTCATAGCAGAGGTCTTTAAGCTTCATCCTTCTGTGATGGAGGGTGTCTGTTGTGAGTATCTCTCACAGGGATGCTGAACTAGTTTCATTTGTGTTGCTCTAGTAACCCAGGAGAGGACAACGTTCATCTGGCTTACAGTTCCAGGTCACAACCATCAAAGGGGAGAGATCAAGGCATGAGCAACTCAAAGCAATTAGTCACATCATGTTGGCAGTCAGGAGTAGAGTGAGTGAAATGGACACATGCTTGCTTTTTGGCTGTTTCTGCTCAGCTGACTCTCTTTAGTATTGTACAGTCAGCGTCCAGGGTGTGATGAAATGGTGCTGCTGGCACTCGGGGTGGAACTTCCCGCCTCAATTAATAATCAAGACAGTCCCTCAAAGACGTGCCCACTCATCAGCCTGGTCTAGACAATTCCTCACCCCAGGCTTCCTTTCCAGGTCATTCTGGGTTGTGACGAGTTGCTGATTAAACGCTAACCATCACAGGTAGTAACCGCACTCATGAGGACTCTTAGCCATCCACCTCCCAATACCATCACATCAGGAATGAGGTTTTCAATGCACAAACATAATGTTCAGTCTTCTTTATTACCCTTGTTGGTACCATTGCCTTTTTCTTCAACACGCTACAGGATTTTTCAAACCAGGCTGCATTTCTTGGGTGGAAGGGCTTTCTGAGCCGCTGGAGAAGGCATAGAGAAATGCTTCAGGATTTCTGGATACTGACCCCTCCAGCCTTCCAAGAACATGTGTGGCTTTAGTAATACTGACCTTCCTTCAGAGGCTCAGGAGCTGTCTGTCAATAGTATTTGATTCAACAGGAGTGTGCAGATTGCTATGACAAGCTCTTCCGGAATGGTAGTGTAAACCTGAGGATTCAGGAGTCGTGACAAAGCCAACCTCTGCCCTGGGTGAAAAATACCATTTGTTCCCATGTCTTTGCTAGGGGCTTTGCGACCCAGAGTCATTACACTTCCGTCTTCAGGCAGTGATTACTCTCCTGCAGCTTCCTGTACTTTTCACTGTTCAGGTTAAGGAAGTTCAGTCCGTTAGCATGATGGGCATGTGAGCAAACACAGGTTGTTTGTGCCAGTTCCACATGCATGCGTATGACATGCCGAATGTAGAGGTGAAGGACAGTGTTGACTGGCGGGCAGCCTTGGTTTAGATTTCCCTTAATGCAGACACTGAAACTAACCCCGGAGGCCAAGTTAACTGAGAATGGATTCCAGGAAGCATTGTAATAAAATAAGGCATTCAGATCTCAAATGAAAGAAAACAGGGAGCAAGGACATTTTCTTCCTTATTTTTCTTTTTTCTTTCAACCAAATGCATTATATCTATTTATTCATTTGTGTATCAGACAACCCAGCACTAAACATTTATTTTCTATAACAAAGCCCACAAAATATCAAGTGCTACTGAATAAACTAAATTGCAAGACCTGAGAGCCACACTTTCAAGGTTTTGTACTCTATCATAAGCATCATGCATGGGTCATTGATGAGGAATGTTTGTTCATATTAGTGTCGGAAAATGTTTGGGTCGGTCAGAGTAGGAATCCTTAGAAAATGTTCATTCATTATCCATAGCCTATAAAGAATTTTTATCAAGAATATTTCAAAGTGTAGGGCTAACCATTTGTAAGAAATGCTCCAAATAATGTTAATAGTATTTGTGAAATAACTTTGACCAAGTCATTAAAATTATAATAAAGTGAGAAAAGTCATATAAAACTAATGGGAGAGGAGAAAGAGGGTGATGGTAAAAATGATAGAAACTACTAAATAGTAACAGGAGGAATATTTTTTTTAAACCTGTGGTGGAATAAGGAGAATCATAGAGGCATGAGGATTTTTTTTTTTAACCAAAGAAATCCAGATGTCCTCAGAAAATGGTGGTGCAGGTGGAGCCAAAAGGAGCAGGCCTAGCTGAGAGACTATATGAGGAAATTGTCTATTTTCTAGATCACTTCCACTACACATCACACTGGAGGATTGCCCCCTGGCAAAAAACCAGAAATATATTTCATAGATTTGTTTATTTTGTTTTTGTCTTATAGTTTTTTTCATTGAAAATATATTCTTTTCTCATATAATATATCTTGATTATAGTTTCCCTTTCCTCTACTCCTCCCTGTTTTTTATATCTATTTAATTTTGGGTTCTTATACCTCCCTTCAACCAACCCTCCAACACTAGGTAGGAGAGAAAGAAGATTGGTGCAGAAATGGCGTGTAGGTCCCTTTACTACTTCCGGCTGGTTAGGGTTGTCAGGTTCTTTGGGATCAGTATCAATATCCATCATCACTATATCCAGCAACCAGCAAACGCAGCAGCAGAACAAACCACCAGCAGCCTTCTTTCCCTTACAACCATCTTGTCTCAGAGTGTTCCACAAAGTGTCCTTTTCCTTTCTCTGGGCTCTGATATTTATACCCTCTCCAGGGCCCTCATAATTCAACTAACTGCAGGTGGCAAAGACCATGCCCCTCTCTGAGCCACATGATGCAATTATCAGCTGTGGATAAACTAAGGCAGCCCCATATCCCACACTTGGGATTAAAACAAAAACATGTTTATGTAACACAACTGAGTTTTTAAAGAAACCATAACATCTGCTATACCTCCCAGTTCCTCCCCACTTTCCCCCTTACCACCACTCCTAATACACTCCTTTTCTGTCTCTTATGAGAAAAGAATAGGCTTCTAAGAGATAACAACCAAACAACAAAATAAATATTATAATATTATTATAGATTATAATATATAAGTTGGGCACAGTACTGAACAGGAGGAAGAGGCCCAAGAACAAGCCCGAGAGTCAGAGGTGAACAGAAACATTTTCAAACAAATGAGCAGCTGGTTCTTCACTGTATTAGAGATTTCCAGATGGCAGTGTGGATCATGTTTTTTGAACTGTCCAAAGTGCCCACCAATGAAGCTAGCATATGTGTGAATCAAAATTTTCCTCTATCAGGTCTTGAGTATTGCTTCCTGGAGAGTAGTTTTCAAAACTCTGGTCTTGCCTTCTTTGTAGAACAAGGAGATTCCTATCACTGGGCTCCTCAGGCAGACAGTAGAAGGTGTTGAAAGCAAACAACTCCAGGAGTGCAGTGAGCACTGAGGGCTGTGGGCTGGGACGGGATGGCATTTTCTGCAGTATATTGATTTAAATTGTTATTATCATTGTAGCACTTGTACAGATGAAAGCCAACTGTAATATCTTTATGCTTATAGCTCTTAACAGATTGTGCTAAGAAGCAAAACATGCTCGAATATTACATTTTGAAAGCAGTAAAACACAGTGCAAGTCAGAATAACAATACCTTGATGTGATGCATGGCGTACTTTGGTCAAACAAGATGAAAATTTACAGTGCAAATATGCTGACTACCAAGAGGCCGATTATTCTGAAATCCATGTGGCTAGATCTTGTGATAACTACATCTCCCTTGCAATATTCTGTTCTGGTTTTTTTTTCTACCTGCTGCAAAAAAAAAATCCATATAGCTATGAGGCTTTCAAATTTTCACTCAACCCAAGCACATCATTTTGTCTTTACTTTTTAATTTTAATTATATGAGGCTCTTAATTAAAACTAATTGACCTAACAGTTTAAAGAAAAAGACCTACTGAAAAAGGTAGGTACTGGTGAGATGGTTCAGCAGGTAAAAGTGCTTGCTGCTAGGCTTGATATTCCCCAGGACTGACAAGGAAAGAAACCACACCCAGGGGTTGCCCTCTGACCTGCACACCTCTGTCATAGCACATGCATGTCCATATACAGACACACACACACAATCAATTTCAAAATGTAGGGGGAGATAATGTCTGCTTTCCTCCTTCTGTTCTGGCAGCAGCGTTTGTTGAAGGTATTGTCTTTTCTTCAATGGTACTGCTGGTCTCCCTGTCACAGAGCAAGTGGACATAGTAGAAGTGTGGGTTTATAGAGAGAAAGGAAAAGAGAAGAGCTGAGCATGCTGGGTGGCACATACCTTGGAGATAAAAGCATCTGAAATTTGAGGCCAGCCTGGGCTACCAAACAAGACCCCACCTCAACAAACAAATTCCATGGATTGATGCAAATGATGTTGGGATGCTCATAGAACACCAGGGATCACTGGGACTCTGCAGAAAGATGTGAAGAGATGACACAGGAGTTTTTAAACACAAAGGACCAGGTGTTCACTACAATTCACACCTGGTTTGAGTGTGTTCCCCTAAAGCACCATGTGCTGGTACAGAGGCATTGAAGCTTCTTCAATGGAGGACTGCTAGACAGCAACTAGATGATGAGGCAGAGTACTGAGGGGGCTGGAGAGATGGCTCAGAGGTTCAGAGCATTGACTGCTCTTCCAGAGGTCCTGAGTTCAATTCCCAGCAACCACATGGTGGCTCAAAACCATCTACAATGTGATCTAATGCCCTCTTCTGTCTTGCAGGCAGAGCACTGTATACATAATGAATAAATAATCTCAAAAAAATGAATCAGTACTGGTCTCTTGTGAACTAGTTCTCACAGAGATGGATGTTATAAAACAAGGCTGCTCACTCACCTGGTTTCTTCAGCATTTCGCTTTCCATTTTTGCTGTGTTGTGATGTTGTCAAGGGGACCCTCACTAGTGGATAACCAAGGAGGCTACTCAATCTTGTATTTTTGAACTAGAAATCTGTGGATGAAATTAATCCATAAAATACCCAGCCTCTGGCTTTTTGTTACCATAACACAAGCAAGACTGATAATAGAAGGTTATATGAATACCAAAGTTCCACAGAAGAAAGAATGAGGGGGAATTCAAGAACACCAGGCCTTTTCAGTCTTTGATCTGTAAATAAATATGAAAGGAGATGAGTTAGGCAAGATTTTTTTGGGCAGCTGTTTTCTTTTTCTTTTCTTTTCTTTTTTTTTTCTGTAAGTCTCTGAGGCTTTTTATTTATTTATTCATTCATTCATATTACATCTCAATTGTTATCCCATTCCTTGTATCCTCTTATTCCTCCCTCCCTCCCACTTTCACTCTATTCCCCTCCCCTATGACTGTGACTGAGGGGGACCTCCTCCCCCTGTATATGCTCATAGGGTATCAAGTCTCTTCTTGGTAGCCTGCTATCCTTCCTCTGAGTGCCACTGGGCCTCCCCATCCAGGGGACGTGGTCAAATATGGGGCAGCAGAGTTCATGTGAAAGTCAGTCTCCACTCTTCACTCATCTGTGGAGAATGTCCTGTCCATTGGCTAGATCTGGGTCGGGTGGGCAGCTGCTTTCATCGAATTTGGTTAAGAAAGAGTTTCTTGAAAGAGGAGCTCAAGGCCTAGTTAAAGGAAGAGAATTCACGCCTGGAACTGCAAGCATTGGCAAGCACCTGTGACAGGTAAGGTAATGGACGCTAGAGGAAAACCCACTACTCCCACTTTCCTAAACCATTAAATGGCTTTTAACTGTCTTCTAACCATCCATCCTTATAGCCACAGAGAAGTGTAGCTCTCACCCTTCAGCGAGAAAACTTCTTTTTTTTTGTAGCAGACAGCCAATTACAGAGACCTACAACTTGTCAAAATGCCGAGAACATATTGGTGCCTAAACCCAACCGGGACATCTGTAACACAATACCTCAGGTTCAGGGAACACCAAGGAAGAAAGGGTAGAAAGATTGTTAGAGCCAGAGGACCAGGACATCTGCTGCAAGATACATGGCAAGGATGCTGCATCCATGAAATCAATAATATAGTTGCCTAAGCAGGGCTTGAACAATGACATCATTTGACGTGTCAATCTGAATAGGGGATTCTCACAGGTCCCTTCCCTAGATGAAAAAGTACAGCCCATTAATGGCTGATGAGAAATGATTTAAGTTCAGTACTCATGTATAAAAATCTCAAGAATAAAAAATAATAAAAATTTTAAAATCAACAAAAGAAGAGAGGGGCATGTAGATTTTACTTTTTTAAAACAGAAAATCCCAAGGTTCCAGGTGAATTTATTTGACCAACCTTTCTCTATTAATACAAGGAGTATCCCCCCATGATAAGGCTATTAAAAACAGATGGGTTGTAAAATCTGTTTGCGATTATTTTCCATCTGCATTTTTGGGCATCTGCGTCTTACAGAAGAATCTCACAGTGTGGCATATGCTCAGAGCTGTAAGTCTTTTTCAGTCATACGTAGCTCAAGTATGTCTAACCCTGTCCTAATCTGGTTTCTGTCACTGTGATAAACACAATGGCTAAAAGCCACCTGGGGGAGCAAGATTTTATTTAATGTTATAATTGTCCATCATCGAGGGAACAGCGCAGGAACTTGGAATCGAAATCATGGAGGGATGCAGCTTACTGACTTGCTCCCTCTGGCTTGCTCAGTTACAGTTTTATGCAGCCCAGGCTAGCGCGTAGGGATGGCACCGCCAGACATGAGCTGGACCCTCCTAAACCAGTTAACAATCAAGAAATGCCTCACAAACTGCTTCACTGAGGTTCTCTCTTCCTCAGCATGTCAATCCAAAAACCAAGATTAAATATCACAATCAAATAAACAGAAAAGGCACAAGACAAGCATCAAAACAGGGCAGCCACTGAAGAATGTCCTGCGAGTGCACAGGAGGCACTCAAATGCATGCAAATTTAAGTGTTGACTTTTTCTTTCCTGGAACTTGCTTTGTAGAGCAGGCTGGCCTCGAACTCATGAAGATCTGCCTGCCCCACCCATCTTCCCCAAATGCTGGGACTAAAGGTGTGCGCCAAGTCCAGTGTGCAATACTTTTAAATACATTGTTTTATATTAACACTGTGATGTCCTGTGTAGTAGATAATGTTTCATATTGATGCAACTTCTGTTTGTAAGAATCTGGGCAGACGAAAGCTTGCATGAACCTTGAGAGTGAAGACCTCGAATTCAACCCAGTTAAGCAGGTTTTAAAGCTCATATGGTTCTCGCCACACCAGCTGACACCTAGGTCCCAAGGGGGCTTCAGAAGGAGTCTCCTACTCCTGCTTTTTATTGACCAGACTTGTGTCCCCAGATTGGGTTTGAGAAGCTAACGGCTCTTTTAAAGGGAGCAGAGGCATAAGAGTTTAGTGTGCCTGGTTTGAAATAGCAACAAGCAGTGGCACAAGGGCTGATGTCACTTCTGCCTTGCCCCTCTTCCTTGAATAATGCCATCTAGTATTGAACTAATAGTGTCTTAGTAATAGGATATAAGATAGAGGAAAAGCCAAGCTCTTTTCAATAGCCTGATAGTAGGAACAGGCTTAGCTGAAGCAGAGTAGACATCAGGGTCCAACGTACACCGTGTCTCTATTCTAGTGGGCTCATTTCACCTAGGTAACATGGCTGGACAAATGAATGAATGAAATGTGACTCTCCGTTTTCCTTTAGGATAGCACGAACAAAGAGTTAAAGATGCCAGTTAGAGGGAGACACTAGAGAGAATTTGCAGAGGGGAAAGTACTATTATCATTTAGTGTATAATAGGCAGTGCTATGGCGTGATTTCAGTGGTTTAGGTAGAAAGTTCTGCCTTGCCATTTAATTGCTGCCAAACTGAAGAGTGTGGTGGTGAGGTCCCCTTGTGAGGTTGACACAACCTAGAATCACCTGCGAAGGAATTCTCAGTGAGGAATTGTCTACATTGGGTTGGCCTGTGGTCATGTCTGTGGGGGGCATTGTGTTAATTAAGCAAATTAATGTGGGGGAATATTCAGCTCACTGTGGGCAACACCATCCCCTAGGCAGGAGGTCGGTCCTGCCCTGCGTGAGAATGGAGAGATTCGTCTGAGAACAAGCAGGAAGGTGACCATGCATTCCGTTCTGCTTTTGACTTTGGGTTAATGTGCTGTGACCAGCATTTGATGTCCCTGCCTTGACTTCCCACAGATAATGGGCTGAAACCCAGGACGGTGAGCTGAAACAAATCCCCTTCTCCTTCACATTACTTTTAGTCAGATAATTTTTTTTTCACAGCAAAAGAAAAACGAAACGCTCACGCCCTGAGTGCAGCATGAGTTGCAAGATACATTTTGACTCAAAATATAGAGCAGTTTGACACATGTCAAACCATCTCTCCTTGACCCTGTGTAGGGAAAGTGATGTTAAGCTGACAATTATGCCGCTCCTCTCTCCTGTTTTAATGTTATTTTTAATATGTTGAGCATTAATGTGCCCCCAGAAGAGAAAACTATACAAAAGGTATACCCAGAGGAGGGTTCTCCCTTCTCCACATCTCCCACCCTCCTCTTCCCACTCACCCTTTGCGAATAACCAACTTTATCGCTTTATGTCTTTCCTTTGTGCTGCTTTCTGAAAAGATTAGCATGTGTATAGACACGTGTTCTTTTTTATTCGCCTCTTGTAGCATGAGAGATAGCATTTTGTGCCTGCCTTTTCTGCACTTTGCTTTTCCAGACAACAATATCTGCTAGAAAGTGTTCTTTAATCACCGCACCGAGGTTCTTTTTATTTCTTTTGTAGCTGCCTAGTAACGCCAGTGCGCACGTGCCACAGTTTATTCCGACTTAGTCATTAACTCTTGACAAGGGCAATTATCATATTAAGGTAGAATAAATCACAGCAGTGGCCTGGGAATTTATGATCATTGGCCTGGATATTTGCATGGTGGTGGGAAATGTTCCCAGGGCGGGTAGGAAGGTTCTTAGGTTGGAATCCTGGGGGCTGGAGAGTAGTAGACACAGTGAACTCAGGGTTGGGTGTTGAGAACGTTTCTCAAACTGGGCAGGTTCACGGATCCCATGAATGACTAGAGACATCAATTGGGTCTTTGTGTTCAGAGGGCTGACAGACTTCAGAAGGAAATGTCTGTGGGAGGAAGCTGTTAAGGAAGTTGAGCCCCGTGCTCCAGGGTTCTCAGCCTTGGACAAATCCCTTATATCTAAAGGCTGGCAGAACTCCTCCTTCAAGGGTTTGCAGTATCAAAGACTAGGAGACTCCTGGATGATGAGTCTGATTTTGGGGGTCTCTGGTGTGTGTGTGTGTGTGTGTGTGTGTGTGTGTGTGTGTGTGTATGTGTGACCTGTCACATGAATGCAGGTAACAACTGAGGCCAGAAGAAGGTGTTGGATCCCCTCCAGCTAGAGTAACGGAAGCTATCTGGTGTGGGTGCTGAGTTCCAAACTCAGGTCATGTACATAAGCAACATCTCCTAACTGGTGAGCCATCTCTCTACTCCCCCTCTTTTGTTGTTGTTTTTTTTTTTTTTTTTTTTTTTTTTCCCAATCCTCCCTTGCTATCTGTGTAGAGTTGATTTTAAACTTCCCCAAGCTACTGAAACTCCCTCATGTTCAAACTCCTCCTATAAAACGGTCTAGTGTCTGTACATAACCTGGGCACATCTTCCCACAAACTCCCAACCCTCTCTAGATGACACCTAGTATCTAATGCAGTATCAATGCTGTGGGAGGAGCTAGACGGCGCTATTTAGAGAATAGCAACAAGAGAAGTTATCTGCATGTCTTGAGTGTAGATGTCATTCTATGAAAAGGATTTCTTGATTTAAAGTTGGTTGAATTCACAGATACAGACCCCATGGCTGATGTGGAGGGTGGATTGTATCTTTTGTTTTTTTGTTTTTTGTTTTGTGTGTGTGTGTGTGTGTGTGTGTGTGTGTGTGTGTGTTTGTTTTGGTTTTTGGTTTTTTTGTTTGTTTGTTTTTTGGTTTTTTGGTTGTTGTTTGTTGTTTTGTTCTTTGGTCTCTGGTATGCAGATAGGAGTGGGTGGGTTAGGTGTTCTTCAGGGAAATGAGAGTGACTTTTCTTGTTCCCGTGAGTTAGAGTTCCATCCGTTCCTTGTATGCTACTGTGTTTGATTCTCACGGTGTTCCTATCGGCAAGATCTTATTACAGCTCGATGGATGAGTGTAAGATCCAGAGAGTCTGATTCCCTGGGCTAAGATCACAAAGCAGTTACAGCCATCACAAAACTGGCATGTTTTCCTGGCTCCTCAATACCTCCTCCATCTTTTCTAAAGGGTAGCACGTCTCAGAAATCACAAGACCTTCCATAAGTTCATGGTCACGGAAATCACTCTCCTTCAGTTAGTTTAAAAGACAAAACCCATTGGTGTGTTCTGGTCATTCTGGTCAAATACAGGAAGTACAAGGGACTCAAGGTCTACTTACTGCCTTTGAGTCTGTAAATCCCCCAGAAACGTTTTTGAACCAGCAGATGAAGCCATCGCAGGCATCTGTTTGGTGGGTGTGTTCTGCTTTTCTTTTCCGTGCCCTGAAGAAGACACTCAGACCAAGCAACATAAAGGTGGAAAGGTTTGTTTGGCTTACACTTCCAGGTCATAGGCCTTCGTTGAAGGAAGTCAAGGGAGGAACTCAAGCACTAACTGAAGCAGAAATCAGGGAGAAATATTGCCTGCTGGCTTGTTCATGGCTAATTAGCATTCTTTTACAGCCGAGGACCACCCACCTAGGGATAGTGCACCCCACTGGAGGCTTTGCCCCCTCATATCAACTATCAAGAGAATGCTTCCCCCCGCCCCCCCCCAGATATGCTCACAGACCAACCTGATAAAGACAGTTACTTAATTGAGACTCGTTTTCAGGTGCTTCTAGGCTGTGTCAAGTTTTCAGTTAGTGCTAACTAGGACAGTATAATTTAGATTCACATAATTCAATCTTACCTCTTGAGGGTGTGTGTGTGTGTGTGTGTGTGTGTGTGTGTGTGTGTGTGTGTGAATTTATTTCAAATACATGAAAAAGTCAAGAAGATCATTAAAGTGGATTAATTGGATTGATGATCAAAGGGCTTTTGCATTTTATACTGACTTTAGCTAACAATTAAAGAATGAGAGAAGACATAGCCCTCTGACAGTATTTGGAAGGAAGCCAAGACATGAGGGGGGAGTCTGGACCACTGACCCCATTTTATCTTTAATTGTTTCTAAAGTTTTGTTCCATTCCTTCTTTTCCTTGACTGTGTAGACCTTTGGTGGTGCTTTGACTAGGAATGACCCCAATACGCTCATATATTTGAATGCTTCATCATTAGGGAGTGGCATTACTTGATAGGGATTAGGAGGTGTGGCCTTTTTGGAGTAGGTGTGGCCTTACTGGAGGAAGTTTGTCACTGGGAGTGGGCTTTGGGGTTTCGAACGCTCGAGACAGCCCCAACTCATTGTTTCTCTATACGAGTTTCCAGGGTGGTGTCTCTTCACAGCAATAAGTGATTGCCTAAAACACTTTCCTTAGTGTCTGCTCCTTCCATGGATAAAAAGGAAATTAGTCAACAGTAGAGGTGGCTTGTGATGAAGACAAAGAAAAAGCATGCAGGAGATTCCCTCCTCCCAAGTTCCAAGTGACCTTCCAGCAGGTCAATTTGATGTTGTGTTCTACATATTGTTGGTCCTCCCAGCTTGGTCCCCAGGGTAGTGTAATAAGAAGAGGTGTGGAACCATTAGGAGGTTGTATAAATAGAACATTTTTAGGGCAACAGGAGCTGTTTCCTCATGTGGCCTAAAAAGATTGGGATGTTTCTCATGGGGCCATGGTTAGTTTTCTCTAACAGATCATATACAACCTTGAACTAGTCCAACCCAGTCTCTCTGGCTTCCTGCTGAAGATGTGATTTGTCCCATACTGGTTTTCTTTGTCTACCATAAGCTGAGAAAAGGGGAAGATGCTTCTGCTGCTCAAACTTTCAAAAATGAGTTCAATCATTTTTTTTTCTTCCTAAGTAGCAGATATTAATCTTGTAGGTGGCAGATAAACACAGATGGCAATGGGGGTAGATGAAGGCCTGGAGTCTACAGGAAAATTATTTTGCAAATTGTCTCGGGTCATACACTGCTAAAAGGAAGACACAGGATTTAATTCAGTCTACTCTGCTTTCAAACCGCTACACTAAGTCTGTGAAGTATTCACTTATCTTTCCCTTTTCTAGTTCCCTCATGAGTTGCTGGAAAATGCCAATACAATAAATAGATCTGGGTAGTATTTTGGCAAATATTCACCAGATGTAAAATCCACCATTTAGCAGATCCTTCCAGCAGTGGCAGGACCATGTCAGAGGAAGCAGGGGGTGGGGCTAGGCTGTGCAAACACAGAGGCAGGTCCTGTCTGGATGGAGAATACTGGCAATTCAACCATGGACTAGTTGTTTTCTTCCATGAAAAAATAGTACATTAGGCTACTATACTTAATCTTAATTTCTGAGGTTGGGGGTGGGAATAGGCATTTTGAGCTCCACATCCAAGGAAAGTCTATATCTCTTGACCTTAGTCCTATTCTGATGTCATTTACCTTGAAATAAGTTTCCCAAAGTATGGGACACATATGTCCTTTTTTTTTTCCCCTCCTCTATGCCTTCTGACTAAGTGAAACATGCAGTGTCACGTTGGCAACTCTGAACACGGAGAGATGAGGCTTCAGCTCCTGGCTTAGGGAGCTTGGGGACATCTTCTATTTGCCCTCAAGGTACCACTCATTTCTTCTCATCCTGGTTTGTGGCCCCAGGAGGCCAGTTTCCATGGAAATCATTGGAATGGACCAATAGGAGCACTTACCTGCTAGTTTGAGGACTGTCCAAATAACTAGAAATACCAACCGATAATTGTAAGATCTAAGGAGGAGAGAGTTCAAAATGCTTGTTACCAGTTCACAGCCTGTCTAGCTGGCTCCAACCTGGCTCCCAAGGAAGGCTATCATACCCAGAAGGCTGCTCTTCTCTCCCCATGCCCCAGGTTCTGCTTTCTCTACCCTACTCTCTTCACACCTGAGAAAGTGCTGTCAGAAACACATTGAATAAACCAGTTAACTTTGAATTTCAAATAAATTGCAAATTATTTTTAATACAGATATGTTCCACATTGTTCATGGAACATGATTATATATAAAATTTCTTTTTTTCCCTCAACATCAAATTTAACTAGATATCTGATATTTTCATTTGTTAGAGCTGCTAAGACTAGCTTTGTAGATAATTGTGGCCACTATTACCAGCCCTTTGATAGGGTCCCTTAGCCTTGTTCACAACTTTGTTAATGGTTTCTCCATTGAACTCCACTTGATTTCCTCAGCTGAGAATGCCATTTGATTTTTGATGAATGGAATTCATACTAGGAGGCAGAAATAACTGTTAGCTTTTTATATAGCATTATTTCATTTCTCATTTTGTCTTCTTTTGGTGGCAAGCAACATTGGTTTTCTTTTGTAATGAAATATATTTTCATTTAAAATGTATTGGGGGTGGGGGTTGGAGGGTGTTGCCCAGTTGGTAGAGCACTTATGTAGCTTTTACAAGGCACTGGACTTGATTCCTACTGCTGTGTAATGAGATTGTAATGGTGCATACCCGTAATCTTATCAAAATAAATCAAGTTAAATAAAACAAGTAGCTATATTTAAAAAATACTAGTAGAAGTGGGACATATCTGTGGCAAAGTTCACAGATACAACAGAAGATGTGTTCTGCTAGCTTTAGATCAAATCCCAAGCCCACAAAATAGTCACAGAATAAGTAAAAAGTCTTTGAAAGTACGAGTTTTTAGCCTTTAGCACTGTCATATATACATAAGTACACAGGCAGGCAGACATGTACACACACAGACACACAGACATAGACACAGACACACACACACACACACACACACACACACACACACACACACACACACTCCATGGTACAGAGCAAATGTTAGAGCTAAGACCAGAGTGTGAAAACTTAGCCCTGAGCCCACTGTTTCTCGTGAGACCACTGGCCTTGGCATCCTGCATATAGAGGAGTTGCCATGGCAGCCATGGCCTTGTTCTGCTCTGTGTGCTGGCTGCTGAAAGTAGTGTGGACCCATGATTGTGGTGTTGTGAAACATGGAAGTGAAGGCCTTTGAGCTTTGCCAAGTTGGTATTTCAGAGGCAGATACTGAAAACAAAAGTTTTCCCTTGGAATGAAATACTTGCACACTCCTGGTAAGTGTATACAGTGGAGCAGCCACTATGGAGATCAGTATGGAGGTTCCTAAAAGATCTAAAAGCAGAACTGCTCTATGATGCCACTCTTGGGAATATACCTGATTCATCACTCAACACCCCATAGAGATATGTGCATATCTATGTTTATTGTGGTGATCGGCATACCAGCTAAGATATGGACCCAGCTAGATACCCATCCATAGGTAAAAAGATGAAGAGAATTATATATACACAATGGAGCTTATTCATCCATTAAGAACTATGAAACATCATTTTCAAGTGATATTAAATGAAAAAAGCCATACTGAAATATTCAAATATTGTACTTTTCTCTCAAGGATAGGGGCTAATAAAGCACGGAATAAGGGGGAAGGAGGGTAAATGTGTGTGAAATAAAATGATACACATGTATGTAAGTGTCACAATAAGACCCATGGCTTTGTAAACTGACTTTAAAAAAGGAATTTAAAAATCTCCTTGAATTTAGGAGGCTTAAAGTATGAAAGCAGAGAACTTGCTTCATGAGTGATGAAGATGAATGAATGAATGAATGAATGAATGAGACAAATGAACGGAGGAAGGTGTGGGGTGAGTCTCAACCTATGTACAGTGAGTCCTGTCCTCAATGTCCTGCTATCTTTCCACCAGCTGTGAGATAACTCAGGGTATTAGCAGCTTCTGGTCTTAGACCACCTTGGGAGATGTGGCTTGTCCTGAGACCCTTAGACTTCTGGCGTTTAAATTAACTAACTTCTGTGGTGTGTGTGTATGTGTGTATGTGTGTGTGTGTGTGTGTGTGTGTGTGTGTGTGTGCAGCATGGCATGTGTGGAGGTCAGAGGTCCTAGATGCTGTGCTAGAACCACTTTTATCCACTGAACCATCTTGCCACACTGTCCAAAGTACATCATGATGCTCACAGGCAGTAATCAAGAATTAGCAAGAAGGATGCCCTTTGCCCTGTGAAGGGTAGGGGTCACATTACTGGCATCATGATCCTGCTATACACAACCCTACGAGCCTTACATGAAGCCTTTCCTTCAACCTCACACCAATCCTGAAAAAGGGAAACTGCCCGGACTACTATTGGTAATGTTGCACAGTGAGATCATCCTAAGAACTCAGGAAGGAGAGCCTCCAGGAGGAAGATACTAGAATTCTGATACTTATCCAAAGTAAATGACATCAGGATATCGAAGATGCTGTGGCTTTGAGATATTAGAGAGGAGGCCAGAAGCACGCTGCAGCTGTGTGCTGGAGCCAGGACTGAGACCTGGTTCTCCAACCTTGCAATCCAGTCTCTTAACATCACACCCCTTCCAGGCATGGTGTTAAGAGATTCACTCATGACAAGCAGAAGAGATACAGAATAGGGTTCATATTTATCTTCCCTGCCCTAATAACTCATGGAATTTTATGTGTTTCAGTCTTGGAAGTTCCATTTCTGTTGGGTTAAAGTAACACAGAAGTGCTATGGGATGAAAAGGGGGAAGGTGAGAGGGACCAGAGAAAGGCCCTAGGTGGGTTAGATACAAGTTTATAGAGAAGATAGTCTTGAAGCATGTGTCACAGGGAATGGACCATGTGAGCAGAGGCTGGAGATGAGGCCAGGGCAGGAATGTACACAAAGAACAATCTAGATCTCCTGGTACCCCAACATCCTATCGATATGTCTACTGTGTTCATCTTGGACAATCCATAGAGAGCCTCCTTGTTGGAATTTAGACATCTCATTCTTTCGTCACCTGTTACACAAATCTTCTGCTCTCTGGTCTTTAGCTCTCCATAAGCAAAGGGTTTTTGGGGAAATTTAATCATCTGGACAGAGAATCAAACTCTGACAACCAAGGATACTTCCCAGCAAGCATCTCTGCTTTTGTTGCCTGGAAGGTTATAGAAATGGGCTTCTAGGGCTTGGCACTGACAGCCCAAGCGCCCTTGATAGGGACAAACTCCCCTTGAAGATGCTTGTCAGCTGGGTGATCGAATAACCATATTGGTTGGCTTTGTTGGGAAAAAATACGTTCTCCCCCCCCCCCAATGTCCTGTTGTGTTAGGTCTTTTTTTTTTTCCCTGACACAAAGAACATCATGACTTTCATACATATTTTCCTAAATAAAAGGACACAACTGAGGGAGTTGCATTTTTCCAGCCTCTTTGCAAAGTGAGCTTTTAGAGAATGGTAAACAGCCAAGTAAAGGATTGACATTTCTAAGGTTTACAGAGGATTCCAGCACTTTTAACCCTTCATGTAACTATCAAGAGGGATGGGTGTTATTAGCCATCCCTGGTCTCCATGGAGAGCTGAAGAAATGGGTTGGAACTTGTTTTCCAACTTAAAAATCAAAACTGAGCATGTGTGCAGCACCTATGCTTGATTCTGCACAGGTGTCGCTGTGTTATGCTGCCCCACGGGCACTCATGTGTCTATTACTTATATTTGGTAACACATGACATTTTATTTGGCACAAAGGCAGACGTGTAATATTAGCTACAATGGGGCTGAGGAGGTGCCTCAGCAGTTAAAGGCACAAACTGCTCTTGCAGAAGACCTGAGTTCAGTTCCCCGCAGCCACATGGCGCATCTCACAGCCATCTGCAACTCCAGTTTAGTGAGATGTAGTGCTGTCTTCCAACCTCAGTGTTTACCTGTACTCACATGCACAATAATACATGCATGATTTAAAACACAACAAATACTAAAAGGGAAATGCTATCCCAATAGCATGCAAAAATTGACTTCATACTGAAGTCACTTTTAAATATGTAGAGGAAAGGTATTAACCATTTTAATAAAAAAAAAAAATCACTGCTACAGTTGTTTTCAAACTCCTTAGATGTCCTGAGGCATCTTCCCCACCAGCAGAGACCCTGTGACTTGGGGACCAGGATAATACAAGGTCAAGAGAGTGGATTTTGCAGCCATACTAGAATTTGTCTTGCTTTGGGCAATGCCACTTAACCCCTTAGTTGCTTTAATAAAGCAATGGAGACAGGTCATTACTGTCTCTAATAACTCAACAAGATCAATTTAGTGCACGGTGACCAACATGTTGGGGGAAAGCCATCAGCATATACAACAATGTAAAATATAAAAGAGTAGATCAAAGAGTGCCACCAAGCAATATTAGTAGACTGTAGCTTTAGAAAAATGCCTATAATTGTAAAGAGGTGCAACCTGCATTGTGATATACCATGAGGTCTTTGAAGAAGTATCTCATATTTTATTAAGTTGTTTTCTGGTGCTGGGGGGTAAAATCCAGAGTTTCGCATATGAAAGACAAACATTCTCCACTGAGGCACCCCCCCAGCCCGTCCCCCCCATTCCCCGCCCCCCTTGCTCACACATTTTATGCTGGGCATTTTCAGAAGAGATTAGCTGGCAGGGAACCTCTACTCTGAGTATGAGTGGCACCGCCCCTTGTGCTGGGGCCCTAGAAGTAAAAGGGAAACAAAGGAGACAGTGCTTCTTGGTCTGGCACTGCCCCGCAGTGAGTGAACCTCTCCACCATGCCTTCCCTCCCAGGAGGGGCTGAACCTTCTGAAACTGGGAGCCAAAGCAAGCCCTTCCTCCTTCCTCCTTTTATGTAAGGAAATTTTTGTTTTATTTGTCGCAGAGACTGGAAAAAAAACCCATCCTAATACTAATGCTAGAGTAAAGATTGAAGGCAATTTAGGTAAAGGGAGTGCTAGATGCATAGTTAATGACAGAACTGTCATTGTCACCACAACTGTCTTCTTCACTGTCATTGCTAGCTCCTGAAAAGTCAGAGAAACCAAGGCTCTCTGTCTACATTAATCAATGAGCCTCTGGTCTCAGACAGCTGAAGGCTTGGACAGGCTAATGCTTCCGAGTTCTGCTAACCCTCTGAACTGTCACAGATGTCCATTGCAAAGGGAGATGATTACCACCAGCACAGACTTTCTAGTTTTGGAAATAGTAAGCAGACAATAGACCAATTTGTCTTGAAGGAGTCCTTTGCCCTTTAATCATGCACCTGCCCTCTACTTAAAAAGCATCAGAATAGCAACTGGCATGCTGGATAATGGTGCCTCTTGCTCAGGCCAAAGTTGCATCTGCTTGGAACAAATATTTTTCTTGGTCTCTCTTACTTCTAGCAATTGGGGGATGGTGAGTGTACGACCTGCTGTTCCCACTTATTGAGCCATCTCTCCATGATGAGGCCACTTGTTGACTGTCTAATCGTTTTGCAGATCTCAGCTCTCCTCCTTTGTGGAGGCTTCAAGGTTAATTACTTCTGTCCATTGAGCATGAGCCTGAGGGGGTGTGTTGATTTATGATAGATTATAGCAAAGTTATTTACTTTCTTTCTCCATGAAGTCATCTCCAGATGGGAATATATTACTTGTGACCCACTACTAAAAACATAAAAATTTGAACCAACCATTAATAAAGATGCAAACTGGAGACCTAAGTCTAGCAGGCTGTTCAGAGCTTTCTATCCAAATAGCTACATCCTAACCATTGGAACTCATGGGAGATCCTTTAAGAAGAATTTTGCAGGTGGGATTAAAGGTTTTTATATAGTGATGTAGCCCCGAATGCGCAATCACGAGTGTATATACGTACAATAGAAACTAGGAGATATGAGGCCTGAAGCAAGATGCTCCGTTGGTAGCTTTGTAGATGCAGCGAGGAGACCCCAAGCAAGAAATATGGTTCTAGAAGCTTGACTGAGGAGGATCTCATGGGATGTCAAACCAGAGAAAAACAAAAGCATTTAGGAAGGGCAAGGAACAGGAACAGAGGTAAAATGGGAAGGGAGCATCCAGGTCCAGAACTAGGTAGGACAGTTACAGCATTACTTGTTAAAACAGGTCCACCTCCTCCCTCCCTGACCCATCATCAGCTTCATGGCCTCCGTGGGTGTCTGTAGCGTGGGGATCCCTATTAATGCCAGGAGGAGTGGTAAAACTCAGAGTGACCCATATACAGCTCCTGTCATTCTAATCTCCCTGAGGTGACTGGTCCTCTCGGAGTCAAGGCATATGCCACGGGTCCTGTAGAATTACTGCGCTTATGTGCCTCAGTGGAATACAGTGACGTTAAAGAGAAGTTTGCTGTAGAGTCCTGAGGCATGGTTTGACTGTGTCCCTCAAAATTTCATGTGTTGGAAACTACATCTCTAAAGCTGTGGGTTAATAGACTTGGGAGACAGGACATTTAGGAAACACGTGAGATTAAATAAGGCCATGAGGTATTGAAGCACCGGCAGCTTGCCGTTGAGCATCTTGATGAGTGGCACTGTGCAGCCAAATCATACTTAGGTCTCTTAATTTGGTGCCTAGTAGGCCTTCAATAATGAATTTAGTTGACTTTTAATGACTCACCAAAGAAGGTCCTCACCATGGGAAAAGAACATGCCAGCATGGTTTGTGGCATAGGGACAATAGAGATATCCTTGAAGCCTCCTAAATTAATTAATCAGATGTTCACAGATCAGAAGGAGAAGTGAGGTACAAAGTTTGGGCAGAAAAAAGCTCTCATCTCATGGGTAGAATCACTGACTATTGGCTGGTATTCACATAACACAGAAAACAGAAGGGCCCTCCCTCTCCATAGCTCCTCTTACGCACCACTTTCTGCCAAACCACATGATGGAAGCTCCTATTCTGGTTTCCCAGCCTGAACTAAAAGAACATCTGGGCAGCAGATGTTACCTGTAAGGAAGGAAGGGCATGGTATGGTATGGTAGCCTTTGGGAGAAAGCATTGCAGGTTCATCGAGGGTGCAAATTCTACAGCTACTAAGAAGTGGACCGAGTTCTGCCTTGCCTTGGAGAAGTTTCAGAACTCTCTCAGTTTCTGTTTCACCCTTTGCAGAATGGGAGTGACAGTAGGTATCTACCGCTCTCTTGGTCATGTTGAAGGCTGAAGAAAACTTTCATTATCTTTCATGGGCATGTGTACCAATAAGCTCTCTTTACAACCGAGACATCTCTCCGGCACAGACGATGAAATATAAAAAGGCTAGAAAGGCATTTAGATAAGGATTTGGCAAGTTTTTCAGTTAAGAAACACATGATAGTGAATTTTTTTTTATTGTTGACATCCACAGTGATGTATTATTATTACAATCATAGTATTTTTTTTCATTTTTAAACTTTTATTCAATTTGTCCGCTGATTATCTCACACATGTCCAAAGAACACTCTGATTTCTGTAACCCCCTGCCCTCTCTAGTCTCCGTCCCAACCTTGTTAATCGCTCTCTTCCCTTCAGCTCCCTTTCAAACAGTCTATTTTGGTTTGAGACCCATGGAGTTTAATTTTTAAAAATGATTTAGTTATTGTCTGTATATTTTGCCTGCACATTAAAAAAGAATATCCCATGCCTGGTGCCCATAAATGTCATAAGAAGGGGTCAGATTCCCTGGAATTGGACTTCCAGATGGCTGTGAACCACCATGTTAGGGCTGAGAAACAAAACCCAGTTCCTCTGCAAGAGCAAAAAGTGCCTTAACCACTGAGCCATCTTTTCAGCCCAAGACACGGGAAGTTTAACATGAATCATCTATGTGACCATGGGTTTAGAACTTGCATCGGAGCCGGATGGGTCCTTTAGTGAACACACAACTAAAGACAGTCAAAACACACTTTTTGCTTGAAACTCGAAAGGCTCTAGAGAAGCCTTTCAGCCATAACTCCCTGGAGCGACTCTGATTCTCCTGGGTTGTATAATAATTGAACTTTATTTGCAAATCAGGGACTGGGCAATAATCTGTGTACCTAGACCAATACCAGTAAAGCTTCCAAACTGGTGGCTGTGATTATGAGTCCGTGCTTCAAAGCATTGTGGAGATATCATCTGAGTCCTTATTTGAACTAGCAGATCCTCAAAAATGGAGTCTGCTGTCATTCATCTTTATCCTTGGAGAACTGCTTCGGAGGATGAGCCCGTGGGAAGGGAGAGAGGGGGCTCATTTCTTTGGATTTTAAATCAGCTAAGAGAATAGTCTCTTCCAAGTGGTTTTGGTATTGCTTTTTTTGAAATGTTGGCCCCTTGAAGGTTTCATTTTTATTGATCAAACTTTAGGGTGTTTGGGGGATAATCTGAGAAATAAATAATACCCAGCATGGTTCGTTTCTCATTAACTCAGCCAGATTCAGCTGCAGAGCAAGAGTGAAAATTGTACGAGGGAATGGTTTGCTGCAAAATGTGAGTGGATTGAGATAATTTAATTGTTTACTCTTAGCTATCCCGGAGGTCCGAGTAAGTCTTCAGAGCCAAGAGAATTTATTGGATGACTTTAGTATAAGAACCGAGACTTTATTTTCTCAGGACTAGCTGAGCAGAGGCAGCAGTTTAACGGTGCTTGTGTGCCCTGCAAACATCCACGGCCTCGTGTTCCAAATGAAAAAGCTCATTACTGAGCTGATCTCCCAATGTGCTATTAGCTGGAAGATGAAATTAATGCATTTGTTAGGTTGCCTGCAGTAAAGACAGGAAAGGGGAGAATTCTTTGGCACTCAGCTTCCACTCTGTCATCTGCTCATTGTTTGCCTTGCTTTTATCTTTTTTTTTTTTTTATGTCACTGGCAGAGGTCTTCCAAACTTTGCATGGGCGAGAATTCTCAGAGATGACTAGCGTAGCACCCCCCTCCACCACCACCCCTGCCTCTATGGTATCCTTTGGCATGCCTATGCTATGGCTACAGAGACTACACAAGTATCATTGGGTTCTGTGAGGAGAAACTCAAAGGGAAGGGAGACATGAATTTGATGCCAAGCTCCTGGGCTGCTTAGTTTTTTTTGTTTTTGTTTTTGTTTTGTCAACTTGACACAAAGTAGGGTCATCTTGGAAGAAGGATCTCATTTGGAAAAATGTCTCCATCATGTTGGCCTGTAGACAAGTCTGCATAGTGTTTTCTTGATTGATGATTGCTGTGAGAGGGCCCAGCTTATGGAGGTGGTGCTACCCCTAAGAAGGTGGTCATCAGTTCTAAAAAAAAAAAGCCAACTGAATGAAGCACGAGGAGCAAGCCATGAGCAGCATCCTTTCCTGGTCTGTGCTTCACTTCCTCTTCCGGGCCTGGGAGTTGTAAGAGGAAATAAACCCTTTCCTCCCTAACTTACTTTTGGGCATGGTGTTAGTCATCGGAACAGAAAGCATACAAATAATGGTTTCCTTTGGTAGCAGGCTTTTGTCACCTACGGGACTGGCATACCATCAGGCCTTAGTCTCTGAGGACTGCTTTTGTGAGCTCTCCTAACTGTGGCTTGACACCGGCTTTTTAAATGTGTCTGGTGAGTGTGTATAGGGATTCCATGTTGTGAGTCTTTAAACAGTACAGCAGAGTAGCTGTTTAGACACATTTACGCTAGATCAGGTGCTGCATTCAACACAGCAGACACAAGGTTGTAAATAATCTAACAGAAAAGTGGTCCTGAGACTCTGGGCGGATGAAAAGCAAATACTATAATTCAATACAAGGGACTTGAGTGTCAGTAGATTTGGGTATCTGTAAAGGACAAAATGGGCCAGTTCCTTAGAATCCCTGGTGCTGGAGGCCAAAAACCAAACCAAAACAAACAAAAACAAACAAACAAACAAACAAACAAAAATCCCTCCACACATTTAGCAACAGAACAATCCTCATGTGAGTAACTTAATGTCCCCAGGGAGACATTGCATGTCAGCAAATACCTTATAGCATACAATATGTCTCTTTCAGCCTTGCACCTGAGATTTTAAAGAATATTAAATCAGAGCCATGGTAGACAGAGGGCAGAGCCCAGTTAGTAAAGAACTTACCTAGCATGAATGAGGCCTTGGCCTCCATCCCCAACGCTATATAAATCTGGCATATTGGCAAACACATGTTACCCATGAACCCAGGAGGTAGGGGCAAGAGGATCAGAAATACTAGGACACCCTTGTTTATAACAGTGAGCTTAAGTGGAGAAAATAAAGCAGCCAAGGGAAGCGCTACATAAATGTGCCTTATTGTTTATTTTATTCATTCTTTGTCTTATTTCAGACCCCACTTTACAATACCAGTGCGTGGAAGAGGAAGTCAGGAGCAAAGAGTTGCTGGCCCTTGTAAAGCAGAGTGTGAAGGTCTTTAGAACCTCCGTACCCAATTATAACATGCACTCCATGTTTCTGCGGTAACAGTCTTAATGAGAAGCAATACCTTTGCCAGCGAAGGTTCTGACTACTTTTCAGTCACAATATTTTCTGCAAATAGTCACTCATAATTAGTCACAATCTAAATCCATATGTTCAGGTCAGGCCACTTGGAGCTGTCAAGCTGTTTTGTGGCTTTTTCCTGGGAAGATGAAAAGATGCAGTCATCCCAGAAAAGGCACCAGCAGACCAAGGGAAGGCTTCAGCCAGCCCAGCCCAGCTTGCCAGACGACAAGCTTATAAGGTGTATTTGTTTATAATTATACTAGTGATCGGATGGTTCAGAGGTGGCTTGCAGGGGCCAAAGGCATTCAGCCTCAGCACAAGTACAGCTTGTGGACAGTTGTAGGACTGAAGAGTTCCAACCCTCAGTCAGCCTTCCACCTCCTCTACACTCTGGCACACCCTTCCCCAAGATGAGGACAGTTAGTGGCAGAAAAGGGACATGTCTGGAATCTCAGCTGAGGGTCCTCCACTCCTCTTAAGAAGGGGATGTCAGCAGCCTCATTGCCACCCCTGTCACCATCGCTATCCACTGTGCTGATGGGTGTAAGACTCTGCTTAGTTCCTTGCCAGGACTGCAGGGCCAAGGTATTCAATGGGTCATCAGCACCCCTTTCTCCCCAGTGCAGATGGTTACGTCATACATGGCAGACAAGCGACTCTACTACAGGAGCTGACTGAACATTTTTCATAACTGCAATCTTCCCATCTCCTTAATGAGTGAATTCTAAGGGATTGTCTTGGGACGTACATCAACGCTTGCTTAAGACAGGTTAACAGCGGGAATCTCAGAG
This sequence comes from Acomys minous, assembly GCF_964271855.1. NCBI lineage: Eukaryota > Metazoa > Chordata > Mammalia > Rodentia > Muridae > Acomys > Acomys minous. The sequence continues at coordinate 14,255,367 of NC_140496.1, forward strand.
CCTGCGGGGGGGGGGGGGGGGGAGGTTCAGACTTGCACTTCTATACCTTAAGGTTGGGCCCTAGGAAGCAGTAAAGAGAATTCAACCCCCCTGTTGAACCACAAGGTGATGTTTGTGCTCAGGTTCCAACCTTGCCAGCTTATATTCTTCCCCAGTGGGTTTTCCCCTAGGAGGAGGGCTGTGTTCTCTTGTCAATGTATCTGTAACAGAGCCCCGCCCCCCCAATTCCCCCCCCCCCCCACAACTTCCTTTAAGTTCTGACATGCCTGGGCATTGCTGGGTCCTACTGTGTTAGGGGTCAGTTTTCTGCCTCAGCATATGATTCAATCCCGTGTGAATTAACTGATGAAAATAGAGAGCCAAGAAAGGGAGAGATCTCTGCCTCCCGCATCATCTTTGCACAGAAAAAGGCCCAGACTTCTCAGACGTTTCATTCATATAAGTTGTACTTGCAGAGACGTGAATTGAAGACTGGGAGGTATACAAGGGTGGTGTTAGGGGTGTGCAAGGGGCAAGGAAAGAGGGAGAACAAATGAAGCATGGTCTCATAGCCATGAATATTCTATTATGGTGTTACTCAGAAAGAGAAAGCCCCGTACGGAAGACTTGATCACACCAGCTGGGCTCAGTAGCTGAGAATCCGGGTGTCAGATTTTGAATTCTTTTGTTTTAAATTTATTTATTTAGTTATTCACTTTACATCCCTGTCATATCCCCCCATCCCTCCTCTCCTCCCAGTCCCACCCTCTCTCCCTTTTCCCCTCCCCCCTCCATTACCCCTCAGCAAAGGGGAGCCCCTCCCCCCACTAACACACCCCAGCACATCATTTTGAACCCTTGCTTCCTACGATTTTGTATTAGGGATTCTCTAGAGGAACAGAACTGTTAGAACAAATGCTTGATGCCTTCAAGTGTCCTGACCCGAACATTTAGATTGTGGTTAAATATGAGTGATTATTTGGAGGCTATATGATGACGGAAAACTAGGCAGAATCTTCACACAAAATATGGAAGGGATGGTTTAAAGGAACACAGATTCCAAAGACCTCCCACTTTTGCCTGCACGAATCAGGTGGCTCTGCCCATGACATCTTCTGCCAACTCCTATACTAGAGTGATGTCTAAAGATAAAGGAGGAAGGAAGTAACGACATGATCCGGTGCTTGCTCTGCTCCATCCTGTTTTCTCTCAATCTCTTCATGTAGGAAAAGATGCTCTTGAGCTTCGGATCTTCCTACCGCCGCCTTCTGATTGCTGTGATCAGAGGGGTGAGCCAATATGCCCAGTTTATGCCTGATGCATGCTGGGTAAATACTCTAACAAGTGATCCTATCCCTAGTCTACTCTATTCCTAACTTAGTTGCCTTTATGATTCTGTGTACAGGACTGGAATGCTTAGCCCAAGGGTACACCATACAGAGTCCTGCTTACTTTCCAGTGTTTCTCCCAGAACAGGTGGCTACTCAATTTTAAATTTAGAGATTAGAATCTTTGTGTTTAAAAATTCATTTTCATACTCAAACACCAAATCCTTCTGTATTTTAAACCTTTGAATGCTTCTTTTCTTTTTTTTTTTTTTAAGTTAATTTTTCTGGCTATCAAAGCCATCCATGAAAATTTTGGGAAAATAGGGAAGTGGGGAACAAGGGAAAAAATACCATCAAAACCCAAATACCATAAAGGATAGTCATAATTTCAGTATCTATCTTGGGAACTTTTAAAAATTTGGCAACTATTCTTCCAGTGACAGGGATACATATAAAATGGATAGGAAGGTTTTTCTATAGTTATTTTATAATTCTCAAAACATTTCACAAGTTGTTTGGTGTCTAGGGTGTCCTTGTTTTTCATATTGTATACAAATATACAGCCAGGCTAAGTGGCTAAGGATAAATTAAATATTTTTGGTTTAAGAAAATTGCATTGACAGTGATAAAGTGTAAGGGTACATAAATGGTTCCAAAATCAGCTCAGGTCAGAGCAAGTGACCTCTCTCTCCTTTTAGTTTTTGGCTGCAGGGACCCACGCTGCCTCTGCTCACTTACTCTATAGTCAAGTCTACTCTCTAGTTTGTGGCAATCCTTCTTCCCCCAGCTTTTCCAAGCCGACATTTCCTAGGATAATCCACACCCAGCTAATATCTATTTTTAAACAATACTTTATTTTATATATAGCATTACAAATTACACATCAAACAACAATATAATAGAATATTTAATATAGTTTTAAACAAAAAAGGGTGAAAAATTTCAAGTTACAAGACTATTCTCTTAAAACAAAAAAATATTGCTTTTTAAATATCACTTTTTCTAAATGGGTCAACATGGCGAATGCACTCAGTAACTATTCATACCTGATCCTACCGCATTCATGATTAATTGGATTGAGTTGAAAATCCAACTTCAATGCTCACCAGGCCCGGCTTTATTATTGTTGTTGTCTTTTTTTTTTTTTTAATCAAGACAGGGTTTCTCTGTGTAGGCCTGGCTGTCCTGAACCTCACTTTGTAGATCAGGCTGGCCTCGAACTCAGAGATCCACCTGCTTCTGACTCTGAATACTGAGATTAAAGGTGTGGGCCAATATTACCCGACTTACCTAATTATTAATAAGATTTTGGCATTATAAGAAACTACTTCTTTGTTGCAAATGACTTTGACCTAGTTTCAAAACACAAAAATCCCAACTCATTTATCCATTCAAAGACTATTCACATTCTCAGTAGAAAACAAAACATAATGAAACGTTGCCATGCTCACAGAGATTGTACTGTGATGTGGCCGATAAGAGAAAACACAAATAAGCACTCAAAATAACAGTTATACAGAATGTAGAAAATTGAAATGTGCATATACAGTAGAGTGGTGTCAGGGTAAAACCTTCTCAGCACGGACAAGTGTATAGAGAATAGCATAAATAGATGCTTGGCCACGAGGAGACTGGTGCCAGCCCTGAGTGAAGACCGTTAAGGAGGGATCGGGCACTGAGTGCAAAAATGCTGCCAAGCAAACGTGTGCTTCTGTGGGGTTCGGAAGAGGCAGAGCTAAGCAGGGTCAAGAGTGTGTCATTTTGTGAGAAAGAGAAGCAAGTCAAAGTTCGTTTTCATACAACAGCAAGGTGCCGGGAGCAGCACAAGGCATGGCAAAAATGATACGTGGCCCTGATTGTTGACAGGACCATGCGGGGGGGCGGGGCAGGGAGTGCGTGGGAGAAGAGTAGGCTCCGGAGGAGGTGGGCCAGCGACCGTGTAGGTCTGGGTGGGAGGGGATGGAGCGGGTGCCCATTGGGGCATGGGAGGATGCGTTTTTTATGCGTTTATTGCACCTGAACTTGTGCTGGAGCGAAGGCAGGAGACACGGAAGCAGAACAGACTGAGGCAATACCAGTGGAAGGTGTACTTTCTTTGGTGAACAATCGAACTTGGAGACAAATAGAATAACGTGTTTGCGTATCTCTTACAGCACTCAGCAGAGTATAAAAATGTTTTCTGGCAAGAACAGTATTTTCTACTTATTAAGAACCTAGCACATACTTAATGCTGGTCACCTCTCCTGCCCCCCCCCCCTTTTTTTTTATGTACAAGGGAAGCAAGGATACAGGGGTATATACACTGAATGAAACTCTATCCTCTTTATTTTGCTTACTAAATTACCAAATAGTCCATGCTTTCCATATGGCCTTTGCCCCACTGTGGATTGCATTGCCAAGGAAACAGATTGTTAAGCAGAGGCGCTGCAGCTAAATCCTATTAAACATGCTATAATTCAAATGAAATGCGCAAAGCCGACCAGCACTTGGCTTTGGAACACTGGCTTCCAAACGTCCTCTTCCCAATGCCTAACGCTATACTTAATAGGATCCAACATTTAGAGGCCTGTCTAATGCTACCCAGAGTTCTAGGCTTGCACATTCCTTCCTCAAATCCCTGCTCCGAATGTCAGAATTTTTAATTAACCCCACCAAATGGTATTTTCACATAATAAGCTCGTGGTGTGCTGCTAGTTTCAAAGGGTAGGGGAAAGGGGCACTTTTTTTTTTTTTTTTTTGGTCTCAGTCACATTTTCCCTGTATAAAACATTAAGCCTTTGCACCCACATACAGTCAAGTGTCGCTGGACGAATCCAGAATGGGATTGCAGCAGAAGTTTAAGAGACCACATACTTCAGATTGACTTTATACGTAAGGAGCCTGAAGTTCAGCATTGTAAGTTTACTTTCCAAGGTCACCCAGCTTATTAATGGGCAGCACCAGAGACAAGGTCCTTTTGTGCTGTCTCTAAACCTAGTGCTTTTTTTTTTTTTTCATTTTTTTCCCCTGTCTCAAGGCTGTTTATTTTACTACCTCTTAAAAGTCACCCTCGCTACTCTTTGGTATAAATTTTCTACATTCCATTCTCTCTCTCTTACCTACATCCTCTGGCCCAAGTCTCCTTCATGAAGCTATCGCCTTATCCACCCCCCCTGCCTCCCCCCCCCCCCGTGCCCCATCGCTTCTCAGAGGCCAAGATTTCTCCACTACCAGAGACTTATTTTAAACCTCACCTCTATCCTTGTTGTTCACGTCATTCCCGCGCGTCTCAGGATCATCAATCATCGTTCGTCTTGCGAAAGAGGGGCGTGATGCTGCATACCTACAAGCCCAGCCATTGGGAAGTAGAGGCAGGAGCTTCGTGGGTTCGAGTCACCTGTGGTTACATAGGTGAGAACGTGGTGGGGCCTGGGAGCAGATGCTGCAGGGGACTAGTAGGCATTGCATGAAGTTGGTTATAAACTGCAGAGAGAATAAGCAAACGGACAGAGGAATGACAATAGGAGATGTGCAGGGCAGCCCCTGGGCCACAGAAAACACTGGTGTTTGTTTTTTTTTTAATGCGTATTTGCCCATCACATTGTATTTTGCATAAGTATATTTTCCAATTCAGTGCCCAAGGGTTTTGACATAAGCTTGTCCTCACTTGACCCTTGTCATTTCATTAGAAAACATCCAGTGAAAGGAGAGAAACGTAATTGGATCCACTGTGGCACAAACAAATGCTTATATTAGGGCAACTGGATGCTGGGGCATCTGACTGGGCAAGCTGACTGGATGCAGAGGATGAATCCTCATGGGCATGAGATGCAGATGCAAACAGATGCAGTCCTTCAAAGGGAGTGAGTATGGTGTCAGTGGGAGATGTAAATAAGAGAGGAAAGAGAATGGTAAATGTGTCATTTCTGGCCAATCAGGACCCAGCATCTATCTTGGACAGGGCATTTTGAAGATGGGGGGGAAAAAGCAATATTTTATGGTACGATTTAAATTACTTTTAATAGTTTTATACCTCTAAATCCAGTCTGAATTACATTAAAACATATTAATACAATTAAGAAGTAGTAGTCTCTATCTTGGGTTTTGGTTGGCATTAATGTAGAGAGGGGATAAGGCTTTCTGAAATACACGACACAGAAGCAGGAGTCACAGAAACTGAAGACGGAACGGAAGGTTGTCAGAAGAAAGAGAAGGCCGGAAACATTTGAATAAGTCTCAAGCTCACTGAGACTCACACTAGAGTTACAATAAAGATCTAGGTCAAGTTCATCTGGCACTGATGGGGAACGGCCCTCAAATCTACATCAGGCGTGCTAGTCAGCTTTCCATCCCTGTGACAAGATAACCAGGTGCTCCTGCACTGTGTTCATGGAGAAAAAGAACTGAGCATCACCTTGAGTCCATTTTCTCGCCTTCTTGACTAGACATGATGTGACAATTGCCTCAAACTCCTGCTGCCGTGACTCTGCCACCTAGACTATAACCTTGAGCTGTGCGCCAAAATAAACCTCAAGTTGCTTTTTGTCAGAGTATTTTATCACAGCAAGACATAGAAACAGAGGAGGAAAAGAGTCCCGTTTACCCATGGTGCCTAGGAAGCAAAGGGATAGAGAAGGGGTCCAAATATCCTCTTCAAGGCCCTGCTCCTAATGACCTAACTTTCTTCCACTGGGCCCCGCCTCTTAAAGGCTTCACCGCCTCTCAGCAGCATGACACATTATGACTTTCTGTTGCTGGGATAAACACCATGTCCAAATGTAACTTAGGAATAAAAGAATTGATTTGTGCTTACAGTCTAGAGGGGAAATCCATATAGGCGGAGGAGGCGTGGTATCAGGCAGCCGTAGTACATCACATTGTCACCCACAAATATGAGATAGAAACTTGGGGTGGGGAGAGGCTATAAACTCTCCTGCCCCACCCTGCCCTGTGATGTACTTCCTCCAGGAAGTCGCCGACTCCAAAAGTTCCACAGCACTGCCAGCTGGGGACCGAGCGTGAGAGGAACATGGAACAATGTGAAATGCTTCTGGGCTTGAGGCATCAGCTTGTATCCTGAGGCCCTTGGCACACACCGTTGACTGTCATCTCTCTTCCAGTCTGGACACTGACTTTGTTGTCCCTTCCAGACATCGGGCAAATAGGCCCTGGTGCCACTTGATTCTAATCCCAAAAAGATTTCTGCAGGATTAAATCTGATTAACTGAGTTTCGGCTCCATGCCAACCTCTGGACAGTCAACAGTGGCCCGTGGCCTGCTAATCCCAAGACAGAGGAAAGGCTGCACTGATGAATGGGGAGCTAGTTAAGAAAGGGAGACTATCAGACAGTTAGCACAAAATCAGTGGCTTCACACAGCACAAAATCTGTAATCTTTTGATTCTGGAGGCCAGAGGTCAGAAAGGGGGGTAGCAGCAGCAACCCAGTCTCTCCTCATTTTCTTAGGGGACACTGCTACTAGATCCTGGTGGCTGCTAATGTCCCCAAGCTTGTGGCCTAGCACACCGATCCCTGCTCTTGTCTTCATGTGCCTTTCTTCCTGGTGTCTTGAGCTCCCTTCTCCTTTTATTTATGAAGATGGTGGTCACTGAACTTAGGATCCTCTCTTCTCAAGATCCCTAAGTTAGTTAAATTCACAGACTCCGTTTTCAAGTAAGGACACACACACACACACACACACACACACACACACACACACACTGGCATCAGTCCTTCCTCAGCCCCTTATATTTTTCTTTGTGTTTTACTGTACTCACATGTGTGTTTGTTTACATACATACTTTGTTTACATAGGATTCAGATCCATCTTTCTGTGGCATTTATTTGACTCGATAATATGGATGAATGGATGCTTATAACAGGTTAAGAATGCTCACAAAACTGTCTTTCACTGATCATTCAGTCTGACGTAGGGCTGTACAAACTGACAGTGGGACAAAAAGAAAAAAAAATGTAGGTCACTTCTCAGGAGGCCTTCTGGGGCCCATGAAATACAGCAGGAGAAAATAGAGAAACTTAAGGCTGGTGGGAAGAGACGAGATGAACCCAGAGTCAGGAAATGAATGAGAGTTAAGCAAAGATAAAAAATAATCAGGAACATCATATCTCATGTTAACAATAAATGGAGAGAAAAATGGCCCAGACAGGCCAATGACACCTTGATGAAGTGGGGAATAAGTACTCAGATATAAAAAGAGGAAAGTGATTGTCAAGGAAAATATCAAACCAACCCCATTCCTATAAAATAAAAATTTATGGACTCAAGGATGAGACTTTAAAAAGAGGATCTTTAAATTGCTTCTGAAAATATTTCTTTTCCTTTCAGATTTATGAGTTAGAATCTCTAGCAGGGCCACCACTGCTTGGAGCACAGACTTATTTGCTTCAGTTATTGACCATCTGACCTTTGAACTCTGCCTGGCCGGGCTCAAGCCAAAGTCTTTCTCAAGCATTGTGTTATCTCTGGGATAGTTCAAAGTCTCGGGGTAACCAAATAGATTTGCAGAGTTATCGAAGGAGCAAAGAAGTCACAGGTCATCGGCCATCAAATGAGGGGGCTGCCTTTAGGTTTTCTGTTGGCATTAACCTGAAGTCAGACTGAGGGGTCTCGTAGTGTGGAAATCATTCCTTTTGTGGGAGTTGGGCTAGAAGAAGAGCAAAGCTACAAACGTACTGTGTCACACTGATATCCACACGGTGCAGTGATGTCTATGAAGTAAAGTGGAGGCAGTTAAAGTGCACATGGGTGACCTAACCTGTTGTGGCTGCGATCCCATTAGGGACCCTTTTTATGGGATCATCTAAGATGACTGGAAATGGATGTTGGATGACCATTCCATAAACTCACCCAAACCTTATCTTATTCTCAGTAGACCCACTGGGAATGAGGGGGAAAGCAACAACAATGTGGGATGTATTTAAAGGGTCGGGGAACATTTTTCCATTTGAATTCTTTTTTTGTTAAGATTTATTTTTAATTTTTAATTTTTAATTCTCTTGTCTCTTGTGCACTCCCTTCCCTCCGTGTATGTGTGTGTGTATGTGCACATGTGCGCGTGTGTGCCAGAACAGGGGATCAGTTACCCCAGAGCAGGAGTTGCCAGAAGTCGTGAGCTGCCAGTGCAGGTATTAGGGAGCCCTGCAGAAGCTGTATTTGTTATTACCTGCTGGGTCATCTCTCTAACTCTGACCCCATTCAAAGTCTTAACTGAAACTCTGCTGACATGAATGAATTGTGAAATTCGCAAGTATGCCAGCACTGTCTTTATTAATTGGTATGTTTCATTTTAATTAAAACCACCCTAGCTAATTACTGATTTCACTGTGTGTAATGACAGCCAAATATACTGGAGGACATGATTTAGGCAGAAAATAAACTCTGCACTCTCTCTGCTTCGTTAACTTTTCAATGTGTTTTCCTTCACACATGTGGCAATTCAAAGGAAGTGTAAATTTAACCTTCTAGTCTCTAATCATCTTAGAGTAAGTGAGCAAAATGGAAAGGACACAAGCTTTGAGATGTATGGATTTGGATTATGATGTTGGCTTTACCTTTCATGACACCTACGACCATGACCTTCCAGTTTTGTCATTTAAAAATAGGCGCCTGTGGTGGTTTGAATAAAAATGTCCTCCAAAGGTCCATAGGAGTGGCACTATTAGTAGGTGTGGCCTTGTTGGAGTGGGTGTGGCTTTGTTGGAGGGAGTTCATCCCTAAGGGGGGGTGGGCTTTGAGGTCTGAGGTGCTCAAGCCAGGCCTAGTGTCTCACAGTCTCTTCCTGCTACCTGCTGATCTACATGTAGGACTCTCAGCTCCCTCTCCAGCACCATGTCATGTCTGCCTGTGTGCCACCATGCTTCCTGCCATGATAATAATGGACTAAACATCTGAACTGGAAGCTAGCCCCAATTATAAGAGTTGCTGTGGTCACGATGTCTCTTCACACCAATGGGAATGCCTAACTAAGACAGCAGCATTTGGGTACTTGCTATTAAAAAAAATGATGTGAGGTTTCATTGAAACCATAAAAGCGCAAGGCTGAGCATGTAATACATCTGGCTTCTTTTCTTTTCTTTGAGACAGGGTTTCTCTTGGTAGCCTTGGCTGTCCTGGACTCACTTTGTAGATCAGGCTGGCCTTGAACTCACAGCCATCTGCCTGCCTCTGCCTTCCTGAGTGCTGGGATTACAGGCATGTGCCACTGATCCTGGCTAATCTGGTGGTTTCTAACTAAAATGTCTTCTGGTGGCTCATTTTGGAATGCTAGTTCCCCAGCTGGTTGTGCCTCTTTAGGAGAGTATGTGGTCTTTAGAGGATGGGACTTATCAGAAGTAAATAGGTCACTGGGTGAGGGGTAGGAAGAGGGGACAGTGAAGTTTATATTCAACTATTCAAACACCTTCTCTCTCTGAGTCCTTATCTGCCATCACACGATCAGCATCTACCGAACATGCCCACTGTCATGGACCAAGATTCTCTAGCAGCCTTCTCCACTGTAATGATGAGCTGGGACTCTCTGAAACCAGGAGCCCAGAGAAATCGTTCCTCTTTTAAACGGTGAGGTATTTGTCACAGGGACACAAAAGTAACTATTGGAATCTGTGTTTAATAAATCTTAGTCTCCATTAGCACCCGCCCTCCCACTGGCCTGGATGCCATCACCTCACCCACCAACCTCAGCTATCTATGATGATCTAGCCTACCAAATGACACCACTCGCTCTAACCTTCTATTTACTTGTAGGTTAAAGGCTGCAATGGAAACAGTATTTTCCTTTCAGTGTGTATGGACCACATTTTCAATGCTTATCAAGTTAGTCGAGCATAAATACATATTGAGTTGCTGGGATGGAGTTGCGTAACAAACAACATTGTTAAGTGGTTTTGTTTTTTGGTTGTTTTTTAACCTAGATGAGCCTTGGAAAAATTACTGAGGTATGAAGGGCTCTGAGTTGAGAAAGTTATAGAACTCCTAGTGCAGGAAAATGGTGAAGCTTCGTACTAGAGAAATGCCAATGCTATTGCTATTGTTGTTATGTGCTATGACAATGTTATAATTAGCTGCTTTGGAGACTGAGGCAGGAAGATGGTAAGTTCAAGAGCTATTTGCGCTAGAGAATGATTTCAAAGGCAGCCTGGGTGAAATGGTAGGGCTGGAGATGGGGTTTACTGGCTCAGTGCTTGCTAGGCAGCATGAGAGCTTGGGTTCAATCCTATTACCACAAAACACCAGCCACACTTAGTAATTAACAAGAAAGTAGGTACTTACTAACTTCAGATACTCCTGTGTATTAGTTTATTTCAAACCTTGACATCTGGGCTGGTTAGTTGGCTGGTTTTGTTTCTTTCTATGTTTGTTTTGGTCAACTTGACACAAGCTAGAATCATATGGGGAAAGGGAACCTCATTTGAGCACTTGTCTACCTAGACAAGTCTGTAGAACACTGTTTTTGATTTATGATTGATATGGGAGAGTCCAGCTCACTACAGATGGAACTGGCCAAGCGGGTGGTCCTGGGTTGTATAAGAAAGCAGGCTGAACAAGGCATGGACAGCAAGCCAGTAAGCACCATTCCTCAAGGTCTCTGCTTCAGTTCCTGCCTTCAGGTCCTTCCACTCAGTTCCTGCTCTGTCTTCCCTTAGTAACTGACTGTTACCTGAACATGTAAGATGAAATAAATCCTATCCTTCCCAAGTTGCATTTTTTTTGTCAGTGTTTGTTTTATTGTTTGGTTTTGTTTTTTGTTTTTTCACAGCAGCAGGAAAGCAAACCAGGACAACTTTCCTAATCAGAATGGCTAACCATCAGAGCATGGAAGACACTCATGCACTGGTGATGATGGAGGTGATCCTCACAACTAAACCTTCTGATGTAAGACTCAGGGACTTACCCTCTTCTTTACTAGTGCTGTGGAATATAGAGATCTGGAGTTGAGGCTGTCCCTTTGGCAGAACAGCTTATAAAATCAGAGAGTGGAAACAGGAGATGTTTCGAGTTAGGCGAGCAGTCCACAGTGACTCCTACATGTCACGGGGTATTGTAATCCTGGCATGGGACCCCAATAAGCCAAACAGCAACTTCTTCTAGGAATTTTGGACTGGGGCACTGATTTTTCTGATTTTTTTTTCAACAATGCATATTTATTGAATGAAGAAACAGGTTTCATAATGTGTTTTTTTTTAAAGCATGTCATGACTTTCTTTGACCAATTCACTCTCACTACCCAGTCCCCTTCCTCCTCTTCTGCCTCTGCCCAAATACTCCCTGTCTTAATTAGGGTCACTGTTGCTGTGACAAGACATCATGACCCAAACTGTTTATTTTGTTGACGCTTTTATATCACAGTTCATCATCAAAGGAAGTCTAGTCAGGAACTCAAACACAGGGCAAGAACTTAGAGGCAGGAGCTGCAAAGGCCAGAGAGGAGTGGTGCTTACTGGCTTGCTTGTAGTGGCTTGTTCAGCCTGCTTTCATCTAGAACCCAGGACCACCCTCCCAGGGATGTCCCCACCTACAGTGGGCGGGGCCCTCAGCCATCAATTAAGAAAATGCCTTACAGGCTTGCCTACAGCCTGATCCTATGCAGGAATTTTCTCAATTGGGATTCCCTCCTATCAGGTGACTCTAGCTGTGTCAAGTTGACATAAAACTAGCCAGGATATATATACCCCTTCTATATTTCTGTAATCTGTGTGTATGTGTGTGTGTGTGTGTGTGTGTGTGTGTGTGTGTGTGTCTGTCTGTCTGTCTGTCTGTCCCTGTGTCTCTGTCTCTTTGTCTCCATCTGTGTCTGTTTGTCTGTGTCTGTGTCTCTGTGTCTGTGTATCTGTCTGTCTCTCTGTCTGTCTGTCTGTCTGTCTGTCTGTCTGTCTGTCTGTCTCTCTCTCTCTCTCTCTCTCTCTCTCTCTCTCTCTCTCTCTCACACACACACTCACACACACTCACACACACATGCAGACACACACACACAGGATTTGCATGGCAGAAAGAGCAACATTTGTTTATCTGAGTTTTAGTTCTCTCAGTATCATGCTCTCCTTCCCTGTTTTAGCCATTTTCTTACGAATGACATAATCCCATTCTTCTGAATGGCTGACATAAACCCCACTGTATGTGCACACCGTGTGTTCTTTATCTGTTCTTCTGCTGATGGGCACCTTGGCTGGTTTCATAACTTGGCAAACAGGTTGCTCTTCTGTGTCTGCATCAACTCTAACAGATGGTTCTTATTACAACCGTGACAGGATGCGAAAAGAGGTTCAGATCCTCCTGGCTTTGAGGTCTTCAGCAGTGTGTGCTCCTGGCTGCTATTATCCTTGAGGCTAAATCTGGTTAGTAGCACTGTAGACTCCCTGTGATCTGCACCATGCCAATAGTGAGTGTGTGTGTGTGTGAGACAGACAGAGAGAGAGAGAGAGAGAGAGAGAGAGAGAGACAGACAGACAGACAGACAGACAGACAGACAGACAGACAGACACAGAGGAGAAAGGGAGGGGGAGGGAGGGCGAGGGAGGGAGAAAATGTGTGTGTAAAAGAGAGAATGTGTGTATATGAGAGAGAGAGAACGTGCATGTGAGAGAGAGTGTGTATGTGTTTGTGTGGGGGCCAGGGTGTGATGCTGTGCATTCAGGTGCACTCACCCCACGTGACTGCATGTGGAAAGCCAGGAATTGACCTCGGGGTGTCTTTCTCAATCACTTCTGTTTGATTTTTGCTGGTCTCTCACAGAACTTGAAGGTCATCACTTCAACCAGACTGTTAAGCAAGTAAGCCCCTGGCATCTGCTTGCTCCCACCCCCAGCATTGGGGTTACAGACTTGCTCTGCCATGTCCAGGCTTTCAGTGGATTCTGGGGATCTAACTAGGATGCTTATGTTTGGGCAGCAAACACATTATCTGCTGAGCCGTCTCCCCAGTTCTTCACCCTATGTGTTGAGACAAGGCTTTTCACTGGCCTGGAGTTTGCCCATTTGCTTCTGCTGGATGCCAGTGAGCCTTGGGCGTGGGGGGATATCTGCTTGCTTTCACCCCACTAGCCCTGAGATTGCAAACAGGTGTCTGGGGTTTCTTTTCCCTTTGTCTTCTGTTTTTAAAAGCATGGGTTCTGAGGGTAGAACTCAGGTCCTCAGCTGGCACAGCTGGCACAGCAGGAGCGTTTCCCGCTAAGGTCTCTCTCCAGCTGCTCCCACCCCCAGATTCTTTTCACTTGATCTAGATTTGATGTTTAGATTAGAGGCTTGCACATAGCTGTTACAAAATATTTAAAAAGGACAGGGACCACAGTGCAGCTATCAATAAATACCTGGCCTTCTTAACTTGGGTGTCTTCAGGTTGCCGGGTTCAGCTGCCGCAGCTCCCTTCAGAAAGCAGGCAAGGACTATGTAGCTCCCATCAACAAACGGGAGGCTTTCTACACTGCCAGAGGTCAGCCATCTACCCAGCAATTACACCGCTGTCAGACTGTAAATACACATTTGCAAATGCCTCTGTAATTGTTCAGAAATGGCTCAGGCCTGCTCAGGCAGGGCTAGTTACAGAGTGTTAATGGAGATGCTCACCCAACATCTGCTTTCCTGCTTGGATCCAGATTTGCACCATTTAAACATTTATGGACATAAGGCAGTGAACTGGGTCCTTGCCTCTGCCAACTCTGAGGGGGAAAAAAAAAATACTCAACAGCAAAGGACACTTCTCTGGAAGATTCATGGGTTTTAGAGAAGGCATCAGATTTTCAGCTATAGTTATGAAAATCTAATAATACTACTTAGTAGAACGTAAAATTAGCATCGTAGTAGAATTGTAGTTATATGGCTTTACTTACCAGCCTCTCTGATCGTGGCACGGTTAATATCCCAATTAAACAAAAGAAATCCCTGCTGGGGCTGAGGCCTTGTCTTCAGGGATGGGACGGCCCCTGAGAGGCCGGAGATCTCAAGGCCTGCAGTTTGGAATGCTTGGCTTTCTGATTTGGGGATCGTGTTTGAGATAAGTGTTTTGTTTACCACCAGCATGTTGGGAGATGGCTGGTTATATCTGGAGGAATATGGGCCTCTCCTGCTCATCTGTTTTGGCAGCTTTGCATGTCTACTCCCTGCCCACTCCTGTGTCTATGACATATGCTGTGCGCATCACAGAATTTTCACACAAAGAGTAGGAGCTAGGATGTCAATTTTGTCTGCAATCCCTTGAGCTTGGGTGAATACTCATCTTGTCATTTTCAAGTATTCTACTGTATTATTTAGGGTTGCAGCAATAGTGCAATGAAAGCGCCCAAAATTACAATACAGAAAGATGACAGAATTTTATTACTGTCCTCCATCACTGACCGCTGTGAATTGCTCAGCTTGCAGGGTTGCTTTGCTTTATAGAGGTGCTCAGACAGCCAGGCACTTCTACTCTTTGCATTTTTTCCATTCCCTTGGTGAATTTCTTCATCTACCCGGTCATGGTGGGGTTAGAGATATGTCCATGCTGCAGCTCACAGAAGACAGAAAGTGGGGCTCTGGGGGGAGCTGTCTCCTCTCTTAAACTGAACTTGACCGGCAAAGTCATCTTTCCCCTACATTGAATTGTTCCAAGCTAAATCCCAGGGGACCATTTATTGGCGAAAGATTCTGGGGAGTCTGCTGACCTAGCTTAAACTCTACTATCATGAAATCAAGGGAGGGTAATGTGTGTGTGTGTGTGTGTGTGTGTGTGTGTGTGTGTGTGTGTGTGTGTGCGCGCGCGTGCGCGTGTGTACACACATGTGTGCACATGTGTGTGGAGGTCAGAGGACCATCTTAGGTGTCATTCCTCTGGCACTGCCAACATTTGTATTTTAAAAAGAGGCTTTTCTTGACCTGGAGTTTGCCAAGTAGGGTTGGCTACCTGGATAGTAAGCCTCAGAGATGTCTGGTTCTCTGTCCCCAATACTAGGATGACAAATGTACACAACCACACCTGGGTCATTTTACATGGGTGATGGGGATCAAACGTAAATCCTTATGCTTACAAGGCAGGCACTGAATTGGTGGAGCTATCTCTGTAGTTCTGAGAAGGTAGGTTTGAATGACTAGCCAGAAGTTTTGTCACATAAAAACAGTGGATTACACATGTATTCCAAATACTTTAAAATAAGTTAAATATTCCAAACCATATATTCAACAAATATTTATTATGTTCCAGATACCCATAAAATGACTAAAAATATTGGCATTATGGGTAAAATTAGACTGCCCTGCCCATGCATTTTTCTATTTTTGAAAGACTTTGAATGTTCTGGATGGAAAAAAAAATGCAACTGGAAACTAGGCTTTACCTTCAAGTTGCAGGAAAAATATTCGCACCTGTCAGATCCACCTGCTAACAATGTCGTTCTGTGAATAAGCTCATGCAAAAACGTTGTGGATGTTCTTTTGGGTTCTTCACAGCTTGCTTGAAGGGAGTTTACGAAGGAAGGTCTTTTCACAAGATGGTATCAGGTCATTGAGATCAAACTCGATCTCGAAGGAAGGGCTCTTTTCCAAAATAATTAGGGCGGCCAGCACAGCCAGTTTTGAGGTCATTCCTTTGATCAGGTACTTCACGCCCGTCTCAGGGTCTGTATACTCAAAGCAGTGTACAACAATGTGGTGGCTGGAGTGTGTGAAATGGTTCTGGTAGTAGACTTGAGGATGCAGGAAATAGTCCAAAGGCACAAAGAACACATCCTTAACTTCATCAGCGTTAGGCTGGGGCTGGAAGTTGTGGTCTAGAAAACCCACTACGGGGGTCACCAGCGCATCTTTCTGAAAGTAGAGACCAAAACCCACACATTACAAAGTACAGTGATGCTGTTTCAAAGATTAAACTCAGGCCACTTTTTAGTAGAGGAAAGACCACAGCCATGATATATGGCATAAGGTGGGCCGGTGGCAGCTCTCCAGACACAAATTCATGTGCCCCATGTAACAGAGATGCTCTACTTATGTTGGGTGCATGTGTGCACATGCACGCACACACACGTGTAAGATTGAAATGACCATGAGGTGGTGCTATAAAAACTATGATACCCTTGTCTTAGGAATCACATTTGTGACTGTCTACTTTATAAATCCCTCCATGAATATAAAGGTACATAGGCAAAACAAAAGTACTATCTCCAAACAGCTCCAAACTCCACAGTTGCTACTTCTCACTGAGGGAAACTTAGGTTAAACCATGATAAAAGTCATTCATTGGAATGACATCACATACCCTTTCCTCCTGGTGAGGCCAGGGTGATGATGTCTTACGAACAGAAAAGTGACCTGATATCACTTGTGGCATGCTTCTATTTAGAGTAAATATATACATAACACTGTAAACCATACAATTGCTTCTAAGCTATCTTTTTTTTTTATCACATATGTATTTGTATTGTGAAGGGATAGTTTTATTTATGAGCACAAATGCTTGCAAATGACCCTGAGTTTGTGCTGGATAGAGGGTCTTCCTTTCTACTGTAAAGCCTGCAGGAGAGACGGGGATTGAACAGAGGTATGCTCTCTAGTTTGAAGTTCCTGGGTCATCAAAAAGATGCTGGAGACACCCAGAGGCAAGTACAGAGTGAGAAAGGAGTACAGAGACGGTTAAATAGGGCTATGGGAACCTCTCATGGAGGGACACAGCCAGAGAGTATTTTAAGAATAGAAACAGGTTATACTTTCAAGTGCATCCAGGGTGAGTAACAACCTTTAGATAGAGGAGAGACCTTAAATAGCCTTAGGGCAGTAAATCTGAGGTCACAGGCCACCAAGACCCTCAGCCATGTTGGGTCTTGTGTAAAGGCACACTCCCAGAGGTCATGGTGGAGGCTTAATTTTTTTAACCAATATATTTTATTAACAACTTAGGTGACTGAGCATATGTCACTTATAACTCGACTAACCAACACAATAGGAAATGAGGATTTATGGACACAATAACAAAACCGTAAGGATATCAGTTCTGAGGAACGATTCTCCTGGTGCAATCAGCAGGATTTTTTCTGCTGGAACCTAGAGTAACCAGAACCCAGAACCTCAGCAGGAGCCAGAGTCCTGAAACCTTTTCTCGAGTGGTTTTCTCTAGGAGCATCTTGAAGTGCAGCGATGAACAGCCAAAACTATCCTAAGTCTCCAAAAAGCCCCGCCTCCAGTTCTGGGCTCATTTATATATCTCCTCCCAGAGTCTGTTCACGGAATCTTTTCAGCTGGCAACAATCAAGCTCCCACACGAGGTGGTCAGTCTTCTAGTGGATTAACCTCACCTGTGCTCTCACAAGACCATTCCAATCCCGCACTTGGGATCCTAAAAAACAGGTTCATCTCTCCTTCATCATGGGGTCTCCCAGATCAGATGCTGAGCTGAGGGCTAACATGTAAGTAATTTCTTACAAAAGTGTTATCAGGAGAAACTGGGGAGGGGCTAAGAAGGGAGAGCAATAGCTTGGTGAAGAAGCCAGGCTGGGTGCTGTGGAGGATACCGTAGCTAGAGACAAGGAGCTGGGTTTTCGGGGCCAGCCCCAGGCACTGGTGGAGGACAGCTTTTCAGGGTGTCAATCTAGGATCTGCCGACTCTCTGTACAGGATGTCCACAAAGCTCTCGTTGGTCACCCAGTGGTGAGTTCTTGGCAGAGAGCTGCTGGCTACCAGAAATGCATAAGAGGAGGGAAGGATGTATGAAAAGGTCTCAAGAGAGCCCCAACAGAATATGCCAGAATGAGTTGTCTTGCTACAGTCCCCAAAGCAATGGGGCCAACCAATCATGGGCCGAGACCTCTAAAGCTACAAGCTGAAGTAAATCTTCCTTCTGTGTTCTAGCTTCATTTCTATTGCTGTGAGGGGAAAAAAGACATTCTCACCAAAAGTCATTTTGGGGGAGAAAGGGTTTCTGGTCTCACAGCTGGGGCTCAGCGCGTCAATGAGGGAAGTCAAGACTGCAACTCACTCAAAGGAGGGCCTGCTTGCTCTTCTACACAGCATTACCTCTGAGCAAGGAATTCACTTCACAGCCGAAGAAATGAGGCAGAAACAATGAATGATGCTGTTGCTGGCGATCAGACTGGCTTATGCTTAGGTAGCTGTCTTGCAACCTTGAACCACCTGTCTAGGGGATTGTAATGCCCACAGTGGACTGAGCACTCCTGCATTTATTAAGTACAAAGACATGTCCCACCCCCAAACACACACACACACACACACACACACACACACACACACACACACATACACACACAGCTTGACATTTAAAACCTTAAAACCAGCCAATAAGTTGATTAGCTCAGGTATTTGTTAGAGTAATAAAGGCTGACTGAGGCATCCGTGAACTTCATTTTTTTCTCTCCACCCACATATAATTCAGTAGCTCCCAGGGATTGTGGAAACGAAGCTTCTCTAGCTTGAGGAACTTTTAACAGCTTTCGCTCAATGAGTCCATAAAATTCTAAGCTCTGCTAAATGTGTTGGAGGAATTTGCGGACATGAGTTGAAAATCACCCCATTAGAGAATGCAACCAAAGAGGAGGAAGCTGCCACATTTCCTTCTCTCTAGTGCTCCGTTCTCTCTGGCTGTGTCTCCCTATCTCTGTCTCTCTGTCTCTGTGTATCTATCAACTGGATACAATCTGGTATGTAGGATGGGGCCAATGGCAGAAGGGAAGACAATAGGAAAAGTAGAAAAGAAAGGGTGGGTTTAGTCCATAATAACGTTCTAACATTGTTTCTCAGTTGTGACCAATGTACCACAGCAATGTCAAGGGAGAGACTGGGTGTGGTAACATGGGAACAGATGAGCACTCATCAGTCGTCATTCTGGACATGAACTTGGAGTGTTATAGTACATTTACGCTGACAAAACAATCAACAAGTGACTCCTAAAGTCCATCTGCTCAGCAGTGACTGTTCCAATGCAACAGCCAATGAGACCTGGCTATCCCAGCTCCAGGCTTTCCTATTCTGTTTGGTTTATAGAACAAAGATGCCCCAAGCCACACAGCAATGCAACGACAAACACTGGGCAGTGTTGAGGCAGCTTATCATGGAACCTGTTCATCTTTTACTACACTCCTACTCTAGTATAACCAAGAGGAACCCAGGGGCTGCAGAGCTGGTTCCACAGTGAAAAACACTTGCTGCTCCTATAGGGGACCAGATTCAGGTTCCCAGCATCCACAGCAGGTGGCTCTCAGCCGCTATAACTCTAGTTCTAGTGGGTTTGACACTCTCCTTTGGCCTCTGTGGGATCCTGCATGCAAATTCACCAACCCTCACATACACACACATAAGAAGAAAACAGTTTTCAAAATGCCTTAACCATGAGGTACTCAAGCTAAAGGACATCCAGTACAGCTTAAAACTGCCGTAATAACACGAAGTGTGAGAAATCATCACAGACCCAAAGACCACAGCAACCTGACAATCAAATGCAGTGTGGTATGAGGCTAAGGATAGCAAGCCCCTTAGTCCTGTGACAAGAGGACTCTTTATCCCAAGGGGTGCACCAAAAATGAGTGACATTAGGGTAAACAGAAAACACTGGCCCCTCCAAGGAGATACCATTTAGTACGTTGCACAATAATGTATTATTTTTCAACTGAATTCTTGAGATAAATGTATATTATAGAAAAGCACACATGAACTCAATGTTAAGAGAGCAATTCTGAGTACACCCAGGTTCTCCAGCACCCAGGCTGACAGTCACTGAGATAGCTCCTCCCTTTCTTCCTAGACAGGGTGATAGGGGCTTATCCATGACCACAGAGCTCAGGAGGAGCAAAGTCCACACAAGGGCCCAGTTCTCCTGGTCCTGCACACAGTGCTCCCGGGAATTACATTTGAACAAATGCAGGGCCCCCTTGGGAGCTCAGAAGGGCCCATGACAGTCCTTACATAGAGCAGATATGGCACCAGGTGAGAGACCACGTCCACTTGGTGGGGATGCAAGCCCACTTCCTCCTGGGCTTCACGGAGAGCAGTGGCCGTGTCATCCTTGTCCACTGGGTCCCTCTTTCCTCCAGGAAAACAGACTTCTCCAGGTGCCCTTCTCAGCTGGGAGAGTGAAAGAACAGAGTTACAAATGGGATTTCAAGTTTAGAAGCAAGGAATTCAGCAAATATTAACTCAATATCTACAGTGTCCAAGCTATGTTTTTTTCCTTGAATCCCCAAGGCAAAACAAAACAAAACAAAAATCATCTGTTGACAATACTGTCCTTTTTTTTTTTTCTTGAGACAGGGTTTCTTTGTGTAGTCTTGGCAAATACACACACACACACACACACACACACACACACACACACACAACATTGCGAACTTCTCTCATTCCTGATTTTTCTCTACAAGCCTCTGAAAGACAACATAAACACAAAAAGACACCAATGAGAGTTGATAAAAGCTAAAAGAAAAAATACTGTAAAGACACTGTGATGACTGGGAGTGGTGGTGCCTGCCTTGGCACTCAGTGAGACAGAAGCAGGAAGATCAGATCGCTGTGAGTTCAAGGCCAGCCTGATCTACAAAGCGAGTCCAGGACAGCCAACATAACTCAGAGAAACGTTGTCTCGAAAAAACAAAAGCCCAAACCCAAAAACTAAAAAAAAAGAGTATTATCAACAGATGATTTTGTTGGATCTTTTGTGGGTACTTACCATATTCAAGGTATACATTTCATAAAGATTTTTCTATAAGCGGTTTGGTATATTTTATGGGAAAGATTAAGACAGGGTCTTATACAGCTCAGTTTGGCCTCACATTTGCTATGTAATCAAGGATGACCTCGACCCTTTGATCTTCCTGTTTCCATCTCCCCAGTGTAAGGATCAATTTTAGACTGTACTGGGGCCTAAAACTAGGACATAAGACATGTTAGCAATCACTCTATCAACTTACCTACACTCCTGCCCCCACAAGCTATTATTTTTTAAAGTATTCCTAATGAAGCAAAATGGATATAGTATAAGATTAACCATTTTAAAACAAACAATTCTGGAACATTTAATAAACTCATAATGATGTGCAGCCATACCTAATATCTAGTTTCAGATTGTTTTCCCCACTCCAAGAGGAAACCACATCCATTAAGCGTTCTCTCCCTCTTCCCTGCTCTCCGTGTTCTGTCCAAATGGATTTCCAGTTTGTTTTCATGTGAATGAAACCATATGACATGTGACCTTTTGTGTGTCTCAGCATCTTGTCTGTGAGGTACTGGTGGGTACTTCATTCCTGTATGGCCAAACACTATTCCTTTGTTTGTAAAGATGACAAATTCTCTCTATTAATGGCCACACAAACCACATTAGATTACTGTTCTTTCTTTTTATTTTTTTCCACAGAGAGAGGAAGACACCCAGAGGTTAAATTACCTGACAAAGTTTACACAGTGGGCTATAAATTGCAATTTCAGTCTAGCTGCTGTGCCCTTAATCAGCATGACTATTGAGTTCCTAGGGTGATGGGCATGGCTCAGCTGGTAGAGGAGCTTGCTATGCAATCCTGACGGCCTGCATTTGATCCCTAGAATCCACATAAGAAGGTGGATGTGATGGCATGCGTCTTCAATTCCGGAATCCTCACAAACAGGCAGAGAACTGGCCAGAAGCTTGAAGTTCCCTTTTATTAACTAGCAATCATTTGCAGGATTTGACACAACCTGACATCAGGTCAAAGAGCAATCTGTAGCTGAGGGATTAAAAGATAAAGCCAGGAGAGAACCTGTCCAATGGCAAGGCAGAAGGAGAGAAGTGACATGACTCTCAAACGTTTTCCCAGACACAGTCCACTATGCATACATGCCCCCTCCCTCTCTCTCTCACACACAGACACACACACACACACTCAATTAAAATAAATAAGCAAGTATTTGCTAAAGCACAGTATGGTTGATGAGCCATGCCCCTTGCTTCCATGTATTTCAACATCTCTGTTTCTCTACCCACTTTCTGACTCCGGTCCTTTCTGATTTTAGGACAGCGCCTTCACGTGTGGCACCGGAGGCATTTCCTCCCTACCCATCTCTGAGAGATACAACCCCACCCTTCTCTTCTCAGCTAGCCCAGCGCAGTTTCTCTTCCACCTTCTCCTGCCCTTGTTCATTGTCTTCCCCACCCATTTGCTGCCAGGGCCTGACTCAGCAGGATCCTTTGGTCGGCTTCTTGCCAACTGTGTGCACAGATCACAGCAGCGTGCACCTGTCATAACCGCAGAGCAGTTACACAGAGCTGAGGCGGCAGCCCGGGGAGCTGTGTCTAGCTCCCAGGCAGGGCGATGATGTAATGGGGACCCTTCTCGTTAGAAGTAAAGGTCACTTCTTGATGTTCAGAGTTCAACCAAGATGTCCTGTTGGCATTTTTTAGCACCGTGGTCGACAGAGCTGTGTAAGGAGAGTTAGAAGCCTGCGCTGGGCTGAATACTTGTTTCCTCAAATGTTGAAACCCTCAGTCACATGGGTTGTGAAAATCATTGAAAACATTGAAAAATAATAACAGAGCAAGGCCATTATCAATGAGATTAGAGCCTTTATAAAGGAAGTGCACAGATACCCACTGCTCCTTTCACCCTGAGAGCACACCGGGGTGGGGTGGGGGTGCTTGGTCGGTGGGTGCCTTGATGCTGAACTTCCCGGCCTCCCTAACCTCGAGAAATGTTTTTGTTCATAACCCATCCAGTGCAAGGTAGTTTGTTACAGTACTTTGAGAGGACTAAGGTCGTCATGAACTTTATTTAGCTTTCTATAGCTGAAGACTCTGCTTTAGCAAGCTTTTCTTATATTTTTATTATTCGTTCATTTTATTTTGTGGTGCTGAGGGTGGAGCCAGGGCTTTCTGCACAGCAGGAAACTGTTTTGCCGTCATGTTCCACTCCCAGCCCTGGGCAAGTCATTTGAAAACATTAAACACTGGCAGTTTTTCCCTATTATAAACAAAGAGTTCTACAGGATCTTCTTTGGCAGTTGTGGCCCCTCACACATCTTCTCATTAATGACAGAGATGAGAGGAGGCAGAGGAAGGATGAACCATTTTCTATCGACTATAGTGAGTCTTACAAAAGACTTGAGAATAGACTTCCTGATACATCACCTCTAAAATGGGATTTCTTGTTCGTACATTCAACAACTAAAGTAGCCAGTGCCAGGGGCACCCACAAGGACTCAACAGGCTTGATAGAAATACAGACCTGATTTAAAATATGTTTTGAAAGCTCTTCTTCGAAGAGACCCCAGAGCAAGCCAATTCAATTCAAGTGGCCTTCCACCTCAACTCCAATTAACAGGGAGCAAAGACCTTTTGAATTCCTGAGAGCGCTATCCTTACAGAATGTTTTGAGCAAGCAAGTGCATTTGAAAAAAAAAAAAAAAAAAAACCAACTGTTCACACACTGTTAGGTCCAGAAAGGGCTCTGTCGAGGCATGGGAACTCATAATCTTCTTCCTCTATAAATAGTATAAGAAGCATGTATGCCTGCATGGATGTACATGTATGTTTATGTGGGTACACAAGTCTACATGGGCATGTAGAGGCCAGAGGTCAGCATTGGGTACCATTCCTTAGGTGCCAGCTCCACCCATTTCTTCTGTTTGTTTGGTTTTTGGGGCTGCTTGTTTTTATTTCTGAACTTATAATAGAATTACATCATTTCTCTCTCCCTTTTCCTCTCTCCAAACCCTCTCATATACACCCTTCCTTGATTGCTTTCAAATTCATGACCTTTTTTTTTTTTTTTTTGCATCAGTTGCTGTGATGTGTCTATATGTTTCCTAAGCTATGTGGTGAGCTTCAGGCCAGTAAAAGATTTTGTCTCAAAGAACAATGGAGCTCCTGCCACTACTAGAAGACACTTGTAAACTCTCACCAACATGGTGGCCTAAACATAAGCTGAACAAGGATGACACCAAGAGATATGCCAAAGATGGGCGGTGGGCGGAGCCAAAGAGGACCCAGCCCTAGACAAAGAACTGCAGGCAACTAATAACGAGACTGGGGTAAATAGAGTCTTCCCCAGAGAAGAGCACATCAGCTGGTTATCAGATACAAAAACGGTTGGCCCTCAAAACATATATGAGTAGCATGCTATGGACTGAGTAGGTTGTATTGAGGAATATATATGTACACACATACACACACACACACACACACACACACACACACACACACACACACAGACACACGGAGACCTTACCTATCCAACAAGGATCAACCACTGTCAGGGAGCCACAAACGCATGCTAGGCATTGAGACAACATCACTCTTTTACACACTGCACACAAGGCAGCTTTCAGCCCCATTTCTACATATGAGAAAACAGAAGTTTCAATGACATTAAGAACTTGCCTCCAGGCAGAGTGACATGGCTTTGCTTATAAAGCACTTGTGGTGCAACCTTGATGGCATAAGTTTTATCCCTGGAAGCCTGGTAAATTTTGAAGGAGAGCAGACTACACAAAGTTGTTCACACTTGCACCATGGCATGCATGCATACCCCTCCCCCCAACACACACATTAAAAACAAGCAGACAAACAAACAAATGAAAAGCCATTAGGTTTTGTGTTTTATTTTTGCAGAAAGGAGAAAAAAAAAGAGGAAAAAAGGGGAAAAAAGGAACCTTCTAGAACTGTCTGTCATCCTACCTCGTTGGGATGTTGAAGCAGATGGATGGCAAGTTTAAGGCTTGCTGGGGCTGTAAGAGTGAGTTCAAGGCCAGTCAAGCAATGTGAGACCCTATCTCTATATAAAATGTAAGAGGAAGAGCTGGGGATGCAGCCTGTGTTAGAACCCCAGCATGGCAGGAGGCCCTGGGCAGTCCCCTGTAGTAGCTGCAGGGCTGCCTGAAGAGCATTCTGCTTCCCTCTTTTACAAGGAGGTAAGGCTTGCAGTCAGAGTGAAAAGGATTTTAACTAATTTTTAAAATGTCCTCAAGATGCTGGACAGATGGCTCAGTGGTTAAGAGCACTTGCTGTTCTCGCCAAAGACCCAGGTTTGGTTCCCAGCACTCATGGTGTGGCTTACAACCTCCTAGAGGTCTAGTCCAAGCATATTCAAATGTCCTGTCTGACCTATGTGGGCTGAACCCACATGGTGCACATACATTCATTTCAGAGTACCATTGGCTACAGGCTTAGTTTTATATGGGCTTTATTGCTTTTCTGATAATTAAAATATACCCACGGGGGGGGGGGGGGGAGGGAGGGCGTGGACGGTTATAAGCCCTTCATGTGTGTTTAAGAGTGAAGCTGAGAACAGACCCCATTTCCTTGGTTCCAGCTAAGTGTCTCTCTCTCCTTTGAGAAACTGAGTTTTGATCAGTACATGGACCTGTGTCACTTGCCTGTCTCGAAGTCAAAAGGATCGCCACAGTTCTGTCAAATCAGGGTCTTTACTTACATATTTCTTTATTTACATATTGCTTATTTGCATACATATGCTATCAATGAGATATTTTAAATTGTCCTACTTGAAAGGCCCTGCTTACTTCTATCTCGGATGACTGGGAAATGACCATTTCTTCAGCTCTCTCTGGGAAACATTCCTGACAGCAAACAAGGGCGACTACACAGGAGAGACGGGAACAGCTGGCCTAGTATGGCTGAAAAGTGAGACAGTTCATAACTTCCGGTTATAATTCAGCATGTCAGCTGGCTTCGGGGCCTAGGTCACCAACAATACGCTGTAGTTTACCTGTGGTAGATTAGTCTAGCAGAGTCGAGATTGACGGGGTCATTTTATCACACCCATTCTGCAAGCATTACTGGCACTGTCTGGAGACTTGATGTCATGACACAGGTGTGTGTATGTGTGTGACTGTAGAGGTCAAGATAACACTAATCACCCCGCAGTGCCCGAGAAGGCTCCTCAACAAAGAATGTTCTGGACCCAAATGCTGCTTAAGGACCAACAGTAACCCTGGTCTAAAAGTGTTTTCTGTTTCTTATGAGGTTAAGATTTTTTATTTTTTTTCCTTCTTCTTCTTCTTCTTTCTAATAACTCTTTTTAAAATGGTGTGTTAGTCTGAGGAGGTGGCTCAATGAGAAAAAATTCTTGCACGCACAAGTCTGTATCTCCAGCACACAGTTAAGGTGTTGACATAGCTGTGTACAGTTGTAACTCCAGTTCTGAGGGGAGGTGCAGAAAGAAAGACTGTTGCAGCATAGGAGAGATTCGTAGGCCACACCCACAAGCTTCAGGTTCAGTGAGAGGCCCTGTTCCAAGGCAACACGGCAGACAGTGATAGAGGAGGCCACTCAATGTCTTCCTCTGGCCTCTATAATTGTTCACACACATATATGCACACACACACACACGCACACACACACACACACACATACACACATACACACGCACATTAAAAATAAATACTTGTGAGGCAGAGATAGGCAGATGGTCATAAGTTCAAGGCCAGCCTGAGCTACAGAGCCAACCCATGTCTCAAAATCCCTGAACAAAGGAGCAAAATCCCATTGCCTCCCGTGGCTTGCACTAGCCCTCCAACTCCCTGATTTCAAAAGTTCATTTGATAACGGCAGTCTCGAAATGAGGACAAAGTGACAGAAGTGTGTTTGTAAATGCCCTGAGATGTCACAGGAGCCTCTTGTCACCTACCTTGTCTGAACGGACGGTGAACAGCAAGTGCAGCTTTCCTCCTTTGTCCAGCAACGGCAGAAGGACAGAGTACTTATTAGGGGACAAGTGGGAATATCTGGTCCCAACATCGAACCTTCTCAAGCGGGCCTTGGCATCATCTATCAGGCTGTTTCTAAGACAAGGCAAAAATCTCTAGTAAGCAGAGCTCTGGCATCAAGCTCCTAGCCCTGCCAATCTATTTGTGTGTGGGTGTGTCAGGGTGGGAGTGTGTGGGGTGTGTTATGTAACTGGGATTTCATTTCTGGGTCTCATTATAGTTTTCCAATAACCTGGCAGAAAGCACTTAACTTTGCATGCACTGGCAAGACTGAATGAGGCAAAAAGCACCAAGTCCACACTGCATGCACGCATTCACATTGAAAGGAATTAAATTTAAAATTCAAGTGTAAGCCAGGTAACCTGATGCGTGTTGGTAATACCTGAATTTGAGAGATAAAGGCAGGCGGATCAGGAGTTAATGGTTATCCTCAGCAACACAGTGAGTTCAAGGCCTACCTGTGACATATGGCACCTTACCTCAAAAAACCAAACCAAGCATGTATGGTAAGAATTCCCCCAATAGGGCTGGAGAGATGACTCAGCAGTTAAGAGCACCAACTGCTCTTCCAGAAGTCCTGAGTTCAATTCCCAGCAACCACATGGTGGCTCACAACCATCTGTAATGTGATCTGATATGCATGGTATACATAATAAATAAACAAAAATTATTTTTAAAAAGAGTTAAAAAAAAAAAAAAGAATTCCCCCAATAACATAACACTTGAACTTTGATATCTATAAGTATGCTGGGCCTCACTGTCACCCCAGCTATTTGGGAGGCTGAGGCAGGAGGATCACAAGCTCAAGGCATCCTTGGGATACAGAATGAGTTCAAGGCCGACCTTGAACTCTAGACCCTATAGATGGGCTTGGGTTGTAGCTCAGTAGTAGAGTGTTTGCATAGCGGGGGTGGTGGGGGGCGTAGGAGGTGCTGGTCCTGTTTCTAGTTCTTTGAGGAAAGGCATACTAGAGTTGCATGCAGACAGAACATGTGTGTCAAAAGGTCATTATGAGGCTTGCTGAGCCCTTCTGCAATGTTCACAAACCCAGATGCCCTGTAACGGTAATTCTCAAAGCAGCCACAGAATCTGCGAGAAGGCTGCTCACGACAAACTGCAGGACTTACTCCCCAAAAACATGACACAGTTACTTTGAAGGGAGTCCTGGGAACGAGCATTTGGTCTAACTTCAAAGTGACAGGGTTGTTGATGTGGCGGCTCAAGGGACCATCCCTTGAGAACCATTGCTGATGGTTACTCAAAAATTTAGAGACACCACCACAAATATGGCACTGTTTTCATGGCGCTCTTTCTGGGTCCCCTCCCCAGACAAGTATATCATGCTGCTGGCCTGCCCAGTGTGCTGGATGGTGGCTTTGTTCATGACAACTCAGAAAGTGGGGGTGCAAGTTTACTCAGAAACAGGATCTTCGCAGATCCTGTAAACAGTTCTGGCTCTTGAGATAACTTCACCTTGGATTTATGGAAACCTCTCAATCTAATGGCAAGTGTCTTTGAAGGAAGAGAAGACGTTACAGAGAGATGCCCACAGAGATGGAGATGGGGACCAAAATGCTGCTGGTACAAGCCAAGGATGACCAGAAGCCACCGGAAGCTGGAAGAGGCAAAGCAGCACCAAGAGACTTCTGGTGATGGTCCCACTGACACCTTGCTGTTGGACTGGCTTTCAGACCCAAGTGAGGATAAATCGCTATTCCTTAAGCTATGCAGTTTGCAGGACTTTGTCCTGGTGGCCTTAGAAAGTGGACATTAGTTTTTATTATTCTTTAGTCTGACGGTGCAAAAGCAGATTAGGTCAGCGGGAACTCATTTCATCTTAAAAAATAATGGAGCCAGGGGTGGTAACTCACTCCTGTAGTCCTAGTTTTTGGGGAGGCTGAGGCAGGAGGAGTGCCAAAAGTTTGAGGTCAGCCTGGGCTACACATGGAAAAAATAAAACAAAAAAACCTGGCATCATCTCCTGGCACCTCAGAGGCCCCATCTGTAACTTACTTGAGGGTAGTCACGAAGACAAGTTCTTGCGCACGCAGTGAGGCACTCAGCTGTGATGGTTAATCACCAGCACTTGTCCTTAACAAGCCTTGTCTGGAGGTGTTTGCTTATTCTCATCGCCCCGCCCCCTCCGTGTGGCAAGGAGCTGGCTACAGACCAATCAAATGTCCTGAAAAAGGTCACTGAAAGCTGGCACACAGAGCACCCAGTGCTCACTGGCGCCTTGTCCAGAAAAGACAGCTGGCCAGCAAAGCGGGAAGAAGGCTTTTAAAGAGCCCTTAGAGCTGCCCAGAGGCGGCAGGGAAACAAAAGTCTAGAAACTGTCCCGAGACTATACTATCAAAACAGAAGTCATAGCTCTGAGCAGGGCTCACCCTATTCTGTGTTTAATTCTCAGGACAGTCCTGTAGGTAGTAACAGGATCATGTGCGCCCAGGATGACAGCAGTGCCTTGAGCAAGAGCCACGATCACGAGTGGAAGAAGCCACCCAGGAACTTGAACCCAGTCTGGCTGATGCAGGGCTGTCTGGTCATCGCGGGGTTCTGAGATTCCACTGTGGGGACGCTGGTTACTGAAGTGTGACACAGATTGGCAGAAAGAAAGCATAGTGACCTTGGGGGATGAGGGCATGCCTGCGTGGTGTGTGAATCTTACTAGGTGAAATCCCCATTCTGTCTCTAGGAGCATAAGAGTAAAGACCGAGGTGGAGGCGAGCCCTAAGGAGCCCGAACTGCAGGATGGATTAGACAGGCGTCAGGCTCAGGTCTGAACAGTCATCCGGGCCCGGCTAGATCGGGATCGAGGGCCTGGAGTCGGAGATCTTTACCTGACAGGCTCCCGGAGTCCACATGGTCGCGGCATGGGCCCTGCCGTACTTACAGTACTATTAGCAGCTGGAGACTTCAGGAAGCAATATGTCCTGACGCGCGTGCGCATAGTAGCCCTATTCCTAGCGGAATGAGGGGCGGGGACTACGCAAGGAGGAGAGGTTGGAGGCGGGGCGTTTAGAAGAGGCCAGATGGTGCTAGATTCGGGAGGGCGGGGCCTATGGGGGGCGTGTTTGGGGCGGAGTTAGGTCTTTGGTGGCGCTGACAGGGTTTAAAGTGCAGTGTTTTAGTGCGCTTCCCGCCCTACCTTCCCCCCCCCCCCCATCAGCGTTTACTTGACTAGATAGCTACAGTTCAGTTACTACTCTTACTACTCTAAAAGTTATATTTGGTCATCTTCCAATTTAGTGCGCTTTAAAGTAAAGTTTTAGTGTTTAGCAAACACTAAAACAGTTTGCTATGTAGTAGCTTGGACTTCAAAACCAGCCATCGAGCATGTGAGAAAAATTGCAATGGACAATTGTAAAAAGTATTTAATTTTAAAAACATTACGTGTGTGTGTGTGTGCGCGCGCGCGTGCGCGCGCGTGACTGCACACGTATGAAGGTCAGAGGATAACTTGCAGGGGTCAGTTCTCTTCTTCCTTCCTCCCTGTGACAGTGAGAAAGTATCCCTCAGAGGAACAACCAATCGGGTTGTTTCTACAGTGAGATTGCCATTCTCTCTTTCAGATTAGAAAAGAAACCGATCAGGCTTGGGGTCATAAGGCTCTGATTTGAGGCTACCTCATTCTGACCTCTGAGCCTATGTATTTCCACACACCCCAGCGAGGCAAATGGCCTGTGAATTAGGTGTGTCTGACCATGAGGGAGAAATAAGTGAGTCCTCATTCATGGCATAGTTGCTTGTGAGACACATGGGGCCACGGCTGAGACATGCAGCCTTGACCTTCGTGGCCTCTCGGTCTAGAGGAGTGACAATAAACACAACCTACATCTCTAGCAATTAACGGTGTGTTGACTGAGTGGGAAGGGCCTATGACCATGGTTCAGACTGTTGAATTGAAGGCTGAGAATTCCATCTGGGAATTCTCTTTCTCTTCTGACTTCTATTGATTGACTGTTTGCCCTTAAAGAGCATCAAACTGAGACTTACATGTTTTAGATGCCCTCAAACTGTCACACAACAAGTAAGTGCAGAGCCAAGTGTTGGTCCCATCCATCTGGACTAAGCCATCCAAGGTGGTAAAGACAACCCTGTAGGCAGAAGCTAGCTTGAGTATGGAGTCTTGTTTAGAGAGCCTCGTTGTTCTCTCTCTCTCTCTCTCTCTCTCTCTCTCTCTCTCTCTCTCTCTCTGTGTGTGTGTGTGTGTGTGTGTGTGTGTGTGTGTGTGTGCGTGTTAGCTGTGGATCTGTCTGGAAGTGTGGAAGTGAATGGAAAGGCCTTGGATGTCACAGCAAGATGGCAATTGACCTTCTTTATCAAGGAAGAGGAACTAGGACTCTGGGTTTTAGGGAGACCTGCGGCTGCAAGGTGGGAAATCAGTTGGTATCAGGGAGACGCTGAAAACAATCAGGAGCACAAAGGTTGTCCTCTGGCCTTCATGCACAAATGCACGTGCACCCACACGTACATCTGCTCTTGAACACACGTCCACACACACTACTCACAGGAAATTTTCAGTGTATGTGGCTTTGGTAAGGCTAGAAGCTGTATCATCACATTGTGATATGTGTCATGATAGAGGTGTGTGTGTGTGTGTGTGTGTGTGCGCGCGCGCACGCGCGCGCACGCGCGCGTGCACACACATGTGTTCAACAAGCATTCGTGTGGTTAACAGAGCCTCATGGTCCACTGGTAGCATCTTTTAAAAACAAAGGCTTCGCTCAACAGCTCTGCACGTATTTACTGGTAGTAACATAATTCTGAAAAAAAAAATTTGGAAGAAAAACATTGCTGAAACATATCAAGTTGGTCTCCTAAAGCCACACCCCACAGGTACAGCCCTCTCAAAGAAGCACATCCCAGGAGAAAGGGTTGGCGGCACCTGCAGACCGCCCATGTGGGTGATGCTAAGCTAAAGAAAGCACCAGCAAACCCTCAGGAGCAAAGGCTACCTGAGGAGAGGCCAGCACATAATTAGCAGAGTGCCAGTAAGTGCTCTATCAATGCAACGGGGCATAGAAGCTGGGAATGGGGGTGCCTGTGTGGCACATCAGGGAAGCAATTAATTTCCCTGCCTGTGGGCAGTGCGGTGGGACCCTGGTAGGCTGCAGAGGAACAGTACGATAACACACTGGGAAAATAATGCTCAGAGAATGTGAGCCACCTCGTTCCTTCCCCGATTTAGAGGTGTGTCAATCATTCATAGCTAAGCTCCTGGAGGAAGGCTCAGGAGAAGCATCCAGAACAAGCCTCACACATAAATACCACACAGACTTCTGATGGATGGGAAGCTTGTTCTCTCTCCGACTCCCACCAACTTAGCCCTTATTCTCAGCCCCATCAACTCATGCTACCTTCCTCTTAGCCAAGGAGTGTTCCCCTGGAAGGAAAGATGGTTGAGAAAGTCGGGAAAGACTAAGTTATAAATAAGAATTTCTCTATTAATATGTCAGGGGCTACTGATGTCAAAATCGCATGGGAGGGACAGGTGGTGTCTTAACAAATCAATCCCTGTTGTGGGTCACTTTTCCTGGAGATATGTGACATAAATGTCTTTTCATCTCAGACAGGAAACTGACGACATACCATACTACTAATGGCCAACATGATAAACCAATGAGTTTGCTGAGGTTCCTTACTGAAGCAAGGATGATTCAAAGGCAGCTCCATCATCAAAGGTTTACCTCAGCATGGCTGATGGCTGATAAAAACCAGAACCTTGGGTCTCTCTGCACAATTTGCAGGCAGTTGGACAGAATAAAATGTGTGTTCCATACAGCTCAGCTAGTCTGAATCTCCTTAGCAGCCATTATTGCTTATATAACTTTAGGGAGAAGAGGCCTCACGTGTCCTGTCAGTTTCAGAGATTTCCTGAGGTTTACTTGTTGTTTACCTCCTAAGTGTTATGTAGCATCCTTGCAAAACTTCCTCAGTCTTAACAGACTTCCCTCCAGATGGACTGTTTGAGATTGCTACAGACACTATAGGTGCTCATTTTTATGGTAAATTTTACCTAGGGTGTTCCTTCAACTTCTGATAATTCTGCTATAAAGGTCAAAGGTATTGGCTCAGAAACACCAATGCAGGTGGCATTTAATGCTGAGAAGATAAAAGCCAACGGCCTTGACACCTTGTTGATATGGTAGCCCCAGAGAGAAGAGGAAGGATTGGCCCCCAAGGACCATAAGGTATCAATCCTTAACAGCATGGGCAGACATGTTGTTGCCCATGATTCAGACGTTCAAAGTCGTTCTTGTATGTATAACAAACTTAAGACGTGTCTTGAATACATGAGGCTCTGTCTCAGAGAAAAAGAGGGGGAGGAGAAGGAGAAGAAAAGAGAATAGAATTAAGAGTAGCCACCAGTAGCCACAGATTGAGTGAAAATAGACTGACCTTAACTTCTGGAGAAAGGGGCTGAATAATCATCAATGGTATGTTTCAGTTAGAGTTTCCGTTGCTATGAAAAAAACACTGTGAGCAAAAGTAACTCAGGGAGGGAAGGGTTTGCTTTACCTTACAGCTTTGAGTCTATCATCCAAGGAAGGCTGAGTGGGAACCTGGAGGCAGGAAGGAAGAGACCATGCAGAGGCCATGGAGGAGTGCTGCTTGTTGGTTTGTTTAGCCTGACTTCTTATATTATCTAAGACCACCAGCTCAGAGGTGACATCCCCCCCGCCCCATAGAGAGCTGGACCCTCTCATATCAATCATAGATCAAGAAAATACAACACAGGGTTTGCTCACAGGCCAATATGGTAGGGTCATTCTCAATTTCCAAAATGACTCTAACATATGTCAAGTTGATGTAAAACTTGAATACTATGGGTTATATACGAATTATAAGGGAAATGCCTGTAGAACAACTGTGGATTTAAAAAGGCTGGGAATTTATTTCCAGGTGCATCAGACGAGAATTGAAGCATAGCTCTTTCCAAGAATGTTTAATTTTCATGGCATGACAATAAAACAGAAGACTCATGCTTGCCTTAAATCTCTGAGTGTCCCGAGCCAGGCCTGCCACCCACTGACACATCTCTGCCAGTGTGCTGCCTTCACACAAGTCACACCATTAATGGCCCATACACGTTTGGGAACGAGATGGAGATTGGTGATGTCTGATTGCGTCCCTGTCTTGTAATCTTTGTGTAATAGAACAATTAAGAAGACTTAATTGCCGGTGACAAGTGTACTGGGAAGTTTGTCATCTGAATGAAGGCTCTAACTAGCAGGCATATCAGGGTATGGCTGTGTCTCCCCATGAGGAGCCTTCTGCTCCCAATTAGCCTGGAAATTAGTTGTGAAATTGGCTCAAGGTTTTCCAGGACACAGGGGCAGCTCAACTTCGTGGCAGAAACAGAGGGCTATATCACTGCAAACTCTGCCCTCCAGAGTCTCACCTTGGTCTTGCTCAGCCTTTCACAAACTCCTAACTATCCCCCCGGTTAAATTCTTTGAGCTTCACAGACAATTGAAGGAGGGAGTGTGGTGGTTTGAAGGGGAAATGGCCCCTGTAAGATAGTGTATTTGGATACGTGGTCCCCAGACGATGGAACTGTTTGGGAAGGCAGTGGAGCCTTTTGGAGGTGGAGCCTTTCAAAGGTGGAGCCTTGCTAGAGGAAGTACTTCACTGGGGTCAGACTTTGGAGTTCTATAACCTGCTTCCACTTCCTGTTCTATCTCTGTTTCTTGCTCCTGCCACCATGCTTATACTCCTGTTGTGAGCCCTCCCTCTCTTCCTCCCCCCTTCCCCCCCCCCCCCCCCCGTGATGAACAGTATCCCCTCTGGAAGCATAAACAATTACAAACAAAACAAACACATTACAACAACAACAACAACAACAACAACAAAACCCAAAAAACCTATTTCTCCCTTAAATTGCTTATTGTAAGGGCACTGGATCAAAGCAACAGAAAGGGCACTGACAGAGGCAACAGCACACACTTCAGCCTACATTCAGACTTTATGTCTTGTCCAACCTGGTGCTACACTGAACCTCAGTGAAGGACCACATCATCAGTACTCTGCTTCCAGGAATGCAATGTGGCGTGCACCATCTCATCTTATAGTTTCAATAATAGCCTCCCCATGTAGGCAGACAGCTGGACCAGACTTTTGGGAAGGATGCTGCCAGTTTGCCACTGCCTTCTAGCTCCCCAGATGACCTATGCTTGACTGTCTTAGAATGGCCACAAAACAGGGAAGGCAGCGTCTATTGCTAAGAAGGCAAATAAGATTGCGGGTTTTTCTGCGGTCATTTCAAGGGTCTGATGTGGAAGAGTGGCGTGGCTGGCAGCACAGTCCGTGGAACTTTATGCAGTGACAACTGTACTCTCCATGATGAACCATATGTGGCCGCTGAATGCTTGCACTGCAGCCAGAGTGGCTCAGAAACTCATTCTTTAATTTGCTCCCATTTAACTCATCTAAGTTTAAATAGCCACACGTGACTAGTTGCTACTGTATTAACACAATCTAAGTATTATAGCTTCTAAGTTTCCTGCTATGCTGCAGTTCTCTACAGAATGTCTGCTCCAGTCTTCCATAAAAGACAGCAAGACCTCAGGCTAAATGCCTGCTTTGGGGCAAGTCCATATTTAATTTAATTTAATTTTTTTTTGAGATAGGGTTTGTCTGTGTAGGCTTGGCTGTACTAGATTTACTTTGTAGACCAGTCTGGCCTCGAACTCACAGAGATCTACCTGCCTCTGCCTCTCAAGTGTTGGGACTACAGGTGTGTACCACCCTGCCCATCTTGGGGGCAAGTTCTCAAATGTTTGATGAGGGAAGGCAGATTAGAAGAAAGCTTCATCATAAAGAAGACATTTAATAATTTAATTTTAGGTGTGTGTGTGTGTGCGTGTGTGTGTGCGCGGGTATGCTTGAGTACAGGTGCTGCTGCAGAGGCCAGACGAGGGTTTGGGATCACCTAGGACTGGAGTTACAGGTGTTTGGAAGTCTAGTGACATGGATGTTAGGAGCAGAACTTAGAACTTGGCTCTACTGTAAAAAAAAAAAAAGAAAGAAAGAAAGAAAGAAAGAGAAACAGAGAGAGAAAGAAAGAAAGGAAAATAATTAATACACATCCCACATCCTCCATGTAGGCCTACCCACTGCTCTCCCTTAGTTCCACACTATATCACAATAAAGAGGCTTTTCTAATAAAATGCAGATCTTCCTATTTAGCACAAACAATGAGCTCGTATCGACGAGTGTGCTTTGTTTCATGTGCTTACTACATGGTCATAGCTTAGTTGAACTGACTGATGTGGTGGCAAGGGGAAATACTTTTTTGTTTCCCAAACCGTGTTCCGACTATCTGGGCAACGGAGAAGTGCCTTGAGGCAGAGCTGCATATGATACGTCCTTTTGTGTGGCCGGACTCTGTATGCAAGTTCTAAAACGTGCAGCTATAAAGCTGCTTGGTGTGAACCATAGAGCAGTGGTTACTCAACCTGTGGATCGAGGCCCCTTTGTGGGGTGGAGGGGCAAACGACCCTTTCACAGGGGCCACATACCAGATATCCTGCATATCAGATATTTGCGTTATGATTCATAACAGTAGCAAAATTACAATTATGAAGTGGCATAAAAAATAACTTTATGGCTGCTAAGGGGTTGTCACCACAACATGAGGAACTGTATTAAACGGTCACAACATTAGGAAGGTTGAGAACCACTGTTGTAGAGAAGGGCTCAGCTGTTAAGAGTACTGACTGCTCTTCCAGAAGATCCAGGTTCGATTCCCAATACCCACATGGCAACTCACAACTGTCTGTGACACCAGTTCCAGGGGAAGCTGACACAGTCTCTGGCCTCCACAATTACCAGGCAAGCATGCAGTACACATACACACATGCAGGCAAAATACCCGACACAAAAAATTAAATGACGAAATGAGAGCTGAATTTTTTTTCTTTTTCTTTCTTTCTTTTTTTTTTTTTTTTTTTTTTTTTTTAGTGCAAATTTCCCCTCATGTACTTGACAGGGTTCTTTTGGTCCCTATGAGGTCAGGGACCATCTGGTGCACAGTCCAGGTGGAGAGGTTGCTTTGGGTAGACCCACCTGAGAGCCATGGGTAGGGTTAGGGAGTAAGGATGAGTAACTGCCCCCCCCCCCCGAGAATCAAGCGGCATCTCATGGAGAGCCTGATGATGCTATTCAAAACAGAATCTAAACTATAGGCAGCTTTCAATTTTTTAAAAAAACTATATATTGGTTCGAAAGCTGTGTGCATTCAGGAGAAACTCAACTGTGACATTTGAATTTTGTTTTGTGGCCTGGCTTTTTGATAACTGGTCAGATGTTCTCCATGCTAGGAGAGATAGGGAGAGAAGGATTTCAGTCGCCGACATCATCACAAGAATAGACAGCCAAGGCTTCTTAGTGCCCCATATACCCAGGCAACAGTGTTTGCTGGGTTTGGGCAATTATAAGAATGTGTTTTCAGACAGGCTGGCCTCAAATTCAAGACCCTCTTGTATCAGCCTCTAAAGCTATGACATTACAGATACCCACCGTCATACCTGGTTCTCGTATGAGTATTTGGCTTACAATATTTTCAGTTTCTGATGAGCTTATTGGGGGGGGGGAGGTTCTACTATTGTAAGTCAAAAGCAATCTGCATTTTCGTTTCTTATTCCCTCAACTGCTGCCTTTTTCTTTCTGGCACTCCTTACTAAGTGAAACAACACATACCCAGCTTTCCTTACCTCCCTCCCCACCACCCAAAATTTAGTTTTAAGAAAGAAGAAACTGAGCCCTAATCCCACCCTGCTGGAGCCTCAGCACGCAGGTAGCCAGTATGCATTTGCTTGTTGATTGACTATTGAAATGAAGAACCATGCTAACTGATCTAGAAGGAAGGTGGTCATTTCCAAAGGAGGGAGATGGGCAGAAAATAAAAGTAATAATAGTGACACGGAAGGTGATGATGACGGAAGAAAGGGTAGGTACACAGCACTGGGAAATGATTCTGCAAAGGCACGTGGAAGGGAAGAGGGGAGCTGGCTCAAGTTATGGGAGCCACTTGTGAAATGAAGGTGATATTGGAGACATTTTGTGTTCCTAGAAAGGGAAGGAAGGGTTCTTTGCTGCTGAGGAGGCAGCATGGGTGGTGGGCTAGCCTCTTTACTGCAGTTATAGTTAGGTTACTAGCTCATAAATGTTAACGATAAACACATGTGTGCACACACTTCTCCATGTATTCATGACACACACGTGCACCTACACGTGCATGAACAGGCACACGCACAGGCACGCAGATATCTATGACGTCCACTGCTACAAATTTTAAAGGGTTTGCCTGCAAACTGAGCTTGCTTCAGTGTTATCTGCATGGATGCAGAAGGCCACACAAAGCACTGTAACTAGAAGGTCCGTGAGGATGCTGGCCCTACAAGTGACGTCAGTGGGGTATTCACAGAGGAGGTGAGTCATCCTCCTGGCAAGGCCACTGGCTGTCCGACTGTATTTTCCTCCTGCTTTGTCATTCCGAAGGCAGACAATGCTTCCACGGCAGGGATAAAAAGCAGAACATGTTTCTTTGAATGTAATCTCTCCTATTTGAAAGGTAACAATTTGTTCCTCAAAATAGGTGCAGGGCAGCCACCGGGCTAATTGGTTTAGCCCCATGGAAAGCAAGGTATTTATAGCTTCAAAAGCCTTGTCTTCCTATGAACTTGGGTAGCAGCTTAATGTAAGCTAGGTGAAATGCTGTTCCCCATAACATCCTCCCCTCCACCAGAGTAACCCCCAAGGCAATGGCTTATGGCGCTTGGAATGAGAATGTTGTCCCCCCCTACCCCACCCCCCCACGCCACTCTCTTCCCCACCCCCCTCCCCCATAGGCTCACGGTATTTGAATACTTGGCTGCTAGTTGGCAGAACTGTTTGAGAAGGATTAGGAGGTGTGGCCTTGTTGGAGAAGGATTTGAGGTTACAAAAAGACCCTTCTAGTCTCAGTATGTTCTCTGTTCCTGGTACCACGTCTTCATGTTAACTAACACCATCCTTAACCCTCTGGGACTGAGTAAGCCCAATTAAGTGCTTCCTCTTGTAAGTTGTCTTTGTCATCATGTTTTATCATAGCATAGACACTGCTTTTCCTCCCTCTAGTGCCCTGCAAAAGTCACCCGAGTGTTCCATGCCTTACACCATGTGAATGATGCAGGCAGTAAACAGCAAAGCACCAGCAAGAGTAATGTATGTTTCACGGGACAGGCAGGGTAGGGCGTTCACACTCACTGCTTTTTGTACTGATGAGATTACCTGTTTTTCACAGCCGTCTTCGGAGGTGGGCTTTTCTCCTTGCTTTTAAAAGAGAACGACCATGGGAGACATAGAAAAACTTGGATTGTAAAGCAGGCTCCTAATGGACTGACTAGAAACAGTTTCACTCTATGTTGGCTACTTTTCTCCTCACAGTGACAGAATACAGCAAGGCACGGCAGCTGGAATGGCTCCACCCACTGCCCTTGAGCCATCTCTCATGGCTTGTCCACAGCCTGGCAGACCAGGATGCAGAGTGTGACAGTGTTAGCAAGCTTAGAGTCACTGCCTGTACCCCCCATCCTCAAAAACACAATTAATTAAAGCAGCCACTTTAATACAGAAAAGCAGAAAAGGGAGATTTGCTGAATGTGGCCACATTGAGAAGATAGAGATTCATCAGTGCCCCCAAGTCTGTCTTTAGGATTCTAAAGTGAGACTTGGGTTTAAATAGAGGGCCAAGGGTATTCACGTCTAATGATCCCCAGTCAGGGTGTGGCCTTGGCTATCATTTACTTTAAGGTAGTCTAACAAATAACAAAACCTTTTCCAGTTTCCCTGTGACTAGCCCAGGCGTCTTGCATTCTCTTCTCCCAGCATGAGATTCCTGAGGGAATTCCACTTTCCTAGGATCCAGTTGTCTTAGTAGCTTGAGAGCAAAGATAAGGAATTTAAGAGTCTCATCAAAACACCCCCAGCCCTGTTAGGCAGGTTACCTTTGGAAACAGCAGGGATGATACACTCCTGAGGAGCTTCTGTCCCCAGTTGTTAGAATCTAGCAGCCCTGGCTAGTATGCCTCTAGGTTGCTTAGCAACCTCTGACGTCATCACCTGCCGCTGCCAGGTGTGTGCCAGCCGTGCTTCAGCTGTGCGCCAGATATAAAGGACCAACCTGTCATTAACTAGGTTCTTCTCTCCCTTCCTGTGTCTGGGGAAACCCCCCACCCCACCCCTTGCCCATTGCTCTCTCTCCCACTGTCTTTCAGTCTCTGTCTCTCTCTACTCTCATGGCCCACTCCTTTCCCCTATTCCTCCCCCAAGTAAATCTCTCCATATCAGATCTGTTGCGTGCCTCTCTATATTTTTAATCATAACACCAGTGACCTGCTTATTCCAGCCACGCCTACTACTCAAAGGTCCTACAGCCTCCCATAAGAGCACCACTAGCTGGGGAGTCAACGTTTAAAATTCATAAGCCTGTTGGAAGATGTTAGGGACACAAACCATCGCACAGCCTATAAGTCTGTAACCATTTTAAGGTAGTTATCTTCTTACTCATTGTAAGTGTTAGAACCATAGTGTGTGGGCATCAGTTGTCCCCTCTCCTCTTAAGGCTAGAAATAGAGTCCCTGGACCAGGCACAAAGATGCAAGGCTAAGAACAAACGAGTGTGATGGAGCAGGAAATGCTCTCTGCATCTCTCTACTCTTGAAAGCCAGTTCTCTCTCAGGGAGAGGCAAGTTCGGGGTGATGTCTGGATACCAATGGTACATCAGGTTTAGAAGATGCTCCTAAGATGAGATATCAGGGAAAAGAGCCAGATACCAGCAGAATCACTATGCCAAGACCAATACCCAGGGCTGGTTGCCTCTAGTCCTCTCCCAAGTGGTGAGTCAATCACCCTTAGTGGGTTCCAGGGCTCACTTGCTCACACAGGTTCCCGTGTCTCCTCATCCCTTCCTGATTTCTTTCTGAATATCCGTTTCTTACCATTTTGGTCAAATATTGATTTAAAAAAAGAAAAACAAAGAAAGAGAATCGTGGCCCACCGTGACTCGGTTACATCACTTTACTTAACTGTATGTTTAGGGAACTGCCTCCTGGTACATTCCACAGCCTAGTGAAAACTACACTCTGCCCAGTTTGTCATCCTCTTCCTCTCTGCCAGGCCTCGGTGTTACTCATCTTCACTTACACTAACTTAGTTTCCCTGTATCTCACGAGAAATCTGGCAACAGAAATGGCTAAAAGAAAAATGAATTTAGTAGTTACAGCACGGCTGAAACTGAGGAGAGAAAAGTTCTCAGTTTTTCTCCGTCTTGCCTGTAGCGGCATTAAAATTTCATAGAAATGATGAGCCTAAAGCCAGGAAGAAACATACTAGATGGCAATTTAGCCATGAGGTGAATTGTCAGACTCTCTCCCCAAGAGCCTGTGGCTTCAGCCTGTAGTTCTTTCTCCCAGTGTGGGTCTCCTGAGGCAATCTTCAATCTCCAGGGTCCGTGAATGAATTCTTTGGAGTCTGCATTACCCTTGCTTCTGGTCTCGCCTTTTAGAACAGCCCAGTTTCACCAACAACCCTGTACCCTCATTGTGAATTTTTCCACCCGAGGACTCCTCACTCCTAGGGCGGCTGCGATTGCTGAATTCTCCCAGCACTGCGACAGTCATCCTGAATCAAGCCTTCCTTAGTATTTTCACAAACCTGAACACTTGCTTGTGTAGCTAAAGGACAATTTATCATTTCGCATGAAGTAAGTGGGAATGCATTTACTGAAATGCATTGGAGAGTATCCGAGCTGGGCTTTCCTGTGACACAAGGATTCCTCCTGAAGGAGCAGCCTGTCACCCTTGCACCGATGAGCAATGACTGTTTTTTATGGGGAGAGGCAGCATTGTATTCTTCAGCCTCACCATCGGCTCTTTAAAAATTTTTTTAAAAATTCGTTTCTAGATCAGTCCTTATCAAGCATTCTCTCTCCCCACATACAGACTGCTCTTGTCCAACCCTCCAGTCTCTCTCTTACATTTATATCTGTTCATCTTGGTTTGTGACACCCTGAGATCAGCCAGGGTCATCTGTGTGACCATGGCTTTGGAGCTATTCACTGGAGCCTAGTGGACTCAGCGGTGGGCACACAACTAAGGACAGTGATGGCCCCCTTTCCCAGAACCTATCAAGAGCCAGTAGCTCAGAGAAGAAAAGTCATGCACTGTAAGCCCCTCCCCTTTCTTTGACTCATTGCTGACAAGGCCAGTCTTCTGTGGGCCCAGCGTAGGAACTACAGCTCTCCACCCTCCCCAGATGCATCCTCTGGTGACCTCAGCCTCTCCGGAATCTGTAATACATTTTTGTTTCCTTCATTTTAGTTTTTTTGTGTCTTCACTGTGCTTTACTTGACAGACACACTGGAACCCCACACCCCCTCTGTCAGGGCTCCCCTAGTAAATGGCCATCATGGGCTGCGGTAGGTGTGTAGTTTAATGGTAGAGCGCTTGCTAAGCAGGTTCAAGGCCACGGGGTTCTATCCCCAGGATTGTGCTGGGATGAAAGAACACCAGGAGCCACACTGGCTTG
The DNA here is from genome assembly GCF_964271855.1 of Acomys minous. Classification (NCBI taxonomy): domain Eukaryota; kingdom Metazoa; phylum Chordata; class Mammalia; order Rodentia; family Muridae; genus Acomys; species Acomys minous. The sequence goes on from NC_140496.1 coordinate 14,297,897, forward strand.
TGACTAGTGACCAGAGTGAAAGCTCACTGCACTCCAGGTGACTCAGCAGTGGACTGTGGTATAGTGACACGCAAGAAAGAAGGTGATAAGGAACAGTGCAGTGCTCAGACCTGGGGAATCTCCCATCTCCAACTCTTTAGCCCTGGGCAGATGTTCTGCCTGTCTGAGTTGCAGTTTTTCTCATCTGGAAAATGAGGATGATGGTTAGACTTCACTCCTTATTTGAGGTGGGGGGGGGGTGATTACATAAATTGTGAATGGAACACATTTAATCCTGGGTCTGGTGCCAAGTTATATATATATATATAAAAGTCATGCTAGCGTGCACCAGGCCCTGAGACAGCTCCTTAGCCCCATAAATAAATGAATAACTCAATTCAAGGTGGTCAAGTCATAATTGGAATTTTATTTCACACAACTTTTTTTGTTTTGTTTTGTTTTGTTTTAGCAAGCTCCACAGTCTTGGCCAAATTGTGTTACCTGTGAACCTTTCCTCTTTTCACTAAATAGAAAAAAAAAATCTGTCAGGCCCAAGATGTACAGCAAATAACTGAAGTTGTCTGTTTAATGGATGACTGTATATTTATTCATATAACTCAGTAAATAAGAGGGGGCAAACAGACGTTAGACAGTAGACCCAGAGATCAAACAGCCAAGAGAGGCTCTACCTCGTTGCTTCGAACACAGAAGTAAATAGATAAACGTTGCACATCAGTAGGGACATAAAAGATTGAAGCTAAACAGAGCGGGCGAGTGTCTAAGAAAGCAGAACCGAAATGCGCCCTGCCGAGAGTGAAGTATTGGCGCGGCTTGAGCTCCGAAGGGGCCTGAGGAAGCAGGTGGCTGCAGGTAGGGAGGGGCGGAGGGAGGAAGGGGTTGGGAGAGGAAGGCGGGGCCAGGTCTCACAGGCCGTTTGACTAGTTACAGAATTTAGGGCTTTGGTTTCTATTGCACTGTAAGTGTCCCGGATGATCCCTGCGTTAGCCGCCCGCTTCTCACTTGCCATATTCGTGAAAACTGTTTCTGTGGCAGGGCTGCAATGAAGCTTTGTGTTTGGTGATTACTTGTCTTGCTAACAGCTGTCTGTTCCTGCGCGAACCCTGTTTACCTAATTCGGTGAGGCTGGTAGGCAGACAAATGGGCTTTGATATGATAAATGGGCCGTGAAAGAGAAAAGAAAAGGCGTTCAGAGCTCATTTCCATCCCATCCTGGAATACGGCGTAAAAGGTCCCCAGCTGTGAAAACCCCAGCAGATTAGAAGCAGGTTTCTTGTGATTGTCAGCCTGCTGGGAGATAATCCTGCTAGCCCAAGTGCCAGCGATTTGAAATTTTTATACAGGCCTTTCTCTTAGGACACACAGACACTTTCTAAACCTCCCCCACCCCCCAACAGGGTGAGGCAGAAAATGCAACGATGATATCTTGCAATTAAAAAGTCATTTTAGAAGACCCGTTTTTAATGATCTCTCACAGGCTGCGTGACTGAAACTTCTACCTGAACACTGGGTGCAGCTTGGTGTTTGCCCGGCTGTGTCTCCACTCTGGTCCCTTTCTCGTGTTCTGAAGCCAGCCTGAGCGGCTCTGTCGGCTGTTAAGGATGCAGCTGTAGCTCCTTAGGGGTGGGATGTCTTGGTTTGGTATTCAAGGGAGCGCTGAGCAGTTGCCTTTTAGGGTTAAGAGAATTATTAGCGGAGTTGTGAAGACTGATGCTGATGGCCTCGAGGATTACAGGATCGGATTCCTTTTCTCTTGATTTAAAGACAAAGAAGTCAGGACAATCAAGGCCTCGGCACTCAGCCAGATTTTATTGAAGGCAGAAGCACATTACAACAACAACAACAACATCAACAACAACAACAACAACAACACACACACACACACACACACACACACACACACACACACACACTGTGCAAAGAGACAAGAGTTTGTAAAATAAGAAGGGGAATCCAGACCTAGGATCTAAGTTTGTCTGGAAAAATCAGAACTTTTATACAGCCCAGGCCCACTTGCCTAGGGATGTATACCACCACACACAATGGGCTGAGTCCTTCCACAATCAAAACAGCCCCTCACAGATGCAGCCACAGCTGGTGGCACTGGAGACAGGAGGATGTAGAAACTGTTGGAGGTTGGTGGAGGTGAGTCACTGCGGAAGAGCCTCTGAGGATTATTTTCAGGGCCTACTTCCGGCCCAAGCTCTCAGCTTCCTGATCCTCTGAGGTATGACAAACCCTGCAGCAAGCTTTTGCCACCACGAACACGACCCCAGCCGCCATGCCTTCCTTACTGTTATGGACAGCATCCTTTCAAGGGTGAGACAAAATAAAGTTCCCGTAACTTGGCTCCTGTCAGGTATCTCATCACAGCGAAGAGGAGATTAATGGAGTGACAGGTGCCGCGTCATCTGTTTCTAGCTTGGTGTTCTCTCTCTACTTTTCCAGGGCGCTGGAAGAATTCAGTTCCCAATGGAGGAAGGTCACCACTTTCCCAGTGGCAAAGTCCCTACCATCTACTACAGGTATCCGATTTACAACATGACTTTGTATTTTCTCTAAGCCAGCGGGACCATAGATGGCTCTGGCGTTTGCCTGCTGACAAAGGCCCGTGTGACTAGGCCAGACACACCCTGAGTAATGTCCCTTGAGATTAAAGTTTCCTGACTAATACACTAACAACCCATGTTCAAACAGAGATGATTAGGAAGGCACAGGAAATCTGGGGTACAGGAATCTTTGGCATCTCCCTGTGATAGTCTGTACTCTAGTCCCCGCAAGTAACCCCTCTTCTGGCTCCTAAACCTCACCCCATTATAATATCAGCTCAAGTCCAAGATTCTGAGTCTAAGATCTCTTATCTAGCTTTGTACCCATCATATACCACATGATTCTTCTTTGGTTTGACCCACGCTCAAGGGCAGGGCATCACACAGGTGTGTGCATAACAGTGTAGGAGCCTCAGCACCTCTCTGCGTGTGCATCGTCAGAGCCCGCTTGGCTTCCTAAGTGAATGAGAAGTTGTTTATGCCCGTGGCACTCCCGTCTTGGAACATCTGACCATTTTATGATGCACTGTGGCAGCCAAGCACTCAATGTCTTTATCTTGCATGTGATTGGAGTTCTGGCTTCCCGCTGCCAAGCCATTCCTGGGAGGAACTGGTGTTATAATAGGAGGGGTTCTCTCTGGATGCTCTTTGAATGAGTGACCTAATAGCATTGCACACCTGTCCAGAGTATGCCTACTGAGCCTACTGGATCCTGAAGGAGTGCCTGTCCTCTTCTAAGCCAATGAGAAGACCCTGGTTTTGCAGGTGTTGTGGGAGCACGGTAGCTTCAGCCATCTCTTCTCCCCTATCCATGTACACCTGTCTCACATAGAGGATGATACACTGTACTTTCTGCTTCTCTTGTTTTTCAAGTCTGCCTTTCTTCTCTTCCATATTGTATTTTGAGTGAAAGGTGAGGAAGCCTTCAGGAGTGTTTGCAGTTTTTTATATTATGTTTGAATCTCTGATTCCATTTAAAGGTCATTCGCTTAAGGGAGAGAAGTCTATTTCACACTCTCTTGAAACTAGGAAAATAGTCTTTTATCATATTAATAGAGTTATAGATTAGATTTAAAGGGGGAAACAACCTCACTGTTTCCTAATTCTTTAATGCATTGTATGGGCTTCTAACACTTTCTAAATAGCCTGAAACATCATTATAATTTTATTTGATTTTCAGTATTAGGTCCATAATCATATATATTAACTCACATATTAAAATTCAAAGCAATGTTACAGATCTTGCTAGGGAACTTGGAAGATCATGGATCATTAAAGTAGAAAACAGAAATGTTTCTAAGTGCTATCACATAGAAATAATTACTCTGTATTTTCCTATAATTTTTGAATACCTCATTTTAACTCAAATATAGGTTAAAGGATATTTTCATATATACAAAGTGAAATGTGCTAAAATATATACAAGGTTGCCTCTTGTTTTGACACTAAAAGTTTATATATCATACACTTTTCTCCAGGCCAACTTCTTTTTCAATACGTATTTGAAACTCTCAGATGAAAATTGCATTTTTGGTGAATGGAAGTTTTGAGTTTCTCTTTCTCTAATTTTTTTTTGGATGCCCACATATATGTAGGGAATATATTGTGAGCAAACACACCATGGCTCTCTCTTATCCTGTCCCCATCCCCTGCCCCCCCATCTCTCTTTTTCTTAGGCAACCCTTCCCGACCTTCATCAACCCCATAGAAGGTAGTAGCCACAGATACAGTGTGTATGTAGCTGTGATGGCTGCGCCTATAAGACAGCAGAGCTTTTCAAGTCTCATTGATTTTGATAAAACCAGAGCTCAAAAGGTAAGATGGTATGTAGGTGCATTTCAACTTTATGCATCAGAAAGTATGCTGTCCTGGCATGTTAACTAAAGTAAATTTGTTAGTGTAATAGTTCCTCATTTCTTCTTTGGTCACGTGGGAACAGGTGCTGCTAAGAGTCCCACAGTAGATCATGCTAAGGTTTGTGTGTAGTGAGGACGGAACTGCAGTCCCACCTTCCCCAGCCTCTCGCTCACTTTCATGGAAATGCAAACCAAAATAGCGCCAAGATTCCATCTTACCCCACTTAGAACTGCCATCATCCAGAAAACACATCGCAACGAAGGCTGGTGAGGACATTGGGCCAGCAAACTTCATTTACTACTGGTAGGAATGTAAACTAGTCCGGCCACCATGGAAACCAATATAGATGTTTACCAAAAGATTAAAAATAGAACTACCATACAAACTGACTATACCTTTTCAGGGTATGTAGCTCGAAATAGCCAAGGCAGCACAAAGACACTCATGTCCCATGTGAGCTCTGTTCTTGGGGTTCATCCTGAACCACCTCCCCAGCTAGTGTCAAGCTCTAAGCTGCCATTGTTTTCCCACGTGCAGTACAAGACTGCACTCTTACTGATGCCATAAGCTACCCTGTATCTCAATCTGTCCCTGTCCTCAGTGGCAAAAGGGAGCCTCTTACATTTAAATTGCCTCCCTACCTCATCCTCCCCCACAGGTCCTTTGGAGGTGCTGTTGTCGCAAGCTGGAATTCCCCTCCCCAACTCCTTCACCTCCCTGGGATTTCTCCTGTGCTTTTCAGCTGGTGGGATTGCCTCTGTCCATCTTTCTTCACTGTTGTGCTGCCTGGTTTTATGTCAGTTTGACACAAGCTCCAGTTATCCGAAAGGAGGGGTGTGGAAGGGTAAGTCAGTTACACCCTTGCTTCCCCAACTTGCTTTTTTTTTTTTTTTGGTCACAGTGTTTTATCGCAGTAGAAACCCTGACTAAAAACAGCTGCCTATGTCACAGCTGGTGATCTGATCTCCCCCTAGTCTGTATTCAGTGCGGGCAGATAGCAAAGACGGAAGCCGCCTTCTCCACCACTGAATTTGGGACAGAACATGAAACCATTAACTATGCATTTCCGGTATTAGTTTAATTTTTGCTGGCAGGACAAATTGCCACAGACGTTATGGCCGTAAACGATGTGCCTTTCTTCTCACACAGTTATGCAAAGTAGATACTCAAAAGGGATCCCACTGCAAGTGATGGGCTTTGGTAGGTGCTAGGGACTCAAGACCCTGAGCACCTTGCTCTTTCCTTGCTCTTCTTGTGAACACCTCTTACACGTGGCCTTTGAGCTGAATCTAGGCAAAGGTAGCTGCGAATGTGGCTCAACACAAAATATTAAACTCACTTAAAACGTGATGAATTGCTGGGTGCAGCGGCCATACCTGTGATCCCAGCACTCAGGGAGACAGAGGTGTTATGCCAAGACTACCCAGATCGCGAGACCCCCCTCCCCCAAAGACCACCAGGACTCGATACCGGTGCAATATACACAGGATCCTGTATTATGGGCTCAGTCAGAGCTTCAGATCACCATCCTTCCTGATGCAGCAGGATAGGAGCTTCAAGGATAATGGATTTATAAGGAAAAACTGTAATTAGGGGTTGGGGTCACAGGGAAGTAAGGAAAAAACCATAAGCAGGTGAGTTGTGAGTCTCAGGAATATGGACCTTCAGGCAGGTTGGGTGGAGGCTGGATCTCCAGGGAAGGTTGTGAGTCTCAGGAATGCAGATCTTCAGGCAGGTTGGGTCCAGGAGGGCTGAATCTCCGGGGAAGTTGTTTTATCTCAGAGGATCGTACAGGCCACCATCAATTGTAGAATATAAATTACATATAGGGTATGGCATTAATTTTGCCCCTAAAGAGAAAGGCAGATCTCAGTGAATTCGAGGCCAGCCTGGTCTACAAAGTGAGTCCAGGGCAGCCAAGATTACACAGAGAAACCCTGTCTCAAAAACAAAACAAAACAAATAATCAAACAAACAAAAGCAAACAAACATAAAGAAGTTATGAATTTGTGGTTATTGTTGGGAGTGTGTGAGTGCTTGTGATATCCTTGCACATAAGTGTGAAGGCCAGAAGACAACTTGTAGGAGCTGGTTTTCTTCTTCCACTATATGGATCCCAGGATTGAACTGAAGTCATCAGACTGGGGGTAGTGGGTAGGGGGTAGTGCTGAGCCATCTCTCCTGCCAGAATTGTGTGAACAAATTATATATATTATATATAAGCATTATATATATGTATATATATATATATATAAAATATCATATTATATTTGTTATATATCAGTTCTGAAGCCTGAACTTTGTAGATGACAATACTGGTGCTGTCAGAACTTTGGACACCCTTGCAGTGGCTTTCCTGGTACCCTGACCTAGATTGCCTTTGTCTACCTCTGAAGTCAGACACATATCTATGTGTACCTTTATTTCATGGCTGTATCAATTTCTGGCTTTCCCTCGTCCTTCTTTCATTTTTGAGGACCTCTGTGATTACTTCGAGCTCACCTGGATGATCCAGGCTCATCTTTACAGTTTAAAGCCCACGGATTAGTGTTCCAGACCCCACATGCCATCCTCACTCCCTCTGGGGGCATGTCATTAAACAGACAAATCCAGGGGATTAGGAAGCAGACATCTTGGGATCCTATTATTCTGCATTCATAAATATGTATGGAACATTTGAATACAGAAATGGCCAACAGGCTTGGAAGTTCTTTGTGGGCATGTGGCCTTGGTCACTTTTCTCTTCACAGCATTTTGTGCCTTCCACAGCCAGGCCAATCTTCCGGCTCAGTAATTACTCTGATGGGCACTTGCTGCTTCCCAGAGGAGGAGAGAGGCCTCCTGGGTAAGTTCCTCCTTTAATTATCAGTCTCCAAAGAGGCTGTGGAGACTCTTAAGGTACTAGGTGAAGAGGGTCTTTGGGATCTAATTAAATATCTAATATTCTTCGCGAGGCTTGAGATTTATAGTTGAGGCCGCTGTAATTGGCACGGTCTCTCCCAGAGTGATCAATGTGTAAGCATTCTAAGTGTGTACACCTCAGGTGATTCCTGCCAAGGTGATTAATTTCTAGAAGATTAATGCGGCAAGGCTGAAGGCTATGTTTTGCAATCAAGAAGGGAGTGTTTGCATCAGCCTGGATTCCAGGAGCAGAATCAGGATGGAAAACGTGAAGATAGAGATTTCATGCGCGCTGTATGAATGGTGTGGAGCCTCGTGATGAGTGAAATGCAACAGTGTGCTTGTCGGGGAAAAGCGGCAGGCATCTGGCATCCTATAATTTCACATTTCTCCAGGGACAACACAACCAAGACATCCGGTCCTGCAAGATGCGGTTTTTTTTTTTTTCCTTCTCTGATGAGACCTCAAGTTTATCTGTCATATCTCAGGCTATTTTTAGTGATTGCGCTTAAAAAAAAAAAAAAACCAACTTCAGGAGCCTATCTCTTCTCACCATGCTCAAGCACAGGGTTGCTATGCAACGGGACCATCTCCCTGGTGGTCCTCACACTCTTTGCTCACAGAGATTCAGTGAACTGGACCTTGGATGGAAACAAACAATCGAACCATGGCTGCTCAGGCAGGAAAAAGAGCCAGCTTTGGAATCTCACCCTCCAGGGTCCTTGCTTTGCTTGCTGCTGGGATTGAGGCCCTGGGCACGTGTATCTCCCTGGGCTTCCGATTTACCGTGCTTAAAATGGGGGATGCCATTGATACGTATCTCGTGAAGTAACCGTATGAGCAGATATGCTAATACATGTTAATAGCCCTGTTCAGTCCTTGAACACAGTGGTTCCACAAAACAGTGTTCTATGTTTAATTTGCACGAAGTGGGTACTACACAGTCATGCAGGACGTGGGGGAGATTCTGCTAACAGGTCTGCCTTTCTTTACCTCTTGTGTCTATTAGAATTGGTCACCATGGTGAAATAGCAGTAGTAGCAATTACTATGTAGTGAGCACCAGTGCACATAATGACCCACTGTTTCATAAAAGTTTCCTGGTTTTGCTCTCTGAACACACTGGAGATGTGACGTTCCAAGTTGCTCTGAAATAAGGTGATCCATATAATATGTACAACTTTAACTGATTAGTTAAAAAAAAAAATGAAAGTTTTACCTGGGTGGGATGGTGAGCTCTTTTAATCCCAGCACTCAGGGAGGCAGAGGCAGGTGGATCTCTGTGAGTTCAAGGCCAGCCTTGTCTACAAACCTAGACCAGAACAGCCAAGGCTACACAGAGAAGCTCTGTCTTGAAAACAACAAAGAAATAATTGAAAGTTTTAGCTGGAGGTGGTGCTGCACAGTTGTAATCCTAGTACGTGGGAAACATGCAGAAGTATTGCTGTAAATTGTAGGCCAGCCTGGGCTACCAAGTAGAGACACTATCTCAATAAAATAAAAAATAAAAAGTTTGAGAGGCAATTTGTACAGTAACAGTTGAGTCCCACAGAGCTATTTCTCTAGTCCCCTTGGCTTTGCATTAAGGACATACCACATACTTGGAGTTAAGTACTGTGGAAGGGAATGCAAACCCTGGACCTATTCTTCCATCAAGTGCCAGAGGCTCAAGGATCCCTTAGGTGACATTTAAGTGCTTAACGTTCAGACTGCCTCTGGCAGCAAGAACAGGCACTCAGGTTTTCCTATGCAACCTTCCTCTATATTATAGCACGATGTGAGATTCTCATCAGATAGTGTGTCTTAGAATGTACTGGGTTCCCCAAAGCAGGAGGTCATGAGTTAATCATTCTCTGCAATATTCTATACCAGATTCATCCAAATAAAATAGTTGGGGTTGTCCAAAACCAGAAGTTCTTGCTGCAAGATTTCATTATGGTTTAATGCCCGCGAGACAGCTCTGTAGCTGGATCAAATCCACAGCAATGGAAAGGATTTGCTAGCATTTCAGTCTGAGGCTTTAATGTGGTCCATTGAATTAATGGAGCAAGCATATCTCCCTTGGAGGATGCTCAGAACACAATGTATTGATTTTCCATATTCTTGCACAATGCTTCCGGCCAGGCTATCGGTCCTAGAGGGAAAAACAACAACAAAAAAAGTGAGGCTTATAGACTATTCCTCTAAAATGTCAGAATGAGCAAGAAGAATTTGTGCAAAAAGCAAGGGAACAGGGAGAGGAGCCAGGGGTACTGTTTGAAAAGGTAAATAATGTGCTACTCATGGGACTCAAAATGATGAGAAAATGTGCAAAATCCCTGTGTTATGATTGTTAACAAAGGTCGTGGTGGCTTACTATCAGGAAACATTTAAACATAAGGCCACTGGAAGCAGGGCATTGTGTGTCTTTTCCACCAGTCCTGCCCAAGTCCTCCGCTTAGGGCGTGGTACCAGATAAGTGTTCACGAAACATCTGAAGCCTTTATGGTTAAAGTTGTAGTGGATGGCTCTGTTTTAGGCACAGCGATAACAAAGGCTGGGAAAAGAGGCTCATATCCACAATGCCCTTGATAGGTAGCTACATTTATCATCTTCATTATGCAGGTGACAAAAGTTGTGGCTAGGAAGGTTACTAAGGTCACCAGGGTCACAGAATGGTCCCCAGCCTGGCAGAAATGAAGGTTCTCTTAGGAGATACCCATGTCTCAATCTGCCCATCAGACTGTTGGAAGGGCAGAACCTAAGGGAATAGGCATTTCCCCAGGAATCTCTTGCTGGGAGAAGGCAAAGGCAATGCTTGCCTTGCAGAAAGAAATTTCATACATTTCCAGTGACCCCTCAGACCGCCTCTGACAAAGATGGGTTAGTGGTGCATGGGACCACATCTTGTCCGCACTGTTTAGACATGCCTGCTCCTGGCCCTCTATTTAAATGTTACTCTCACCACAGGACCCAAAGATGGACTTGGTGGGGTTTCATGGCATCTCTTTTATCCCTCTTCTTGATGTGTGAGTACATTGAAGAAATCTCCCTTTCCTGCCTTCCACCATTAATTTTACCCTTTAACTGTCTTACTGGGGACTTATGCCCTATGACTTGGGGACGTGGGCTGTGAGCTTCCTAAAGTTCAATAACAGAGCAAGAAGAAAACAGGGCTGAGAGGTTAAATTGATTCTCCCAGCCCAGGATGCCATCAACGGACTTCTTTTTCTCTGCTGAAAATAAGCCAGAATGTGTAAGTGGAGGGATGTCTCAGGAGTTTCTTGTAGCTGGTAACCTGTCAAGTCTCATTGTATTCAGACAGCGTAGAGCTGTTCAAATTTGAACCATTGGGAAAGGAGAGCTGGTACCACCCTGGCTATGATCTCAAATGCAAGGGTGGAGGGTTTCTCCTTAAGAGCTTAACTTCCTGACTTTGCAGCTAAGTACATGCCGGACCCTGCTTGCAGTTCACTGCCTGGCTTTAGAAAATAGCTTAAATGCCCCAGCTCTTAGACTTTACCTAAAATGTGAAATCATTTCTATGGTGGTTATAACTATAAAATGAGACACTTAAAAAGTTCTTAGCACTGTGCCTAATGCCTAGGAAGCATCTGATTTACATCTCTAATGGTCTAAAGTTCACTCAAAGGATGGAGAAGAGAGGAGTGGGTAAGTCCTGAGAGCAAATTCCCTGCCCCATCCTTTGGGGGGAGGTGTCCTTGAAAAGATGTTGATGGACATGTTGTCTAGTTCCGGCTCTGGAATTTAGGTGTTGGGAAGTTGGGTGGAATTCCAATGTTCCTTCATATTCCAGGTTCTTTGATCTGGAAAATATGCAGCTGCAGAGAATTTCCTGGCTGAGTGATAAATCTTGGAGGGGAAAATTTTAGTAGCCCAGATATGCTGCTGCACCTTACCTTGCAACACAGCAGGTCTCAGATGGGGTCTTCCACGCAGTTAGTGTCCTGTTAGATGTGAAGTGATGGTTCTGAGTTCAGGTGGGAGTTACAGTGGCCCAGGGAGGACTGCCTGGAAGGACAGTGGTATCACCAGGAGGGTGGTGTTGACAAAGCTCCAGAGGACATTGAGGTTTCCAGAGAGTCTTAATGGGGAGAGTCCATAGCACTTGCAATGGATGGGACTGAGATGAGGGGAAAAGGGATTGTTGCCCACATTTCTCTCACATCTGGACTCTGGCTTCACCATCCACTGGACGGTAGTACCATTTACTGAGCTTGTGAGCTCTGAAGGGGAAGAGAACCCAGGAGAAAGCATCTGAGTTCAGTCTTGGATACACAGAGTTCTGATGTCCAACAGGAACGGCAACGTGGACATCCCTGTTCAGAAAACGTTTAAAACTCAACCGAGTAGGGATGAGAATATAAATTTTGGTGTAAGCGGCTTACAGACTCAGGTGTAGCAGTGGGCACGAATAAAGTGCCTAAAACAGCAGTTCTCACCATTTGGTGGAGGGTGAAACATCCCCTTCACAGGGGTCGCATATCAGATATCCTTCATGTCACATATTTATATCACAATTCATAACAGTAGCAAAAATTACAGTTATGGAGGAGTAATGGAATAATTTTATGGTTGGGGGTCAACACAGCATGAGGAACTGTATCAAAGGGTCACAGCATGAGGTTAAAGCTAAGAACCATTGCCCTAGAAGGAGGCTGCTAAAACGGCATAGAGTAGAGTTTATCAATCTCACACAGTGTTCTGGGTTGAGCTGCAAGGATGACCTGTGTGATGTGGGGGGTATTCTGTAGCAGATCTGACCTCTAACCTATAAAAGTCCAGGAGCACTTTGTACTGTGACAATCAAAATAGTCCCAGATGTTTCCAACTCTGCCTCCAGCTGCAAAGCTGCCCCAAGTTGAGAGCCAGCAGCACAGAATATTTGTGAGCTACATCTGTGGTACTTGCCCTGACTTTGGCTCTGTCTCTGCCCAGCTGGGACCCGGGTAAGCGAGGTATTCAATGCCTCTCTGTCTCCCTTTCACCATCTGTCTATTAAGGACAGAAGATAACGTGAGTCACGCCATCGTTTTGTTTGGCAAGACGAATGTGAAAACGTGAAAAAGCTGCTTCGAAGTGTGTCTGGCTCACAAGATGTGTTTGCTGTTACATTGATGGTGGGAATCATTGAGAAAAAGATGGGGCGTAGGAGTAAGCCTTGGGAAATGCCAGCATCCAAGATGGAATGAAACAGGGGGAGACAGAGTGGGAATAAGTAACTGGGGCAAAAGATGGAATATGCAGTTGGGGTGACATCTTCAGGTAGGAGAGGGTGAGCCTGTGGGTCCAGGGTACTGTAAAGGCACTTTGAGCCTGGGGTACCCCTAACACTGTCCAGACTCAACACACGAGGAAACAATTCATTAAGATGGCACACTCTGAAACACTTGGTTAATCATTTAGAGTCTAGGATTGTCTAGGAGTGATGACTGCTTTATGGTATCCTCAAATGGTGCTTAGATGTACTCATGACATTTTGGCAAAGAATCCTCTCTTGGACCCAGACAGATACTCACTGGGAAATGACATATCTAGCGATGAGTGATAAGCCCCAAGCAGGTAGCAAACCATATAGGCAGATAAGGCGTTATAGCCCTATGATCTTTCCTTGTGTACAAGACAAAGGAGCCATGTTTGATGCACGATGGTCATGTGTGTTTGCCAGCCAAATGATTTCATGTGTGTACTTTAGCACTTCTGTGACTGAGGGGAAGAAATAAGCCCCTCCATGATGGTTAGTCTCAGTTGCTATCCTGACGGCCTCTGCAGTCAACTAAAAGGCAGGCCCATGGACATCTTGTGAGGAATTTTCTTGATCTCATTATTTGGAGTGGCAACACCCACCCTAAATGTGTGCCTGTGGTAACCCGGATAAAATAAATGGAAGGAAGAAAGTTTTTGCTTTTTGCCTGCCTTCCTTCACTCTTACCTGTATATTTACCTACTCTGCTGCTGCTTCTGCTGCTGCATTCTGTTGTTGATATTAGGACTCAGCTTCAGGCCTCCCATGTGGGTTGAAGACCAGTGCTCACCTGGGATCCTCAAGTCCTATATTGCAAGACTGGGGCTTCTGAAGCACCCAGTCTCATAGCCTGAGAAACAAGTGGGTTCTCGGTCTCTCTGTTGTGAGACAGACCTTATGAGACTTCCCAGATTATTATTTAAGTCATTAAAAAAAAATACCCTCTTAGCCAGGTATGGTGGCAAATGCTTATAATCCCAGCATTCAGGGAGGCAGGAACAGGCCTCACTCTGTGAGCACAAGGCCATCCTGGTCCACAAAGTGAGTCTCCAGGACAGCAAAAGGCTACAAGGAGAAACCCTGTCTCAAAAACTCAAACAAAACAAAATCTTCTCTTAGTATTTATTAATTATATCCATTCTGTTCCTCAAGAAAACCTTAGTGTATCTCTCTACCTGACTTCCAGGTCTATCTCAAGTGATCTGACATGTTTTCTGGTAATTCTCAACTTCTAGAGAACACTTATAACACAATTAACAGGTGTGGGTGGAAGAAACAAGATCCCCAGAGTGCACAATTTTGTTCTTTTTTCCCCTTTCTCCTTCATTCCCTTCCTTGTTGCTCCCCCCATTCCTTTCCTCCTATTAGATATGTACCCCATCTTTATGGTGGTTCAGACACTAAACTGGGTGCTAGGAGTAAAGCCAAGAGAAAAACAGAGTCTTGGCCAGATTACCTATTTGTTTGTTTGTTGATTTATTTTTTGAAGCCCGGGGAACATTTTATTAGGCGTTGAGAGAAAAACAACAGGATGGGCAGCTGTAAATCTTGGCAGCTGTTGGGCAGAAAGAGATGACAGGGAAGGAGAAAGGTATGCCTTTTTTTTTTTTTTGAGTTGGGGTCCAAGAAAAAGAGCATGTTCTCCAGTGAGAGGTCTCTAAGCAGATGCATTGAGTGTGAATGTGTGTGTGTGTCTATGTGTGGTATGGTGTATGGCATGTGTGTGTTGGTGTTTGTCTGGGTAGGGTGTGTGTGTCTGTGTGTCTGTGTGTCTGTGTGTATGTGTGGTGTGTGATAGAGGGTATTCAGAGAAAGGACAGAGAGGCCTGGAATGTTAGGACAAGCATGATATGTTTAGGATTTATACCAGAACCCAAAAAGGAGATAGGAAGTACTAACACTTTTGAGGTAGTAGTCAGAAAGGTAGGCAGGGTTAGTAGTGGGGGATCTGAAGGCTAACAAAGGCCATAAAAAGGTGTTATGGGGCCAGGGAAATGGCTTGTGCTTCAGAGCTCATCCTGCTCTTTCAGAACCCCAGAGTTCAGTTCCCACCGCCCCATGCAGGGTGGTTCACACAACTGCCTGTAATTCCAGCTCCAAGTGATCCAGTGCCCTCTTCTGGTCTCTGCAGGGACTGCACTCATATGAGCACATGCATGTGTGCATACACATACACACACAGACACACACTCACACATATGTTTAAACATACTTAAAAACTTTTAAAAGAGATAGCACAGAGATATTTACTTCTCCCATCCCCCATGGGACAATAAGAAATACACAAGCAAGCTCATCATAATAAGCTTAGAAAAGGGCCAGGAAACTAATCTTCAGGCATAGAAAACATACAGGAAGGAAGATTCCAAAACATAGGGCGGTGTGGGATTGGAAAACAGTGTGTAATGGGTTGGAGAAGAGTCTGGGGCCTTGATGGCTGAAGCTATGCGGACCATCAGCAGGGACTTGGGAGGTCATCCTAGAGGGCAAAGAAATTGGCGAGACTGTTGTGAACAACCCCATCTATTAGGGTGTTCCTGGGAAGAAAAGACAGGTGCCCAGTCTTAAGGAATAGCTCATGACCGCCCCTCTCCATGTGACTAAACTTGCCAGTGGCATTTAGGCACTTTCAGCAACTCATGATGACACCCTCTTTTTCAGACGTTGGGAATAATAACATCTTTTTCTTCCTCTCTCTAGTACTTTGAGAAACTAAGGATATTATCCTTGTGTCTGCCATTCTCGTCATTTCTCTGAAAGACACGGAAGTTTGTTAAAACACGCCCCTCCACTCGGCTTCATGTCTCTCAGTGAAAATCGCATTGGTTCCTATAGACTCCTCTGAGGAGCATTTCAACATCAGAACGCTGGTGGGGGCGGAGGGAGGAAATAAAAGGAAAGATTGATTCTGTAGTGTGATTCATCGGAGAGATTGTCCTTTTACCCAGGAAACACTTATTAAATGTCTTTTAGAAAGGGTGAGTAAGACGGGCTTGGGACTGTTGAGTCTCATCCTTGTTGTAAAATCTAGACATGCCAACCAACCGATTACAGTTTGCGTACAATGTGTACCAAGAATGGGAGGTGGGGGACAGAACAGGAAGTTAATGCTGCCTCTTGAGACTGAGAAGCTGACGATGGCAGCACAGGCCTATGATTCTGACGTCACAGCTGTCCTGGGCTACATAGTGAGCCACTGTCTCCATAATAAAAACAAGACAAAGATGGAGACTTCCTGGGTAGGGTGAGGAGAGCTGAGTTGGGTTGCTAAGTTTGCCCAGTGGCTCCCTGGGTAGAAAGGACCAATACGCTTCTTCAGCCACAAAGAAACAGGACTAGGGAGATAGTTCAATCCATAAAGGACCTCAGTGTGGGCCCCCACCCATCCCCTGTAGCATCTGTATAAAAAGCAGAGCCTGGTGGCCCACATCCATAATCATATTACTTAGGAGATAAGAGACAAGAGGCTCCCTAAAGTTTAATGAGTAGTCACCCTAGGAGGTCAGTGAGCTCCAAGGTGGGGAAGATTCCTGTCTAGGAAATTAAGTAAAGAGTGCTTGGGGAAGTCACATGGTGGTGTCTCCTGGCCTCCATATGCACATGCAAACATGTATGCATACATGACTATAATACACATGCACAAGTAAACAGCGTGAGCAAAGGCTCCAGAGGCATAAAGAAATATGGTATTCTCAGCTTAGCTGAGTTATTTTAAACGTGGTGCTTGGGAGCATTAATGGAAGTGGGATGCACACAGGGGGAGGGGAGTGGCACATGCGAGCTACACAGACTTTTTCAGTAGCTTGTGAGCTCATTTACAGGTCTGTTTCCAAGCCCCAGCTTTAGTCATTCAACTACCAAGTGTTAATCTCACAATGCAGTGTACGACTGCATACAAAAATCCTGTAATGTGATTTACCTAAGGTTGCCTACTTAAACTGACTCACACTTAAATGTATTTAAGAGGATTTTAAACATTATTATAAAGAAACTTTATAGTCCAGTTGAAATCCAGCCTGGTATGCTAAATTATATTTTCGTTTGTTTGGTTTTTGAGTCAGGGTTTCCCTCTGTAGCCCCAGCTCACCTTAAACTCAGCATATTTCCTCTTCAGCCTCAAGTACTGCTTGATTACTACCATGCACACACTTCTATGTGTCTTGATGTTGTCATGGGCTTAAGCCACATCTTAACACAGAGCAGGCATAACAGTGGGGATTCATCCCAGAATCCCTTGGTGATACAATGTCTCTTCTACGTTGTCCTATTTTTGTTTAACCTATGCTTCCGTTCCTGATACTTTAATTCATCTCTGGAGTACTTACAATACTTGATCCAATGTAAATACTGCAGGCATACTCACCATAGTGTGTGGTTTAGAGAATAATTACCAAAACCAACCAACCAAACAGCAGTCTCCGTGTGTGTTTGGTAAGATTGCAGGGTTTTTTTTTTCTGAGTATTTTCAACTTACTGTTGGTTGAATCTATGTATGCAGAAACAGGGGCCACGTGTTAAATTAAACAATTGGCTACTGAAACACAAGCAGCCACATTGCCTCTCCTGGCTGTGCCCCGCCGCTAGCAAAGCTGCAAGGGAAGGGAGGAGAGGAAGAAGATTGCAGCAGCCGAGTGCATGATATTATCACGTCTGTGTGGGAGACGCATTCCTCAAGTGGCTCCCAGAAGGGGAAGTAGATTGCTCTCCATTCATTATCAGCGAAGTTCAAGTAATTGCACAGATGAAGAAGCTCCTATTGTCTGTAGAAATGTAGCCCTGGGGGGAAAATGACAGCACTGAAAGTCTTTGTGGTGGTCTCTTCTAGCTACTGCTGAGAGATTCTTTGACTATGCGGGTCTCACATGAGTTTGAGGGGAAAACAGGCTTCGGAGCTTTATTACAGAAGTGGGATGTCTTCACTGTTCGAGAAAACCATTGTGAAAATGCATGTGGGCGACACTGGAGATCCGGAGAAATCCTATGGCTGCTCAAGTGGACATGTCTGTCTCCTTACCAAATTCAGGAAACACAAAGCATTTACGTGATGGATTTTGGCCAGCTCACTTTTCAGCAAGATCATGAAAGACAAGCATGATGTAGTCACCTGCTGTCCGGGTCTCATCTCTGTTGCTGTGGTAAAGCATCCTGATGAAGGCAGCATAGGAGAAAAGAGTTCATTTTAGTTCACTGTTGCAGTTCACAGTCCATCGCTGCAGGGTGTTATGGGAGCAGGACCCTCAAATATCCAGACCCGTCATATCCACATCAAGAGCAAAGAAAAATTAATGCTCCCATGCTTAACATTCAATTCATTTTCTCTATTTTTATGCTGTTCAAGACCCAAGCCCAGGGGATGGTGCTGGCCACAATGGGAAGACCTTCCCTCTCAAATTAATGCAATCAAGACAGCCCTCTATAGCCCTGCCCATAGGCTGACCAGATGTGGATAATCCCACACTGAGACTGTCTTCTCAGGTGATTCTGGCTTATGCCAAGTTGACAAAACCAACCATCACACCTGCCTTTGAACAGCACCTTTGCGTGGCATCTTACTCCAATATAAACCATGTAGATGGTTCAGGGACCCAGCAAGTGTTTGGAATGAAGGGATCACAGTGGGCAAATTAGAAAACTGCATCCATTTGAAAGACGCACAGCAGCTCAGAAATTTCACGGGAGTTGCGGAGTGTTAGCGAAGAAGCTGATCTGGTCTTTAAATCTCTGTATTTCTTAAAGTAAGTTTGGAAATTTTTTTTGTTGTCATTTCACCAGTTTTATTGAACCATGTCTTCCTGTCCTCTCAACCGCACCCCCAAAGAAGCAAACTCTGTGGCCTAGACAAAACACCTGCGGGACCAAGGAATTCTGTGAGCCTCACAAGAAATGTTTGGGCTAGTTTACATCCTCACCCAGTCTTGCACCATTGCTGTTTCTTTTTGATCACCGCCAAGAGCCAGGAGGCTTGCTACCTCTCAAGCCATCCCACTAAATGATTAGGCAGGGGGTATCCATGCTCACAGGGAGATGTGTATGAAAACATCCAAATGTCCTAGCCTGGAATTCAAGACCCATCCACACAGCCCATTGTGGAACTCATCCCAAGAGTTATCCTCTGCTCCTCAGACTGGCCTGTCAACCATTCCAGAGTTTAGCATCTGATTTCTTAACCCCCAGGTTTTGCTTACACAGTACCCACGTCTAGAATGTTCTGCGGTTGCTCTTACATGTTATCAGCTCAAAGGCCTGTTGTTAAAACCTAACGAAGCCATCTTAGAAAAGGTGATGCAAGCTGTATATTTTGAAATATGGTCTAAACAGGACCTCAAGCCAACATGACTATTTGAACACTGCAAGTTACACACACGGGGGGCGATGTATCTAAAGAATACAAAATAAGATGAAATTTGCCTATGCCTTCAATCCTAACACACATATATACATACATGTATTATTCTCAATAAAGTGGCTGAAGATTAGATACATTGAAAGGTATAAGAAGGCGGGAAATGCTACAGCTGGTTTAGGAATTGGAAACGATCTCTGTGAACTACGGTTGATCTTTCTAGAGTTTCTCCTGCTGGGATTTCCAGAGAGGAATGTTAGGAGCTGGCAGAAGCATGGTGTAAATACATGTATTACTTTCCTCACCCCTACGACTGCAGACCTGATAGAACAATTGAGGAGACAAAGGACTTATGTTGGCCCACAGTTGGAGAGGTGGTGAAGGCGCGCAAGAATTCACTGCAGCAGGAACGCGTGGTCGGGACTCTTCACATCTGGGTAGAGGAGGAAGCCGGGAGCTCATGCTAGAAGTGGGGTTGAGTTATAATATTCAGAGCTCATCCACAGTGATCTAGTTCCTCTAAGGTAGGTCGTAGCTCCTGAAGGCTCTACAACCTCCCCTAAAGAGTCCAACCAGCTGAGGACCAACACGTGGGAACTATGGGCCACATTTGACTTTCCAACCATATCAAACTATTATTATCAGTCTCCCTAGAGTACATCACTAATGGAGCACTGAACTTTGACCACTGGAATATGGGCTCCATGGGACAGGATTGACATCTCTTATTCACCTTTAGATTCCTTATATCTACCACACTTAGCAGTATATGGTATTTATTAATAGAAGTATTGAAATGCTCAAACACCAAAGTCGCATTTACTATCAGAATCTTCCCTATTATACGTCTCTCAATACTTCTGATGAATTATATTGGTAAGCAGTTGGCAATCCCAGCTTCAAGATTTAAGAGTCCAGGCAAGGAAACAGATCAGTGCCTTGCTCAGCCATCCTCAGAGGAGTTTCCTCCTGCAGCAGATGGGAACACAAATACAGAGACCCACAGTCAGACGTTATGCAGAGTCAGAGACCTTGGAACGTTCAGCTGTGCCTAGTATGTCCCCATCAGATCCCTCCTTTCAAGACTCAGGCAACCCCGCAGAAGAGGAAGTGGGAAGAGTGTGAGCCGGAGTAAGTGGAGGACACCCGGGAAACAACCTACTCCTAAGACTACACGCCCAACAGTCAATGGCCAACAGAAAACAAACTCAGCAGTGTCCTTGGAACCTCATTGTCTCATAATGCTATGTCGGGGTCTTTTCCTTTCCTTTAAAAAAGTTATATATTAGTTTAATTTAATTTGTGTATATTTTTTGTTCTATCTTTTTATCCTGTAGGTCCTTGGCATATGTGTTCTGATTTCCAGTTTACTGTTTTTGTTTTGTTTTGTTTTGGTCTCCTGAGTGTGGGAATGAGTGTCTCTGCATGTATATCTTTCTTCCTGTGCCTTTTCTTGGGCTCTTTCCTTTAGTTGTTTTTGTTTGTTTTGTCCTTTTCTGGTGTGTTAGTTTTTATTTTATTAACCTTTAGAGGCCTATTTGTTTTCCAATGAGAGACAGAAAGGGGATGGATCCAAATGGGAGGAGAAACCGTAATCAGGATATGTTATGTGAAGGGGAAAAAAAAATCTATTTTCAATAAAAGGGTGGAAAAGCAAAGAAAGAGAAAACATTCTACTCCTGAAAGACAGGCTTCCAGTTCTAAGGACTTAGAGGACCTTTCCTATATGCCAAAGATGATTTATGATTTTGACTATGAGATGGAGGAGGGCCCAGTGAAGCCTCACAGGACAGTGGTCGGAAAGGACTGAGAAATAACAAGGCTTTGCACCTATGGGATCGGCAAGAAGGAATCCCACTTTGTGTGTGTGTGTGTGTGGGGGGGTAAGGGTGGGGTGGGAAAGCAGGGCTTCATAGCTTGTGGAGTTGGGGTGAGGCTATGATGTCTTAGAGCTCCATACAGAAAAGAGCATAAGCTTTGGAGATTAATAACATACATCAAATCTTTTCATTAAGTGGTAGATAGATTTTTTTTTTGCCAGTCTCTTTAGTTTCTCCATTATCGTTTTTTTTTTCTCTTGCAGGTGTTGCTTGGCTGATTATAAAGTTGTCTTATTATAAGCATTTGATTAATCTATGAGGCTAACACCAGGACAAGTTAAAAATGCTGCCTCAAACCTTTGAGAATGGTGGCACCATTAAGTAGAAGTGAAGACATCTATAAACAGGGACATGGGACAGTTTGGGTGGCTGGGACTGTGAACAGTTAACTATAGATAGAGTTGGGTATCCGAGTCAGAGAGATGGCCACCCTGTGGCTTGTTTGACATCTTCCAAAGACACATCAGAGACTATTTAAAAGACTAATGGGCACAGATAACTAACATCCTGGATGTTGGCAGAACAGTTGTCTATTTGAGAAACACCCAGACATCAGCATTTCTCTTTTTAATTTGTTCCTCCTAAGTTCACCACCTGACAGCTAATCCTGCTAATCCACCAGTAGCTAGTGAGGCCTTTTATCTCTGTATCTGGACTTTATTACTAACTGTGATTCCAGCCAAGACTATTTTATTTTATTTATTTATTTCCTCTCTCATCACTCTGGGCTTTGCCAGCTCCTTCAATAGCACCATCCTGGGGTGCTGTATGAGCCAGTTTGCCTCTGCTTATGTCTGAAAGGAAGCAAAGTGATATTGTGGATGCCACGGGCCCTTCCACATTTTTCAAAGCATATTTAGGGTAATTCCAACTCCCACTACTTTGCATTTGGGAGGCTCTGCACCTCTGAGCCATAGGAAAGCCATATTCTGTTTGCATAATGCCAGAAGGAACATTTTTTGCACTGCCATGATTGACAGTTTGCCATCAGTAAATTCCAGGCTATTGGACACAGAATCAGTGGGTCTCCCTCCCTCCTCAGTGTCCATTGACCTCTGGGAGCTTTAATAAGGCTGAGTGATTTGAGGAGTTGGGGAGTGATGAGCCCTTTCTAAGAGAGAAAAGCGAACGTCAGGAAACAGGAAAAGGTATCCTTGGCGAGACTACTAGGGGGGCGGCCGACTCAATTTACCCATTAGAAGCATTTCCTGTAATTAGTTGAAAATGGGTTTTGGCTCTATTAGTGTAGAACTAGATGAAAAAAATTGACAGACGTCTCAAAGCAAATGAAAGAAATGTACTTCAAGTACTCTCATTAGAGGGAAAATTGTCTATGAGACAAGGTTCAGCTCCAGACAAGACCCAGAGGAAGGGAATGTCTCCCGTGGTCTCCAGCCCCTCCCTGCTTTCTCCCAGGGGCTCACACACAGCAGCAAGACGGTGTTGGAGCAGGAGCCCAGGGCTGTCTGTACCAAGCCTCTTTTCCATCCTAGGGGAGATGCTGGCCATCTCTTCCCATCTGCATCTCATTTGAGGTCCCAGGGCTCTTCCGCTTGATGATGCTGGGGTTGTGCTGCAAGTGTGCTATGCCAGAAATATAGATGAGCACCTTTGTGCTATTTCCACATAGTGTCACAACATATTGGATAACAGTAAATTCAGAATGTTTAGTGGTTTCAATGAGAGCAATTTGTCATGTAATCCATCTACCATAGTAGCCTGACCAAGACAAATATGGGTTCTTTTATTCCATTTTTCATTAGTAATGTTAACCAATCTCACATGGCACATTGTAAATCAATCATTATCTATTATCTATCTAATGCATGTATATATATGTATGTATGTATGTATGTATGTATATATGTATGTATCTATATTCTATCTTCTATGTATGTGTGTATCTATCTATGCATGTATTTTTCTGTCTAGTATGTATGTATGTATCTGTCTATCTATCTTGTATGTATGTATGTATTTATCTATCTTCTATCTGTATGTATGTATGTATGTATGTATGTATGTATGTATCTATCTATCTATCTATCTGTCTATCTACCTATCTGAGAGTTACAGAATGAACACACATTAAAGAGGCTGCAGGAGAGGTCCAAGGTTTCATAAGCTGCTGTGTAGAGAGGATAAGAAAGCAGAGCACTATTCCCATTTTTCTGAGATAGCACCAGATAGATTTCCAAAGTGGTTGTACTAGTTTGCATTCCCACCAGCAATGAAGGAGTGTTCCTCTCTCCCCACATCCTCGCCAGCATGTGGTGTCGCTTGAATTTTTGATCTTAGCCATTCTGATGGGTGTAAGATGGAATCTCAGCGTTGTTTTGACTTGCATTTCCCTGATGATTAAGGAGGTTGAGCATTTCTTTAAGTGTTTCTCAGCCATTTGATATTCCTCTGTTGAGAATTCTCTGTTTAGTTCCATGCCCCATTTCTCGATTGGGTTATTTGGTTTGGTGGTATTTAATTTCTTGAGTTCTTTATATATTTTGGATATTAGACCTTTGTCAGATGTGGGGTTGGTGAAGATCTTTTCCCAGTCTGTAGACTGTCGCTTTGTACTCTTTACGGTGTCATCTGCCTTACAGAAGCTTTTCAGCCTCATGATGTCCCATTTATTAATTGTTGACATTAATGCCTGGGCTGTTGGTGTTCTGTTCAGGAAGTTGTCTCCTGTGCCAATATGTTCCAGGCTCTTCCCCACTTTTTCTTCTAAGTGATTTAGTGTCTCTGGTTTTATGTTGAGGTCTTTAAATTTGCTCAACCATGTTCATAGCAGCCCTATTCATAATAGCCAGAACATGGAAACAGCCTAAGTGTCCCTCAGTAGAAGAATGGATAAAGAAACTGTGGTACATATACACTATGGAATACTATTCAGCTATTAAAAACAAGGAATTCCCAAAATTTGTGGATAAATGGATTGAGCTAGAAATGATCATAATGAGTGAGTTAACTCAGAAGCAGAAAGACTCAAATGGTATATATTCACTTATATCTGCATATTAGCCCAACGGGCATGTCCCACGAAAGCCTTCACTTACCAGGAAACAGAGACAGAGGAGAGGACATTCTAGTGGGACTCTAGATGTGAGATTCATGAGAGAAAGGCAAAGTAGAAGGACCCAGAGGGTCCTAGGAGCCTACAAGTAGAACATTATGACAGGCAGATTTGGGCACAGGGGTCCCACTCAAACTAGGCACCAGACAAGGACAATACAGGCGGTAAACCTTAAACCCCTACCCAGATCTAGACAATGGACAGAACACTCTCCACAGTAAAGTGGAGAGTGGGATATTACGTTCTCACACACTCTGGTGCCTCACCTCTGACCATGTCCCCTGGATGGGGAGACCTGATGGCACTCAGAGGAAGGACAGCAGGTTACCAAGAAGAGACTTGATACCCTATGATCATATAGAGGGGGAGGTAATCCCCCTCAGGAACTGTCATAGGGGAGGGGAATAAGGGGAAAATGGGAGGGAGGGAAGAATGGGAGGATACAAGGGATGGGATAACCATTGAGATGTAACGAGAATAAATTAATAAAAAAGCTATTAAAAAAAAAAAAAAAAAAAAAGAAAGCAGAGCAGGGCTGGGAGGGAACAGCTGTCAGAGCTGCTGCAGCCAGGCTTGAGAGGCAGGCTTGAGAGGCAGGCTTGAGAGGCAGGCTTGAGAGGCGGGCTGCAGGGTTCAGCTTCTGGGTGACAGGCTGAAGCACACCGAGTGGGCCAGGAGCTGGAGACAGATCAGGAGCAAGAAAAGACAACTCAGGTCCAGGGCTTACAAACTTCTCCAATAAAATTAAGAGTCACAACTTGCTATCACAGGCACTGAGAGAGTAATTAAGTTGTACGAGAATATTGTGTGTATTCCTTCTGAGGATGGTATTTTATTGGTAGCCAGTTTTTTTGCTTATTTCATTTTTATGAGCACTGTTAGCACACAAACTTACATGTGACACTTTTATTTATAGACCCAAAGTTTAAGGAAAAGCTCCCTTTCCTTTAAGGCCCCTGTCCTGTTTCCCTCTTGCGTATACTATTCTATCTCAGTTCAGAAAGTAAGTGGGGTTTAGCTTGATCTGAGCCAGGCCCTCTTTTCCTAGCTACCTGACTATTTAAGAATCAACTATCTCCTGTCTTCCTCTCTTGTCTCTATCTAGTGCTTTCTCTCCTGCCTCGAGGCTGGGTTATGGCCTCCAGGCCCTTTCTCTTAATGAACTGCATTCTCTAAAAGGAATTATTTGTCAGCATTCCTCCTGAAGACAGAACATTGCTGTTCTCTTTATTATTACTTTTTAACACTGAAGTGTCATGACACGGTTTTCTCTGAGTTGAAACATACCATCCTGGAAGGAAGTTCACTTACACTCTGGAAGTTCTAGAGGGAAGCTCATTCAGAATCAGGAAAGCAACAAGTTACAAGTCTTAGGAAGTCCCTGAAGCAGACCAGATGTACATGGTACCACCTTCCTTAAGGTTATATAACCAGCAAGGCTTGCTAAGATAGGCAAGAGACTATCAAGATGCCAGTAAGTTGTGGAGAGAGCTCTAGGGCTCTGGCTATCATGAGTTCTCACTCATGCCAGGGAGGGCTTTTAGTCATGCCACTGCCTTTGAGGGGTTCCTGCTCCCATAAGTAACCCCCATAAACTTGGCTCAACGAGTTTGGACTTTAGTGGTATCATTACTTTGATCTGTCACTGGTTTCCTTATTTGAGATGAGTAACATTTGTGTCAACTCTTCCTAGGAAACGTCTCACACAACCTGGCGATGCTACATGAGCAAATATGTGTAGAGGCTCCAAGGCTGCATTAAAAAGCTCTCATGAGATTAGCACCATCCAGCTTTTAGGCATCCAGTCAACCTTGCCGGTGATCCAGATGTCACGAAGCAAAAACCAGCTGTCCACTCTGAACACTACACAACCACAGGTAATGATAAGAAATATATGTCATTTAATCGTATTAGTCCAAGGTCGAGATTGCGTGTTTTAAGTGGCTACTTGAACGGTCATAATGGCATTCGTAAACAATGAAGATGAGGAGGCGACACATTCTTGACTGGGGTTTCCTAAACAGCTCTTTCACTCATGAAGTTGATTCTGTTCCCAATTTCACTTAGATTAAGCGCTTGCACCTGCATTATAATAACAACACTGAAAACACAAGGACGTCCTAAAGCAGAGCATAAGGAAGGGTACACCAGGCACATGGCATACACGTGCCCATCAAGACACAAGTCAGGCAGCGAGCTGCCTCTCAGGCTTCCGACACACAAATGCTTCTCTGAATCAAATTGGTTTGTTAAAAATAAGTTGTCCACAGGCAGCACATTTCATGGGGACTTGGAGTACTGGCTGTGGGTCATGCCACGCCTATCAGGAGCTTTGAAGTTATAACATCAGTCACTTTTCTCACTGCTGTGGCTAAAAACCTCAGCAAAAGCAGCACAGGGAAAGAAGCGAAGGCTTATTTTGGCTCACAGTTGGAAGGCACATCACCCTGAAGAAGGCATGGCAGCAGGGACAGGAAACAGCCGGTCACACTGCATCTGCAGGTGGGAAGAAGGGAGAGGTGGATGTTGATGCTCAGCTCTCTGTTTCCTCTTCTATGCAGTTTGACACCCTAGGCCATGACATGATAGCACCAACATTTAAGGTGGCTCTTCCCAACTCATTAAACTAGCCTAGAAAAAGTCCTCACTGGCACCCCTGGAATTGTGTTCTATGGGGTCCTTAGTTAAGCCAGTCTGGATGGAAACAATGTTTAATTGTCATGGTTATGGGCTCTTTCTAGAAGGAAGACACACAGACAATAGTCCTTGTATGCTTATGACACTAAGTCACAGACCCAAGATGCCCATTCTTGAGCGGGCAGTCTCCAACCCAACAGAGTTACACTGTGGGTAAGGCCTTGCTCCTAGATATGCCTTCAAATCTGTTCTGACTTTACTGCTTAGGTCATGGTGCAGACGCATCTCTCTTCTTAAACTATGAGAGTTTGCAGTGTGGAGCGAAAATTGGGTGGAGCTGGCAGGCTTTTATACAGCTAAAGTATCAGAAGCAATTAGGCCCATCCTCTGCCTTCTTATTTGTCTGGTTTTTTTCATGGAACCTTAGCAATTTCACTCCATTTATTCAAATTACACTCCACAGATTTACAGAAGCATCCGCTTGCAAGGGGTAACTCATCTTCAGTCTGGAATCAGCTAAGAAAACTCTTTCCCAATCTTACTGATTGTAGAGTGCAACACGTAATTAAGTGTTTACCGGAAAAGCTAGCAAACAGGGCTGGTGTACGTGTGTGTGTATATGTGTGTGTGTGTGTGTGTGTGTGTGTGTGTGTGTGTGTGTATGCACATGTGAACATGTGCATGCAGATGTCAGAGCTGTTTCCATCACCATAGCAATGCCCAGTGAACCTTCTGGAATAAAGAGGGCGTTCCCAGGATCACTGATGTGAAATGATAAAGCGGTAGTGAACACTGAGTACAGAATCAATGGCATTGTTATGTCCAGAGCATCTGATACAGTATATCTCAGCTTGGCACTGTCCTTCTATAATTGTAATTCATTTTTCCTAAGATGCTCCAGCAGAGGGCCCCTGGCACCTGTTGAATTTACCCCGGGGCCATAAGTCTCAAGACTAGGTACATAATACTGGAGAACGCATCCAGGAAGCATTTAGGAAAACATAGTGTCATACGTTATAGCTCCATGTCCTCGGCCACGACACCCGGCTACCCCTTCTTCTAATGGACCACTATGAAATGACAGAAGAAAGACAATTCCAAACCGCGTGGTATAGCCATTTCTCCCTTGCAGAGTGTGATTTATAATCATCGGGGCCTCCATCCTATTGGGACTCTAGATGAGAGAAGCATGGGAGAATAGCAAAGTAGAAGGATCCAGAGGGTCCTAGAAACCTACAAGTAGAACATTATGATAGGCAGATTTGGGCCCAGGGGTCCCGCTCAAACTAAGGCACCAGCCAAGGACAATACAGGCGGTAAACCTTAAACCCCTACCCAGATCTAGACAATGGACAGGACATTCTCCACAGTTGAGTAGAGAGTGGGGTATGACTTTCTCATGAACTCTGGTGCCTCACATTTGACCACGTCCCCTGGAGAGGGAGACCTGGTGGCACTCAGAGGAAGGACAGCAGATTACCAAGAAGAGACTTGATACCCTATGAGCATATACAGGGGGAGGAAATCCCCCTGAGGAACAGTCATAGGGGAGGGGAATAAGGGGAAAATGGGAGGGAGGGAAGAATGGGAGGATACAAGGGATGGGATAACCATTGAGATGTAACAAGAATACATTAATAAAAAATTAAAAAAAATAATAATTGGGGCCTCGAGGGGAGAGAGCAGGGTGGAGTCACCAGTGTTCTAAGAGTTTTTGTTACTGAAAAATCTCACACATAACACTGGAGAGCCTCACGCTTTTCTTAGAGACGTTAAGGCTGAGCAAGGCTCAGCTGACATTGTTGGAGCCCTATATTTTCTCTTTCCCTTCATCTGTTTCCCTTTCCCTTTCCTCCCCTTCCCAGAACCCCCGTATTCAAGGTGAGCACTCTTTAATTGACCTATAGCCTAGCCTGTTTTTTTGTTTGTTTGTTTGTTTTGAGACAGGCTCTTACCCAAACTGACCTTACACTCATAGCTCTCCTAGGACCTGCTACCTCCCAAGTGCTGGGATTATAGGCATTCATTGCCACCCCACTGGCCTTTTCTCCACTTCTTGGTCTTCCTGTGGGGTAGTAGGTCAGGCTTTGGGAGGGCAGAGGGCTGATTTAGGCAAGCTTATCCATTTTGTTCCGAAGCAAGTGACATGACTATTCCATAATGTGTCGCCAAAATCAATCAATAGAATGTGGTCATAAGTGTGTGCAGAAGGGAACAGTGTGAGACTGCATCAACTGAATAGAGACAAGAGCCCCAATAACAAGCCTACTTTTGCTTTTCCATCTTCAGGATGCATGCGACCCAGGTAGTATTGAATAATTGACTCACTCTCAGGCAGGGGTGTGTGTGTGTGTGTGTAAGCATACGATTGGTGTAAAATCATATAACAATTACTTCCTAAGTCATCGCAACTAGCCACTTACTCTAGTAGGCATTTCCGTTTTTATAGTATGCAGTGGCCGCTCTTCCCCAGCCGTGTTTTCTCTTTACTTCCGTAGGAAGAAGCTAAGGCTCAGAAAAGCTAAGTGATGCACTTGGCCCTCTGGTGACTGCACGTGAGTGAGTGTGTCTCTGCATACCTGAGAATACGACTCAGGCGGTTCCCCCATGTCTCATAGCTGGGTTATAAATGGTGCCAGTCAGCTCAGCGCCTGGGATCTTGCAGCTTAGCAACACTTCCATTCTCACCTTGGACCATACAGTTATGGTTGTCGCGTTTCTGAAAATTTCAATTTGGGAGTTCATAAAAACTTTACAGAATGTTTGTTTATACCCCCTTAACTTTCCAGGGAGGTGTGTTCATGACCCCCCCAAGGAAGGCCAAAGAAGTGGGTAGTCTTTAGTAAAAACATGGGTACCAGCTTACCTCCCAATGATAGGCTTTCCTGGGGCCAGCTCTGTAGAATCAGGTGCTTCAGCTGATGAGTGTAGCACAGCAACCATCGCACCACCCCCTTTACGGAAACATCGCTGCGTGTAGATGCTGAGATTAAAGGAATCTGTCAACACACACAGAAAAACGGAGGCGCATTCTTGTAACTCAAGACCTTTGGCTTTCAGCAGCTCATGTTTTGCATAATCTCTCTGATTTGGAGGCATGTTTGATGAACTGATATGGTGATACAGACATATACTGAAAGTCTCTAGGGCTGTGACCTGCGTCATCACTTTTTAGGGCGTCCTATGACAAGGAGTATTGCATGCACAAGCAAGGTCCTTGGGCCCTCGTATCCATATTTGTAATAATTTTAGTACAAATAAATGCTATAGGCACATACCTGCACATACAGGCACACATTGTAACACCTTAAAAATGTTAGAAGGGGGACCTAGTAGGGGTTGGGAGATAGTTTAATTGGTTAAAGCGCTTGCCACAAGCACGAGGGCCTACATTTGATGCTATAATGCATATTAAAAGCCACATGTAGTAACATGTGCTTTTAATGCCAGCACTGGGGTGGCAGTGACAGGCAAGTCTTGGGGTTCATTGGCCAGCCAGACTAGCCTAAATATGAGCTACAGGTCCCAATGTGAGATCTGGTAAAACAAAAAACAAAAAACCAAAAACCAGAACAAAACAAACACAAGTGGATGGCTCAGGAGGAAAGGCACCTGAGTTGACTCTGGACTCCACATGTATATTTACACATGTACATATGTGCCCCCACATGTACCCTCATACACATGCATCCCTCAACACACACATACTGTCTTGGTTTCTCTCCTATCACTGTGATGAAACACTGACAGAAACAGCTTAAGGGAGAGAGGGTCTCCTCTACCTCACAGCTCCAGGTTGGGGGCCATCCTGGCAGGGAAGTCACATTGCATCCACACACAGGGACAGATGGCGGTGTATGAATGAGTGCCAGCACTCAGCTCCCTTCCTCCATTTAAACAGTCTACCATCTTAGTTGGGGAATGGTACCGCCCACAGAGGGTGGGTCTTCCCACCTCAGTTCCCAAAACAGCACGCAAAGGTGTGCCCAGCCTGTCTCCCAGATGAGCCTAGATCTGTCCCATTGGTAATTAACACTGACCGCTACAAGTGAACGCAAAGGTGACATAATAAAGTAACGACCGAGGGCTTTGTGTGGCTAGCTCACTATTCACAGCATAGAGCTGGATGAAGAAATGTGCTTTGAGCTGTTAAGTCACAAGGCCCAGAGCACAAAGCTCATGAGAGATGGAGCCACACCAGCAATGTGGTGGAACCGACAGCCAGGAGTCGGGTTCACCAACAGCCAGGAGTCGTGTTCACTTCCTAGTTACGGCTGACAAAGGTGAGAATTGCTGAGGTAGAGACTGAAGTGTCTCCTCCTCCTCTATGCTTGTAACACGTCCCAGTTATGTGAAATCAGGACCCCAATGGAACACTTGACAGACAGGGGATGTTCCATCCACTGCTTCATGGATGTGAACCAGTCTGTGGGATACTGTTGTGGTCAGCCTGTGAGGTCAAGTGAGTCCTGACTATTAAGGAGACAACAGTGAGCAACATGAAGTACCCCAGAGGGGCTTGGGAGTGCCAGCGAAATGAGAGACACGCACGAGGGATTATGAGAAAGGAGAAGCTATGTACTTAATTCTAGGAGTTGTAGAGGGGTTCTGGCACGGGGGAGTATTTTTCTTTGTCTTTTTGGGATTGGTGCAAAATGTTCTGAGGCTGAATTAGGGAGGAGATGGTTCCAGAATGCTTGGCTCAGAGACTGAAACCATGTGACGGGCAGAATGTCATCAACCCTGCTTGCGCAGATGCCAGTGTTTAGGGTGTGCTTGGAGCACAGAGAGGATGTGAATGAGTGAAGGAAAGAACTGGTCCCAGTCTGAATGGGGACTGATAACTGTCTGCGGTCACTTAATTACATTCTGTAAGCAAATAAATTTGATGACATGTAAATCATATTTTTATAAAAAATTTAAGCGATTAACCAGGAGCGTATCAAAGTTTTTGTTTAAGACAGAGTATCTGTCATTAGAGAAATATTTTGTTTTATGTGTGTGGGTATTCTGCCTGCGTGTATGTTTGTGTGCGGCATACATGCAGTGTCCATAGAAGCCAGAGGAGGCAATGAGACCCCCTAGAACTGGAGTTACGGGCCATTGTGAGCTGTTATGCAGGTGCTGGGAATGGAATCCTGGTCCTCTGAAAGGGGAGCCGGTGTCCTTAACCACTGAGCCCCCTGTCCAGCTCTTTATCTATCAGTTTAAACATCAGTAAAAGTTATCTGAGACTACACTCTTCTAAAACTAACTTGCAAACTGCTCCATTCTTTGGAAAGAAAATAGCACAAACCTTCATGGCTCAGAGATTTATGAAGTCACTGAAGTGAAAAGTTTTCACCCCACGAGCTGAAATTAAGAGAACTGTGGCTCACGGATGCTCTTAAACACATCTAGTTTTGTTTTGTTTTTTGTTTGTTTTTCTGTCAGCAGTTCCGAGTCTTTAGAACTCCTAGGGCATGTGATGGCGTGATTACTGTTGACAACTTCCTTCTGTAACAACTGTGATGTATCCAAGCCTAGCCCTGGAAAGGACCGGTGTTGCTATATATTAGTTACAAATTATCTGAGAGAAATGGGAGTTCAGAGTTTTTGAGGGTTATATATTAAAATAGCATTTCATATCTTACTGAAGAGCTTGGGAGGAACTGAAAGAAATACAGTTTGCTTGAATCCAGGTTCTAAATATTAAACTTTTCTTGGACAAATACTAACATGCCAGTAGAAAGGCTTAGTTGAAAAGAGATTTATCAGATCAGCACAAATTCTTTACAAGAATCCAGGAGGGGATTCAAGACAGGACTCACTGGGTAAAAAGCTTGCTGTGTACGAATGAGGACCAGAATTTGATCCCCAGCATCCACATACAAAAAAGAGGTATGGACATATCCTTCTGTAATCCCAGACCTGGGGGTGAGGAGCCAGGAGAATCCTCATGACTTGCTGTCTAGCTGAATCAATGCATTTCAAGCTCGGTGAGAAAAACCTCCATTAAACAACTGAGGGACATTTACCCTCTGCCTTACACACACACACACACACACACACGAGAGAGAGAGAGAGAGAGAGAGAGAGAGAGAGAGAGAGAGAGAGAGAGAGAGAGAGAGAGAGAGAACAGACAGACAGACAGACAGACAGACATGCATGCAGCAGGCAGAAGAGGGGGAGAATACAGATTAAGGATGACCTGACATTTCTGCCTTGAAGTCTCAGCTGAGATCCTTGGTCTGAACTTCCATAGAAAATAGAAACACAACAAGCCTGTTTTGGTCCTACAACATTTCATCTTTTGGTAAGTGGATCTTTTAAAGTTGACTCATTCACTCACTCACTCACTCATTCATTCATTAATTTATTCATATTGATTCATGCCTTCGTGAGTTTATGTGCACCAGGCATGTGCAGGTGCCCGCAGTGGCCAGAAGAGGGCATCAGATCCTCTGCAACTGAAGTCACAGGCATTGTGAGCTGCTGGTAGGATGCTGGGAACCCAATCTGCATCCTCAGCAGGGGCAGTGAGTCCTCTGAACCCCAGAATCATCCCTCTAGCTTCCAAGTGAATCCTTTTAACTCTCAGTTTTCCATTAGTAAAATGAGCATATTCTGGAAGTATGTCAGAGGATTATAGTGAAGGGTTTTTTTTCCTTTTAAAAACATTACTTATATAGAAAGTGCCCAGCTCAAACTCAGTGTCTCAAATTATTGGTTGTTAATAAAAGTAGCTGTGATGCCCATGATATCTTCTGTTGGGTTTATGGGATAAATTTTGTTAGAATGCTCAATTTGTTCCACTAGGAACAGAGAATGAGGACTGTGTTGAACAAACAGAAAGGAGGCAGAATAATAAACTACCGTAGGCCTGAGCTCAGGAGGGAGTCTTTGAGTCTCACTGTGTAGGCAAGAGGAGCTTGGAATTTGCAATGTAGGCCAGGCTGACTTCAAACTCAGTCTTCATGCCTCAGCCTTTTGCATGGCTGGATTACAGTTGTGAACCTGCTCCTTGTCTTTAGTGGATGTTCATGAATGATCAAAAAGTAGTTGAATCCTGTTTCATACAGTGCCTGCCCATCAGTCCGTTACCTCCAAATACTGCAGATTTCACCTTCCTGTGCATGCACCCTACTGTCTAAGAGTTATGGCTAAATCCATAAGACAGCATTGCTACACATATGTGGATTCCAGTGTTTGATGATGTGTGTGATTGGCGCATGGGAGGACCTTGGCAGGCCTTTATTGAGAGATGGGAGTGACCGAAAGTAGAGAGTGGTCCCGATTTGAAAAGGGACCAATAGTTGTCTGTGGTCAGCATCTCTGCCCTCACGGAGGCCCCTGACAACAATGTTTGGCAGTATTTGGAGTCTGTCTTCTGGAGCCCCAAGCTCAGATCTGTGGTTTCCTATCACTACACCCCAGTGTGAATCACTGCACTCCAGTGTGATTTACTTCATCATTCCATGGGCTTTGTGTCCTTGCCTGGAAAAGGGGCATTAATAAGTATTTGCTTTACCGAGGTGGTGGGAGGGCTGCACTCACTCATGTAAGTGCCTGCACACACTCACCACGTCCCTGAAAAAGAGGCCATCGTTGTCTCTCCCCCTACAATCCACACAACCTCTGCCTCTCACACTGGGGAAGAAACTATTACCTTTGATTTGAAGAAGATAATTGAAACCACTGAGGTGTGAATAATCTCCCATTCTAACCGCCCTCAGACTTTAGCCAAGAAGATACACGCTCTGACTTCTTCTGTTGTAGCAAGCTCACAGCATCAAGACAGTGGGATAAGGGTAAGCCATCATTAACACTGTAGACATTTAGAAGGTGAATTAAATTTGGGGGTCATTTACATAATGTTTTGTAGCTACGGGAAGTTGACATCCCTAGGTGAGTAGTGGAGTGACACTCTGGGCCAGACACAGTGCCTGTCATCTCTGGGTGCATAGGCAATGATTTGTTTCCTACGCTGGTTGCTAAACGCTTATCCCTTTCCTTCTGTAACCTAGACCAGAGGAGCTTGGGTGTGTTGTGTGATTCTGCCCTCTGCTGGCTGTTATTCATACTACAGCAAGGAGAACATCCCTTCCCCTACCTCGCCCAAACAACTAGAAAAACAAGGCCAACATCACACTGTAAGCAAGATGCTGTAGGGAGACCGTACTCTTGGGTGCTTTAGGGGTGTACATGCGGGAGTTTTCTGACAGCTGAGTGCCCGTATGAGAAGAAAAGCAATTTTATTTTAAAAAGCAGGGGTGAAGTAGAAAGGGTATTTGTGTTCTGAAAAATCTCCAAAATTTCAGGGATCTTGGGACAGCTACCAACCCATCCCCTTGATTAATTGCCGCTCTTCTGGGTGGCAAGTCATGAGCATAATTAAAAGGCATGTTTATGAGAATTCTAGTTTTCTGTTTTGGAAGCCCGTAAGCATTTATTTTATTGTATTGGTGTGTGTGTGTGTGTGTGTGTGTGTGTGTGTGTGTGTGTGTGTGTGTGTGTGTTGTGTATGTGGTGTGTGTGTGTATGTGTGTGTGTAGGTGTGTACCTGCTGCAGCGTGTATGTAAAGCTCAGTGGAAAACATTTAGAAGTCAGCTTTCTCCTTTCACTTTTATGGGGATTCCCGGGCTAGAAGTCAGGTGGTCAATCTAGCATGGGAGGTGTCTTTAACCCTCTGAACCATCTTGCTACACTAAGCCATGAGCAAAACAGTTCAAAAGGTCTGAATGAGTGTGTATAAAGAGTAAATAAAAGATTTGTAAGTGCATCAGCTTTAGGAGACAGATGGTGAAGGTAGGCCAGGCTTAAATTGGCATAGGGGTGTCATGATCCTGTCAAGGAAGAGGGGGGCAGTTCAGAATGGAGCCTGTAGTTCTGTTCTGTGACATTGATCTTGCTTTGATTCTTGCATTGATCCTTAGTGATTCTTGTCAGACTCCAGAGACCCACATGAACAGGGCAATGATTAATGTATAGACTTTATTATCTGTTCCATTGTAGTATTGATTCATATTGCCTTGTATACATAAAGTGCTCAATAGTGTAATAAATGTGTAGTTCATCAAAGATATGTTGATCATCTGAGTCATATCTACAGTTGACATTTGAGAAGTCCTTGATGCTTGTGAGTATACCCTTGCAGTGCATGTATGTGTGGATGTTGAGATAGTCTCATGTAGCCCATGTTGGGTTCTGGCTTGCTGTGTAGTCAAGATGAACTTAAACTTTTACCTCTACCTCTCAGGTGCTGAGGCTATGGTTGCACACCACACCTAGCATAGAGGAATATTTAAAGGCTGGACATTATCCACACATGAGTGACTGACTACAGAATTAAATAATTCCCCAGGGCAGGATATTACTGTATTTTTTGGACCATAAGATACACCCAGTTTTTAGAGCAGTAAAGCAAGAAAAACAGTAAATACAGAAATCAGACCATAAGGCACACCCTAATCCCCTCCCCACCCCCCTACCCATGCCGACTTTTGGAGGGGAAAGTATGTCTTATGGCCCGAAAAATGGTACATGTTCCACATTGTGCCTTGTGATGGTGAATGTCCTGTGGAAGTTTCTGGAAGTGAAATATTTGAATATATTCTCAGTGCAGTCTTTGGAGACAGGGTCTCCCTGTGTAACCAAGGTTGGGTCTTGAGTTATTGACCCTCTTGTCTTTAGAGTGCTGGGATGATGAGCGTGTGCCACCTCACTTTCTCCTTCTTGACATTTCTATTGGGAACTAACTCTGGCAGTTGTGTTGCTATATCAAAATATTAAACCAGCAGCCACAAGAATGCTTTTCTCCACACTACACATACCTTAGTGATCATGCACAGGGCACAGACAAACACTGGATGTTAGAGATGGTGACAGATCAACATAGAGTCATATTTGAACTTGAGGTTCTGGTTTTTTTTTTTTAATCCTTTTGAGCCTTTCTTTTGTACAAAGAAGTTTCTCTAATGAGGACTGAGAATTGCGCTAATCTATGGGATTTGATACCATGTGCACTTATAGCAGAATAAGTCCTCTCCTAGGGCCTGTGAGTTCCATAGCTGCTGGTTCTGGACCAGATTTCCAGCACCAGGCATGCATTTCCTCCTTTGGAGTGGGCATTAAATCCAAGCAGAGAGTGCTTGGTGACATCTACAGTATTCACTCCACTATTGCATCCGTGGGCATATCTTGTTATCGGGCCAGGAGAATATATGCATACATATGTATTCAATCTTCCTTTTGATCCTTTCACTCCAACACCTGCTATGGACTCTTCCTTCTTAGGGATTCCTGACTGCCTTCATTTCCCCCCGATCAACAGTAGTAGCAGTTCTGGGCCATTCCCAATGGTATGCTAAAAAAAAAAACCACACACACACAAAACTTTAATATTCAGCTTTACTCAGAAGTAAGGGAAGCACTTGTGTGCCTATTTTTATAGTTTTAAAAAACATCCCAGGCCTGGTCAGTTTCCAGCTACCAGACTGTGTCATTGAAAGTAAAGTTGGAATAGCTGGGCCCAGCCACTTTCGGCACACCCCGGAGGGCAGATAGGCACAGGCCACTTCTTTTTCCAAGGATTCTGAGACGTCAGGAAGCAGTCATGTTTCCCATTTATCTTTACTTTAGCCCCCTTGTCATCACCTTGAAAAGAATCAGTTTTCTTGTTGCTTCTTCTTTTTTTTTAAATAGACTTTTTTTTTTTTTTTTTTTTAAGATTTGCTTCTTATTTGAGACAAGGTTTTGCTACATGATCCAGGTTGGCCTGGAATTCATGATCTTCTGCCTCGGCCTCCTAAATACCAATATTGTAGGCAATCGTCATTATGTCTCATGAAAAGAAAACAGTTGTAAATTCAGGCGAAGTAAACAACAACAAAACCCCACTGTCACTGCCCCATCCTGGGGCTCTTTGGCATCTAGCTGTGGAGACTCTACTCCTCACCCACATATTCAACCTATGAGCTCCTGCATGCTGGCCAAGTGCTCTGCCGTTGACCTCTGTCCCCAGCAATGCTCCTTGTATTTGTAACTGAAGAGACTCCATATGCTCCACACTGACATACATGATGCTTTCCCTTGATTACTTGAGAACAGTGTTAACATGCAAACATAGTATTGTGGGAACAGCTGACATCTGCGTCTGTGGAAACAAAGATGGTTTCTCCAGCTTCTTTTCTGTTTAGATTGTGGGAGGCACAGCGAGTGTCAGATATCAGAGTCAGGCTGCTGTATGAAGAACTGCATTTTTAAATGCTAAAAAACACCAAGTCAGACCCATTAGCTTGACTAGCTACTGCTGTTCAATTATTATTGCTTTTCTAAAAGAAGTATTTTCCGAATATCTCTGTCTATATAAGGTTCTATTATACTTTGAGCCTCTATTTCTGTGAAGAAACACCGCCAAAAGCAAACGGTTACTTTGGCTTGTGGGTTACAATCCACCATTGAAGGAAGGTAAAGGCAAGAGCTCCAGGCAGGGGCTGAAGCAGAGGCCATAGAGGAACTCTGCTAACTGGCTTGCTGACTCGGTCTGCTTTCTTATTTACTTTATGGCCATCTGCCCCAAGGATTGATACCGCCCACAGTGGGCTGGGCCATCTCACACCAACTGTCAATCGAGAATTCCCCACAGGCCAATCTGATGGAGGTGGTCCCGCACTCCAGGTGCCCTTTCCCAAGGTATTTGTATTAAGTTGACAAAAACTAATCGGAACCAGTCCCTACTGTGTGCAGGGATGGCTGTGAGGTTGGCCACTGTGATGTGCTAGGCATAGCATATCTGGTCACCCAAGCTCCAGGTAAAGCCGTTTTCATCCCTACTACATGGTGTAGTCTGGTGTATGGAGCTAGTTTCATCACCATCCTATGAAGAAGGAAACAATGTTTAGGACCACATGCAGCTCTGCTTCTCGGTGCCAAGTCCCTCTTCTGAGTCCCTCTATGTTTCTCTCTTGAGACACCACAGAAGGGTGGCTCAGATGAAAAGACTTACCTATCCACACTGGAGGAGATTGGATGTCCTTTATTAGGGGCCAGTGTGGTCCATTTGTGTTGCAGCTTCCTTCCTATCTCACAGATAGCCACCTTGCTATACCCTTGAGCGGCTGGCTTTGGGAAGAGCCATAGGGTGCTGCCTAGCTCCTACTTTTCTTCCTCTTCTTTTTAGAACATTGATCCTATCAGATTAGGGCCTAAGTTTTAAGATTTTATGTGATTTTATTTACCTCCTGGTGTAGCTACTTTTCTGTTGGTGTGATAAAACTCCGGTAAAAATCAAGTTATGGGGGCAGAAAAAGAGTTCATTTTTAGCTCACATTCTAGAGGGGACAATGATCCATAATGGCAGAGAAAGCAAAACAGTGGAAACATGAGCCCAGCTTGGTAATTCAGAAGCAGAGCAACAACCTTTCATCTGTATGCAGGAATGGGGGGGCAGGGAGAGAGAGAGAGACAGAGGAGAGACACAGAGAGACACACAGAGAGAGACAGAGAGAGAGACAGAGAGGAGAGAGAGACAGAGACAGAGAGAGACAGAGAGGGGAGACAGAGAGCGACAGACAGAGGTCGAAAGAGACAGAGACACAGACATAGAGAGACAGACAAAGAGAGATAGGAAGACACACACAGAGACAGAAACAGAAAGACACACAGAGAGCCGGAGGGGGAGATGAGGGCAGGCTACAAACTCCCAGAGCCAACTCCCAGAGACATAGTCAGTCCCTCTAGTGAGGCTTCTTCTCTAAGACCTCCATAGCCTTCCCTCACAGCACCACCAACTGGAGACCAAGCGCTCAAACCCATGAGCCTATGAGGGACACTTCATCCTCAAACACAGCCGCTCCTAAAGATCCTGTTCCCAGCTAGGGCAACGCCTCAGATGCAGCCACACTGAGGGTTATGTTTCCTGTGCGGGGCTTTTGCAGGACACAGTCCTTCTCACAGAACTCTTTAACAATAAGTCTTTAAATTCCTTCTTCTCATCCATGGTTCCAACTTGATGTTTATCTGGGAGCATACACCAGACCCTCAGCCTATTGTCCCCCCATCACTGCTGATTCTAGTAAAAAGATTGGCAGGCTTTAATCTCACGTTGATGGGCAGAAATAAAAGTGATATGTACTTATTGCCATCCCCCCAATGCAGTATGGAAGATGTCAGACTGAAAAAGCCACTGGACCATGCAATTCAGTTTATGTGGTGTGCTGGAAAAGG
This sequence comes from Acomys minous, assembly GCF_964271855.1. Taxonomy (NCBI): domain Eukaryota; kingdom Metazoa; phylum Chordata; class Mammalia; order Rodentia; family Muridae; genus Acomys; species Acomys minous. The sequence continues at coordinate 14,337,585 of NC_140496.1, forward strand.
TTAGGCCATAGGCGAGGGAAATCGTGTGTGCGTGATCTCTTCATCTTTTCAGGGTTGAGATTAGAGCTGGAGGATGGATGGACCATAGTGGTGTCGGGGAAAAATTGATGAGTGTGATGGGTCTGGAATGCTACCGTGGAGGGGAGATGGGGAGAAGGGACTGTGGAGGGGGCTGTGAGTGTGGGACTGGGAGCGGAGGCGGGTGACTGTGCTCAGAATGTAAAGTGAGTAAATAAACTAATGGGAAATATTATGGCAGTTTTACCCAGGCCTCTCTGGGATCCCCGACACGCCCATGATATCATAAGTGACCTCCAAGCTCCACCCACCCGCTGGCCTTCCCGGAAGCCCTTTGTAAGACTTTAAATGAACCATTTATGTCTTCTAGTGGCCAATTGAGTAAATACAGTTTTTGTTTTCTATATCTTTATTAATTTTTGTATCCAGGCAATAGAAGTGGTGTGGAGGAATTCATTGTACAGCGGAAGGCTTATTGCATGCTGCTGCTATAGGGTCAGTGTTAGCTCATGCCCCGTGTGAAGAAGCCAGTTCCTATGTTCTCTCCAGCTGTGCCTACATCCAAGCAGTGTGCAGGAAGAGAATGTGATGGTACGCATCCTAAGCCATGGCCTCCTGACTAAATGTTGGCTGCTTTGTGTTAAATGTCAGTCTTCTATCAGTGACATGGTATGAGCTAGAATCTGATGCTTTTTAGTTAACAATGGTATCATGTTTAGATAAGCATATCAGAGAACCCAAGAGATGGCTCAGAGGTTAAGAGCACCATCTGCTCTTCCAGAGGTCTTGAGTTCAATTCCCAGCAACCACATGGTGGCTCACAACCATCTATAATGAGTTCTGGTGCCCTCTTCTGGCCTACAGATGTACATGCAGGCAGAACATTGTATTTGTAATAAAGAAAAGAAAAGAAAAGAACCCAAGTCAGACGTACACAGAAGGGGCTAGAGAGATGGCTCAGTGGTTAAGAGTCCTTACTTGTGGCTCCCCTAGAAGGCACAAGTTCAATTCTTAGCACCCACGTGGTAGCTAGCTCATAACGCTCTGCAACTCCAGCCTTAGAGGAGGGGATCTGGCGCCCTCCTCTGGCCTCCATGAGCACTGCGCCTACATGGCTTGTAGTAGATGTACAGGACATATATGCAAAACACAAACAAACAAACAACAGAACCACCCACTCATACATATAAAAATTAAGGGAAATGTATCCCTTTTTAAATAATTATTTTGTCAACAAGATGGGAATCACCTAGGAGACACACCTCTGGGGTTGTCTGTGAGGACATTTCTAGAAAGGCTTAACTTAACGGGATGGGAAAGGCCCATCTTGACTGTGAGTTAGTTATAAAAAAACAGAAAGCAAGCAACATGGCCCTTCTGTGCTTCCTGGGTGCTGGTGTAATGTGACCGACCACTTCCCATCCCGCCTGCATGCTCTCCCTGATATCATGAACCGTTCCTTCACATTGTGAGTCAAAGTAAAGCGCTGCTTTCTTAAGCTGCCTTCAGCAGGTGAGTTGTCATAGCAACGAGGCTAGTGACTGACGTAACACTGTACACACCTAACAGCGGGATTTCACACCCTACTGCAGAGTATCAGTTGTTCGCTATCAAGGTGGTGTGGCTGCTTGGGAACGGGTCAGAGCCAAAGCTCATCACCACGGGAAAGTATTGTGGTGCCCATCACTAGCCTGGGAAGAGATCAGAACTGAAAATCTCAAGTGTGGCTTCTGTGGAGACATGTATTACTTTCACATTGTAAAACTGAAGACCGCCAGGAGGTGGCGGCACACGCCTTTCATCCCAGGATACCGGAAAGAGGCAGGTGGATCTCTGAGTGCGAGGGCAGCCTGATCTACAGAGTGAGTTCCAGGACAGCCAGGGCTACAACAGAGATACCCTGTCTTAAACAAACAAACAAACAAACAAACAAACAAAGCACAAGTAAAAAACAACAACAACAAAAACCCAACCCCCCAATTAAACAGAATAAAATTGAATATTAATAATTTGGACCATTCTAAGCTATGGACCTTTTATAGTACTGAATAGAAGTCCCATATGTAACTGGCTTCTCTCCCATGATCTCGGAAGTACAGTTAACATCAAATGAAGTGAACTTGTCAAACCTCATTCAGCTACACATATATTTCTGAAACAATTGTTGGGGCTCATGGGTAGAATACATTGTCATAAGCCAGTCCCAGATAGAGTCACATACATTGCGGGCGTACAGTCCTGTTTGAAAGGAGAAAGTAGAGTGGGGAGCTTGGGAAGTTTTCAACAAATATCATCAGCTCTAGTCCTCCAGGCTGACCCAGAAGTAACTTACCAGCCCCCCCCCAAAATCTGTTTCCTATTATCTGTGTATGCACTGTCAACGGCTTCTATTTGTAAGGCTCGGCTGGGATCGGAAGGTGACTGCGGTCAGGCTCTGAAAGAGCAGTCTCAGGCCTTTTTTGAGTATCATCACTTTCTCGGGGACAGTGGAGAGTCAGGGCTAGCACGTGGCTGCCCGTGGGTGTTTCAGGGGCCCGCCTCTTCAGCTGAAGCAGCATGCAAAGTCACAAGATCTCCTTTTTCTTTCTAAACCCACAAGCATACAAAGCCTTCCACGGGTATAATTCTGGGAGAGTGGGAAAAAAAAAAAGAGATTTGTGGTCACATGGATACAACAATTAGAATAAACATTTATTTAGTGCTTTTTTCTTTTCTTTTTACATCATGTATTTATGGGATTCCAAAGCAAACTATGTGGAGACTGTTGAGCCCTGAGTTGCGAAGATGTCACTCATGTCACACACACCAAGTCCAAACATGCCAATGTGGTGTCCATTGCAACTTTGGGTTCTACTTATCACTAGAGTTTCTACTTATCACGGAGTGTCTAATCTTCAACTCCAAACGTGATGGAGATCGGTCATTGTTCTTGAATCCACAATGACCACCACCACAACAACAACGATGATAATGACCATGATTCTGCTTTCTCCCCTCCTACTCTATCTGCCCTGACTCCTCCTCCCCCTCCCCCTTCCTCCTTCTCTTCTTCGTCTTTGTCTAGAATATAAATATATATATATTTGAACCATGCTGAGTTTGGCTGACCTTTCATAACACACTGATCTCTAGATCCATCCCTTTTTCTGAAAATGACATAATTTGCTCCTCATAGCAGAACACTTGGAGTGATGCATTTTATGAAACTATCTCCTGGTCTCAAAGAGAGTGAACTTCCTAAGTTAATTCATAGCCTCCCTCCTCTCGTAAGTTTGTTCTCCTTTATGTACTTGTGTGTCAGGCTAATCATTTGCCAAAAAGGCCAGCAGGTTGAAAGTAACACACAATCACCATAAATATTGCAAATAAAAATGTGACTATAGCTTGATAATATATGTTTGCTATGCCGCGTCAGCTGAGGTCTGAAAAGTTACTTCCTACTTTGTAAAAGTCTGATAAAGGCTTCTGTAACATATCCCTGATTTATTTACCACATTAGATTTTCTGTGATGTCCAATAAATACAGAGCAAAACCCTTTGTTAGAGACAGGTACAACAAGTGGGTCACAGACTGAGGCTCACACAATAAGCAGATCACAGACAGGCAGTGACCACCACTCCACACAGATGGGAGCTCCAGGGAGAGGAGTAGTGAGTTCATATTTGGACTCTCTTTTGCTCAAACTGATGTAGGAGAAAAGTACTTCATTTTCATTCCCAATGGGACACTGATAAATTCTCCGAGGTTATCTTTAATGTGTTACTGACACACACGCTGCTCCATTGTGTGCATATACCACATTTCCCTTATTCATTCATCTGTTGCTGGACACTCAGGCTGATTACAAAACCTGGTTATCATGACTGGTTGAGTGCTGCATGCTCTTAAAGGAGTGGGTGTGATTTCCTTTTGGACTGGAGTGTGCGTAGGATGACTGGAGCTGGCTCTGTCACCTTAGATTATGAAGTGAGATCTATGTGTTAAAGACTAGGAAAAAAAGCAAAACAGAAAACATTTATTGTTTTGTTTTGTTTTTCCATTTGTTGGTTGGTTTCTGACTATGAGGCCATCACCCCAGCCCTCAGCCAGATAAGTGTACATGACAAGGAAAGCAGTATTTTACCCTGGTCATCCTGATGGCATTTCTCAGTCCCTTCCTTCCAGCCCTCACCACAATAATGAGCAGCATTTAAAACACTGCCCCGCAGCTGCTTCACGGAGGGAAAGTTCTACGTTGACCAGCGGATAACCTGCTGTGGTGGCTGATGCTGAGTGTCAGCTCTTGGGGATCTAGAATCACATGGAAGACAAATTTCTGGGCACGCCTGTCAGGGAATTTCTAGATTCGGTTACATGAAGTGGGAAGACATAAACTTAAATGTGGCCTGCTGCCCTGGGCTGACTGAAAAGAGGAAAAGTAGCCAGAGTACCAGCATGGTCTCCCTCTGCTTCCTGATGGGGGATACAAGGTCACCTGCTGCCTCATGCTTCTGCCACCATGGCTTCCTCACCATGAGGGACTGTGAGCCCCCCAGACTGGGAGCCAAAATAAATGCGTCTTTCCTTAAGTTGCCCTTGTCAGCTGTTTTGTCACCGCAGTAAGAGAAGTGGTTAGTTCACCCACAAATTTATCATTATTTTACAGTTATGAAAAGTAAGTTCAAAGTCATATATACTCCAAGTAGTGGGGCATGGATTGAATGTTGGCCCATCTGCCATCACAGCCATGTTCTTGTTTTAATAGGGTATCTTTAACTTATGCTTTGACAATTTCATACATGGAACAATGCATTTTCACCATATGTACCCCAGCTCTAGTCTCCCAACATCCCCAGGCATCCCGGGGACCCCCTATATATGTCCTTCTTTTTTGATTAATAATTAATTGAGTCCAATTATTACTGCCTATTGATTGATCTTGTTGAATTTATCTCATGCCTTTAACCATAGCTGCAGTGATGATTTCAGTTCTTAACCTCCGTAGAGCTCAGACAGTACAAACATTCCTCCAGAAGCCTGGGCCAAGCAGAGCCCACTGAGAATGGTAGCTGAGATCAAACCAAGACTGCCACGCTGTGATGGTAACTTCTCTCAGAAAATGCTCTTCAATGACTCAAGTGTGAAGCATCTGAATAATATGAATTACCTTTTCACTAAAATATGTATAGGCTCTTAATAGTTGAGGGCAGCTGGGGTGGTGGTGGTGCACACCTTTAATTTCAGCACTTGGGAGGCAGAGGTCGATCTTTGTGAGTTCGATGCCAGCCTGGACTACAGAGTGAGTTCCAGGATAGCCATAGCTGTTACACAGAGAAACTCTGTCTTGAAAAAACAAAACAACAACAACAACAAAAACCAATGTTGAAGGCAAGTAAATGCCTGCTCCACACTCTTTGAGCTTCTAAGGAGGGCTTGATGACTGGACTGGGGTGTTAATCAGCTTGAACACCTACAGGGGCATCTACTTCTGAGGAATCAGCTAGGGCAATGTGTTTAGAATACCTCTGGCCAACTTTCAGATGAACAGAAGGCTGGGGACCAGTCCTTCTCTCAAGCTCCTGGGGACAGGTGTGTTTGGTACTTCCAAATCTAACTTCCTGTGGTAACCTAGCAACTCAGTGTCTTGCTAGTTGAATATTGTTTCTGTCTCTATTTTGGAGCTGAACATTTAAAAGTCTCCTGTGAGTCTTTAAAGGCGGGGGCCAGCAACATCAAGTCACATGAAATAGAAAGATTCATCTGCATCCACGGCAACAGAAGTCTCCAAAGATTTCATCCTAAATCTTGTTAGGCTTTGATGGGTTATTTATCTATTCACACAATTGCTCACAAGCAAACATTTGATAAGTGCTATTTACCAAGAATGGGACTTGGGGCAAGTTGTTTCACGTCCATCTGTCCTCCATTTTGACAACACATCCCAGAGAAGGGCTCTGCACATTGTGAATGACTGAAAATGACAGCGGCAGTTACTGTCATTTGAACCCTGTATCATCACTATATTCAAAGGTCTATATATAAAAAAAACAGAGTTAGACAACACAAGCCAAGTAGCCTGTGGGCCCTTTGCTCACCTGGAAAGATGTAACTGATTATTTCTAGGATGCAAAATATGTATTTAGGCCCTGCTATTTTCTAGATATTTTGTTTGGTGTCGAGAATTAAGTTACTAAAAGCTGTTGAACAAAGTTGCTTTGTAATTGTACTTGAATCTTTAAAAAAAAAAAAACCACTCTTCCCACTTATTTCTCACTCTCTAAGTCTCAATATAGTGTCCAAGAGGCAAAATAGACTTTAGGAACCAGTAAATAAAGTGGCACTTAGTGCTCAAGCCTGTAATCCTAGCATTCATGAGACTGAGGCAGGAGGATCGTGGTGGGTTTGAGGTCAGTCAGGGCTACAGGAGAGGGAGGGAGGGCAGGAGGAAGAACGGAGGGGGACAAAGGGAAGGAAGGAAAGAGGAAAGGAAGGAAGGAAAAAAGGGAGGAAGGGAAGGAGGGAAGGAGGAAGGGAGAAAGGGAGAAAGAGAAGGAGAGAAGGGAAGGAGGTAGAGAAGGGAAGGAGGGAGGGAGTGAAGTATGTTTGTTTTATCTTATCTCATGATTCAGGATTAGAGAGGACTTAATTTACAGGACAACCCAGCTGAGAGGTGGTGGCTCTGGGTCCTTAGGAATTAGATGGCACCCCCACCTCTTTTATTCATGGGAAATGGTTTTTTTTTTTATTATCATACCTGTTGCTCACATACCTGAGAGAAGTATGACAACTTCAGCAGAGAGGAAGTGACCAGATGTGGGTCTAAGGAGCTGTGGCAAATCACAGCTTTCAGCTGTGAAGTTTTAGGCAAACCCCCAAGACAGCTCATTGCCCCTATTAGATCAGGAAAATAATTCTTATTGTTATGAAATCAGTGGCAGAGCCTGGCACCTGGTTATCTTTCATCTCTCTTCTTGTGCTTGATCCCATTGTGGTATATAATGGAAGAGGAGTGTGTTATAATTTTTGCATGCTATTTTGGTGTGTGTGTGTGTGTGTGTGTGTGTGTGTGTGTGTGTGTGTGTGTGTGTTGAGACAAGGTCTCAAGTGTCCTAGAATGATCCTGAAATCCTGATCCTCTTGCTTCCATTCATTTGTTGAGTGGGCGATTGCAAGTGTGCTACGCGCCATGCCTAGTTTATGCAAGGTGGGGTCAGACCTAGAGCTTCATCCAGGCTAGGCAAGAACCCCATCAGCTGAGCTACATCTCCAGCCTCTGCCTACTTCTTAGGTGTCTACGCTTTGTGCTGGCATATAGTAAGTCTCCAATGATACCTGGTCATTTAAAAATATGTATTGGACACAGGAAGAAGTGAGAAAGACATCTCAGATGGGAAAAATACACAAAGCAAGGAGCCTCGAGACAAGATCAAAAGTAGACCGTTTATTAGGCAGAGTCACAATTCTGTTCTTCACGTCTCAAACTATACTGAAGACACTGGTTTTCTGTTCTGTGGTTTGTTGGTTGAGATAGGATCTTACTCTCTTGTCCAGGCTTTCCTGGAACTCCTGGTAGCCCAAGATGGCATTAACCTTGCAGCAACTTTCCGCCTCCTCAGCCCAGACCAGGCCTTGGAATTGTAGCATTCTCACCCAGCCTACCAGCTATCCTTTAGGGGTTCAAAAGGCTGGAACTGAGGAAAGGCATACACATTCTCCTCAACCTACTACAAATTTTAACACAAGCCTGCTGGCTCTGGTTCCTTAACAATTGAACTTTATTATGAATTCATTAAACAAATGTATCTTCCTTACAGTCTGGCTATCCTAAACAGGAGGGAAAGGAGATTACGGAGAACAAGAATAAAACTTCTGGGTATCATCAGTTCTGCTGAGCAAGTCTCTTGGCAAGTCCTCTACCCAACAGAAGAAGCCGCACTACTCATGGCCCGAACCTATAGCCTTCTCCTCATGCTTGCTCCTGAATCCAGAACCACTGATCTCTCTTCCATTGTTGGTTGTTTTGTAATACAATAGCTTGGCCTGAGTCCCCCCCCCCCTTTCTTTAATCTCTGCCCCCGGTATCAGTGGGGTCTCAATGGAGCCAAGCCACCCAAGACTACTTTTACCTTGAGCCCAGTCTAAGACAAGGTCACATTCCTTCCACACAAGCTACCTGCAAATCTTATGAAAATGCAATCTGACTAGCAGGTCTGCGGTGGTCACTTAGACCTTATGTTTCTAGAATCTTCCCTATGATGTGAAGTTGCTGGTCCCAAAAAACTACAGTGTTTACACACAAAAACCTTATGGCAGATGTTTGTAAGAGTTTTGTAGATGCTTTGCCCCAAAAGTAAAAGACATCTACCTCGGTCATCTCATTCATCCTTCTCTTGTTTCTCACACAGGCGCGGAGATTCCTTGGTGGTGTATTTCATGGCTAGATAGCTCGCTTCCTGCTAGCATAGTTCAGTTATAGAGCTATGCTAGAGTTTACCAATAACTCACATCTATTCCTCCAAAGGACACTTGCTTACTACTAAGCCTTGGCAGTCAGAAACAAAACTGCTAGCCCTAGAGGGCCGTCCCTGAGCATAAGAGTGACCGTTAGTATTAGAGAGGCTGTGGGGGGCTGCAAGGCCCCCAAGGTCAGATTCGTTGACTGTTGGTCTTCCCTTTAAAACAAGGAGTTGGGGAGACTATCAGACTCTCCCCTGAGATTCCAGCCACACTCTCCTGTACCGTCTAGGCAGCTATATGTCTTCTCCCCCAGTCGCATTTGGCCTATAAGAAGGTGGAAAATTAACTGAGCCTGTCTCCTGAAGGCAAGTTGTTCCTCTGACTGGCCCTAAGGCCCTCCTTTTTCTTCCCCAGATTATTGGGGCTGTGTGTCTATGGTCTCATTGGTCTGATGGCTCAGGATAGGGACACAAGTGTCTATCTGTAGGAAATCTTCAACGCTGCTGGGACAGTTTTAGGTGCTCTCTGTATTTTGGATAACAAATGTTGATCAGATATATCTTTTGTAAGTACCTTTCCTCAGTCTGTGAGGAGCACATCCGCTCTCTTAAGTATGTCTTTCATAAAGCAGAAAATTTTAATTCAGTGACCCTCATCTTGATTTTTATTTCCTTGGCCAAACCTTCCATGCTGCAACTAAGGAGCTACCAACAAATGCAAGGTCATCTGGATTTTTTCTTCTAAGCTTCTAGACATGTAATCTAGAGTCATTTGTGTGTGTGTGTGTGTGTGTGTGTGTGTGTGTGTGTGTGTGAGAGAGAGAGAGAGAGAGAGAGAGAGAGAGAGAGAGAGAGAGAGAGAGGAGAGATAGACGTGGGTGGGAGAATGCTAATCTAAGTTCAAGCAAGATTCTGTTCTCTCTTCTGCCACATGGGTCTTGAAGGTAAAACTCAGGTGGTCAACCTTGGTGGCAGGCACCTTTACCTTATGAGCCATTTCTGCTGGCCCATATTAATTTACTTCCAACATGCCATTTTAAGCAGCAAGAGGAAAAAGAACATGAGACCAAAAGGCCAAGACTTCTCTAACTGTTATCCTCCTGGCTCGTGGAGAATCTACTTCTAGGCTAACCCTCCCAGATTATGGCCATCCTACTTTCTGATGTCAAAAATACCTGCTTTAATGAATTTTGGGTGATTTCAGGTAATGATTTTTTTGGTTTTCTTAATAAATATTATTTTTAGAAAAATCTACACACAATGAGTGAGGGCACTTCATATGGCACTACAGCTTTTTATTCTATATTTTTTTGTTTGTTTTTTGAGACAGGGTTTCTCTGTTTAGCTGTGGCTGTCCTGGACTCACTTTGTAGACCATACTGGCCTTGAACACACAGAGATCCACCTCCCTCTGCCTCCCAGAGCACTAGGATTACCGGCATGTGCCACCATGCCTGGCTTATTCTGTACGTTTTAAATGGTTGTTCTGTGACATTTAAAAGCACAGGCTGGATGCCTTTTTCACCTGAGTGTTTAGAAATCTACAATCAAATCCACTAGGGGGAGACATTTAGTAGTGTTAAGACTTGTTGGACCAGCAAGGATTGTTTTCCTTTGCAGAAGTGAAATTGTTCATAAACAAGAGATTGTTAGCAGAGGTCAAATATCCACGTGCTTGGTGGCTTGCTGCAGATTTGGGAAGGTTTTTCTACATAGGTGTTAAGGGATGTTCTACGGGACTGTGGTGGCCTTGGATTCCAGTGGGTGTAGCCTAGACTGTGAGCCTGTTGGGTGTTTCCTAACAGCTGTATAGGTTTATTCAAAACCACTCAGCCCTATTCCCAGGGTGCACAGAAGAAAGAGATATTTAGGAAGTTTCTCTGGGCTCCCAAGTGCCTCTGGGATGCAGCCGACCTAGCAGGGCTGGGAACCAGACCCCCTGAGATGCTGAGGGATGTGTCTGAGCCAAGCCAATGTGAGGCTTATATGGAAGAATGAATTACAATGATATGTAGAATGTTAACATGCCAGAGTGAAACCCAAGCTTTTTCTACGCAAACAAAATGTAATTAAACATAAATTAAAATAAATTAGCATATATGATAATATTCAAACAATGTCTTATTGAAATAAAAGGCAATACTATTAAAATCTAACCAGATACAGGGGCCTCCTGCAGGATTTGAACCTGAGACCTGCTCTCTAGGGAACACAGGGATTTTCATGTGCCATGGAGAGGTGTTCAAGGAGATGCTCATGGCTGCATGTGAGTTTTTTTTTTCTCCTTGTTAAAATAATGAAGAGGCCTGAAAGGGAACAGCTGTTTATCTATTGACTCAGTTATTATTTATTTAATTTATGCATGCACATGAGTGCATATGCACACGCGCATGCGTGTGTGTGTGTGTGTGTGTGTGTGTGCGCGAGCGTGCATGCGCGTGTGTTTGCACATGCCACTGAAGAGATCAGAGGACAACTTTCAGGAGTCAGTTCTCTCCTATTACCATGTGGGTCCAGGTCATCAGACTTGGAGACAATCACCTTTATTGAGTGAACCATCTCATTGTACAGCAAGTCTTTTATTTAATGCACTGTGAGTGAGCAGGCATGCATGTCGTTATTCCCCTGTTACAGAGCACTAATCTTGGGGCAAAACAACTGCCATCTAATAAGAGCAGGTGTGTCTGCTTGGCAAGGATTGTCACAGCTGGGCTTGCTGACTGTTGACATTTTTCTTCTCCTAGAAGGAGGAGACAGAGTGAGTCATTGGACCCTCATCTGTGTATCTAGCTCCTCTCCCTGGATAGTTGTACAAAATTCTGCCCTAACTACACATGGCCTTAGGGGTTGCGAGAAGAGTTAGAGTATTGGCTGGGGGAACATGAGAAGAAGGGGTTCCAACTATGTGGCTATAGGGAAGCCATCATTCGTGCCCTGTGAAGTGCAGCTGGTTTGGGGTCCCCCACAGTCATGTAAACAACCTCTCGCCCATACTCTGCAATTAAACTTAATAAACTCATTGTTTCCTTGGGAGGAACTTTGCTTTGTCAGTGGAACCTTAGAAAGAAGGGTAAATGTTGCCTACTCCCCCTTTTCCCTCAGGGAGGAAAGTTCTCAAAACATCATCCAAGTCCACCCTACATACCACGAGTGGGATTCTTCTAACACTTGTGTTAACATGTGGACACCACCTTCCAGCAAGCTCTCCCTTCTTATGCCAAGGGAAAGGAAAACATGGCTGTATCCCAAAAGATGCCTTGCCACCTGAATAGCAGGCTGAATTTCCCTATTCATTTATTTTGAGGCAGGACCTCTGATAGATCAGACTAGCCTTGGATAACCCTGAACTCCTGATTCTATATCCTCTACTTCCTGAGTGCTGGGATCATATGTTGAGGCCACCACACCCAGTTTATGCAGTGTTGGAGATTGAGCTTCTGTGTGGGCTACCAACTGAGCTGCATCTTGAGCAGTGTCTTTCTCCGTTTTAATGTCAACCAATAAGAGTGTGTCTCCAGGAGCTCTGAACCTTCCCTTCCCAGCATGCCACTGTCTTATCATTTTTGTGGTCTGTTTCTTGCTTCACAGCTTAAATGGCACTGTGTTGGTAGCGTACATTCTTGCTGGCTGATGTGTCTTGCCCTAGGATACCTGCTATCATCTGGCTTCTCCCTCTGAAGGCTCAGCTCACTGTTGACATAAACACAACTTTTCCACAGCTTCTGTGCTATACTGTGATTCAAGGATTGTGATTCCTCTAAATCAAGGTTCCCAAGGTCCCAAACTTGTCCATGAGGTCATGCAAATTGTAAGTGGCTGAGCTGGGACATAGATTGAGTTATCTGGTTTCTGAAGTCAGGGTTATCATCACATGGGTCATCTTGTCCACAGACAGAAGTCGAACCCTTGATCTTTGGTAAAAAGGGTGTTATACTGGCATTAACAACCCAAGTGCGTCTAACATTTCCAAGGAGCTAAGCTGACTGTTCGTTTGGCTAGTCAGTAGTTGCCAAGCATTCAGTAAAGCAAGATATTGTCTGAGTTGAAATAAAGAGCGCATCTTAACTGGATTCACATACTGTGGGTAGATACTTGAGTGGTAGGCTGGCTGCTGGTGGGGCTGGATTTGATACCCAGCTCTACCTCTGTAGCTTATCTCTATTCCTGGGTACAATCTTCCATTCTTGGGCAGATCTTCCCTACTTGTCAGTAGAGATGCTCTATGGTAGAACCTTTTGCTCCCAGACATTGGCACAAAGACTATTCTTTTGATGGTTGTATCTATCCAAGGTCTGGAACTGAATCTCACATGACCTAGTTTGGGTCATGCGAACCAGTCATCGTGGTCAGGAGACTAGGTTTGTACTGATTGGGTCAATGTTTATGATGGCCTTGGAGATTCATGTATGAGGGACCTTGCGGTCACTAAGTTTACTCAAGAGGACTATGGACAAAAGTCCACTTCTCCTTTCATCCTTTAGTGACTTGGCATTCTTAACAGCCAGAGCTGCCAGCCCGGTACCTTCCTGGTGTCCTGGGATTAAAGAACTATGAGAGGAATTTGTTTTGCTGAGTAAGTTTGAGGAATTTGAGCCATGAAGTTACGGGAGAGAAGGAAAACAGATCCAGCAGCCCCATGCCCTGTGGCCTAGACAACATTTCTCCAGTTCAAGATGCCCTCTAAGTTGGAATCACGGTTATCCCGATGGCCATGTGTGGTCCAGGAAGTGGGACGCCTGACTTTAGAAAGCCAGACACATCACGGAGGTGATCTTTAATAGAACTCTTTGTTGAACAATGATTTTTTTTACCCCAGAATGTGATCACAGCTGTTTTATTTTAGCAAATGTAGCAATCCAGGCGATTAAAGCCATATTCCTTTGTGGCTATTTATTTTCACAAAGTAGTTCTCAGTGTATTGTCATGAAAGAATTCTTTGAGACTTGCAAAGCTAAAACAGAATGTTACTTCCTCCCCATTCCCCTTCTAAAACAGTCACATCTGCTTTTTCAAGCTATCTTTATTGTGTTGATGTCCAAGGATGTCAACTTGTAGTCCTGAGGATGTGAATTCCACTGGGAGAAGTGAGGTTTATTATCCAGTCTGTTAAAAAAGAATTATGGTAGATCACAAAGCCAGAAGGAGGAAAGGTACCATTTCATTTAGCAGCAGCAGAACATCACAAAACTAGTGTGGACAGCCAGCAAGATGGTTCAGTGGGTCAAGATGCTTGCTGACAAGCCTGAAATCTTAAGTTCTAGTCCCAGTTCCCCTGAATGGCATGACTGAAGGAGAAAACCAACTCCCTCAAGTTGCTCTCTTACTCTACACGTACTCTGTGGCACCTAGACTGCCCCCACCACAAGCAATAAGTCCTTGCAATAAAAATAAAATATAGTTTCAACAGAAAGTTAATATGGAGGTATTATATTATCATAAAATTAATTCAATGTTTCTTGGTTATAAAATTTTATATTAAGAAAGGATTTAATGTCTCTGATCCCCTGACTTATTTTCCCTATGATTATAGATTGTGCAATGGGTTTACTCACTTTTTCAACAAATATTTATTGTGCTATTTGTGTGTAGATGGACACGACTTTTGTGTTGTTTGTATTGTTTTTGGAAATAAAGACAAGGGGGCAATCCCCTAATAAAAAGAATGGAGGAAGGGAAGGCTGTCATATGTGCTAGGAAGGACTAAGGAAGAAACTGAGAACTGAGAAAGTGATTGTCTTAGTTAAAATGGGAGCTGTGATGCTTCCTTTTGAAAACTGAAAGGAAAAGATGATTCTTTTTTAAAAAAAATAAGGGCTTATTATATTTTTAATTGTGCTCAGGTGAGTGTGTGTGTGTGTGTGTGTGTGTGTGTGTGTGTGTATGTGTGTGTGTGTGTGATGGGGATATGTACTTATATACTTCTTCTCAGAGAAGGGGAGGCCCCCAATGGGTACCAACCTACCCTAGACCTCAAGTCACAGCAGGTCTAAGCACATCCTCTCCCACTAAGGCCACATAGTGCAGCCCAGTTAGAGGAAAGGGACTCAGAAACAGACGACAGAGTCAGAGACAGTCTTTACTCCCATTGTTAGGGGACCCACATATTGACCAAACTGCACATCTACTACATATGTGTATGGGTTCTAGGTCCAGCCCACGCATGCTTTTTGGTTGGTAGTTCAGTCTCTGTGAGCCCTCATGGGCCCAGGTTAGTTGACTCTGTAGGTATTCTTGTGGTGTCCTTGACCGCTCCAGCTCCCTCAGTTCTTTCTCCCACTCTTCTACAAGATTCCCCCAAGCCAGGCCTGTTGTTTGGCTGTAGGTTTCTGAGTCTGTTTAAAGGAAATATTCTTATGTTCATGTGAATAGGGGGAGAGAGTCTTCTAAGCAGAAGAAAGTGCTCTCACACAGGCTCGGGGTCAGGAGGATCTTGGCATGTTAGCAGATCTATAGCTCAGTGTGAAGCACTGAAACAGAACCCAGTGGACATATGGATATCTTAAGTCATTCTTGATAATCTGTGTGTATCAGAGGAGCAACCTGATTCGTTTTAGGAAATAGACAGAGGGAAAGTGAGCAGAGATAGACTCCCCCCCTCTCCCTCTTCCTCCCTCCTCTACTCCTCCCCCTCCTCCTTTTTTCTGATCTGGTGAAGCAAGTGTGGGTGACACATGAATGTTATGGTTGAAATACGATCTCCTATTGTACCTGAAATTACACTAGCATAGTCACAGCTACTTCTTGAGGACAAGGCAGAGCTGAAGAGCAGGGCTCAGAGGTTAAGGGAGGGGAATAGGGCAGAAGAGGGATGGCAGGTGGGAATAGGAAGATAAGAGAGAAGGAATAACAATTGAGATATCATGTGAATAAATTATAATAAATAAAAAATTATATATGTATATATATATAAAGGTGGCAGCTGTTGTGTAGCTTGGCCTTGTGGGACTTTTAACAGTGGGGGCGGGGACTGTATCTGACTCTTTTGACTGCTTTTGGGACCCTTTCCCCTATTACTGGGTTGCCTTGTCTAGTCTCAATATAAGGAGAGGTGTCTAGTTTTACTGCAATTTGATATGCCATGCTTGGTTGATATCCATGGGAGGCCTGGCCTTTTCTGAAGAGAAACAGAAAAAAAAAAAAAAAGAGTGAGTTGGTGTGCAAAAGGGAGGGAGAGGAACAGGAATGTTAAGAAACAAACAAACAAACAAACAGAAACAAACAAGATGGCAGCATACTAAGACAGTGATTTAGTGCCAGTTAAGCAGCAATGAGCATAAACCCAACAAGCAAAGCTCATGGGGGCAGAAGCCACCAGGAGGCTGGAGAAATGACTTCAGCCTAAACCATGCAGGCTATAAGTAAGAGCCATTCCGAGGAAGCGTTGACAGCTCTACCTCACCTCCACTTGACCTATCAAGTTCCTTTGTGCTTATCATTAAACGGGGGTGGGGGGGGAGAGGGGGTATCTGATTTTCACACCCAGCTTCCTCTGTGTGGAAGGAAAGCAACAAAGGACTTCCGCTCTTGCCCCTTCCTAGGAGTTGGGCTGAGGAATGAAGAAGCAATCCTGGCAGTGGCTACAGTGGGGATCAGAAAACAGGAGGAGGGGGAGGAGTAGAGGAGGGAGGAAGAGGGAGAGGGGGGGCAGTCTATCTCTGCTCACTTTCCGTCTGTCTATTCCCTAAAACGAATCAGGTTGCTCCTCTGATACACACAGATTATCAAGAATGACTTAAGATATCCCTATGTCCACTGGGTTCTGTTTCAGGGAGCACCTGTCCATACACGGCCCCATGATGGTAACATGGAAGTTTACTGTGAGTAGCACACCAACTGTCACCTCAAGTAGCTTAGTCACATTAGGAATCACATCACGTAAGGGTTGTGGTCACTGAAAGCAAGGACAGATTATTTTCTGGAGGGAGGACTCTGGAGTGACTTTCTGAAGGGAGAAATTAAATCAGGTTCAGAATTATTGATGAGACTTAGTGATGAGATTTGGGTGACAGGTGGGAGAGCTGGAAGGACTCTTGGGCAGTCAGAATATTGTCACCAAGCAGGAAGAACTTGTTATTGCTGCATATATGTGTTGCCTGGGTTGGGAGGTCCAATTCAAACTGAGCAGTCAAGATTCATCCACAGAGGGGCTGAAGGACATGGCCAAAATGAGAGCCTGGGAACAGGAACAGCAAAGGCTTGGTGGATGAATATGACCCAAAAGGGACCACACTTAGAAAAATGACAGCCCAGGGAAGAGAAGGTAAACCTGAGGGTAAAATACTTTTTGAAAGTCACTAGCATGAGATAAGTTTGGAAATATTGGTAGGAATCATGCACACAAAAATTCTTAAATGCTGAATGTTTTGTTTTGTGTCAACACTACCTTTCCCACTTTTTGTTTTCCAGTAATTGAACTGTGAACAAGAACTCCCATAGAACATGATGAGGAAGTTATTGTAGTCCTTTTAAGATGGCATTACTTAGCCTTTGAAGAAGGTAATTGAGAGGTTTGATGGCAGGGCTTGAGAGATGGCTCAGTAGTTAAGGGCACTTACTACTCTTACAGAGGACCTGGGTTTGGTTCCCAGTGCTCACATCAGGCAGTGCATCATGGGCTGCACATATACCTACAGGAAGTCTGTGGTCCTCTGGCCTCTTCAGTATATATATATGCTAATGCAGGTGCACATACGTGCACATAGATAAAAGCAGTAAATTATTAGCAAGCAAGGTTCAGCCGTACCTGCATAGTACATACATTGCCGTGTTGGGATTCAAATCCAGGTAGCATAATAGACACTGAGTAAGAGGGTGACGGAGAGATTAGGATCGAGATTCATAATGGCTGTGTGATTTTAAAATAGGGGAACAAAGTTAATGTTGGGGGGAAGTTCAGAAAGTACAGGGGAGGAATGGCCAGACACAAGAGACATGGGACATCTTGGAGAATGGCAAGAGGTTCTACCTGCTTGCTTGGTGAGGATAAAAGCAAAGATAATGTGAGAAGACGAAGAGATGTCACAAGGTGGAGTGTGCAAAACACTGAGGTCTTCATTTCCTTCTGCCTGTGGTTGAGGCAGGGCTCGAAGTTGCTGCGCTATATATTTTAGGGAAATCATCCAGATAATCTGGTAGAAAATAGACCATTAAAGACAAAAGTAGAGGTAGAGCATGCGGTTACTGACATTGGGCAATAGAACATGGTAGGTACTTTGTGAACTATATAATTTGTTTTCTTCTAGGTGTTTGAGTTGGGAAAAAAAGTATGTGTTTCTCTAAATTTTGTGTGCACATGAGAAGATCTTCAAGTTATTGCAGAGTATAGTTCAGTTGTTTCCAGATCTCTGAAACAAACAAACAAACAAACAAACAAAAACTTAACATACTATTGGCTCCTACATATAGAAACTTCCATACAGCATGGTTTGCCCCACTGTAGAATGTGAGAGGTGAGCTTTATAATACACCAAAGAAAGTTGAAAGCACAGGGCCATGAAGAAAGGAAGTCCGTTTCTCAGAAGACTATTTTATTAAAAAAAAAAATTGACCCAGAGGTAGAAGAGCTTGGTGGGAGAGCGTGTAGCAAACGGAGAAAACAGACTCAAGTTCATAAGCGCTGTGGTTACAGGCAGGAGCTGAGTCAGGTGCAGGGGAGCTGAGGACAGTGGGCACACACCACACACATCTTCAGAGGCAGCTGGATCCATCTCACCCTAGACTCAGGCAATGGACATGACCCACACTAAGGAGCCTGCTCAGCACCAGGCAAGGGGCTAAGCCAATTTGGAAACTTCTGATGCTCTTAGAGTAATTGCCAATCAATTGGCCAAAGGGAGACTGCTGCCAATGGTGAAGTCATCCCCCAGTTTTCTTTCCTTACCCAGATTCCACAGCAAAAGGAAATCAGTGAAATTCAAGCAGCACATTGGGCTCCTTGAGCAAGACATGGATGGTGGTAAATGAACACCAACTTACACCCCTTCACCCCTTTCAGAAACCCTTGGCATGAATGCAATCCAGCTCTCTGTCCCCAGTTGAACCCCCTGTTCCACTGCTCTTCCAGGCCTGGGGCCAAGAATCAGGTTTTCAAGAACGTTGACTTGAGGCTCCTTTGGAGTCACTTGGTTCTTGTATAGCTTAATGAACAGAAGCTACAAGGAGGTATACCATAACTCAGAATTCAAAAGCACACTGCAGTAAGTATGCCTGCTTGACAACTCGGTGGTTTCTTTGGGAGAGAACAAGAGTCATGATAATAATGAAATAAGATTAATATTTATTGAATAGATGTAAGGTTCCAGGTACTAGGCTAAGTTCTTTATGTAAATTATTTTTTGACATTGGTCTTCTTTTCCAGATGAAGAAACTAAGGCTAGAGGATCTAAGTCTGTGTCCTAAGGCCACAGAATTATTTTATACCGTCTGTGGGGTTGGGCAGTTGGTAAACAGAGACAGGATGTTTGAAAGAATAAACTTGACTGAGTTTTAGAAATGTTACTAAAAAGCTATCAGGCACCACACGGACCAGTACAACGAAGACCAATATAATCTAGGTTATGGTAGGTAGATCTTTCCAGACAAATAGGAAAAATTCATCAGATGCGTTATACCTTATTAAATACTTAGAGACTGGGCATGCAGTTCAGTTGGTAGAGTACTTGCCTGGCATACATGAAGCTCTGGGCTCAGTGTCCAGCACTGCACGAACTATATGTGGTAGAGCATGCTGCTGTTTCAACACGGGAGCTCAAGGCCAATCTTAGCTATATAGTGAGATCAAGGCCAGCCTGGGTTACCCAAGACTCTGTTTTAAACATAAACAAGAAAAAAAAACAGTAAAATTAAGTATTTCTAAAACCTATGGTGGGAGTATTTGGTGTCACCATCAATAGTAAAAGATTGTAAAAGGTTTCCTGCATCGACAGATCATATATGAAGGACCTGGAGACGGATGAGGGATGAAGTGATATTATAAGCTATATAACTTATATTTTATTCATCAGGGTATGATGGTTTCAATAGTGCTTTGCATGTGAGGATGATCTGAAAGTGTTGTAAGTTATCCACTAGCTAGAAATGAAGAGACCCAGCATGCTAGCTTTCTGTAATTCTAACTAAGCACCAAAGGCGGTTAACTTAGAAGAAAGCCAGACTCATGGTTTTGGTTCATGGTCATGTATGCCACCATTTATGGCCCTGTGGTAAGGAAGTACACCATGGTGCAAAGGCATGCTGAGGGAAGATGCTCACCTAATGGTGCCCAAGAAGGAGAAGGAGAGGGAGAAAGACTGGAGACGAGGTATGGCAAGAAGGAGCAGGCCCAGACACTGTCTAGGGGGATTTTAATGACAATGTCCCCCATAGCCTTATGTATTTGAACATTTGGTGCCCGGTTGTTAACGCTGTCTGGGGAGGTTACAGACGCTTTAGGATTAGGAGCTGTGGTAGAGGAAGTCAGTCACTGGGACAGGATTTGAGGTTTGATAATCTCTCCCACTTCCTGTATTTTCTTTCTGCTTCCTGCCTGCCAGTTTCACGTTCCAGTTGCCACGCCTCTTAGCCCTCGTGGACAGTGTCTTCTCCGGAACTGCGAGCTAAAATGAACAGCATCTCTCCTCTCAGTTGCTCTCTGTTGAAGTAGTTTATCACAGCAGCAGAGAAGTAGTGGATGCAGCCTCCACCTATAATGATCACCCAAGTGTGAAATGGTATTGACTGCAGATCTTAGCAAGGACGATGGTTACTAGGTGCCTAAGTGAGACTGGGCCAAGCTTGGGTAAGAAAGGAATATTGAGCTGAGACCTGGATGGACAAACAGCTTAGTCCTGGTGTAGCAGCTGTTAAACTCTACTGCTGTGGTAAGGAGGGAAAGATGTGGCTACTTTAGGCTGTGCAAAGCCTCCAAGTTGCGCACCTTCCTGGACGTTCCTGAGGTGAGGTTAGAGCCTGTGTGAGCCTCCTCAGACTGCTTGCCTCCGTGTTGCCAGCATCAGCTCCTCCCGCTGCTGAGTTCACCAACTGCCTGGTTCGTTGGCTTTAGGTTGCCTGGGTTATTCCTAAATTAAATTCTGAAAAAAATGTGCTTCATTTTCTCCAAAGTGATGACTTGGGAGAGGCCAGCAGTGAGGCTGTGGTAGGAGAAATGACACAGGAATGCAGGCTGAGGGCTGAGCCTCTGGCTGGAGATCACTCAGTCTGCCCACAAATCTAAAAATGCGCAGTTCGTCTGTAACACTGGAAAATATCCTCTAATGTCTGGGCTTCTGCCCGCTGAGAAGAGAAAGTTAAAAATCACGAATGGCAGAGATATTTTGAATTCAGGGAGCTTAGCCTTCCAACACGGTTCATTCTGCTTTAATGATTTTTTTTTTTTTTTTTTTTTTGGTTGGGAGCGGGGAGTGGAGGAGGAATTTCATAGTGAAGCTATCCTGCTGAAATCTGTACAGGTGATTGAGAGGAAAAAAAGGAATGGGGATAGAAACCTGTAGGTTGAGGACAAATTAGGGACAATTCAGAAGTGCTATTGCTCTGACAGGAAAAGCAAAGGCTGGACTGCAGTGGAAGTCACTCTTGTCACTCTCTTGTTGATGCCACTTGTTTTTCGTCACATCTTGCTTATGAATTGTTGGGTCCCTTCTCTCGCTCTCTCTCTCTCTCTTTTTTAAAGATTTATTTATTTATTACTATGTATACAGCGCTCTGCCTGCATATATATTTGCAGGCCAGGGGAGGGCATCAGATCACATTATAGATGGTTGTGATCCACCATGTGGTTGCTGGGAATTGAACTCAGGCCCTCTGGAAGAGCAGTCAGTGCTCTTAACCACTGAGCCACCATCTCTCCAGCCCCGGGTGCCTTCTCTTAATGCGTGAAAATATATGCTGATCTCGAGCCAAGACATTTGAAATTGGGCTCCACCCAGCTATCCTGTGTGTGTGTGTGTGTGTGTGTGTGTGTGTGTGTGTGTGTGTGTGTGTGTGTGTAGTCTGTGCACGTGTGTTTTGAGTATGCATGTGGAGGTCAGAGATTGATAGCCGGTATCCTCCTCAATCACTCTTCACCTTAGTTTTTGTAGCAGGGTCTTTCACTGAACTTGGAGCTTGCTGACTAAGTTAGACTGGATGGACAGCAAGTCCCAGGGATTCTCTTGTCCTTGCCCCCCCCTCCCCCATGTCTGGGACTTCAGCAGCATGCTGCTACCTCCAGCTTTTCTACATAGGTTCTGGGGAGGTCAGAACTCGGGTCTTCATGCTTGCACAGCACACACTATATCCATTGAGTGAGCTGCTTGCATCACCGTGATCCAGATATACTGGAAGCCTTCATTTCCCTTACTTAAAAACTCACACTTACGCCTATGTAGCCAGGTATACCTACAAGAGAGTCTTCACTATATTACAAACCCAGTGGCATGCCACCCAGTGTGGAGAAAGAGTGGGGCTCCTTATTGAAAGTTTTATTTCTTCCTATAAAGTTATGAATGAGAAACACTTAAGTCTTTAAGGTATCTATTTACTTTGAGTTCTTTTTGCAAGTGACAGATGTCTTTATTCCAAAGCTTTTGAAGTCACCTGTCTAAGAGGGATAATACAATAGTTGTGGTGACGAAATCATAGTTGAGTAGGAACCCTTTTCTCCAGACTCTGAACATCTTGAGGGGAGGAATTGACAGGAGCATAAATCATCACCTAGTTAAGATTCAGAAGTTGTTATCATATGGAAAATCAATGTTACCACCTTCAAGGCTGTGTGTGAGGGTTCCAAGACCTTAGTGTCATTGGGAAAATGGTATCAAGGACCTGTGGAGTGTAGAGTGATAAAAAATGGTTTCAGATTGCAAAGTGGAGATCTTCCTGTGGAGTGGCATTACTAAAGATGTAAATGATTTTAATAGAGATGGTGGGTGAGTTATTTGAAGTTGGGGTGATGGACTGAGCAAACACGGGAGGCGAAAGAATCAGACAAGGCAGGGTAGGCACACAAGTTAGCCAGGCTGTAGCACTCTAGAAGAGCGGCGAGACATTTGCATCATTGATCTGACCCCCTCCCTTCCATCTTAGTGTTTTATTAAAATGTAAACACACACAGCAATCACTCGTGTAACTCAGATTTCCATAAATTGAATTATACGCATGTAACCACCACTCAGATCAAGAACATTGTGTTACACGACGTTTCTTTAGAGATGTAACAAACATCTGTTCACTCCAGAGAGGATGCTGAAGACAGCCCAAAGAAATAAGTCATCTACTCAAGTCCAGCTTGGTGAGCTAGTGAATATGTTGGGGTTACTCACAGGGGCACGAGTGACTCAAAGGCACTCGGGTTGCATTACTCCAAATCCCCCCTGGATGATAAATAAGCAAGTTTACAACTTTGGAGTTCCCTGGCCAACTTACACGAAGCCCCACCAGAGACCTTTCCTCAGCAATGGCTATTGCTTACATAGCCTTGGAGAAAGGAGAAGTTGTGAGTGTTTTAACTTTTGTGCTTCTTAAGCCTTTGAACTCATTCACTTCCCCAGGCCTATAGGCCTTCCCCTTCCACAGAAACCCCGTCTCTTCACTACTTTCCTTCACCTTTGCTCTCCTCAAGATAACGTTTGTCTTCAAATATCACTGATTATCTATGTTTGAATGTTGTATAAGTAGAGTTACACAGGGGCTGCTTAATGTGTCTGGCCCCTGCACCCTGGGTCATCACACTGGTAAGATTCATGCTGTTGTGTACAGTTGACAATTGTTGACTTCTCTTGCTGTGAGGCATTCAGCTCTATGACTGGATATACTTGTTTTTATTCGGCCAACTCTTGTTGGCGTTCAGAAGAATTTTCCCACTTGGGAAATTATGACTATGATATAATTGTTTTTGTGAAACAACCGATGAATAGATGGATGCATTTCTGTTGGGTGAATATCTAGGAATAGGATTTCTGGATCATAAGACTGAAAAAAAAATTTTTTAAGTGACAAAAAAAAAAATCTATCCCACATGATTCTAATTATACCCTAAGCATCCCTGGGTTGGGAAATGCATAACAATAAATATCTACTGTGGATTTAATAACATTTTAGATCAAGTTGATATGTGATTACCACAGAAATACCACTTTTGATAGCATCTCAGGTGTTCCAGGCTGGTGTAGAACTTTGTGGATGGCCAAGTAAGATCTTGAACTTCTGAGCCTTCTGTTTCTAGCCTTCAAGTGCCAACCCACCCTATTTATGTGGCACTGGCATCACATCCAAGGCACTGTGAATGCTAGGTAAGCACTCTACAAAGTGAGTTAGCTCCCCAGCCTGGAAATAGCTTTTTCTGTGTGCAACTTTTTCTGTCTGAAGATGACGTCTAGGGTATGTAAAAGTACATATATCCTTGGTGGCAATGCTGTGTTACCAGCCAAAGTCACAGTCTTCAGAGAAGGGATGTAGAGCAGCCATGGATTAGGTTTATTGCCCTTTTTAACCCTCTAGGTCAAACCGTTAGTCAGGGAAATCTAGTGGATTTTTTTTTAACTCCCCTTCCTCTGTTTTGTCTCTAAGAAGCACACATATGTTCTCCAACTAGGATATAACTGAGGGTGGTAGTGGCTGCCACCTTCAACCTCCAACCAGATTCTTGTCCTCTTTTCCCTAGGAAAGGAATGGAATTGATCAAAGCCTGTCATAGGTGTGTATAGTGAGAGTTTGGTTTCTTTTGAAAACTCACTTAGGTTATGTGAATATGTTTCTGTCTTAATCCCAGGTGTGGGATACGAGACCACTTCATAGCAGGTGATTATGATTTGCCTCGTGCACTAGTAGGGGCATGATCTTTGCCAGCTACAGATAAATTAATTTGGGGGACTCTGGGGGAAGGTATAAATGGGAGAGCCCCAAGAAGGCCTGTAGTGGCCTGCTGGATATCCTGTTGGCAAAGATCAATCCTGCCCCAAGGAACTTGACTTTCCTAATAATCAGGAAGTAGTCTAAAGAGGTGTATGTTCCATTTTTCCCCTTTAACCTTATTTCTTACCTACCTAGTGTGAGGGGGTTGGAAGGGATTGGGGAAGAGAAGGGTGATACTAACTCAGAACTAATAATTTTGAAGCTGTTGGTCAATCCTGAGGTGTGATTAAGATAGTTCCTTGGCCAAAGTGAGAGCCTTGGGTACTGGGTGCTTCCAATGAGTCTATTTCTGGTAGTCTTCCTTTTCTTTCTTCTTTGTGAGATTTCTGCAGCCTTAGAAGCCTCTGAATTTATAGTATTCCAGGTACATCATGACTGGACAAATGTAAGTATGCAAATAGAGTGAGAATTCGAACCAATCTGTGAAAGGCTATCAAAAGTTTCTGCTGTAGTTGCCATGTATGGAAGCCCGAACAAGAATTGGCCCAATAGCTCCTATATTTAAAAACTTGGTCACCAGTTGGTGGAACTGTTTAGGAAGGATTAGGTGCTGTGACCTTGTTGGAGGTGGTTATGTGTGTCACCGGGGGTAGGTGTTGACCTTTCAAAAGACTGGCACCATTCCCAGTGTGCTGTCTTGCTTCCTGCAGATCAAGATGTAAGCTCTTAGCTGCTCCAGCAGCAATGCAATTCCTCTACTATCATGGACTCTAACCCTCTGAAATCATAAGACCAATTAAACACTTTGTTTTATAAGCTGCCTTGGTCATGGTGTCTTATTACAGAAATAGAAAAGTTACTACTACACTGTGACTGTATTAACAGGCCACTCTGCTTGCTGCTTTACTGGCTTGGTTTCATGTGGAACTTTGGGTGTTAATAGCCAGAATGTTTATGTAGTTTGGGCAGTGTGTGTGTGTGTGTATGTGTGCGTACATGCCTGTGTATCATTTGCCCTTGGGACTTTAGTTTCCTGCTTATAAGAGGACATCTCATTAAGGTGGGGGCACTATGCTGGGTCCCCTGAAACGCCCACCATAACTAACCCAGCATTAGGAAGATTGTACTCCAAATAGGAAGATGATAACCTTTGTGTAGGGCAAACTGGGTTGGAACCTCCAACCCACCACTCACTATATGTGCCACTAGGCAAGGGCTAGATCATCTATGGACTTCAGTTTATTCTTCTGGAGCATGAAGGTGAGAACATCTATCTAGAACAGGAATCCAGAAGAATCACATGAGATGACGTGGTGAAGTACCCAACACTGCCTTCTCACCAGATGGGAGCTGCAGCCACTATTTCTGTCAGCGTTGCTCTTCACTGTGAGCGTATGCTCCCTCAGGTTATGACATTTCTCTACAAGATGCCATTGCACTGTCTCATGCTCCTTGCTTCACGATTTTGTAGCTCCCTACCTGTATGTTGTATGTACGTGAGTCCATGCCATCAGCCATGGTACAACGTTTATCTTAACCTCTGTGTCCAATGTGATCATGGCTTCATCCACTCTTCATCTCTCTCACCAATTGCTTTCGGTGTTTTTGGTTCAGAGAAGTGAGTTGAATGGGGGATTTTGCACTCTAGAGACAGATTTCCAAGATTAATGTGTTTGGTTAAAGAAATATCTTCCATCACTCCTTGAAAGTATTATTTATAAGAGATTTTGTTGGGTAGTTTTATGTATTAACTTGGCTGGGCTAAGGGAATTCCAGATAGCTTGTAAAACATTGTTTTGGGGCAAATTTGAGAGAGTACTGGTAGAATAAATAGCATTTGGACAGTTAGTCTGAGGAGCAAAGCCACTCTTCACCACTAGGGATGGGCACCAGCTACTGACGAAGGACCAGAATGGATCCAAAGGGTGGAGGTAGGGTGGTTCAATCAGGGCTTGAACTGAGACATCACATATATCCAAATATCAGTTCTCCTGGACTCCAGGCACTGAAAGAGGGAGTAGGAAACACATGTGTCCCCTGGTTCAAGTCCCTGACTAAGACAGACTTCCTGTGCAATCTTCAGGGAGGGTTTTAGACTAAAAGGGTTATGGGTATCACGTGAGGTACCTGGGATTTCTATGGTAAGGTGGCTTGTCTGAAGATTTCAGACATGGAACTGTTGGGGGGAGGCTGGCGAGATGGCTCAGAGGATAAAGATGCTTGCTGGGTAAGCCTGGCAGCCTGAGATTGATTCCCAGAAGCCTTGGGGAAAAGAGAGAACAAAATCCCTACAGTTGTCCCCTGGTTTACATTTGTGCGCTGCGATGCTGCAGGAGGGTCAAGGGAATCTGGGTGACCTGGAAGACAGAGACTGAGCCCCTTTAGAAAGGCTGTTCCTCCGTCCATGGGTAATGAGTCTTCACTACTTATCTAGAGAAGATGCTAACTGTTATACATGGCATCCCCAGGTGGAGCGCTACCTCTGGGGCCCTTCCCACCCCCTTCTTGTTTTTCTGTCCTAATATTGTTTGTGGGGTTTTGTTCTTTTCTCTCTCGGTGGCTGGTGTTTCTGTCATGGAATCACTCCATAACTTGCTTCTACTCTGTTGGCTTGGGAGGTCGTGTGTGTGTGTGTGTGTGTGTGTGTGTGTGTGTGTGTGTGTGTGTGTGTGCGCGCGCGCGCGCGCATGCGCGCATGCATGTGCACATGTGTGCCGGTACCCATGCAAGCCAGAGGCATCAGATCATTCTAGATCTAGAGTTATGGGAGGTGGTGAGACAATTTGTGGGGGTGATGGGAACTGAACCTCGATCCTCTTCAAGAGCAGTCCATGCTCATAACCACTGAGCCATCATCTCTCCAGCGTCCTCAGCCAGGTTTGAAATACTGGGAGCAGAGAAGATGGCGTCCAATAACTTTATCATTTTTTTTGTAGCACTAGTCTAGACTGCTGCCCCAAAGTGCTCAGATTCCATGAGTCTCTTTGGAGGTAAAAGGGGGGCAGAGGCTATGGATTTGTATCTCAGCAAGTATTTCTTCTCTCTGTCCCAGTTCTCTTAAGCTCCTCCCTGCCAGGCTCCTGCAGGCTTGCAGATGTGTGCACACTCCTAAGTGAGCTTCTTGAAGATATATTCTTGAAGATATTCCTCATGAGAGTAGTCAGAAAATTCTACAATTCTACCTTCTTGATGTCACCCTGTCACAAAATTCCCTTGTGGTCTGGAAACTTGGGAATTCAAGGGGGTGTTATAGTTATTGGATAAAATGTGTTAGATTTTACTAAGTCCAAAATTTCTAGGAAAAAAAAAAGTTTGAGGTCCTTCAGCCAAACCTTAACCCACTAGCAGGGCTTTCAGCCCCTGCTATCAGCAGCTAATTTCCTGAGCAAATTTATTCAGATTAAAAAAAAAAAAAAAGGAAAGTTGGCAGCTAGAAGTCACCTCAGATGCACAGATGTTCACGGCCTGTTTAGAAAGCCCAAGTTCAGCGTTCTTGAGCCTTTGCTTCCCGCTTAACTCAGAAAGAAAAAAGTCTAGCAGCAGGGCATACCAGATCACCAGGGCCTTTCACCTAAGGGCACCCAGGCGGTGAAACCTGCCTTACTTCCTGAAGAAAACAGCAAGGTGTTTTGTCTCTAACACATCCATTTTTCTCACTTTTTGTAAGGATCATAAAACAGGAAAACTTAACTTGTTTTGATTTTTGGAAGAAATTAGCTGCTTTGTCTTGAGATAGAGTGCCCGACTCCTTAAAACTTGGATTTCTGATGTGCATTCCGGCGTTGGGAATGAAAATCAAATTGTCCATTTAGATCTGAGCTAGACCTTAATGTTACATGTTCCTTAAGTTGCTTTCTGAGTAGTTTTCTATCCTGTTAAAGAAGACCTTCCAGAGATGTTGATGAGGTGGAGTATCATGCGGGGAAGCTGAATTGGGTTCAGCAGGTGAGGACAAAGTGCTAGGGGTATGGAGGGAGAAAAGCTATGGAGAGAGACACGTGGCAGAATTCTGTAATGAGCAACCAGGGTATTCGGGTCTTGAAGACCCTCTGGGAGTCAGTGTGAGCAGCCATGCTACATGACATTTCTGTACCAGGCCCCGTTATTGTCCTTTGCCCAGAGCAGAGGTCTATGGGAGCAGAGGAAGTTCTTAAGCTGGTAGGAAGCAGTCACTCCAATATGGTAATCTACCAGCTTGCAGGAGACAGCCCAGAGCAGTAGGACGCTAGTTGGCCAAATTGGATTTAAAGAAATACTGGTACCTCATTTCAGTCTCTGAAAGTTCTCTCATGTCCCTGGTACCCTGTGGTCCATCTTTCACCAGAAGGAACAGGAGTTTCCATACTGAATCTCTCCGATGACAGTCTCTTCTTGCCAGCTAATTCACTAGTCAAAGACCTGAAGAGACAGTGGGATCACAAATGCTTTTTTGTTTGTTTGTTTGTTTCTACCTGCAACTGTCCCTTATGGTTTAGATATAAAATGTCCCACTCCATGCTCATGTGGTGCAACGCTTGATCTCCAGGTAGTGGTGATGTTTTGGAAGTTTGTGGAACCTTCCAAGGTCAGGGATGGTGGGAAGAAGTGGGTTTCTGGCAGGCAGGGTCTGAGAGCTGCACGTCAGCCCTGTTTTTAATCCACGTTTTCTACTTCCTGATCCACGCAGATGGAACAAGCTCCTGTCACCCTGCACAGAGGCCCAGCCAGTGGCCTTCCCTGCCACGATGGACTG
The DNA here is from genome assembly GCF_964271855.1 of Acomys minous. NCBI lineage: Eukaryota > Metazoa > Chordata > Mammalia > Rodentia > Muridae > Acomys > Acomys minous. The sequence goes on from NC_140496.1 coordinate 14,366,599, forward strand.
TGTCCCCTTAAACCATGAGCATCCAGCGGTTGGTAGAACACAGCTGGGGAAAGACTTTACTAATCACAGCCCCAGGCCAGCTTAGCTCTGTGGTCATCACAGGAAGTGTCAGTGCTGACTCTGAAACTGCAGGCTAGGAACCAATAGAATCAGAAGTGTTCTGGGTTCCCTTTTCATGTCTTATCTATTGAAGTTCTGTGTCTTCTTTTTTTTACATATAGAGCCTTCATTGGCCAAAATCAACATGGGAAAAGTAGGATAACTAGAAGGAATCTGAGAGGTTCTGGCCATGGTCCTGCTAGACACAAGTAGAGTCAGGACAAAGGGTACCGGACTTCGGTATGAGACACCAAAGCACTTCACGTATACTGCACAAGCGCAGCTTGTAGCTTTTGTACAGCTGCTCGCAACTCTTTCTTTTCTCCTTTATTAATTTATTCTTGTTACATCTCAATGGTTATCTCATCCCTTGTATCCTCCCATTCTTCCCTCCCTCCCATTTTCCCCTTATTCCCCTCCCCTATGACTGTTCCTGAGGGGGATTACCTTCCCCTGTATATGCTCATAGGGTATCAAGTCTCTTTTTGGTAACCTGCTGTCCTTCCTCTGAGTGCCACCAGGTCTCCCCCTCCAGGGGACATGGTCAAAGGTGAGGCACCAGAGTATGTGAGAAAGTAATATCCCACTCTCCACTCTACTGTGGAGAGTGTTCTGTCCATTTCGCAACTCTTAATACATCTTGGAATTTCATTTTTTTACTGCATATTTATTTTGTGTGCATGTTTATACACACAGACATATATAGGTAGCAGCATGTATGCCATAGGGCTCATGTGGAGGTCAGAGGACAGCTGCGGGAGTTGGGTTTTCCTTTTCACCACGGGAGTTCTGGGGAATTGCATTCACCTTCTCCTTCTGCCATGTGGATAGATCCCAGGGATTGAACCCACTCCATCAGGCTCGGTGGCAGGTGCCTTCACCTGCTGAGGCAGCCCATGGTTACGTCCTTCATGAAAGAAGGCAGGCACTTGACGCTTCCTGTCATACTCGATCAGTGGAAAACTCAGGTTCTTAAGCTGTGGGTCTCCACTCCATTTGGAGTTCTGTGACTGAATAGGGCACTTTGCAAAAAAAAAAAAAAGGCAATAGTTGAATGTTTTTGAATATACAGTGATGAAAAAAACTAAGCGAGGATCAAACATATAATGAATTGGGGTGTTCTTAGCAGTTCTCACTCATGTTGCATCATATGAGCTCACGATAGCCTTGGCTCTGAACATACAACATCTGCCATATAATGTCATCCAAAGCAGCCTGAACCACTTGGCTCAGATCCAACAGTGTGCATGTTTCTGAATCACAGTGGCTTTTTTTTTTTCCTGTACATACAATGGTTTCTTCTCTTACAGAAGCATAATGGTTTAATTAGTGAATCCAGAGACTTCACAGTTTCCTACCATCATCCCTTGGTGTGTGTCAAATCAGTATATTTCTTGATTGTATTGTGTTAGAATGTTTGATTTTAAAATATGTTATTTCACTTACTCCCTTGCATTTCATCAAAACAAGATCATTAACTGAGTGTTGCCCTGGGATGAGGACAGATTTTCCAACAATTTCTGAAATGGCCCTGAACAGGCTGCTGCTGTCTGTACTAAGTGCTATTGTAAAGTGATGTTCTTGGCATTGCTGATAGTAAAGATGAGCTATCAATCAACTCTGGGAAATACTAAAGGTGCTTTGCATCCACAGCATCAGATATCCAAGCAAGAATTTATTCCTTGCACAAAAGCACACCCCTGTCCTTGGTGTACAAATTTGCTTTCTCTTAAAAATATAGAATTATATGTATGACAAAAGGTTGTTTGAAGATAGATTAGTAAAATGATTTCTTCTGAGGCTGTTTTATATGCTTATGACTGGGGCTCTTTTCGGATGTCTTTGGCAAAAAGGAGTTGGGAGAGGGGAAGTCTAAGACAGCCTTGTATGAAGTGTGCGGCCCAGACATCTGAACCTTTTAAATTCTCCCCAGGTGATTTTCATCTGTAGTTAAGGTGGAGGTTTACTTTCAGAGAAGGGGGTTAGTTTTGTCCTTTAAAATATTCACATGGAATAGGACAGGCCAGAAAGTGTTTAAATTATAGCATATTAAATGAAGCACAAAACAAAACAAACTGTCAGCGTGTAGTATTTCTTAGAGAGAGGAGACGGCAATCAATAGATGCTGGCCAATTTGTTGTCCAGAAGAATAACATCTTATTTAACATACATACATACATGCATAAACATACACAGACACATGCACACACAGATCCATACATATGCACGCACACGTGTGCACGTGCGCAGACAAACCCTCCCACTCCGGTATTTACTCACTTATTTAACACAAGCACCAGGCATATGGCTACTTTTAAATATTTCTGTTCTATCATTTTGTGTGAATGTGAGTAGGCATATGCTTGTCACAGAGATGTGACAGTCAAAGGACAACTTTTGGGAGTCTGTTTTCTCATTCTGTCATGTAAATTCTTGAGATCAAACTTAAGTCATTAGGCTTGGTGGCAGGTACCCTTAGGTGCTTCTGTGATATCTTGCTGGTCTTATATAGTTTCTTATTTAACACACACACACACACACACACACACACACACACACGCACACGCACACACACATGCACACGCACATACACACGCACACACACGCACATGCATACATGCACATACACATGCACACACACACATCCATGCACCAAATATATAGTAACTTATTTATTACATTATACCAGGTATAGTTGCTTATTTAACATATACCAGGTGTCTAGCCTATTTATTTAACACATGCGCACATAAAACGATATGGTTGAAACTGGCTTGTACACAAGAATCTTGCACGAGATTCCTATTGATTGCTTTTTATAATAAATCACCACAAACTTAGTGGTTTTAAAACAAAACACATTTTTCTATTTCCCAACAGTTCTGGAAGTCAGAAGGGCTGAAGTGAAGGTGTTGGCAGGGCTGCATTCCTCTTGGAGGCTCCAAGGGGGGGAATCCGTCTCCTTGCCCTTCAAGCTTTTAGGAGAGCCTGCATTCCTTGGCAGTGCCCCCCCCTCCATCTTCAAAGCCATCATGTCTGGCTGGGCTCATCTGAGGCTGTCATCTCTCTGGTTTGCTGCTGCCCTTTCCTGTACTATGTACAGAGTCCCTGGGACCAGCCTTGGCCTGCTTGGAAAATTCAGGGACACAGCCGTTATCTTGAAGTCAGCTGACTTGCATGCATCTTTGTTTTTTTTTTTTTTGTGTGCAAACTTAATCCCCCGTGTGGTACAAGCTCACACATTCAAATGTCCTAGAAACTGGGACTTGGTATCTTTGCGGGATTGTTATGTAGCTTGTGGTGAACACGACTGCTCTTGCTGTACATGGAAGCTGGGTTGATTCTCAAGGCTCAGAACTTGCATCACAAGGCTGTGCAAAGCATTTCTGTATTTGTTAAATCAATGTATTTGTCCCAGAAGCTCTGGGAAAGCACTGTGACTTCTTTGAATCTCATGACCTTGCCAGCCTGCCTGGCATAATGTCAGCGTATACCACGTACAGAAATCTATTTTAAAGGCTGTAAACATGAAACCAGGCCATGAAGGAAGAGCATATTCTTTTTAGCATCCCTTCAAATCACCTGCAAGGCTGAGATCATTAAAGGTGTGGAGCAGCTCTTGCTTATGGCTGTGTTCCAGAAGCTGGCCAGGTCCTACTGAGTAGATGTAGTCATTTCAAACTTCTCTGTCTTAGCCCTTAGCCTTATGGAACCAGGCATTCTATAAACACTCGAAAGGTATTGTTTACAGTTCTGGAGGCCATGGAGTCTATGAACAAGGGCCTGTTCCTCATGGATGCTGACTTCTATCTGTGCCTTAGAGAGCAGAGGGATTCCCTTAGATATCTTTTTCTGGCATTCATTTTTCTTCTTTATTAAAAATATTTTTCATTCAATATATATCTTGATCATGTTCTCTCGTACCTCAGCTCTTCTCAGATCCTCTCCACCTTCCTACCTACTCAGCTTTGTGTCCCCCCCACCCCCTCTTATTCAAAGCAAGCAGAAAACAACACCTTCACAAAACACAAAAACAAACAACCAAACAACCAAAAGACAAATAAGACAAAAAGTGTACCTTTTATAAGGACACTGATTACTGATTTTTTTTTTGTGAGGGTGGAGACCCCACAGCTTAATGATTCTTCCCTGGACCCATCTTTGAACACTATTCGCATCCCATATTAGATTCCAACATATAAATTGGGTAAGCATACTACTCCATTTTGACCATAGCAGTGGCCGGTGCTCGCTGCTGAATTAGCGACTAACAAAATGTTGGGCAGAGGATTGCATGCATTAGGTTTGGGAAGGAATTCAATTATAAATAAAATGTGGTTTCCTGCCCTGGGGACACATGGCTTAGAAAGGGAAAGCAGACACATGTAAGTGATGAAGAGTGCAATATTATAAAATATCATATGAGAAACAGAAGGGAACAACTTCAGAAGTTCCAAGGATGGAGAATTCAATGCAAAGTGCTGGAGATTAAATGATGCTTCATAACATAGCAATATAAGAAAACTGTCGATAAGTCCGTGACATTCATACTATGACTTCCTACTTCTAAAGCCGTGGCAGACTTAACTAATCAATAGCATATTTGTTGCTGCTAATCTAGTGATGAGGACTTTGACATTGCTTGAATTGATCATCAGGTTACGTTTAATTTATCCTACTGAGTTACAGATAGAATCTCTCTGTTGGTAGTTTCCCAGATTATTTTGGCCTGAAATTCACTTATAGTAAAGCAAGAAAATCTCCTTGGGCAACCACAGTAAAGTAGTTGACTATTTTTAGATTTCTCTGGATGAACATTCCATCAATATAGAGCTCTCTTTATGTCTCAGCACATTCTGTACCCTAACCGAGTGCCAGGCTTGAAAGACTCTGTCTGCATCCACAACTGTGTAATTTAAGGGTCTGCTATTTCCCTGGCTGGTCAGTAGTCCGTGGTTGAGTTCATATTGCCTAAGGCAAGGATCTAGTTGTTAGTCCATTTGTGAATCTTTTCCCAGTGCTGTGTCCCCAGATCTCGGGGACAATAAGATGAGGCATGTCTCTGAGTTTACTCAGAGTCTATCTCATGTGTTTCTATCCTCTGCATTGTGAAGACATGATTTTCAAGGTAACCGGAGGGGTGGCTAGGGGTGGGAGCAGTGTCAGAGGGTGATAGGGTCCTTTTCTCTCTTTGAGAAAAGACTTACGTCCCATCACCTGAGGAAGCTAGCATGATTCACTTGGTCCTGAGCAGTTGATAGATTGGATTATGCTCACATATTTTGAAATAGCTGGTGTCACTCCACAAACATCCAGGGATATTAAATTTTTTTTTCATGTGACTGAGGCGGTAGCACAGTCAATAAAAATGCTTGGTGTAAAATCATGAAGATCTTAGTTTGATCACTAGCACTGAGGTGTAAAAGCCTGGTGTAATGGTGTGCACTTGTGACTGCGGAGGCAGAGAAAGGTAAATCTCCAGGCCTGAGTGGCCTCAAAACCACGAGACTGCTGGGAATAGATCTGAGCTTGACCACTGGTCTCCATTCATATACAGGAACACACATACATGGATATCTACACAAATATGTGTACCATATTGATGTACCATATATGAACCCACAAATACACAAATAACATTGAAAATAAGCTTTCATGGGCTACTGCCATTGCTCTTGGTTGTCCACCCTACCAGATTCTATTGATGAAGACAAAGTACACATTGGTTGTGGGGCATAGAGAAATCAAGTTGTAGCTGACCTGGCAGATAGTTCCCTCTGGCTAGCTTTCATCGTGCTAAGAGGTGAAATTTAGGCTGCTGGGGAGAGAAAAGGCAGTAATGGACCTGCCTAGTAATGGAATCTGTATGCTACAATACTAACCTGTCAGGCAAGGTGTGCCTACTGGCACAACAGTGGCTTGACTATTATGGTGGAAAAAAAACCAACTGCTTTATGATTAGATTTAAGCCTGTTATACTGGAGAAAGTTCATAGCTAGTATTACAAATCTATTAAAACCCCCTTGGCTTGGGAGGTCAGACGTGTATGTGTGTTTATCTATTGTTATTTTCCTAAATGGGCACATCAAGCAGCTTTCTAAATATTTACACTTATGTCTATGGATTAGGGATGGTACCAGCCTTGGCCAGGGAACCTTCTTCTTGTAGTGGGCAGAAGTTAATGCAGAGACTGCATTATCAGATGTGACTGCATTATCAAGTGTGCATGAGCAAAGGTTACTGTTGAATGCTCATACATAAGAGAGACATCTATATAAATTCTTTTAAGGCTTAGAGAATGTCTTAAAAAGAATGTAGGAGCCAGAGGTTGGCAAGAAAGGCTGTGAAATATGCTGTCTTCTGCACACGACTTGCCCATTGCACTGGTGAACTCACACCAGCCATAGCTACCCGCACAAGATCTGTACAAGATCAAGCCAAACAACATTATACTATGGATTTCAGAGGGACTTAGGAGGTTCCATTCCAGCTGAGGACCTATTGGCAATTGGTGACATCCAGGGAATAAGAGGGCCATTTTCTTCAGTGGTGCAGCTGCTGGAGGCAGCTCATGTTCATACAGGGAATGCTAACCTAAAAAAAAGACATGTAAGTGGGAATGTGGCATGTTGAGGGGGCCTGGTAGGAGTGGAAAGAGAGTTGGGGTACATATAATAAAAATATATTGTATACACATATAAAATTGTCAAAGAATAAATAAAAATATTAGTGGCAATAAGTTTTCAGTACATGTTTCAATAAACCTGTAATTTAAAATCTCTTTAGTAATAGATTTCAACCCTTTAAAGGTATAAAGAGGCACACCCTTAATTTCAGCACTCAGCGCTCTGGAATCAGAGACAGGTGACTCTCTGTATGTTCAGTGCCAGCATGGTCTACCTAGTGAGGTCCAGGGCAACCAGGAACATATAGCAAGATATTCTCCCCCCCCAAAAATGTTAAAATCTAACCTGGCAAGATACCTCAATAGATAGCGGTGCTTGTTGCCAAATATCATGACCTCAGTTCAAGCCCTGGAATCTACATAGTAGAAGGAGAGAACTGACTTTCAAAGTTGTCGTCTGGCCTCTTCATGTACCATGGCATGCTTGTGTATACACACATACACATGCAGGCGCGTGCGTGTGCGCGCACGCGCACGCACACGCACACACGCACACACACACACACACACACACACACACACACACACACACACACATAGAGATAGATCTATACATACAAGTAATTTGATTTAAATAATTTTTGTGGGAACTATGGGGCTGAAGAGATGGCTCAGTGGTTAAGAGCAAGTGCTTGCTTCTCTTGCAGAGGACCTGAGTTTGGTTCTCAGCAACCATGTCGGGAATCTCATAACTGTGACTCCAGGTCTATGGGATTGGAAGCCTTTTTCTGCCCTTCTAAGCACAGTCACCCACAAGGACATACCCAACTTAGACAGACAGACAGACAGATAGACAGACACACACACACACACACATAAATAAATAAAATAAAATCCCTTTAAAAATGGAAGGACATTTTCACTAAACACTCTTATTATTATACTTAATTTTTTCATATATTCACAGTGTATCAAATGAATGGGCAATTACCTGAGAAAGTGATATATGCAGACTGAATTTGATATGTACCTGTAAGCTCCAAAGTCAGAGATGTGTCTATTTTTAAAACTCCATTTCTCCCACGTGTAGGAAGTAGAGCAACACTAGTTAATGACTGATTGCCACTAACACTCAACTACTGTTGGTGGACACAGAAAACACAGGGCCACATCTTAGTTGGAAGCTCCATGAATTGGTTTGGGTTAACTTAAACAGAAAAAGAGTTTTACAAGAAAAGTGTTATTTATGCAGGCAGAGACAAATCACCATCCCATTCTAGAAGTGGTGTGCTGGGAGAAGCCACAGCACCAAATTTTTTGCCTTAGGGCTTGACTTTGCCAAAACTTCCATTGCTTCAAGAACTAGTCCCCTTCTGAGGCATCACTGGGTCCTGTTTCAGAGTCCATTGTGGGTGCATCTGACTGACAGAACCTGAGCCATGAGTTCATTCCATGGCTGAAAGGGATGCTGGGAAAGTAAGCATCTGACTTCTTCAGCTTCTATAGCAGAGCACAGGTAGACTTCTCTAAACATAGGGGTGAGTTGAGGTGCCAAGTAGCCAACAAGTTGGAAAATGTCTTCCATAAGGAATTTGAGGCAGAGTAGTCAGTGTGCATAAAGCCACAGCTGTGTAGCTTGGAAAGCTTGGAAAGATGGCTCAGAAAGGAAAGCTGTACTGTGTGTGTGTGTGTGTGTGTGTGTGTGTGTGTGTGTGTGTGTACACATCATCTGGGTTTGCTAGTAAATGCTTGTAAGCCCAGTGCTGGGGACATAGAGATGGGTAGATTCCCAGGACTCATGAACATGCCAGCCTGGTCTACATAGCAAGCTCCATTCCAATCAGAGTCTCTGTTTCAGAACAAAACAAACAAATAAAATAACCAGGATGTTGGTTGGAAGAATGATACTCTGAGTTGTCCTCTGTCTGTGTGCACACCAAACACAAACACCACGTCCATGAATATGTTCACACGCAATAGTTCATTGGAGAATGTGGGACACAGACATTCTGTCTTGTCTTGCAGCTATTTTGATGCTAAGTTAGTAAAGTAAGCTATTGGGAGACCAGAAGAAAGAGGTCTGTAATACTTAAAAATTATTTTAAAAATTGGTTATTAATATCTCTATTTTTAAAAGTGTAACATGGAGAAATGCCTAGTGTTAGAAATGTCATTGAGTACAATGCCATCTTCTTTGGGATAACTCCTTTCCATGTATTGAGATGCTTCGAGTTAGGGGAATGGATCCTGTTGTCACATGTGTAGATCTCACGTTTCTAGATTTGTTGTAAGAATGTGAACTCCTTGGACCATCACCATATAACGTTAGCCTATGCAGCATTAGAGATGAGAATTCCCATGAGTTTTACATCTATATTGTCAGTCAGCCAAAGATAAGCTGGGTTTCTTGACAAACAAGGAAGATGTATGTTTCTCTGATGGACTCTGACTTTTCAGTAGGATGGAGACACACACACACACACACACACACACACACACACACACACACACACACACACAGGTATGGAATCCCTAATGTGGAGAATGAAGATAGATAAAAAGTGAAGGCTTTCCTTTAAGGCCACGGAGTCATTAGATAGCAGTGACTAGGCAATTCTTAGAAAGCCAGGATATCTACTCTTGAAGCCTTCCCCACCACTGCCCCCCAGAAGCTCATGGACTAATGCGTTGGTACCCAGTTGGACAAGCTGCTTTCTGAAGTCCTGGAAACTTTAGGAGATGGGGACTTGTTGGAAGATGTAGATCACTGGGAGCACAGCTTTGAAGATTATACCTCGTCCTTCATCTTTTTTTTTTTTGTTCTTCACTTCCTGTCCACTGAGATAAACAGCCTCCTTCTCGCCATGCTGTGGCTGCCATGATGGTGGATCTCATCATGGGCCCAGAACCAACAGACTTGAGAAGTTGAGGGTAAAAATTTGGAATTTGTGAGCTAATAGCAATTAAGTCCTTATTTGCTTAAGTGGCTTTCTTCAAGAATCTGGTCACAATGATATGAAGTCTGACCAATACAGTATTATTTATTTTAGTATCGATGTATCTTTTTAAATGTATTTGTAACTGATAATAGGTTCTTCTCTCATAAAATACATCCCAACCACATTTTCCGCATCCTCCACTTCTGCCAGATATCCTCACCACCCCTCTTGCCAAGATCTACTTCCCCTCTGTTTCCTCTCCAGAAAATAGCAGGCCCCTAAGAGACAACAGTCAAACTGAAGAATTAAACACCAAGTAAGTTCGTTAAGATAACTATGGTCAATTGAAGCTTCCTAATGTCATACCTTCAGGACCACATAGGAGGATGGAGCCACTTCTTACCTCAGGAGCCCTCAGCACTCAGTTGTTTCAAATAACGTTTAGGAAGAATGATCCCAGTTAAACACGTTCCCCTGTGCTGTGTTCTCTCTGTAGAAGAAGAGTTTCAACAGTACTGTTTGGAAAGATGTCTTATTCTTTTGCAAAGATGTCCCAAGTCATTGTGGCTTCTAATTGGCACTGGTGGCGTCTGGTGATTCCTCTGGTCTGGCCAGGCTTGCAGAGCTTACTTGATCTCACAGCTGTGGCTAGCATGCAGGATAATATTATTCGATCCAGCAATTTCCATGCAAATGAAAGGGTGAAAAGTGTGTGCCGCATAGTGAGATATCAGCGACCTATATTTCGTGTGGAAGTCAATTTGAAGGAAGAGTAAAACCCAGGGTGGGTGAGACTGTTGACTAGACTTTTCTTAAAATAAATACTGTTGGGAAAAACCAAAGGAAAAACTAATGTCTGGGTGCTGACCACGGCCCAGACATGGTGCATAGTTTTTTTTCTCTCATAAATGCTTACATCAGCCTTATGGGGGAAGAAATACACCACAGGGCATGGATGGGTTAAACGCAGCTAAGCATCTGTAGAGAGTTCTGCATTCCCTCCCTCTGCCTACTGCTCTAGCATTGCCTGGACCTACCTTTACCTTCTTCCATTGTATGTTGGCCACATCTACCCTCTCACTTTGACTTGTCAGCCCTGCTGCTTTGGCTCCCAGGACTTGCCTTGGCTTCGCGTCTCCTACTATCTAGAACAGTCTTCTTGCATTCAAAGCTGCATCCCTCCCCTAATTGATGGCAGCTCCTTCTTTTGGTGTCCATGTGTTTAAGCAGAGCTCAGGGAAGCCAATCAAGCCCTATGTTGTGATCACTCCGGAAACTACATGCTGCTGTCTGTGTTCTAAGAGCCTATACTACGTTCTCAATGAAATCATGACCTCATTCTTCCTGCCAGGTGCGGCCGACCCGGCAGACTGTGAGTTTCATAAGGACACAGTTCCCCAGTATTTGATTTTTTTGAGAATTTCATATATGAATACTATATTTACACTATTCTCCCCCTCTTTCCTTCAATTGCTCCAGTGTTTGCGTCCATACACTCCTTTCAAAGTTCATGGCTTCTTATTCTTTAATTATACTTGTTTTATACACACAAACACATACACACACACATGTGTGCATATATAAGTTTATACATAAAAGCTGCTTAGGTAATTTTAGTGTTGCTGTCATGTATCCTCCATCTCTCAGCAACCACTGAATTGTCTGTCGCTCTTATCCCAGGGGTAAAGCCTTGCTAGGATTCTCTTATTCATGTTGGCACGTTGGTTGATATTATCATTTTTAAGTCCTATTTAGGCAGGCATATTGTTGAGATTCCCTCATACATCCTGGGCTGGTTTCCTAAGAAGAACAAGCCTGGTCACAGGTAAGTGGCGGGCGAACACCTTGTGAGCACATATCCTAAAGAAAGACAGTCGTCTACAAACCAGGAGAGAGGGCTCAGAAAAAAAACATGATGATGTGCTGTTCTTGTGAACATCCGGGCAGGAGTGGGGACCCCCAAGAAAACGAAATGTGCCTAGGGATCTCATGCTGGGAGAAAGAAAAGGAAGAGAGAGAGCCCAGTGCCAGCCAGAGGGGAGATTGCATCCTGAAACAATAATTATGACTTGGTGGATTTGCAGGAGAGATGGGAGCAGAGATAACAGTGAGGGGCTGGACCACACCATCACTAGGACTCCTTAGTCTTGTACATCTTTGGCCAGTATTTAAACCTGGAGATAAACTCAGGGAGTCTCTGGGTCTCTTTGTTCTTCCCAGTGTGGCCACATTGAATAGATCTCCTTTCTCTGCTTTCACATATTATTTTGTCTATTTAATTGGCCCTTTGAAGTCATGTGGCTGAACCTAGATTGTTAAGGTCCCATGGCCCAATCTCTGACATGAACAACTTTGGTAAATCCCAGAATTGTAAGAAAAGAAGCTTGCCAATTGAGCTATAGAGTCAGTGGAACTTTGTTCCAAGAAGTACAGGCAAATTAAAGTGGTATTTCACTCTACCACTGATAGGTTCTAGATAAAATACAAATAACACCTCCCTGTTGTGCTCTTTATACAGCTGTGCCATCTATAACCCATGTATTGATGATCTCAATGTAACAGCAGTGAAGTGGGATTGAATGGGAGACGTTTGGTCAGGAGGACCCAACCTCATACATAGATTAATGGTGCTGGGAAAACTTACTTTAGCCAGGCAGTAGTGGCACACATTTTTAATCCCAGCACTTGGGAGGCAGAGGCAAGCGGATCGCTGTGAGTTCGAGGCCAGCCTGATCTACAAAGTGAGTGCAGGATAGCCAAGGCTACACAGAGAAACTTTGTCTCCAAAAACCAAAATAAAAAAATAAAAATAAAAAATGGAAAGAAATAAATAAATAAAAAAGAAAGAAAACTTACTTTAGGGTTCATCAAGATGGTTCAATGAGTAAAGGTGCTTGCTGCAAAGTCAAGTGACCTAGGTTTGGTCACTGGAAAACACATGGTAAAAAAGAACTGACTTCTGATGATTGCCTTCTGACCTCCACATGTGCATAGTAGTATACATGCCCTCTACATATAAAAATACACGTGATACGGTAAAGAGAACAAAGCGACAGTCTACAGACTGGGAAAAGATCTTCACCAACCCCACATCTGACAAAGGTCTAATATCCAAAATATATAAAGAACTCAAGAAATTAAACACCACCAAACCAAATAACCCAATCGAGAAATGGGGCATGGAACTAAACAGAGAATTCTCAACAGAGGAATATCAAATGGCTGAGAAACACTTAAAGAAATGCTCAACCTCCTTAATCATCAGGGAAATGCAAATCAAAACAACGCTGAGATTCCATCTTACACCCATCAGGATGGCTAAGATCAAAAATTCAAGCGACACCACATGCTGGCGAGGATGTGGGGAGAGAGGAACACTCCTTCATTGCTGGTGGGATTGCAAACTAGTACAACCACCTTGGAAATCTATCTGGTGCTATCTCAGAAAAATGGGAATAGGGCTTCCTCAAGACCCAGCTATTCCACTCCTTGGAATATACCCAGAAGATGCACTACCACACAACAGGGACATATGCTCAACCATGTTCATAGCTGCCTTATTCATAATAGCCAGAACTTGGAAACAACCTACGTGTCCCTCAATAGAAGAATGGATAAAGAAACTGTGGTACATATACACTATGGAATACTATTCAGCTATTAAAAACAAGGAATTCCCGAAATTTGTGGATAAATGGATTGAGCTAGAAATGATCATAATGAGTGAGTTAACCCAGAAGCAGAAAGACTCAAATGGTATATACTCACTTATATCTGCATATTAGCCCAACGGGCATGTCCCATGAAAGCCTTCACTTACCAGGAAACTGCGACAGAAGAGAGGACATTCTAGTGGGACTCTAGATGAGAGAATCATGGGTGAAAGGCAAAGTAGAAGGACCCAGAGGGTCCTAGAAGCCTACAAGTAGAACATTATGATAGGCAGATTTGGGCACAGGGGTCCCACTCAAACTAAGGCACCAGCCAAGGACAATACAGGCGGTAAACCTTAAACCCCTACCCAGATCTAGCCAATGGACAGAACACTCTCCACAGTAGAGTGGAGAGTGGGATATTACTTTCTCACATACTCTGGTGCCTCACCTTTGACCATGTCCCCTGGACGGGGAGACCTGGCGGCAATCAGAGGAAGGACAGCAGGTTACCAAGAAGAGACTTGATACCCTATGAGCATATAGAGGGGGAGGTAATCCCCCTCAGCAACAGTCATAGGGGAGGGGAATAAGGGGAAATTGGGAGGGAGGGAAGAATGGGAGGATACAAGGGATGGGATAACCATTGAGATGTAACAAGAATAAATTAATAAAGGAGGAAAAAATACACGTGATAGATAGATGATAGATAGATAGATAGTCAAATATGTCTATTTAAACTTAAAAAAAAGAGAAAAAATTTCCAGTAAGATAGTGAGATGACTCAGTTGTTAACAGTACTTGCCACCAAGCCAGACAAAGTGATCCCCTGGACCAACATGGTGTGAGGAGAGGTTAACTCCCACATCATGTCTTCTGACCTCCACACATGCTTCGTGGAGTACCCATCACACACTCACATCACTCAAGTAAAATTTACAAAGGAAATTTGGCTCAGAAGTGAGGTCTGTCTCCATCTTCTCCCACACTCTAAGGTTACCACGCGTGAGATGCCATCTTGGAATCAGAGAGGCTGAGCCTTAAACTCCAGAAACTACTATTCTTTAGAAATCTTACAATCTTAGGTGTTCTGTAGTAGCAACAGAAGTGTGCTACTGTGTTCCACAAATTAATCACCCAGCCAACAAGAACAAACAAAAAAGATTAGAGTCATCATAACTTAATGTGGTTTGAGAGAACAATGCCCCTTGAAGTCTCAGGAATTTGAACACTTAGTGCCCAGTTGATGGTGTTGTTTGGGGATATTTAGGTGGTACAGCCTTGCTTCAGGAAGTAAATCCCTGGTGGTGACAGTGGAGTTGGCCTCACCTACTTTCTGCTTACTCGCTAAGCATTGTGTTTATGGTTCGAGATATGAGCTTTCAATGCCTTGTTGTGGCTGCCATGGCTTCTCCTTGTTGCCATGCTCTTCCCACCACATGGAATCTAAACCATCTGGAACCGTAAGCCAAATAAACCCTTTCTGCCTTACATCTCCCTGCTCATGGTATTTTATCCAGGTAACAGGAAAGTCACTAATGCAGTTACCAATCAAGAACACGTTTGACTGAGTAAACTGATATTCTAGACAACAACAGGCATCACTTGAGTGATATGTTTCAGTGGTGTTGATGCTTCCGAAAGACCTGAGATATAATCTGGGGCCATCACAAATCAGGACCTCAGGAGCGGGACTTTTGCCCATGATAGGAAGCATTGCCTCAGTGGGAAGGAGAGATTGGAGAAACGATGCGCATCAGTGAAAGATGAGCTTCTGCTGTCTGTCCTGGACCATGGGAAAGGCCTCCCACAAGAGCAGAGTACGTTCCATACTTGAGTACTTAATCCAAATTTTTCATGATCACATTGTCACTAGAATTTGATTAATATCAAAAGTGATCCCAAAATAAAGATGGTAGAATTAAGTCCAAATGTGTCAGTGAGCACCATAACTCAGATGAATCATCTTAACACATATGTTAAAAGACAGTCATTTTTTTAAGCTGGAAAAATGTTTTATTTCCATGAAATATTTTCATGCACTGTAGCAAAACAGAGTTACAAGCTACAGGGTGAGAAAATTTATGTTAGACAAAGCTGAAATTGTCACATTAGTGTCAGACAAAATAGACTATAAGATAAAAAGATGTCATGATTTATAAGATCCTAATACAAGAAAATAACCAGAAATATACTGGAAACTTGACCCCGACTTTTCATAAATAACTAGAAAACCATAAAAACACATAAAGCAAAAGTAGAATCACAAGGAGAAATGTCTGTACATAAAACCCTAGTGAGGGAAATGCAATCCTGTCCTCTATAGGTGCCTATAGGTTAAACAGACAAATGAAAGGAAGGATTCACAAAATACAATGGGTGTAGTGATCACATAGACCATGGTTCCAGAAACTAGTCAATCCCAACCTTTCTCTTCAGAGTTTCCAGCATAGGCTATCCTTCAACTTGCCACGTAGTGAGGGACGACCTTGAACTGATGTCCTTTCCTCCGACTCCCAAGTGCTAGGAGTACAGGCATGCACAAATCACATGTGGTCTTACATGACACTGGAGATCAAACCAAGAGCTTTATGCATGCCAGATAAACTCCCTCTCAACTGAGCTACATTCCCAACTCCCTTTTTCAAGTATGCATTGTTCATACACAGATATTAATCCTACACTGTTTAATAACTCCAAAAACATATCAAAGAAACAGCACCTTCCAGGCTCTCTGTCTACATAGCAGTAATCTTAGAAATTAGTAAGAGAAACTCTAAATATCACATTGTTAGTGATTTAAATAGTTAACCCGGTTAATAGTTTTGTCTTGTTTTTAAAGAAAATATGTAGAGTGGATTTTTGTGGTGCACACCTGTAACCCCTACACTAGAGAGGTTAGGAACAGGAAGATCAGGAGAGCAAAGAAAGCCTAGGTTGTGTAGTGAGTTCAGGGTCAGTCCGGACTATTTGAGCTGCTGTCTGAAATGTGACCCCATCAGAACAAAAGAATTTAGAAAACATTTGAAAAAATAAGTTAAATATTACATCATAAACTGAGGGAGTGAGTGAGGCAATGTAGAATTTTGAGTGAAACTCTGAGCTTTCTAGGAAAGAGTGAAGATGTTTATTAAAAGTTAACTTAGAGGGTTGGAGAGATGGCTCAGAGGTTACGAGCACTGGCTGTTCTTCCAAAGATCCTGAGTTCCTCAGAAACCATATGGTGGCTCACAACCATCTATAATGCGATCTGGTGCCCTCTTCTGGCGTCTAGGCATACATGTGAGCAGAATACTGTACAAATAATAAACAAATAAATCTTTTTTAAAAGGTTAATTTAGATATAAAGTACCTAAGATGATTCAATGTGCTATTTGTGGCACTGGTTTCTCGTCGTGACCTCTTTGTTCCCAGTGGTGTCTTTCTCTAGTCTCTCCTTGCTGTCTTCTGTCACTGCATCTTAAAAATTGTCATTTTCAGTGTATACATATTTCTGTTTGTCACACTTGTTTGACCCTGGGCTGTAGGAGGCCATGACTGTGGTCTGCCTTATTCAAAGAAATAACTTCAGTATACAGATCTGAACCAAGCAACCTGGCAAGTGGTGAATATTTTAAAAAACATTACATGTAATATTCATACCTGCATATAATGTGTTTGTTTCAAAAACACATTCCCTATTCTCTAACTCCTCCCCTTTACTTTTCCTTTCCAATTTTACCAACTTCATCCTCTCTCTTCTCTCTCTCATTCTCTCTTTCTCTCCATAGCTCTCATATACATCCATTACTGCCTCTGTGTCCATGGACTTGGGATTGTCTGTCTACTGGTGTGTATATCGTTAGGGCTCATATCTGTAAAAAAGACCTGACTCTGTCTCTCAATACCCATCCCCATTCTGCATGCATCTGCTGTGCACGCATTCACATCTGCACTGTCATGGCTGGCAAACACTATTCTGATTTGGGCATCTATTCGTGCGGCCTCTTACTTCCCCCCTCCCTCCCCATATCCCATAATGATTCCTGAATCTCTTGGGGGAAGAGCGTGATAGAGATGTCCCACTCAGAACTGAGCTCTCCACAGTCTCCTACACTGCACCCGCTGAGCAGATATGTCACCATCTACTACAAAACTTCTCCAATGAAGGTTGAGAAATGCACTAATCTTAGAAATATGTCTTTATGAAGTAAACGGTTGAATTAGTCTACGCCATTCATAAAAAATATTAAGTGTATGATTTGAAGAAGAAAAATCCACCCATAATCTATGTTCCATAAATGAAATCTTCTTTTGGAATGCTCTAGAAAAGCAAGTCTTTTATGTGCCATATACAGCCATGAAATATATTGGCAGGACTTTGTAATTTTATAGAGCCATTCTGAACATGCAGTTGTGATAAAACTTTACTGGGAAAGGACAATGTTTTTATGTGAGGTTGACACGTCGTTTTCAACTGCTCTTCCAAAATACAACTCTGTGAGGAAGATAAGTGTTGGTAAGGAAGTACCCTCAGTTTATCTGACTGGGATCTAGTCAGCAGCAGCATGGGCCGAGAACAGCAGCAGCTTAGCTCACCAGCGAAAACATATGCTTTCTATTACATGAAAGTTTTTATTTGACATTGTGTGAACTTTTAGAAGTTGGAGATGGAGTTTATGGTTTTTGGATGGCACCTTCTAATATTTATAATCCTGGTGTTGAAAAAATATTTCATAGCCTGAAAGTGCTATGTGTTGCGAAAGCTGGACCAGAAAAAATACTCAGCCCTCTTTAAATTTGTTATTTGAAATTTTTTTTTCTATTGTAGAGGACACACATAAGCAATAAACATTTCGCTCCACTAGGACATGGTTGGTAACATTTAGCCGCTGCCTTTCCCAGTGCTAGTCCTGGGACCGACACCAACTCTGACTCGCAGAGAATCTTGAGGCAGAACAGATGGACCTGGCCAAAACAAGAGTCATGGCTCAGCACAGATTAGCATGAGAGTCCTGAAGAAATGCTCCTACTGGCATTTTCTCTTTATTTCGTTCCTTCCTTCCTCCTTCCATCTTTCCTTCCTTCCTTCCTTCTTTCCTTCCTTCCTCCTCTTCCCACTCCTCCTCCTCCCCTCCCCCCTCCTCCTCCTCCTCCTCCCTGTCCTCTTCCTTGTCCCGTTGTGTTTCAAAAGCTCCTTTTGTTCCTCTGGAGGCTGCACATCGAGAAACATTCCACCATATCAAGAGAGCTAAGTTTCATCTGTGTATATGCTTCATGTTGGCTAGAATTCATCCTTGATGAAACCAAATACAATTTCTGTATGTTTTTTTTTCTCATGGAGATTATGCAAGAGCAGAGTGGCTTTCCTGCACATGTTGCTTTACTTAGAATAGAAATGATACTACTGATGGAGCGAGCCTCCCCGCCTTCCCTATGGCCAAGCAGAGCCAAGGTCTATTTCTTACTTTCTCTACATGGCTGTCTGGATAGTCTGTTCTTTATCACGCAACACAAGCAGATGGATGCATACTTGTC
Organism: Acomys minous; assembly: GCF_964271855.1. Lineage (NCBI taxonomy): Eukaryota > Metazoa > Chordata > Mammalia > Rodentia > Muridae > Acomys > Acomys minous. The sequence goes on from NC_140496.1 coordinate 14,385,432, forward strand.
ATGTAGAATGATGGGGACCACGTGGCAGAGGGAAAGGGATGTGGCAAGTCACTTCATAGGATGCTCAGCTTCTTTGCCTGGTTACCTGGCAGCTCTTGTCTTAGGGAAGTAGGCAAATATCAATTCATTGTCGTTCTCCCATGCCTAAAAAATAGAATTGAACACACAGCCTTAAAGATATCATTACATAGCACCAACAGCATCATAATGCGAGGAGGTGGGACTCTGTTTTCACTTGTCAACAATAATTAATTATTCAGCATTGTTAGTCATGATGGAGAAAGGGTATTTGAATCATACCAGGTGAATACTTTCTTACCATGGCCTGATGCATGAAAGTTCAGTGCTTTAAAACAAATCCTTTGGAAGTTTCTAGACATATAGACGCTCAGGTTTCACATCTAGAGTTGTCTCAAAATTGAACATTGCTCTCTGTAAGTCAGATTTGTCCTCAAACAAAAGGAGAAGAGTTTGGTAATAACTGTGTCCCTACTGAGAGAAAAATACTAAGCTAGAATTCTTGCCAGAGAAAGGAGAATTCGTGGCTTCAGCCGTATCATCCATCTTGGCCAAGGATTGTCTATAAAATTTCATCTCCTTCAATAGTGCTGACTGACTAGAGGAAGCTGTGCAGGATGCATGCTGAGGTTGCATCATAGTTCGGTACCAAAAATTGTGCAATGGTTGATTAATAATGTCTGCCCTGGTGCCTGAGGTAATGGCGAGATGCATGCCAACTATCTGTGTTTCCTCTTCTAGATCTTCATTTCTCACCCTTTTTCTTTTTGAGAGAATGCTGTTGGATCTAGCAATCTACTCACAACACGTGAATAGAATTTTGCCGTTCATGGAAGGAGTAATCAGATTGCTTGGCGTTCTGATTTTACTTGCTAGATTATCTCTCTTCATAATTAATGAAAAAGAAATCTAGGTTTCCTGTCAACCATTCAGGGATTTGATTAAATTGAGTCAGTCTCAGATATTATCAGCAAATAACTGATGATAAAAATTCCTCAGTGAAAAAAAATCTGCTCTTGATGACTGTCTTTCCAGAAGAAGTTTGGCAAACTGGTCAGTTTCCCCCTCTGAATCAAATATATTTGCTCTCTCTCTCTCTCTCTCTCTCTCTCTCTCTCTCTCTCTCTCTCTCTCTCTCTCTCTCTGACTTCAGTCACTACCCACTGGATACCATCTGCCACGGCTTCATTATGAAATGAGTCCTTGTGACTAGAATGGAGGAAGAGGACACAAGAAGGTTTTCAAGAGAAAAGCATGTGCTAATGGTTACAGTTAACACTGTCCTCATATCAAAACTGGACCAAATGTATCAGCATAAGAGGAGGAGGAAGAGGAGGAGGAGGAGGGAGAGGGAGAGAGCCTAGAGCATTCCAAAGAGTTCCCTGGGTCTTGTTTTAATACCAGTCTGTGACTTACAGACTAAAAAAAAAAGCAGGCTTCTATGGTTCAAAAATAGATTTAGAATTATGCTTCCTCTCCTCACTTGTAAAGACAAGATGAAGCTGGTCTCCTTTTAATGTGATCATTGGAAAGAAGAACGTGACAGGACCTATAGTGAAGGTCACCATCACAAGCCATTGGCGGATGGGCTTGCATGTCAGGAGGAATGGGGGCATTTCAGCCTGCTTAGTTCCATTGCTGAGAGAAATATTCAATTTTTCATATTCCTCACAGTTAGAAAAACATTTAATGTCATAAATCTTCAAGCTGAACGTGTATACCAGCAAGTTGGACATAATTATGCTTTCAGCACGCAGTGAGATTTATCTAATGGAACTGAGTTTCTGGCTAGCTACACATGCTAGCTTGAGATGCCTTTTCTGAAATCCTAAGATTAAAATTCATTGTCCCCGCCCCTCTATGCTACACTGAGTAATGAAATGATAGAGAAGCCCATTAGAATTTTTAATTCAGACAATTATGGAACCCACTGGGGTTTTTGTTTGTTTGTTTGTTTGTTTTTGTTTGTTTTGTTTTTGTTTTTTTGCGCGGGTTTTCGAGACAGGGTTTCTCTGTGTATCCTTGGCTGTCCTGGACGCACTTTGTAGACCAGGCTGGCATTAAACTCACAGCAACCTGCCTGCCTCTGCCTCCCGAGTGCTGGGATTAAAGGCATGCACCACCACTGCCTGGCTTGGAATAGTGTTTTACGATACTTCAGTATATGAAATACTAGGGTTTTTTCATGTGCTTTCTGAATAGGTGATGAAAGTGGGTCCAGAAAGGGGAGTATGAAAATAATCTCAAATATTACAATGGTTGTGGCCCACTATAAATAGAGATATGTATGTGTGTGGTATTACATTTTCATGAGAAGGGGAATTTATTAGGAAAAAGAAAGCACTGAGAGAAATAATAAAGAGGTTAAAACCATGTTTGAATCTCACTAGTTTGTCAAAGTGATAATAGTTCTAATAATATAAAGGAATTGATTGTGTTATTATGGTATGTCAATTACATTGTTTGGTTCCTCTGAAGACCATGTGGAGGAAGAGATTTTTTTTGTGTGTGTATCAGTGTATACATAGAGGAGAACTGAGGCACAGAAAACCAGAGAAAAACATGAGGTACCTAAGCCTGTGTCCCACTTAGCTCCCATTGACAACCTGATACCCCCAGGGAGAGCAAACCTAGGTTGATGTATCGCTACTATCAACTTGGCCTGTGGCCATGTCTCTGGACCATTTTTCTTAATTGATGATTGGTGTAGAATGACCCATCCCACTGTGGGTGGTGATAGCCCTAGGCAGGTGGATCTGAGCTGCATGAGGAAAGTGGCTGAGCAAGCCATGGACAGCTGCATTTTTCCGTGTCCTCTGCTTCTGCTTCTATTTGAGTTTCTGGCCTGACTTCCCTCAGGCATACACTGTGTCTTGTAAGATAGAGGAATCCTTTTCCTTCCCTGAGTTTCTTTTGGTCAGCATGCTTTACCACAGCCTGACAGGAGCAGCAACGTGTAACAAAGACTCCTCAACTGGCAAGAGCAAGGACACTCCAGAGTGCTAAGAAGCACCATCCATCTTCAGAATTCAAGCTGTTTTGCTGCTCTGTATGAGGTAGAAAGATGTACCATACCGATCAGTCATGAGGTGGGGGAGACAGCAGGCTAGAGAGGTCCCTTGACCTTTCATCACTTCACAGCCAGGTCCTGGTCTTTGGATACTTTCCCACCAATCCCATGCCACCTTGTCATCTGGCAGGATTGCTCTGTTTCTCTTGATATAATGTCTTCACCATGGCCATGGGGGCCATTGACAGAGATGTGAACTGTCATGGAAGTACACTGGTGATGTAAGCAGTAATTTGTTTTTCTAAACTTTTTCATGTATAGTCAATTTTTGGATATATTTTTCTCTGTGAAGTAGTCTTTCTCATTTTCCAATCAAGGATGTTATTGTTGTTGTTGTTGTTGTTGTTGTTGCTTTACAAAGTCTATTTGTTTATTGTCTATGTATTTATTTGAACGAATAAGATACTTTTGGTGTTATACTCTTTTGTTTTATTTTTTATTTTTTGGTTTTTCAAGACAGGGTTTCTCTATGTAGCCTTGGCTGTCCCGGACTCACTTTGTAGATGAGCCTGGCCTTGAACTTACAGCAATCCAACTCCCTCTGCCTCCCAAGTGCTGGGCATGCGCCACCATGCCCAGCGGTGTTACACTCTTTTAAAGTGAATTATTTGAGGATTTCTTACGATGTATTTTGAGCATATTCACCATTTCCACCAGCTCCTCTCAGAGCTCTCTCTAACACCCACTCAACTTTGTGTCTTCATCCTTTAATAAGTCTGTTGAGTCCAATCTGTGTTACTGATTTCCCCGTGAATAAGTGGACATCCACTGGGTCATGGTCAACCTAACAGAAGACACACATTAAAAGAAAACTGACCCTGCCTTTCCCAGCAGCTGTCAGTTGACAGTTGCTTCTCAGATTGAAGTGTGACTTCATACCCACCTCACCTGCTCATGCTCCAAGGATGTCAGGTTCAAGCTTGTACAACCGTGTGCTTGCTGTCACGGCCATTTAGAGGTCATCTGTGCAATTGCTCTGCCGTATCTGGAAAAGTTTCCTTGTGGTCACCCATCACTTCTACCCCTTAAAAATCCCTCTGCCAATTGATTTTTCTTAATATCATCACCTTTAAGAGTCAGCCAACAGCAGAAATGAACTTTCTTTTCTTTTTAGCATGGAGTATGAATTTTTAACACGTTTACACTGTGAAACTGTTTGTACAATCAGAATAAAGACCAGCTCCATGCTCCCCTGAAATGAACCCAAGTACCTCCTTGAAGCCACCTTCTCTAGACCCTAGTCAGGACTTAAGACACCGGGTGTCCTGGGCAGCTCTCTAGTTCTTTAGTTTTATCTTTTCCTGAAAGTCAGAAGCATCCAAGAGTATTTGAGGCTGGCTGTTTTCACTCGGCATATTGCCTCTGAAATGAACCCAGGATGTTGCACGGGTCCCTAATCATCGCTCTCTTGTCGCTGAGCTGAACTCCATGGTATGGAGCTAAAGGATGTTTGAGTTAGGGAACAATGGTTATTAATATTTATATGGCAAGTTAATAGATAAAGATGACTGCCTAGACCTAATAAGCAGAAGCGTGTTAGAAATTTTGTATCCTTAAATAGGGAAGTAATGAGCATTTGCACACAGGCTTGTGTGACGTTTTTCACTTTTCAAGGATTTACTCTGCAGTAGGGTTCCTGGGTAATATGCCAAATGTTATTTAAAGTTTTAAGGAACTACTGTTCATAAAAGCATTCTCCCCTACGTGACAGGAATTTTCTAATTTTTCTCAAAGTTTGAGTTCTGTGTTTCACAAGATATATATTCAGGCTTTGAGTTTTCCTTTTGTGCATTGCATGGAAGTCCATTTTCTCGAAACTTACTTCTGATAAAGACTATTATTTTTCAAAAAATAGTTGATAATTCTGTCAGGAAATAACTTGGTGTGCTTGTGGGTTTATCTCTGGGCTTTGAAATGGATTCCACTGACGTGTCTGACCACTCTTATATGTCACCACTGTAGTTATTAATGCTCCCCCTTAAAGCCATGGAGAGGACTAACAGCTTCAGTCTTCTTCAAAATGCAGTTTTCCTTCTTTCTTTGTATTTATACACACTTAATTTTTTTTTTTTTTACAAAAACCATCCTGTTGGAAACTTTATTGGAATTGTGTTCCTTAAGTCCATATATCAGTTGAGGACACACAGAGTGGACATAACAACACTGAACCTTCTAGTGTGTAACTATGAAATACCTTTCTACTTTTGTAGGTGACATTTGGCTTATTTCATCAATATTCTGTATTTTCCAACATAGATACTCTGAACATTTATCATTTTTATGATATTGTTTTATGCTATGATGTTTATTTTTTTATTTTTGGTAATTTACCTTCCTCTGAAGGATTCTACTTTATCAGGCTTTAATAGAATTATGACAGGGATTTTTGACAAGTATTTGAACAAAACACCTTTTTCTCATAAGGTGCTAATATGACTGTATTCGAAGTGAGTCTCTCATAGAGGACATATTCCTGGGCATCTTGTTGTTGCTGGTGGTGATAGTGGTGGTTTTTTCTTTCTTCCTTCCTTCCTTCCTTCCTTCCTTCCTTCCTTTCTTTTTTTCCTTCTTTCTTCCTTCCTTCCTTTGCCCAGGAACTCGACGTGTAGATCAGGCTGTTGTTATCTTTGCAGCAACAAGGTTTTTCTATGGAGCTCAGCTTGGCCTAAAACCTGAGATCCTCCTGCCTCAGGATCCTGCGTGACAGAATTACAGGAATTTATCACCATGCCCAACACCCAAGACCTTGCTTTAAAATTTTATTTTCATAAGATCTGCAATTACACAAATTTTAATAGTGTGATTAGATGCACTTAATGTTTATATAGAATATGTATGTTTTCTTTATGTAGCTTTATTCTTTACTAACTTCTTCTGTATATGTAATTTTATATTTTGATTCTTAACTCTTTCAGGTTCTCTGACTTTTATCTTACATGATGATAATCATGGCGGTGTTGGTGGTGGTGTTGGTGGTGTTGGTGATAGTGGTGATGGTGGTGGTGGTGTGTGTGTATGTGTGTGTGTGTGTGTGTACACATATGTATACATATGCCTCAATGTGCTTGTGGAGGTCAGAGAATAATTTGCAGGAGTTGATTCTCTCCTTCTACCATGTATGTTCTGAGATCAAAGCCAGGTCATTAAACTTGACAGCAAGAGCCTTTACTGGCTGAGTCATCTCTCCAGCCCTAGATTATCTGACTTTTAAAAACTATTTTGTTTCACCTACTGAGTTTTTTTACTATATAAGTTTATCAAGGTCTTTGACCTCGCTGTCTATGTAGGTATAGCAGCATTAATTCTTCACTTTTCACTCGCCACTCACGATGTAGATTTTAGAAACGTCATGACAAGGCATGCATTTTTACCTCTCTTCTTTTACACTGTCATTATCGGGTGTGTCCCACCTATAGAGGTTAATCCGTGACTTACCTTGGGGTTGCTTAAGGAGCAATTGTCTTCTGATCCTCTTCTGAGAACTGTTTTCTTGATGTGAAGATTTTGCTAATAATTAGCTGACCCACTAGTAGAATATCAGCCTGATACATTCAGCCTTTCTGCTTATCGAGAACCAAGGCAGCAACATTTAGCTCAGAATGTTTAGATTGGACAGAATATTAGACTCATAAATACTCATTTGTGAGCAGTCAGCAGGGTCTGTAGAAATAAGTGGATTGACCTTCGGCAAGCACACAGCTCAGGGGCTAGCCAGGCTGCCCTGTTGTCAGGAAATCCCCGGAGTAATAGATTTGACACAGTGGGAGAAACAAATCCACTGTCTTCACTGCCTGATGAGATTGTCCTGGTGGCAGCTACATATGTTCTTTGGCACAGAGCCATTTCCGCAGCCCCAAATCAACAGCACTTCGGTGGCGGAAGCCCGGCATAAGATGGAGTGGCTCTGCAATTCTTTGGCAAGCTCCCCAGAGCTTGTGATATGAAGGAGCTCCGTGAAGATTGAGGGGAAGATAGCGATGAGGTCAGCAGGTCATGCTACAATTGTTAGCTTTTAAGAAGTCACAGAGGGATCAATTGGTAAAGTGTCTGCCCAATGTATGGGGTAGTTTGGGTTACTGGATTTTAATTTCTTTAAATATTGCATTTAAATGAGAAAGAGACATTTTTTAAAATTGGCCAAGGATCCAACAAACTTAAGACTCCCTGGGCTATCGGTTGTGTAGACATAAACAAATCTGCAAAACCAACATGTATGTGACGCACAGAACAGAACATTAATAATAACTGATAAGAGTGCGATGGCCAGCCAAAAGCCCCTCACCAGGGGGACAGGCCTGTCATATGTGTGAGTCACTGTTACAGTATGGGTTGGTCTTTGTGGCTGAATGCCTATCATGCTGTGGTTCAGATGACATTCTGACAGGGATGAGCTGAAAGCTGAAGATGATCTAAAAAGACACCTGTGGTCTTTAGTGGAGCTGAGTGAAGGGTGCGTGGAGACTTATAAATAAATAAAACAAATGACTATAAAAACACACATGCACATACATGTAAGTTTGTGGAGAGCTCCTTTGAAATAAGACTATGGAAGAAAAGTCTCTGCAGATTGGACATATAAGGTAGACTTGGGTTTTGATACCGAGGAGACGAGGACAAGCGCAGTCCAGTGCTCAAGGACACAGGTTCTAAGTAAGGCTGGCGATTCCCAGACCACGTCTTACCCACCATGTCACTGATGTCACTGATTCCGTTCTGCACGTTCCCATCTCACAGGTAACATCCCCGAGATTCAGGGGGTTCAACAGCTCATATCTACCTGATATGGTGGTCACAGGAATTATACACAGGTTATAGTTTAAGAGGGGTGACTCGGGTAAAGATTTCGGGTTCCTAGAAATTTTAGCAGTTTGTGTGACTAGGAAAATAATTATCATCGAAATGCAGACAGGAGGATTTTGAAGTCACGGTGACCTAGTAACACCAAGCAAATGCTGACGCCCATGTGGGGAGCTTATTGGTTTCCTGAATGTCAGGGAGACAAGGACTGAAGTGACAGAGAGGACCAACCAGAGCAGGGATCAACAGCTATGCTGACCATGTGCTTACGTGTAATTGCTCTCTTCTTTAAAAGAAAGAAAAGTAAGCTGAGCTGGAGAGATGGCTCAGCGGATAAGAACTCACACTGAACTTGCAGAGGATCCTGGGCTCAGCTTTTAGCATCCGTGTTGAGTGGTTTCATAACCTCCTGAAACTTCAGTTCCTGGGGACCTGGTGCCATTTTCTGGCCTCCACAGTTACTGCACATATGTCAAACACACACACACACACACACACACACACACACACACACACACACACACACACACACACCCCGAACATTACTGAGACACTTCTATGGGTCAGATCAAGTGCTCACTCAGCTTCCAGGGATCCTTCTATCTTTAACAGCCCTGCCAGTTGTATAAGACTGAGCTACTGATAGTCATGTTCACACGCAAAGAATGTAAGGCTCAAGATTTTTCCCCCTTCATGTGGCTCAGTCTGGCTCGATCTCATGATCCTCCTTCCTCAGCCTCCTGACTGCGGGGGTGATGGGTGTAAGCTGACACATCAGGGTCCCTAGTTACTTTGCTTTCTTCTTGTGCTTATTAGCAGCTTTTAGATCCTAATTTCCCTCCTTCGTGAAACCCTTATGGGCATGGCTTTGAGCCAACAGGCTATCTATTACCCTGTGGTGCACACATGTTCATCTTGGAAAAACCTCTGTACTGACTGCCCATCTGTCGCAGTCAGACACCAACTCTGATACGGGAATGATTCAGCCATGCCCTGCAAACCCTTTCTTCTATTCTAACTTGAGAAAGAACATGGCTTCCCTCCCTCCCCCCCTTGAGCTTAGCCATGATTTAAACATGATACGTTATTATTTTAATGTCTGTGGTCTTACTCAAGAATCCGGTGTTGAAAAACCAAGACACAAGAAAAATAGCCGATGGTCAGAGCCTATATTAGGAACACATTCAGGAGAAGATTAAGCTAATTGCATCTAAGGGGGATGTGGTTGCGGGGAGACCCAACTTGTGTTCTTCAAGTCACAGAGGCCCTGAATGCATTTCTTTATTTGATATGAAACTGGGTCACAGAGGAGTACGCCTGAGTAATGGATGAAGTGATAACGGAATGAGAAAGTGGGGAGCCACAGTGCCCTGGATAAGTGATGCTGATGGCAGTGCTGGGTGATGTGTAAGTGGCTGCACGTTTTGATGAATTGGCTTCTGTGATGTCAGTACTCCAGCTTTATGTGGTCCAGAGATTTGGTTACTGATGTGGCCAGTGTTGGAGTCGGGAGTTTTCCTTCCTAGTCGTGTAGTGATGGGTAGGGTAAGAATCCCCTAGAAACCAGAAGAGGAGTAGCTTCTGAGATAGAAAAATATATACATTTTGAGATAAGCCTCATATAAATGTAGCTCAGGCTGTCCCCTAACTCATTATAAGACTCACTACATAGTCCAGGCTGGCTTCAGACTTGGGGCAGTCCTTTAGTCTCAGCCACTAACGTACTGGAATTATCATGCCAAAATTGGGAGGTTTCCCCACTCTGGGACAGGGTCTTATGTATTCTAGGCTGTCATTGAACTTACTATTAGGGTCAAGGTGACTTCGAACTTCTAATCTTCCTGCCCCTACCTCCCACATGCACCAGCAATCACTACACCCAAGTGAATATTTTTTACATTTATCCTTTTTTCTTTTGGGTAGATATATGTATGTTGTGAGTGTGCACATGCCACAGTGAATGTGTGAAGGAGTTAGTTCTATCCTTCCACCATGTGGATCTTGGGAATTGAACTCAAGTTGGCAGGTTTGATGGTGAGCACCATTACCCTCAAAGCCATCTCAACTGGCCAGGGAGAAAGGCTTTTGAGAGTATAAAGAAAATATTGGGTGTGAACATCCAGACTTAGGGTCATGATGCTGCCAAGATAATTGATGAAAAACGTGGTGTTTCTCATTAGCATTATTTTTCAAAATAAACACTTTTTGCTTTTATTATTAGAAAAGTCATGGCCACTTAAACTACCTAGAAAACACAGAAAAGAGTAAGAAAATAATCATCCACCATAAATGACACCAAGAGAAACAGCTACAGTTCCTTGGTATTTACTTCAAGCCAAATGGGAATGTTTGTTTATATGTAATTGCTGCCATTGTGAACATGCAATTATGTGTCCTGTTCTGTACTCGTGGTGGACATTTTCACCAGTAGTCTGAAACTGCTCAAATACTATTTTTAAGAAATAGCTGAGGTGGATCTCTGAGTTCTAAGTCTGCCTTGCCTATGAAACCTTTTCCTGAGAAACCCTGTTTCAAAGAAATAAAAACTAAGAAAGTAAGTATTAAAAAGAAAGAAAAGAAATAGCTAAGCTGGCCGCGGTGGTGCATGCCTGTAATCCCAGCACCCAGGGAGGCAGAGGCAGGTGGATTGATGTGAGACCGAGGCCAGCCTGGTCTACAAAGCGAATCCAGGACAGCCAAGGCTATGCAGAAAAAAAAAACCTGCCTCAAAAAACAAATAAACAACCCCCCCCCAAATAACAACAAAAAAGAAGAAATAGCTAGAAGTTAGCTTAAGTAAAAAAGCTCCCTCAGTTTAGAATGGCATGTGTAGAGAAAAGAAAATACATCCAGCAGCTTCTAGAAACCAACTTCTCAGGTCTCACACACACACAGCTGTGTGATTCTGAGGACTCCTAGTCTCCTGGCTTCTAACCCAGGGCTGAGTTCTACTTCTCAAAAAAATCCCCTGAGAATTTCCTACATGTATACAACGTGTTTAGTCTTATCTTCCCTTCCCCGACACCGTACTGCCACCCCTGCCTTTCCCAACACCTCTCCAATTTCATGCCCTCTTTTATTTATTTTTTTAATTTTTTCTCCTTTATTAATTTATTCTTGTTACATCTCAATGGTTATCCCATCCCTTGTATCTTCCCATTCTTCCCTCCCTCCCATTTTCCCCTTATTCCCCTCCCCTATGACTGTTCATGAGGGGGATTACCTCCCCCTGTATATGTTCATAGGGTATCAAGTCTCTTCTTGGTAACCTGCTGTCCTTCCTCTGAGTGCCACCAGGTCTCCCCCTCCAGGGGACATGGTCAAAGGTGAGGCACCAGAGTATGTGAGAAAGTAATATCCCACTCTCCACTCTACTGTGGAGAGTGTTCTGTCCATTGGCTAGATCTGAGTAGGGGTTTAAGGTTTACCGCCTGTATTGTCCTTGGCTGGTGCCTTAGTTTGAGCGGGACCCCTGTGCCCAAATCTGCCTATCATAATGTTCTACTTGTAGGCTTCTAGGACCCTCTGGATCCTTCTACTTTGCCATTCTCCCATGATTCTCTCATCTAGAGTCCCACTAGAATGTCCTCCCCTCTGTCTCAGTTTCCTGGTTAGTGAAGGCTTTCGTGGGACATGCCCCTTGGGCTAATATGCAGATGTAAGTGAGTATATACCATTTGAGTCTTTCTGCTTCTGGGTTAACTCACTCATTATGATCATTTCTAGCTCAATCCATTTATCCACAAATTTCGGGAATTCCTTTCTCCCTCTTTTATTTATAACTCACGGAGTTCAAGCCGTGTTGACCTCCTATACACATGGGTGTAGGACCGTCCACTGGGGCAAGCGCAGGCCATGTCCCGGAAGAAAAGTGATTCTCTCTTCCTCCAGCCGTTATCAACTGCCATAGGTCCTCAGCTGGGCTGGGGCCCTGCCAGCTGTTCTCTATCCCGTGCTGGGATTGTAACCAGCTTGCTCTTGTATAGGTCTTAACCACAGCTGTGAGGACATGCATATGATAGCCATGTCTTGCTCAGAATATAGAATTTCACACTCTTCTCTCCATTTTTTTCATTGTCACAGACACGCTCCACCTTCTTAGAATGTCAGCTTTTCTTTCTCTCGCGTGGCTACCCTTGGGGTATTCTGGACACTGATGACTTTTCTTACATAACATGGAAAGCCACCTTGTAAAATGTACATTTTTAAAAAAATCCATGCTATAGAAATGGCAGGCAAAACTTAAGGATTGACGGAGCAAGAAGCCTAGCTTCAACTGTGCCCCAAGAGTCTTCCTGGGAATAAGTTATATCATAGGAGGGGAGGGGTTATCACTCAAAGATAGACACCCATTGGTCAATCCATGAGTCTGTCAGGCCCTTTGGCCAATTGTTTACGATAAACAGAATACTGCTCCATTCCAAAAGATACCCACATCTCGGTGCTTATACCTCATAAATACTTTACATGGCATATGTGTCATAAGTCTTCAGCATTTAAGGTGGCCGATCCTTATGTAGAAATTACTCAGGTGGGTCCCAGGAAATCACAAAAGTGAGTAGAAATAGAGGAAGTGAGAGAAGAGTCCACGTCAGAGCGGTTGGAGCTGAGAAAATCCCCCCAGTTTTTCCTGATGCTACAAGATACTGGGAGTGAAGCACTAAGGGACATGGGTACCCTCTAGAAACATCTAAGGCGAGAAAATAGTTTTGCCTTCTCTCTGGTAAGACACATTGTCTGCCAGTGTCTTAATGTTCAGCGTTTGAGGCTCTCTTTCTCACTTCTGGCCTGCAGAGGCAAAAGGGAAGGGCCACGTGCTGATCTAAGCTGCGAAGAATGTGGTGAGTTCTTAAGACTGATCGGGACACTCAACCAGCGGTGTGTGCGCCACGGGCCACCGGACATCTAGAGCGCTCCAGTGCTGCTGTCTGCAGTTTGGTCTTGGAGAGGGCTGGGCAACAGTGATTGTACCGGGTGATAAATCTTCGAGGATGCCTGGGAACTTTGAGGGTCTGCGATGGCCTGGCTGCAAAGACTCCTCATCAAAAGCCTGGATGGAAGCAGCACTCAGAAATAACTGGGTAACTCTCCAGCCTAGGCAGCTTTGAAGGAGTTTATACCAGCGGATTTCAGTGCCAGTGTAAATGGTCTGTCCCCAACCTTCCTAAAGCTGCCCCCTTTTTAGTACAGGTCCTCATGTTGTGGTGACCCCCCCAAACCATAAATTATTTCTGTTGCTACTTCATAGTTGTAGTTTTCCTACTGTTATGAATCATAATGTAAACACCCGTGTTTCCGGATGGCCTTAAAGGGGTCACGACCCACAGCTTGGAAACCACTGTCCTTGATCTTCATTTTCTCTGTCCACCAAGGTTCAGATTATTTTTTTTTTTTAAAGTAGGTGATGTTGTTCAGGAGGTAACTATTGGTGACACTTACTGCTTTTAATGTAAATTTCAGCTGATGATTTTATAATCTACATATTTTAAAAAATATTTATTTTTATGTGTGGATGTATTTTTACCTGCATGTATATGTATGTACCACATATGTATAGTGCTCAAGGACACCAGAAAAGGGCATCAGAACTTAAAACCTGGGGTAACAGATGCCTGTGAGCAGCTATGTGGGCACTGAGAATTAAAGCTGGATCCTCTGCAAGAGCAGCACGTGTCATTAACCGTTGGACCATCTCTCCAGCTCCATTAACATCTTTTTAATTGAAACATTAAGAGTGTATCATAGGTAAACCCCAAAGCATAATGTACCCCGGAGACTTATTTCATCAGTGGCCCCGGCCTTCTGCTGGTCATGACTGAACATGAAGAGTTTTGCCAAATGGGAATTGTATTGGTCGGTTGGCTCATAGAAAATGCAAAGACAGTTGAAGGACACATTGTTTAGTTCAAGCTATGATGGAAGGAGAAAATAACTCACAACAAGAAAATGTTACTCAAAGGCAAGGAGAAGCCAGAAGAGTATGTGGTTATAATAAATCTAAGCCTAAATCCTTTCCTGTGCACTTACACAAAACGTTAATAACGCCTGTATTTCACAAGACTCTGCTCAGGAATTAGGCAGGGAAATGTTTTTCCTAGGCAGTGTTTGGACTTCACTGCTCTGTAACCTATTTTTTGAGACAATTTACTGTCTGTTAACATCTGTGGGGTCTGCATGAACTGGATTTGATATTCAGAACAGGCATGTGGCAGCAACTGGAACGTAATCGCCACTGTTGGTAGGGAGTCTTCCACTTACTGTCTGTATTTATAACTTCTCTATTTCCCCCCAAAGAACAAAAATCACATAAGATAAAAACAAGAAACTGGGTCAAAGACATGAAGAGAGATTCCATAAGCTAAGTGGATGAGTTGATGTGTTTGCCAGGACCAAGTGTAAAAGTTTGGCTCTGAAGCAGCAAGAACAAAAATAAGTATGATTTATTGTCTTACTAATAACAATAAATAAACACACAATGCTACTAATAGCAACACATCGAGGTAGAATGGTTTTTATAAGGGATTTCTTCCATTCCTGCATTCCTTTTTCTAATTCATTAAGAAATAGTTTCTCTTGTGGAATGTAATTCAGTGGCAAAAATGGCTCCAAATGCACAAAGCCCAAGGTCCAATCCTCAGCATTACAAGAGAAAAACAAAACAATTATCTTCACCTTACGATCAATTCCAAAAATAGAGACGCCATCCCTGTGCTCTAACATGGTAGTTTTGAAACTTCAGTGTGATGAGCTGTGTGACAGTCAACTTGACGAAATCTAGCCACCTCTTAGAAATGGAGTCTCCGTGAGGGACTGTGGGTCAGATTGGTCTTGTGGGAAATCTTCTTTTTCTCATTAATTATTTATTTATTCACTTTACATTCTTATTGCAGCCCCCTCCCTCCTCTCACCCTGGCCCCACCCCCTCCCACCCTCTTCCCCCTTTGTCCCCTCCCCTTCTCCTCAGGAAAGGGGGATGCCCTCAGTACCAACCTACCCCAACACATCAAGTCACATCAGGACTAAGCGCAACTTCTTCCACCAAGGCCAGACAAGGCAACCCAGATAGGGGAAAGGGATCCAAAGGCAGGCAACTGCATCCATGTCAGAGACAGCCCCACCTCAACTGCCAGGGAGCCCACATGGAAACTCTTGATTATAGTAATTGAAGAAAGATGACCCAGCCATTGAGGGTGACACCATTTCCTATGTAGGGGACCCTAGACTCTGTGACAGTGGAGAAAGCCAGCTGAAGGCTAGTGTGCATACATTCACTATTCTCCACTCCTGATTGAGGATGTTATGCAACCAGACCCCCAAAAGCTCCTGCCTCTGTAATTTCCTTGTTCTTGTGGACTCTAGCCTGGAACTGTGAGATGAAATAAACCCTTTCTCCCTTACCCTGCTTTGACAGGGTATTTTGTCTTGGCAACAGAAAAGAATGGAAGACATTGGAATCTTCTGGATGGCCCAATAGACCTGATCTCTGCCTTCGTTTCTCCAGAATGTCTGATGGGCATTAATATAATATTATATATTATTAAATAATATCTATTTATTATTTAATAGATCTATATATATCTGAGAATTTATATCCTATCAAGCTCCCAGGGGACACCGATGCTGTTGACCTGGGATGTGACTACATTGTGGGAACCATGGCTCTAAAGCATGACTATACAGTGACGTCTGAGGAGAAGCACTGCATGACCTATTGGAAATAAAGGAACAACTTCTTTTAGGGATTGACTGCACTATTGCTCAGTGGTTAGAGCCCTCCTCACCAAGCCTGACACCTGGGTCTGACTCTTGGGGCCCACATAATGGAAGGAGAAAAAAATCTTCTGCAAGTTGTCCTGTGACCCTGACACACGTGCTGTGGCATTCATGAGCATGTACAATATTTACTTAATGTCAAAAAGAACTGTTCTTCAACGGCCATGGCCTGTATAACTCTAGTACCGAAGCCAAGAAACTAACTGAACACAAGCCTCTGAGATTACTGAGCTCACTAGTTGTATATGCATTTTTTTGTATGTAGATGGTTGCAATTGTGTTGTGCACACATGCGTGTTTGTGTAGACGTTTACAACGGTATTGTGTATGTGCTTATGTGGCCACCACCACAATCCAGATGCAGGCATTCCATCACCACAAAGACCTCCCAGTGCCCTCTCACCTGCCCTGTGCCACTCTCTGGCCCTAAAACCTGCACCCCTGATCTGCACCACCATCTCTATAATGCAGCCACCCCACGGTTGTCTCATGCATGAACTCAGGAACTAGTACAGAGTGTAAGGTCTTGGAGATCAGTTTTCTTCCCTCCATTCAATCCCGCTTGAGTCATACTTCATACTGTTGTTGTAAAATACATTGTTTAGTTGACCATCTATTGGGGGAAATTTGGAGGACAGAGCCCAGAAAACATACCGAGGGTAATTCAGTAAGAGCTGGAATAGTAGAACTTATTCTTCCCTGGTCTCAAAGCACACCTGGCTTGGGTCTGGTGAGGCACAGGGGGAAAGAGTGGTGGATATTTCATTCAGAGTGAGGGGGCAAGGCTCTCTCTAGGCACATATCTCTGAGGATTATAAGGGTGTGTGGCATCCTTCCAGGACACCGATGCTCAATTCTGCTCCTTAATTCACAGACCCATCCTGTGTGGTCACAGCATGAGATTTCAGTGATTATTGAGGCAGAGAGATTTACTTCACAGAGATGTCAGGACCCACAAGGCACTCATCCAGGGGTGTGTGGTGAGGTCTGCCCTTCAGGTGATAGCCATGTTATCTCCCACTGTGTCCTAGTGTTTTGTCTGACTCAAATCTCTTTAATGGATAATACTAACATTTCCTCAGCACCAATGTTCCTATATTTTCTCGACTGTTATAATAATTGGTGTGTTTTTTAGTCTGTTGAGGGAAACTTCTCAGTTTTGCATGGTATACCTTCAGAGGCTAAATATTGTGGAGTGGAAATGCCTATGTTAATGACCTGAGCTGAACCCCAGGGCCTACCTGGTGAAAGGGGAGAACTGACTCCTGTGGACCTCCACCTGTGTGTCCTGACATGTGTGTGTGTGTGTGTGTGTGTGCGCGTGCGTGCGTGAGCATGCACATGTACCTCTCATGTGCACAGACACACACATACATCTCCACCACAAATAACAGATAAAAAGAAAAAAATACTGCAATGTCTTCTATGAAGTCCGTGTCAAACTCTCTTATCAGATAGTTGATTGGTACCTGCTGTATACCAGGCACCATTTAGAAGGGTAGTTCCATAAACAGGATGCATAAAGTCCTAGGCATTATTAAGTATACACTTTTCCTTTTATTAAGAAAATTATTTTTTCTTAATGTGTGTGTGTGTGTGTATGTGTGTTTGAGTCTGTGTGCATGAGAGGCCATAAGAAGGCAAGAGATCCCCTGTAAATGGCATTGCAGGTGATCGTGAGTGAATTCACGTCACCTGCAAGAGCAGCAAAGGTTCTTAACATGCTGAGTCAATAAATAGATACTGGGAAATTTATAAATGTATGGAGAAGTTTTTTTATTTAAAGAAGGTAGAGATGCCACCCAGAAGTGCCACTTTCAGAGAGAGAGAGAAAAAAAATCTGTGGCCGCCGTATTGCCAATGCTCCTTTTTTCACCGAGGGCTCAGAAATTCACACTGACTTTTTGTTCCTTGTACCTTCATATTCCCTTGGGATAGATAATCGGACTCCAAGAATTCTACAACCTTCTAGAGTCCGAGCACTCTCACCTTCTCAGTGTTAGAAAGCAGTGACAAAAGACATTGTAGAGAACAGTGGGGCTGCTTATCAGTCATGGTGTGAATCTCAAAGGATGCGCACACCTCAGATAGAAAGTGACATGGCTCATAAAATGGTTGCATGAAGTTGTTGCTCTGTCCCCTGTCATGGGCATGTTCAAGGGCCCAGGTGTGAGTATTCAGCTGTTCAATGCATGCTTCAGTTTGAATATTGGCTCTCCTCATCCCAAAATTTCCAGTTCATGTTCACCCATAGTGATTGCCGACGAGCTCACAGAAAAAAAAAAAAGCTTAGAAAGGAAGAGGACAAGGGTACATAAGCAGGTATCCAGTTCTCTTGAGGATATCTGTTGTTTTGTTTTCATTGTTTAATAGAAAGAGAGGCTCAGCAAGAGGTCAGTATCTTGCTGCTTCTTCTATTCCTTTATGTGGTGTCTCATTTCACCCAGTGTGGACCTTGTGACTCTAGCTTAGGTAAAATGACATTGGATTCATGCAGCCAGGAGGGCCTCTTGTTGGGAATGAATGTGCTGAGGTTTCTGCCTAGAGATGGTTTCTCCCACCCTTATTCCCAATGAAAGTCCAAACCTGTAAGGTATTCATGTCTAAAGTCCAGCTCAGGCACCTTTCTGTCTGACACACTCTCTCTCTTCCATGGGTGGATCCAGACCTTTTGTGGGTTGGCTTCTGTTTGGATGTGGAAGGTGTTCAGTACCACTTTGTCTAGACTCCTAGGTACTCAGTTTCAAGTCCTAGGATCGTGGCCCAATAAGGGAACCCAGACCAGAGTTACATTGAACTATTCAGATCTGAACCAAAAATGCGTCAGGATCTGAAGGCAGCAGAGAGAGAGAGAGAGAGAGAGAGAGAGAGAGTGACATTGGGCCTGGCTTGAGCATTTGAAGCCTCAATACCCTCCAGTGACACACTTCCTCCAACAAGGCCACACCTACTCCAACAAGGCCACACCCACTCCAACAAGGCCACACCTCCTAATAGTGTCAGTCATTATGAGCCTGGGGGGGGGGCATTTTCATTCAAGCCACCACAGTTTCTCAGGTAATTTCAACAGAATATGGGTAATAGTAACACAAGTTGTAATCCTCGTGAGTAGTGGATACTTGGCCAACAGCTGCATGCTCCTTTGTGCAGGAAAAAAAAACATCAAATAATACTTTAAAAGAACTCGTGTTCTTTTCAGCTTTCGGGTCTGTGGAAGAAGTCTCTGAAGATGATACCAACTGGCCTGCCTATCTGTGTGTGTGTGTGTGTGTGTGTGTGTGTGTGTGTGTGTGTGTGTGCTATATATTCCATCAAAGAACCAAGCTTACCTTCTGTTGCCGAAAGCTTAGTTGGGTCTGTGACCACCTTTCTATGAAGGACCATGAATGCTCTGGGAAATGCGGAATGTGGAAGCTTAGCAGGGTCTGTGACTATGGACTATTCACAGAGCTTAGCTTAGCTGGATCGATGACAACTTTAGCAATATAATGTCGCTCTAGAGGATCCCAGGCCAAACATTAAGTAGATGTGATAACTTCTACCTTTTCCCTCTTGCCGTGTTCACCTTGGCAACCCCTGAAGCACCATGAGCAAATCTGCCTCCCCCATTGGTTCTCTACATTCCCTAAGTCTAGAGATGACATCCTGGCTGGCGCTGTCTTAACTGGATCTGATGTCAGTGGTCTAGGAGACACCCAAAAGACCAAATGGGAAAATCTGTTGTGCTAAAGCCCGGCCTGCCCATAGAAACACAAGATACAGCAACACAGATGACCTAAGCCACACTTGTGGGCAGACTCCTAACACAGCAGTGGGTAACCACGCTATGAGCTTCATGCCCTCAGTATATAAGCTGTGAAGCGTGAACTGCATTTTGTGGGATTCTTCTGAAGGCAAAGACAAAAGTGACACCAGGCTTTGTGCTGGATCTAGAAAACCAGAGCACATTGATGAGTTGCGGGGGCTGTCTCAGACTGCCCCTTCCAGAAGAAAAGACTTCCATAGCCACTGAGGTTAGAGCAGGGTCTAGCATGGCTTCTGTAGAAGTCAGGGACTCTATCTGCTTGAGTGGCAACTGGAAAGACATTCCAGAACCGTTCCTGGTCAAAAATAGGTGGGTAAGAGGGAAAGAATTCTAGACGCTATAACCTGGGACACTGTGATGGGAGTGAGTGTTCCGAAGCAGAGGCTGAGAGCAGCTGAATGGTCCTCCCAGCACACAGCTGTTCCCAGGGCATTTGGCGCATGGCTGGGATTTCCCTACCTCCATTTTATGGCTCTGTGTTCTTCAGTGTTAGAGTCTGTCCGTGAAAACTTCATTCATTTTGCTTCTGCTAATCCCAAATAGGCCTATTCTTTTCTAGGTGGAGTTTTGTGGTTTCAAGGGTTTACTAGTCCATCCATAACCTGGATGTGGTGGAAGTGCGTCCTGTCATCTGAAACCGCACACCCATACTTGGCAAAGCACCTTCTTCCAGGCAATGACAATAGAGGTTGGTAACTTCACAAGTAAAAAAAAAAAAAACAAAAAAACAAAAAACCCACAAAAATGGAAAACAGATTTATAAGGGTCTGGACTTTGCTAAGGGTCACGTGCATTCAATGTGGAATTGGAATTTAAACCCGCTGTTACTGGCTTTTGCAGTGGATGCTACATAGAGGGTGCCATTCTTGGGTCCCCATTATTTACACCCTGATGCAGGAGCTTTCTAGAAAGGAAGGGCCGATAGTCACTATGAAGTCACAGGTGAACTCGGTAGGGTAGGTTGAGCGCAGTTAGTCAGAGCATCAGCAAAGTGGAGGTAGGGAGCCATGTGACTAATTTGGAAACATGGACATATGTCGCTAGCACTTCCATAGGAATCAAGTTTCCTCATAACAGCCTTGTAAGCCAATGGCGTAAATGACAATTTTCCTCTTCTCCTCCTCTTCATTGTCCTCTTCCTCCAGGAGTTTATATGACTATGTTTATTAATATATTCATATCATATCATGTCATATATCTCCTCATGCCAAGTTCACATCTCATTTAATTGGGGCCAGTGGCCCTGTCTTCAGCTTCTGTAAAGAGAATCTTTACATACATACCCATGTACCAGCATGCATGTATATACATAGGCATGCATAGGCAGGTATGTACACACACATGCTCTTGTATGTGTAAGTACATAGGTACAACATCTATCTTAGAGATGGTAACAGAAGCTTCAAGGTTAAATGACCTGGTCAAGATTGCAGCATCTGTGGATATTAGAACTCCAGCATTCGAATCTTCTTGCCTTCAGTGCAAACTGGATTGGCTGTCATCGACAGTATTTGTGCCTTATTTATTATTCATATGGATTTTAAAGCTGGTTTTGTATGAGGGAACTTGTGGCTTAGTCAACCTTGCAAGGTCTGTTGTACACAGGGAAATTCCACTCTCCAGAGCAGCTGAGTGCCAAATAAGCTCATTAAAGCTTACAAAGGGAAAGGAAAGAAAGAAATATCACTCTGGTGGCTTTCAGGGAGAAAGGTAAGCATAGGTTACTGCGCTGGGGATGAGTCAGAGATGTAAGTAAATGCTTCTTTGTACAGTGAGAAAGAAATGCTCCACCAAAGAGATTTTTTATCTCCAAGACCAAACATGCCCCAACCTGCAAATGCATGGAAATTGTGGAATGGGGCTGTCGGAAACTACACATTCATAAATATTGATAGGCTGACAAAGAATTTTAATTTCTAGATGTCTGACTCTGATTACTCCTGCAACATAAACACCTTTTAATTCTCCCCTTAGGCCAAAGATCAAACCTTGCCTGTCGCCTTTTAGATAAGTCACCTGCACGGCTAGATGTAACCCAGGTTTGTACACCCAGGGAAGCTAACCATTCAGCTGTCAAAGGAGTGAGAGAGCCGGATTTGGCCAGAGATCTTGTTTGTCTAGCTGACTGTCTGTCAGACAGTAGCTGAGGAGAGCCTGTAGGTGCTCTGTCCAGGACCCCTTCTCCAGGGTGAAGCGAGCGAGGCAAGCTCCTTCCTAACACCCCCCTTACCTTTCATGACTGTGACTTCCCCAGGTCACCTGAGCACTTAGAACAAAATGCCAGAGCAATAGTGTGCCCTACAATGCCATGTTCAGCCTTTGTCTTCTCTCACTCTTTTCCCAGAATGCTGCTTGCTCCCCCACTCCAGCTCCTAAGAACATCCAGCTCTCCAGTGTGTGTCTGCCGTCTCAGGATTTTTCATCTTGAGCCATCTTGCTGCTCGGTGCTCCCCGTATCTACCTGAATCATTTTCCTTCCTTATGAAGAAGTTCATTTAGGGATTTGGTTACAGCCTGTCACAAATGATTTTTCACTCCCTTTTTCTGAATGTGACTTTATGCCACCTTGTTCCCAAAGGCTGTTCCCCCCTGCCACCCCCCCCCCATGTAGAATTTGTATTGACTGTTCTTTCATTTCAATGGCTTAAAAATGTTGGGCGGTGTCCCCGCAGGCCAGTGGCTCCCAATAAGAAACCTGCCCAATAAGAAAAAGTCATTTGGAAACCTTTTCCTTCAAAGAAAATGAGTTTACTTGTCTCCCTCTGGTTAGGTTTACTGTCAACCCAACAGTTGCTCCAGGGAAGTGCTGTAAACTGGGGAAGAGACTTTAAATTGAGGGTGTGTCTAGAACAGGTTGGCCTGAGGCTATGTCTGTGGGGGAGTGTCTGGATTGTTAATTGGCGGGATCAGCCCACTGTGAGTGGCACCACTCTCTAGGCAGGTGAATAAAGACAAAGACCATCAGGTAAGCAGGAAACAAACAAACAAACAAACAAACAAACGAAACAAGTACCCATTGCCTTTCTCTGCTCTTGACCATGGATGATATGACTATCTGCTTGGGTACCTGTTTGACTTCCCTCAGTGATGCACTGAAAACTTGGGTTTTAAACCTAATAAGCTCTTTTCTCTCCTAAGTCACTTTTGGTCAAGGTGCCTTATCATATCAAGAGAAATAAAACTAAACCAGTGTCTTAGTATGGATTTATTATGGCTTATTTTGTTTAGGAACCTGTGGAACTTTGTCTTTCACTAAATTTGGACAATTAAAAAAAACTTTTACTCTTCAAGTTTCTTAGTAATTTATTCTTTTTGATATCTCAATCATAAGAATGCTAAACTTTATCATGCATCTTTAACGTATATCTTTTCATATTGGGTAATCCTGTTGACCCCACCTTTTCTAATTTTTTCATTACTCTGTCTGGTCTGTCCTGTCAACTTTATACATATAAAAAAAGTTTTATTGGATTTTCTTGGTGGGTCTAGTATTTCTTTGCTGAGGCAGCCTATTTTTCTGTTTGATTTTAAAAGTGTTTTTAGTTGTTTACTCAAAATTTTTATTAGTTTTATTGGAGTCTTTGTGACAAAATTTATGTTTATATTATATAAGTGTGTACATGTCTGTTGATTATCCCTACCCATATGAGTTTAGGTTTTCCTGATTTTTAATATGATGAGTCATTTTAGATTGTATCTTAGTGTGGTTTAATGTTACATAGAGAGACAGTGAGTCACTTTAAGATCCCAGGCAGGATCTTGCTGTTTTTCTCTCAGCGGTATGTTGCTCATTTAAGGTCAGCCTCCGAGTTCTCTTCATGGTCTCTGGGCTGTTATCCTAAGATTTAGGCTCCAAAGTCCCACTAGTGACCCATCTGGATTGCGGAAAGTAGTCTGTGTATTAACCAAAGTGTTAGTGTTCTGAACGAGGTCAGATCTGTCCACACATGGCTGTGCAGTTTTTCATAGGTTTGCATTCTCGGGTTCTTTTTCTATACCTTCAGTGTTCTGTTTATGAGACGCTAGGATTAGAACCCAGAGCCTCATGTGTTGTCATCCTTGGTTTTTTGTCAACTTGATATCAATCTAGATATATCTGGGAGGAGGGGATCGCATTAAGGAATTGCTTCCACTTGATTGGCTGGTGGGCGTGTCAGATCCCCCGGATACAGAGTTGCTGACCACTGTGTGCTCTCAGATATGGAAACCAAGGACTAAACTCAGGTCCTCTGGAAGTACAGCAAGTGTTCTTCACTGCTGAAACATCTCTTCAGCCCTGAGATCCTGTCTTAAGAAAAAAATAATAAGAGCCAGAAAAACAATGGCTAGTTTATGGCTTTGCTAAGGCAATAGTTTTGTGGGTAAATGCTTGATTTCATCAATATGTTTGCACCACATGTGTGGCTTTTATTCATCTGTGAAAACATAAGAAATGAAAAAAAAAGAGAGAGAGAGAGATAAAACAGATTTTTTTAAAGCCTACTTTGGAGATAGAAGCTTGCTTTTCTGTTATGGTTCCTCCTGTCGTGTTTTCCTGTCCGGCTGCGCCGTTGCCACCACCAGGTCTGATGTGTGAAATTCATCCAAGATGCACTGAAGGAAAGAAGTGGGAAAGTCATCACTAGTTCAATGGCACTTAAAAGTCCTGTTTTCCCCTAACTCTGTGTGTCATGGTGTACAGCTTCACTCTGCATGCTGTGCCTGTTGTGTTGCTATGCCCAGCGAGAGGGGCAGATAGACTTTCCTTCAAGCTGCCTGGTTAAAGAATCCACAGTTACTAATTTAGACAAGTCACCTTTGATATTACTGCTTACTCAGTGCCCTAAATAGCTGCTCATTTTTCCTCATGGGCAGCATGAAAAACAAAAATGTATGCAAAAAGAACTCTGGGCATTTACGCCATGAGACCTACATTCTGATCTTAGTCAAGTTATCTTAGGCAGGTTTAATATGTCTAAATTGCTATAGGACTAAATGACTGTATCGGTGCTACCTGCTCAATTTGTCCCTTACCCAGGGTCATTGCAGCGATCAAAATCATGACGATATGACACTACTTTATGAGGAATCAAGTTATTTGATCAAGGCAAGAGCTCAGTTATTTACAAGAAACCTGAAAGAATATTATTATCTGGGGCTGGAGATGTAGTTGAGGTGGTTGAGTGCTTAAAACACACAAAGTGAAGCCTTGGGTCTAATTCCTGGTACTGCATCAACCTGGTACCTGCCATCCCAGCGCTCAAGAGTTGGATGGAAGCAGGAGATTCAGGAGTTTGGGTTCTTCCTCTGATGTACAGGGAAGTGGGAGCCAGCCTGGGATACATGAGACACTATTTCAACCATCTCCAAATGATAGTATTTTCCCCAAATGTATACAATGTATTCTTTCACATGCATCAGGCACTTTGGTGGGAATAGTAGGAAATGGCATCAGCCCCTGTCCAATGCCATTAAGCTTTGATTATAGAGTGGCATTTGCTGTCTCTTTCACTGCTTTCTTAATTCTTTGACAGTTGTCATCAGTGGGGAATGCCATTTAATTCAGGAGTTAATATATGTCTTTGGCATACATTCTTTTCCCCTCAAGGATATCAGTTATAGAAAACACATAATCATATAAAATTAAGGATACAACTCTTTACTGGTTTTGGTTTTCTTTTGCATTTTGTTTGTTTGTTTGTTTTTTGTTTTGACAGTCTCTTATAGTTCAAGGCTAGCCTTGAACTCGCTATGCAGCTGAAAATGATCTTGAATTCCTGTTGGCCTCCAGAGCTAGTATCACACTGCTGTGTGTGTATGTATGGGTGTTCATGTGCATACATGTTTTGATGCATGTGGAGATCAGAGGCCAATAGGTGGTGTCTTCCTTAAACACTTTCTATGTTATTTTTGAGTCAGGGTCTCTCAGTGAACCAGTTCAATGATTTCTCTAGACTGTGTGGCCAGAAGACTGTAGATATTTCCCATCCCCATCATCGCAGGGCTTGGATTACAGTCTAAGTGCAGACTAACCTTTTACACCAGTGCTGGGATTCAAACTCAGGTCCTTGTGCTCGCAGAACAGCGGGCATTTTACTACCTCCCCAGCACCCACTGCTTTTTAATATATGCTTGCTGGCACTGTGCTAACTATATGTGGCTTCTGTGAATCTCTTGTACAACATTCCATAAGGAATTTCAGTTTTTGCATAGAATGAATAATGGTCATTTTCCAACATACATGACACCTAACTCCTTTTTTGAGGTATATACATTCGTTGAGATTTTTTTTTTTTTTTTTTTGAGGCAGAAGACAGCATTTCATTTTCATTGGCAGCTGGACTCCAGTGAAAAGTAAAGATTGATGATGTGACTGAAAGTAAACAGAAAGAAAGGGCCAGAATTCTGAAACATTTGCAGTGTAATGCTTTCTACCGGTCAGACAGCCACAGCCAGAGAAGGCAAATGCCACTGCAAAAAAAAAAAAAAAAAACAACCCAGGGCTAACCTTTCCCTGTGTGACTGGAGCCGGACTTCCATCACTTGATGAATGTCTTACCTTGTACCAGGAGGTCACTGGGGAGTGTCTGGGCCTTTCATGTGGTTGGGCCAGCTGTTGGCAACCTGTGGATATGGATTACCCTGCCGAGAGAAGCAAGGACGTGTGAAGGCAACACAGAACACGTAGGAGGAGCCAGTAAGGAGATGAACATCAAGAAATAATTAACAAACCAGATGAGGTCTTCATGGGATTTGCAACTCAACAGAAATCAGCTCCTTGGCTTTTGATGCCCTCTTGAAGCAGGATCATGTTGTGTTTATTTGGTGTCTACATGAGGGCCATTAGGTTTCTCCGCACACACGCCGCCATCCTCACAAGTCGTTTGCCACACACTCAGTCTGCTTTTGATGGCCTTAGAGTGGCTCAGAGGCTCAGGGACTCATCCAGGGTGGAAGAGCTAGTCAGTGCCTGAGCTGGATTCAAACTCAAGTCCATCTGATTTTAAAGCACATGTGATCACATAATTAAAATTTAATGTCGTATTTTTTTCTTTCTTCTTCCTCTTCTTTTCTTTTTCCTTTCTTGTTTGTTTGAGACAAGGTCTTGCTATATACTCGTGGTAGTCTCAAACTCACAATCCTCCTGCTGTAGCTTCTCAAGTGCTAGGATTACAGGTCTGTACCACTACACTTTGCAAACAATAGCTTCTGGCTCATGGACAAAGTCTTGCCATCTTATTCTAAGCTATTGTTATTTTTTCCTTAGGGCAGACTATAGGAGAAGGATATGACATGTGCCTTGATTACAACATTCAAAGGGCCTGTTCCTGGACCAGAGATTAACGGATGATTTCTTTTACTGTGTTGGTTAAGGAAATCCTGCTGACCTTTGACTACAGCGTTCATGATTGCCAAGAGCTCAGCACAGGACTCGGCCCCTTGGGAGTCTTACATCAGTTTGCCGTGAGAACTGGCTCCTCATCAGTATTAGCCATCCACTGCTATTGGGCACGCCATGCTGGCCAAAGGGCCTTCCTGTATGTGGCCTCATTTCATCCTCACATCTAACTGGAAGCACTTTACCCATCTCGTGTCACGTTAGATGGATAGGCTATTCAAAGGCACACGGCACAATTCCTCTTCTAGGAGATTGGCCTCATATTTGCCCCAAAGTTATGAAATAACTATGATCCTGTCTCATGTGGTGTGAGGCTCTTTGTCTCAGTGTAATGGTCTGTTCCCACATCATCACGTGACTCCATGTCCCTTTCTCTACTTTCTCAGTATTCCAGTCCTCACTCTCCCTTCTGCTCATGCTTGTTCCTTCTCATCTCTAAGCATAGCTCCTATGTAAGTGTCTATATAGCAGTGTCTTCCTAATATGAATATCCCATCCCCCCCCCACAAGGAGGGACCAGGTAGGCTCCTGAGACTCACAGATTCTGGAAGTATACAAATCTCACATATGCCCAAAAGCTGGGAGCCCCAAAGTAATGAAAGCTGTAAACAACGGTCAAGGTGAATTTTGGTAGAATTATTACTTCATTCTGTCCTAGTTTCCCTGTCTGTGATGAATAGGTGTGTGTGTGTGTGTGTGTGTGTGTGTGTGTGTGTGTGTGTATGTGTGTGTGTATGTGTGTGTGTATGTGTGTGTATGTATGTGTGTGTGTATATGTGTGTGTATGTGTGTGTATGTGTGTGTGTATGTGTGTGTGTGTATGTGTGTGTGTATGTGTGTGTATGTGTGTGTATGTGTATGTGTGTGTGTGTGTGTGTGTGTGTGTATGTGTGTGTGTGTATGTGTGGCAAGTCTCAAGGAAAAATATCACACTAGTGTTTCATCTCTTCTCGATCTGATTTCATGACACTTTCCTCTCTGTCTGAACTGTAGCCATTCATTAAAACTCATTTCCAAGAGTTACTCAGGAATAAAATTCACCCAAGGAAGAGGCTTATTATTGCCTATAATCCGAGCCTGGGCTTCGTAGGAAGCTACAGGCCAGCTGACCCTGCCATAGCAAGACCCTGTCTCAGAAAGACATCGGCAACATAAATACAGAATAATCCTTCCATCTATGTTTTGGAAGTGTTGGCAATTTAAGCTATGGACTCATGCATCTTTAGCACATTTTCTACCACTGAATCATGCCTTCAACTCCTACCCTCACACGCTCTACTACTGAGCCTTTTTCTCCACCTCTGCCCTCTCAATTTTTACTGTTATCAACATACTATTTTTTGTTAGCTGAAATACAATGCAGTTCTTACAAACACCTTTCGTCATGTAGTTAGCTTCTTGTCATAGCTACAAATATGGAATTGAAAAGACCATTGATAGATATTCCGGCAATGGGTTTTAAAATGCTGTCCAATGTGCATGATATTTACTAAAAGGAACCCTGGGGATAATAAATAATCAAAATACATATTATGGAGCCAGGAAAATATTGGCACACCTACGTATAAAACATTTTATTGATTGCTGATACCTAAGCATTCGGATTGGGCACTCTGCCCAGGTTTCTGACTTCACACAATAAATGAGACGTTCCGGCAGCATGTGTGGGATGGTTGATATTGGCGGGCTTTAGAATCACCATGGAAACAACCATGTTTGAGTATCTGTAAGGATTATGTAGACTCAGTTAACTGAGGTGAGAAAGCCCATCTCAAATGTAGGTGGCATTATAATTCCATGGGCTAAG
This sequence comes from Acomys minous, assembly GCF_964271855.1. Taxonomy (NCBI): domain Eukaryota; kingdom Metazoa; phylum Chordata; class Mammalia; order Rodentia; family Muridae; genus Acomys; species Acomys minous. The sequence goes on from NC_140496.1 coordinate 14,414,080, forward strand.
AATAAAAAGGAGAAAAAAAAACATTGAAGCGGGGAAGGAGGCATGTTGGTTCCACATTAGCAGAAGAAGGGTAGTCGGGCACGGATATGATCAAAATGCATAGTAAACATATTTGACATTTTGGTATAGCAGAACCTTGGTCAAAAACTGAGCTGAGCACATGCTTCCATTGCTCTCAGTGTTTAAAGACTGCAGGCGCGATGTGTCCATCTGCCTCAAGCTCCCGTGGCCACGCCCTCCCCACCATGACTGACAGCACCTTTGAGCTGTGAGCCAAAAGAAATCTTTCATTAAGTTGCTTTTACCAGATATATCAGTGCATAAGGAAAGTAAGTAATATAACATGGCTTACTTTGGGTGCAGTCATCATCCCGCAAGGCTGTACCTTAGGCTTCGAGAATGATGTCACCCTGCAGCACCGCCACCTAGTCACTGCCTCAGTGTGGGGTGCACAATGGCCATTTGTCCATCTGTCCTCACAGCTAGCCTGTTTATTTCCCATATCCATCTTGAAAAGAAAGTGATTTCATGTCACCTATGGCTGTAAAGGAATGAAAAAAAATAACTGAAAGAAATGAGAGACATCTTCTGTATGCATTTTAAGGCTCTTTTCTATTTCTGTGAAGAATAGTGCTCTGATTTTGATTGGACTTTCATTCAATATGCAGATTCCTCCTGATAGAATGGCTATTTTTATAATATTAGTTCTTCCAATCCATGAGCATGGGAGGTCATTTCAATTTCTAGCACCTTCTTCAATTCTTTTCTTTGGTGCTTTAAAGTTTTCATTATAGAGGACTTTCATTTCCTTAGTTGTTTATTATTCCAGGCTATTTTTTGAGGCTAGTATGAATGTAGTTGCTTTCCTGATTTTTTTCTTAGGGTATTTACCACTGTTATATAGGAAGGCACTTGATTTTGGTGTGTTATTTTCACATGCTATGATTTTTCTGCAAGCATTTGTCAGCTTTATAAGTTTGCTGGTGGAGTCTGCCCCAACTCAAGCAAATAGCCCACCACTCATGAAAGTGTGGCAATTCTAATTAATACATTACTTTATATAATATAAAGACAGAAAATTAGGAGCAGGGCTTGGGAGGAAGAAGGGGAGAAGGAGAAAAGAATGAAAACTTTGATCAAAGAATGTGTGTGTGTGTGTAAAACTGTAAAAGAACAGATACTTTTTAAACATCTCTCACAACACAATTGTACAAAGAAAGCATTGGTATTACCATGTGGGAACTGCAGTAGAAAATATGCCTGCAGGTTTAATACACAAATGCTGTTATGGGATAACCTGGTCTACTGTACACTTCACTAGCCTTGCTTTTGCTGGAATTTGTGCTTATAAACCTTAGTTCAGTGGAAATAGCAATGCACTAATGATGAGTCATACCCAAGCCATGTGTGACTTTGAGTGACTTACAGCCAAATTTGATTTGTATTTCAGTCCAATAGAACCAATACTATTGGCTGAGTGTGGCATTAGATTGTGCTTGACCACAAAATGCTTGAAAATAAGCTTAGTTCAGGGGAAATAGCAAAGCACTAATGTTGGGCTATACCCACGCCATGTATGATTTTGAGTTGTTTACTGCCAAACTTGGTTTTTATTTCAGTCAAATAGGGCCAATAATATTGCCTGAGTGGCACTGACACAAAATGCTTGAAAACTAGACTCTTGTCTGTTCCACACAACCCTAGTGTCCACAGTGGTGCTCTCCACATGCCCAGGCCTCTCTGACACTTATTGAAAAGAAATGACATTCACCCAACGCTCTGAACTTGGCTATGAGGAACGTTGCCTGTGTTCCTATGGAAGTTTCATGACGAATGTGTACTGTAGACGTGGCTCATTAATTGAAGGCTTGGTCTCCCGCTGGTGATGCTATTTGTTGGGAGAGTTGGACCATTAGGAGGTGGGGCTTAGCTGAAGGAAGCAAGATGCTGAGAATGTGTCTTTGAAGGTATGTCTTGCCTTGGCCCATTATTCTCTTTCTTGCTATGCTTCCTGGCCACTGTGACCTGAGCATCCTCCTGGCACCATGAGGTTCTAGCATAGAAACAGAGTCTGCTAGCATAGACTCAGACTTCAGAGAGCAGGAGACCAAATGAATCTGTTTTCCCTTAAGTTATTTCATCATAAGAGTGAAAACCAACACGGAAGCCAGGTATGGTGGTGCACACCTTTAATCCCAACACTGGGAGGCACAGGCAGATCTCTCTGAGTTCAAGGCCAATCTGGTCTACAGAGTGAGGAATTCGAGGATAGTCAAGGCCATACAAAGAAACCCCATCTCAAAAACAAACACCCAAACAAAACAAAATAAACCAACAAATCAACCCAAACCAAAACCAAAAGAAATAACACAGAAACTAATGACGTTTGTCCTTAAATATAAGGACCTACTGTGCCTTTTGCGTCCTAGAGCTTAGTCCATCAAAACATAGCTAGTTAATGTTTATTTGTGGAAGGAGTAGATATGTCCAACAGTCCACCATTCTGTAGTCTTCCTCAGAGAGCACAGGAATAGTAACGTCTGGCCGCCATTTTGCTTCGGCTGCATTTTCTTCCCTGGAATAAGAGGTTCTTCTGATGTTCAAAGTGATATGGGTCTAATTTTTTTCTTTTTATAGTTTTGGAAAAACAAAGGGGGAAACCAGTTAGGGGTGGCAAAGGAGGGTAATATAGAGAAAAAGGAAGAAAGGAGAGACAAATAACACTAAGAGTGTTTGAAAAGGCCATTGAAGAATATAGGAATTGAAAAACTTACTTAAATTACATATATGATATGTGTGTATGACAATGTACTAATGACAATGTAGTTACTGCCACTTAAGGTAAAAGTGTGTCTTCCAAGAGCCACAGACTGTCTATTAAGAGCTCCAGCGCTAGGCATGGGAAGCCTCCATTTGCACTGTTGGTCAAGGTGGTCCAAAAGAATCCCAGAAGAACATAGGTCATTGACTCCGCCCTTCATTGCCTCCCAGAACGTCAAGGTAAGACTGTTATTGAAGACACCACACTTCACACATAGGACTTGGAGGAACTGAGCTGGAATTGACAAGAAAGCCTCCACCCTAAGGACTAGCTTTCATAGCATCCAAAAGTACTATGCAAACTTCCAAGAAAAAAAAATAGCAGTCCTTGGCTTTACCTAGCTGTTAGGCCAAGAAAACACAGTGACCATACTGGAAAAGGTACTTCTAACAACGCAAGAGTGACATTTTTTTTCCTTTTGGGAGTGACCAACAGCTGTCTAATTGGACATAGCATCCACTTACTGGGAGAGAATTCATGCTGAGTACTATACATCTGCTGAGCTATTCATGGCTGGTCGTAGGCTCTAGAGAAGAGGTTCCACTTTGTAGTATAGAGGATGGCTAATGAAGGGTGATATCTTTTTAAGAGTGTTTATTTCACTTTTCTAAAGGTATTTTAATTTTCCAAGATCTTTTCTAGTTTCATGTCTTCCCCCTCCCCTCACTACCCGGAACAACTTAGAAGCTGTGGGTGGAAAGTAAACTACAGCTGAATTGTCATGAGCATCTTTGATTATGAGTGGTCAGAGGGAGCCGGTTAGAGCACACATCCAGGCTCTTCTATCACAGTCAAGCTCCGGTCTTAGTTTTCCAGAAAGCCGGGCTCCAGCCATATGCTTAGGCCAGCTATTATTTTGCTTTGTTGGCTATTCTCTGATTTCCTCCCTCACTCATCACTAAGGAGTAGTCTGTTGTATCTGTGAAGGGAGAAAACATATGAGTCAACGTTGACCTCAGCATGGACTGCTTCATACCACGCGTGTGTTAACTAACTTATCTAACTCTCAGACGTGCTACACTTACCTTTCTGACTCTCCCAAGTCCATCCCATACTTTGACTTCGATCTTCAGATTTGGGGGCTCAATGGGGGCTAGTAAGTGAGTCCTGTCGGTGCCAAGATGGGTGTTGGAAAGGTCTATGGTTGCCGACTCGTTCACTGAAGTTTCTGGCCTCATAATGGGCCATGATAACTTATCCAAAATAACTTTGGGTTCTCTTCAGCTGTGTGCTTGCACTCTCTGGTTTTGTTATCTCCCAGGAAGATGCATTCTAGACCCTTGGGACAGCTAATCTGTTGCAGATGAGTCGCCGTCCCCTTGTCTTAACGCATCACCCTCGCAGTAGGTGGTAAAAGGCAGCAGTTTGTGCAATTTGTGTGGTCAGGGATATTTGGAGAGTATTAATTGAAAATCTTTGTGAGGCATTCTGGAGGCCAAGGAGAAAGAAGAATGTGAACATGTAGTAGCCTATTAATATTTACCTTTAAAATATTCACTATTCTGTGTATTGTTGCATATGGGCCACAGCATGTGGGTGGAGACAGGATCATAGGTTGGTTCTCTCCTTCTACCACATGGTTCCAGGGGATAAAACTCAGGGCCCCCGTCTTAGTGACCGGCCCCTTTACCTGGTGAGCCCTCTCCCTAGCCCAGTATATTTTATCACACAAGACATCAGTTTCTGGTTTTGTTTTGTTTTGTTTTTGTTTTGTTTTTGACTCAACTGAAACACACAGACATATACAAATCTGTACATATGTTTATGTATACATATGTCCATGTCCATGTGAGTGAGTTTACATGTATGTGTGTCTGAGTGTATATGGAGCTGGAGGGTCAACCCCAGATGTTGTTTCTGAGGTGCCAGCTGCTTTGTTTTGTAAATAAGTCATGGGTATGCCTATAGCTTCCCACAGAGGCCAGGTTGCCTGACTCACAGCCTCCAGGGATCTGCCCATTTCTGCCTCCCCAGTACTGTGGCAACATACTTGGTCTACCACACCCCACTTTTTCAAATAGCTTCTGGGCATTGAACTCAGATCCTCTTGCTTGCAAGGCAAGTGCTTTACTGACTGAGCTATCTCTCCAGCCCCAAGAACATAATTTTAAGTTATAATTTATCTGCCTTTGACTTGTTTGGCTTTGTTTAAGTGCTACAGAAGAAAAAAAAAATAAAGCCAAGAATCTGAACTAGAGACAGGTAAGTCCATGGCCCTCAAATAGCTACAGGGAACAGTCTAGTGTATTTCCATTTGGTGATTTGTCTAGGAATTGTGTGTGGGAGAGTATATGCTAACATCTGGTTTGCATTTGGTTTCATTTTATTTCAATTAATGACCCATGTTAGGTTGTTGAACAAGGTGGATGTGTGAACGCCAGCTTGAGCTTTTTTGCTTTTCCAGATGAGAGCAGGCCTGCTTCCAACGAGGCACCTTCCCCCGCCCCCCAACATTCCCTCATTCCTTAGGCCCAGTATCCCAGAAGAAAGCCTGGCCTGTGCCCAATGCACCTGGGCCAGGCAACCTGGGGCATGGCAGGCTGAGCCCCACTGCACAAACATAGCCCCTCCCCATCTCTATCTTGGGGTGCTGCCATGCCTGTTTTCAGCTGAAATAGCATGAAAAATGAGTTCTTGTGGTATTTTCAATATAAACAGCAGAGATGCCACAGGAATTCAAGCTCTCGAGGGACTCACTCTCTTCCAGGGCTTAAGTCCTGGGAAGACCCCTGAGTTCTGTCACACCACTCCATCAGAGGAGGGATTGCTGATGATGTCCAGAGGCTGGGGACACTCCCTAGGCTGATGGCTTCCTTCAACAGGAGGCTGCCAACCCAGAGTTTACTGGACTGCCTATCCCAAGAGAGCCAAGGCAAGGGCAGCAGTCAGCAGATACTTTTCAGGGAAGGTCTAGATGTTAAATGCTTCAGGCTTCGTACACTTGTAAGGACTCCAGTGCAAATAGCTCCCCTGCTGTAGCATGGAGCTGGCTGGGGAGAGAATGCAAATGATGAACATGGTTATGTTTCAGTAAAACTTTATTTATAAAGATAGTGACAACCCCTGTTCAGTGCCATTGTTTACCTACTCCAACAAGTTAGACATTCGTTCTAAGGATATGGTCTGGGCTGCAGTGCTTCCTGCTGAGATATAGGTGGGTCTGCCCGCTTCCTTGACTGTTGTTATATTGGGGGGGGGGTAAAAACTACATCTACCTCAGCTCACTTTAGTCTCAGTAAGATACTCCAGGGCCATCAGATAGGGTCTCCCTTGGGACTGGCTCCTTAACTCATCACATCTATCGTCTCTGGCTTCCCAGATGGCTTTGTCTGCTGCACAAATTAGTCTCTCCATTCTGAGATGACACTTCCTCCAGGCCTTTAACTAACTCACCTGCATAGCCTAGGCTTTCTCTTGCTCTTACTGGTAAACATTGGTAACCAGGTAACTACGTAAACTAGGTAACCTCGTGACTGCCCTTCCACCTTGATTACTGAGGCAGGGTCTCTTAACCAAGCACAGGGCTCAGTAAAATGACTAGTCTTACTAGCTAGTTTGCTCTGGCATTCTCCTAGTCCTGCTCTCAGAGGCTGGGGTTACAGGCCATGATGCCCACTGGGTGTTTAGATGGATTTCTGGACTCTAGTCCTCATGATTGCCTCTAGCCCCATCTTAAGATTGGTTCTCTCTCTCTCTCTCTCTCTCTCTCTCTCTCTCTCTCTCTCTCTCTCTCTCTCTGTCTCTCTGTCTCTCTCTGTCTCTCTCTCTGTCTCTCTCTCTGTCTCTCTCTCTCTCTGTCTCTCTCTGTCTCTGTCTCTCTCTGTCTCTGTCTCTGTCTCTCTCTCTCTCTCTGTCTCTCTCTCTCTCTCTCTGTCTTTCTCTCTCTGTTTCAAAAGAATTGTTTATTTTAATTTTATGCGTACAGGTCATGTTTGCCTGTATACACGTGTATGCAAGTAACCAGCAGAGGCCAGGAGAGGGCACCAGATCCTCTAGACCTGGAGTTACAATTACTAACCACCATATGGGTCCTGGAAACCAAACTGTGGTTTTCTGGAAGGACATCACCTTCTCCTAACCACTGAGCCATCTCTCCAGCCCCTTCATTCTCCTTTATAGCAATTCATTCGTTCCTTCATCTAACACACTGGATATTGATTCTGTCTTGTCCCCAGCTCTACGGTGCCATGAGCGCGTCTTAGAACTCTAATGAGTTCATATGTCTTGAGGCCACAGGTATGTTTTATTTCTGCATTCATCTAGAGTACAACATTGGGTCAGGGTGGGGAGCTTGGAATGAAATACACGGTTGATACAAGGAGACAAAATACCTCTTCTTTCTCACCCTTTCTGTTTTTATTTTCAGTATTCTAAGCATAGAGCAATATGGTGAGCAGGCACTAAATTAACACTTGTTGACTGATGTCACCTCAATGTCCTTTTAATGGACTTGTCATGGTGTTTGTTTAGGGAACCTGGTTGCCAAATAGATTGACCTTTACCCTTTTGCCCAGTGGAAGGGTTGGGCTGTTGGCGGCAGAGGCTCTGGGCTAGAGGAGGAAGAACAAGTATAGGGTGTTTCTAGAAGGAGGGTGTATTAGGGGCCCTGGGTCTTTGTCCTTAATACCCATCCAGGTGGACCAGGGACCAGATGCGGTGGTTATCTCCCAGCTGCTAAAATGAATTATTATTTTCCAAGCAAGATATGAGAAGAAGGAACAGAAAAACCCTGTCCCCTCCTACATCAGACTTGAATGCCCAGTCTCTCTGCCATAGCTCTGCCATACTTCTAACAGGTTTTATGGAATCCAAAAAGAGGGCTCCTGGCTCCGAGTCAGAGAGCCAGTGATTGAACCTCTGTGACCTGAAAGTAGCTTTCCTGAAAGGGATGTTAGTTTTCACTCTGCGAACACGTAGAATAAGGTCTAAAGAAGTAAAGACTGGTGAAGTGGCACACTCCTATAATCCTGACACTTGGCAGGGTGAGGATTACAAGTTCAAGGTCAACCTGAACTGTACAGCAAGACCTTCCTTTGAAAAACGAAGGGCTGTGGATGCACCTCAGTGGCAGAGCCCTTACCTAGTATGTGCAAAGCCCTGGATTGCATCTCCAGCATCATTAACACTGCTCACTAAGTGCCCATGGTACCCAACCCCACTTGTGGCCATCAAAGAAGTATGCAGAGACTACCTGATCCAGTTTGCTTCCTGCGTGTTGCTCTGAAGAAATACCACAGCCAAAGCAACTCCAGGAGGAAAGGGTTCAATTGGCTTACACTGCCAGGTCACAATGCATCCTTGAGGAAAGTCAAGGCAGGAATTCCAGGCAGGAAGCGTGGAGGAATTCTGCTTGCTGGCTCAGTCTGCTACTCACGCTTAGCTAGCTTATACAGCCCACACTCATTTGCCTAGTGATGCTACAGTGGGCTGGGCTTCTCCTGTGTTTAATTGCCAAGCAACACAGTGTCTGGCCTATTATCCTGTGTCCTGCGTTTTATATTAGTTCTAAGAGTGAAGACTATTGTACATGAGTCAAAACACTGCAGCTGGCCAGTGGCATGGCAAACACCTGTAAGTCCAGTTCAAGGTCAACTTGGGTCACTTAGTAAACCTCTGCCTCAAAATTTTAAAAGGAGGCTGGAGGGATGGTTCTGTGGTTAATAGCACTCGTTCAGCTCCAAGTGATCTAATACTTTATTTTGGCTTCCCCCCCCAACCCCGTGTGTGTGTGTGTGTGTGTGTGTGTGTGTGTGTGTGTGTGTGTTGCACAGACATAGACATACATATAAATAAATAAATAAATAAATACCTTTATGAGTTTAATGCAGAAGGAGGTAAGGATATAGTTCAGTGCTAGAGTATGTGCCTATCACATATGATGCTCTAAACTCAATTCCCAGGACTAGAAAAGAAAATCAGTTTTTTCATAGTAAATACATATATTTTTTTCTTTTAAGAGCTTGGTGTGTATGTCTTTGTGTGTGCACATGTGTGTGTATGTGTATGTGTGCATGTGTGTATACATACGTGTGTATGTGTGTATGTGTGTGTGTGTGTGTGTGTGTATATGTGTTACATAGTACACGTGGAGATCCGCAGACACTGGGTGTTGGTCCTTGCCTTCTAGTTTTTTCAAGGTAGGGTCTCTCTGCCACCTGTCCCACAACCTTCCTGAGCCTCTCTTCTTCCTGCCTCCCATCTCGCCATGGGGCAGGAACACTGGGGTTGCAGATACGCGCTGCCACACCTGGCTTTCCAACATGAGTTCTGGCGATTCAAACACAACAGCTGCTTTATCCACTGAGCCAACATCCTGGTCCCTGTGTGCCTTTTCTCTGTTAGATAAAAACTAAGGGATCCTACCTGGGCACCACTGCCTTCTGTGGTAACAGTGCCTGAAGTGCAAGCGGTGCTTTGCAGCAAGAGGAGTTGGGGCTGATGTCGAAACACCACGCATCTTAGGATCTGAGGTCCTCACTGGCCTGCTGGATCAGAAGCTCTGGAAAGGAAGTTTCATTCTCAGATTTTTTAATTATAATTTTTCTTTTTTTAGAATCTCATGCAAGATCTACAATGAAATATGATCTCATCTACCCCCCATTTACCCCTCCAGCTCCCCCATATCCTTCTCAATACTTTAAACTACATGTCTTTTTTTTTATAACCCACTAAATCCACTTAGTGTTGCACACACATATGCATAGATACACATATGTGTGTGTGCATGTCACACATGTTCATGAGCGTGGGACCTTCCACAAAAATATCTCTCAAAAAAGAATGTCATCCCCTTTCCCAGCAGCCATCAACTGCCAATATCTCCTCCTTAATGGATGGGGCGTGGAGATCACCTCCCTCATCCGTGCAGGAATTCTGCTTGGATTGACCTGTGCAGGCAACCATAGCAGAGACCGCATTTCATAGCACTCCTCATCTTCTAGCTTCTACAGGTGGTTTTTTTTGGGGGGGGGGCAACCTCCTTTTCTAGAACATTCTCTAAGGCTTGGAGATTGAGGAAAGTATGTGTATAGGCATGTGTGTGCATGTGTGCATGTGTGTACATGTGTATGAGTGCATGTGCATGTGTGTGCCTGTGTGTGATACGGATGATATAAATTAGGGCTGAGCTCTGAGTTTCTCCTTCTCTGCTCTGTGCCCAGGTGTGTATCTCCCTATTGACTGCTGTGCACTGCGGAGAGAGAGGTGTCCCTGCCTAGGCTGGAGCAGCCCACCATGTTTGTGGGTATAAACACAAATGTGTAACAGGCATTCGACAGCATGCCGTGCCCGTTCTACAGCATGAGAAAGCTTTAGGCTATGGAGGCCCTAAGGGTATAATTTAGAACTGAACATCAGGCTCCACAAGCCCCAAACACATATTCAGTATGTGCTATTATCCAAGCTGCCCATACCAAATAAATACGATGCTTGCACTTTGGAATCAAACATACTTTTCTGAGTGGTCCCTGACTCTCAGGCATGAGGTTTAGTGCATCCCATAGGTAGTTTCCAAGTTCATTTGTAAAAAAAACCTTCAAAAGGCTGTTGGGGGTGGCTAATATTTCCTTGTGGGGTTCTGCCATGTGGAATGCCACACCTAGTCTACTAGTTAGGAAAATGGGCTCCTGAAGCCATGACACCTGGCTGAAGGTGGCACAGGCCTGAAGCTGTTATTCTGCCTCAGCTTGGAGAATCTTTACCACAGGGCTTTCTTCTCCTAGAAAGCTGTGATGTTGATTCCCACATCCACCTACCTGGTCCTTACTCAGTACCAACCTCTCAGAGGAGAGGCTAGGCCGGTCTCAACGGAAATCGCTCCATTGTAAAACCGATGCCAATTTTCCAGTGTGGCAGGCAAAAAAAGGTGTGTGTGTGTGTGTGTGTGTGTGTGTGTGTGTGTGTGTGTGTGTGTGTGTTTGTGTGTGTGTGTGTATGTTTGGGGTCTTTCACCATCTCCAGGAAGAAGGAAAGACACTTAGGATGTTCAGTAACTGGGGAGACCCCGGTGTGGCATCTATTCTGTGTATGAGGGTCTCAGATTATTCTAACGGACTCGTTATTCTTCACTGCACCCTGCTTTTCTTTTGCCCAGGACTAATGAGAAGATGTTTGATACCAACAGAAAAATCTTTCCAACATTCCTCCACGTGGTGCAGGAAATAACTGCCAGGAAGGGCAAAAGCCGAGGCCGGCCTGTGTCAAGTCCCACGGAGTCCTTCAGGCACCCCCTTCTTCCTGGGCCAATTAGCTGGAAGGGTTTAGGGGCTCCTCTGAGTGGAGGTGATGGCGATCACTGATTGAGGGCTCTCTGGAGGCAGAGGCAGACATGAATTGATGGAAGTGGGTAGGACTTCCCTCACGCGCTTGCCTTTGCTTGAAAACTCTGCTCAGGAAATTGCGGTCATTACTCAATAAGTGCTTCATTGACCTGGGACTTCCACGGAGTCTTTGAGAAAGCAGCTGATTGGTGGACGTGGGTGCTGAGCCAAGCAAGGGAGTATGGGGCAGCATGCAGGCATAAACAAAACATTTGTGGCTCCGTGAAGTGCTGATGATTTGAGGGCTAGCTTGGTTTCTTTTCCTATTGTTGAGGCAAAATACTCTTGACAAAAGCAACTCAAGAGAGAAAGGGCTTCAATCAGGTCGCAGTTCCAGGTGCAGTCCCTGAGGGTAGTAAAGTCAAGGTTAGGGGGACCCTGAAGCACCTGGTTATGTTGTATCCACAGTTATAAAGTGGTGAGAAAGTCAGGCACAGTGGCTCATACCTATCATCTTAATCTCAGCACTCAGGGAGACAAAGGCAAGCGGATCACTGTGAGTTCAAGGCCAGCCTGGTCTACAAAGGGAATCCAGGATAGCCAAGGCTACACAGAGAAATTATGTCTCGTTGCGGGGTAAGCGGAGAGAAATGCATGCAAGCTCAGCTCACTTCTCCATTCTACACAGTCCAGAATGCTGGCCCAGGAAATAGAAGAAATCACTTTGTTTCTTTCTGAGTTTCTTCTTCTGCTTTGAAAACTGTTGTGACTTGGTACAAACTGCCAGAGGTGTGCCTGAGGTGTGGTGTTTTGATGTTTGGCCACCAGGTGGCAGCCTTCCCACGGTAACTGAAGGAACAGTCAGCGCTTTCAGCGATGTGTTTTTTGCAAATGTTTACTGGGCAACCCCAGCAGGCTTAACTCGGTACAGACAGGCAAATGATTCAGCCTCTGCCCTCAAGAAACTTACAAAGGCTTGGCTTCAAAAGTTCCGTCAATCAGGTGGTGCTGTTCTGATACTCTTAGACCTAGCTCTTTAAAAAGAAAACGCAGGCTATGGAGAGAAGAAGTTTCATGGAGTCCTACTTGTATTGGGTATCTAGTTAGACACTTTATGTATAGGCTTCTGCCTACCTACCTGAGAGGAGTCCTTCAAGCTTTCATTTTACAGAACAGGAGGATATATATATGTCTTTAATATCTGGATACACAGTGCTGATGAAGCAGAGGCAAATTCAAACTCAAGCTTCTCTGCTAGTCGATCTTGAAATTCTTTGTTCTGTCTTGCCATGTACCAGTTTCATGAAGCGCTCAGCAGGCAGACCCAACCACAAAAGGCTTCCGGGTATTTTCAAGTACATTATGTCCCTACTGGTTGGTTATAAGCAAAGGCTCTTCTTTGAAGGAAAGGCATCCCTTGGCCCTACCAGAATGATGCCAACAGGGTCAGCCTGTGTCCCTGCAAACCTCCAGGTGAGAAATGGCACCGAGAGGCACGTCCTCCATCCTTTCTGCAATAGTGGGACTACACCATTAGCATGGAAGCATTGATGCCCTTTGGTGAATTCACCTAGCAGTCTACCTACATATGTTCGTGTTCTGTGCATATCCATATTATAATGCACCATGCAAACGTTATCTGGGATATAATTTACGATGTGTTTGTCTGCCGGCTCATTGTCCTGAAGTCCTGAGTGTGCCCAACACATTCCAGGCACTCTTGCTTCTTTAGCTTCCAACAGTAATGCTTTGAGTAGCTATTTATTCCACAGAGAGATCCATGGTGTTAGGATTCCTCCAAACAGAACTAATACGAAGGACGCAGGCTGGGAGTGAGCTCCTGAGATGTGGAGGCTGCTATCTTCTAGGATCTGTTGTCTGCAAGATAGAGAAATACCAGGAAAGCAAGGAGTATAGTTCAAACCCAACCCCAGAAGGCTGGAGGCCAGGGGATACAATAATGTTAGTCCTGGCCGAGTTCAAAGTCTTGGGACAAGAACTCCAGAGTGGCCAGTGTGCAAGGTTAGAAGGCAAATAGATGCCTTAGCCCAGGCAAAATGAGATTTTCTTTCTTCTACCCTTTTGTCCTTTTTGGGGCCCTGAACTGATTGGACAATGCCAACTGTGTTCATGAGGCAGCTCTTTATCCAGTTTGCCAACCCCAAACTCCTCAGGACTCGGCTTTATAGACACCGGGTAATGCATTAATGGCTATTCAGGAACCACTCTATTTGGTGATGCTGACACACGGAAGCAGCCACCACATCTTCTCCTCTTTGTTTGTATACTTCAAAATGCCGCTGCAGAAGAGGCTGGCATCTCAGAGTTGAGAACCCTTGGGAGAGGATGCCGAGTCAAGAAAGAGGCTTCTAGTGGGAAGCAGGAAGAGAGTAGGCTGGCAGAGCAGGCCAGGGGACAATGCCAAAGCAGAAAGCAAGCTCTGGCAGAGTCACAGACCAGGGAGCTTCCACCGGATCCCATCAGGGCAACTTTGGAAAGTAAGCTGTCGCCAAGAATCTGGGGCAAGGGAGATGGGGATTTTCCAGGGTTGCACCTGTCAGCCCTTTGTGAAGAGGAGGGGTGGGAGACACTGCGTAGTCCAGAACTTGTAGCTTCCTATGCCCATAAGCACAACTAGGTTCATTAACCCAAGATCAACTCTGCAAGTACTCCCATGAGAGGGAAAGCTCACTCACACATGGCACAAAGATATCCGAGAGCTTGTGGGGGATGTGTGTTGGAGACTCTTGACAGTGACATCTTTAATTTGATGCTTTCAGACCCTTACAGAAGCCTATCACTTGCAACCCTTTGCTGCTCACTGTAGCTGTGGAGTAAGTAGAGTAAGCTAGGCAGTCACCAGTTCACGCCTCGGTATGATGAGCCTTTCACCCAGTACTTTTCTGACTGGCTGGCAGTGTTTCGTTCGGCTTGCCGAGGTTCGCACTCTTTCTCCTTTGCTGCCTGACTTGCCTGACTTCCGCTCTGAGCTGTGGAGTTATCTCACTTTGCCATCACACCCTGCCTGTACAAGAGCCATCGTGCCCACAAGGAAGGGGATGGAAGGTGGGTGGGCTGCCAACGATGGCGAAACTCACTGAAGGTAAAGGCAGTGCACGCTCTGAGCCAAAGCTTGGTCGGCCCCTGCAGCAGGATGGGACCTGAGCTGTAGTTTGAAGTGATTGACTATAGCTGGACTGCTACCTCCTAAGGGGAGAGCGTGCACATACACACCCCACAGGTGTCATGCAATAGACCTCTGGGGGACAGAGGACAACTTCAGGTGTCCATCCTCAAGAGCGTCCCGCCCATTGTGAGACATGGTTTATCGTCAACCTGGAGCTTGGCCGCTGAGGTCAGGGTGGCTGGTCCTGGAGACTGAGGAACTCTCCTGTATCCACTTCCCATCTCAAAGCACTAGAATTAATTATAGTATGTGGCACCATGCCTTGCTTTTTATTTGGGATCTGAAGAATCTGAACTCACGTCTCGTGTTTGCAGCACTGAAATATCTCTAGAACTAGATGTCCCTCCTTCTTCTTCTTCTTCTTCTTCTTCTTCTTCTTCTTCTTCTTCTTCTTCTTCTTCTTCTTCTTCTTCTTCTTCCTACTACTTCTTCTTCCTCCCTTCTTTCCTTCCTTAATTTTTGCTCTTTCTTTTTCCTTCCTTCCTTAATTTTTGCTTTCTTTTTTCCTTCCTTCCTTCCTTCCTTTCTTCCTTCCTTCCTTCCTTTCTTGTTTTAAGATCAGGTTTCTGTGTGTAGCCCTGGCTGTCCTGTAGGGATCAGGAGCAGGGCTGGAGGTGGTGACAGAGCCCATTCAGAAGCCTGGGAATCAGACTCCAGAGACCAGACTCAAGGTGCAGATCTAACTTTACTGTGCAGTGTAAAAGCCTCTATACGATTGAAGGACCAGTCAGACCATCCCATGCTAGCCTCAAGCACCAACAGCAATCAATCAGGTTGGTGTAGCTATAACAAAACATGGGGGCGGGGCAAGATCACCTCAGGAGACTTACATAGAGAAGGGGGAAACCGCCACTGCCCTAGCCTCGGATCCATCTTGAGACTTTACTAGTGTTCTAGGAGTCCCTGGTAGATCAACACTGTGTGCAGTGGATCAGAGCCATTGGAGGAGTCTTAGGAGCCACTGATGGTTCGCTCGCCATTCTCTGTGGGCCTCCAAAAGGCTTATCTCGACCCTCCCCACACTAACCTGTAACTCACTCTTTTAGACCAGGCTGTCCTGAAACTCACAGAGATCTGCTTGCCTCTGCCTCTCGAGCTCTGGAATTTTAAAGGCGTGCCTCACTAACACTGCCCGGCTTATATGTCTATTTCCTAAGTCACTAGGATCGGAGCCTTCAGTCTTCCTCTTACAACCCCTTTGGGCATGTTCACCCTCTGGACCAACACCGAAGTACGCTGGCACATTTTAGGGGGAGATATAAAAGAACAACTCTATCCTCCACCCCCCACCCCCGAATTTCCAGAAAATTATAGCATGCTATTAAGAAACATCCACAGGAAGCAATTCCTAAGACAGCCACTTGAATTATGCAGGGAACCCAGGGCAGTTAGAAAAAGCAAACCCACACCCAACTTTCCAGATCCACTCTCTGTCCTAAAGTCACCCTCATGGAGTGCATTCGCTGTCCTGCTACCCCCCAGGGCACTGAGGTCCTTGTCAGCATCACTTCATGGAAATTAATTGCACCTCTGTGAGCATTTCAACATTTCCCTCAGCTGCTCTGTTCTCAGTTTACATTGCTTAAAGCTGCGCAGAACCTCCCACACGGTGATGACAGCCCAGCACAGGTGTGGACAGCCTGGGACGAACGGGGTGCTGGGACATCATCTGTGAACCTGCCTATCTCATCTGGCCAGGCAACAGCTCACGTCCAGCTGCCTCAGCACATGCTGATCGCCTCTGATGCTACCGCAGCACAGCAGGAAGATGTAGATGGCGGGGGGGGGGGATTGGAGTCCTGTGGAGTGTAAACTGAGGTCTAGGATCACCACCTCCCATGTTTTGAGAGATAGCCAAGATTCCATCAAAATGTGAGATGTTTAAGGTAGTTTTAAAATAGGAAGAAGCAACAGAGGTCAAGGGCTTCCTGGTAGGAGGTGGAAACTCCAGATGGAGTTCATGTGGAGCACTAGAAAGTGGAGCACAAGTTCCTATGTTTGATCCATCACAAGAAGAAGAAGAAGAAGAAGAAGGAGGAGGAGGAGGAAGAGGAGGAGAAGAAGAAGGAGAAAAGAAGACAGAGTAGGAGGAGAAGGAGGAAGATGGAGAGAAGGAGAAAGAGAAAGAGAAGGAGAAGGAGGAGAAGGAGGAGGAGAAGGGGAGGAGGAGGAAGGGAAGAAGAAGAAGAAGAAGAAGAAGAAGAAGAAGAAGAAGAAGAAGAAGAAGGAGAAGAAAGCCTTTGGCTGCTAAGCCTGTGGGATGGCTGAGAACTTAGGCTGTATGAATGAGGATGCTTGCTGTAAGGATCTTTGAAAGACATCTCTGAAAAAGAGATGTTGGAGCAAAGATGTGTCAAGTACTAGGGGTAAGAGAATGATGGTGCAGAGATGGAACTTGGAAAGAGTGTGAGGTGTTTGGAGAAGGAGAAAAAAAGTGTGTGGTCGTGGAGAGGCAGAGAGAGCACTGAGAGAGTCAGTGCTGGAGAAGCTGTGGTAGGAAAAGGTTTGATTTCCCTCCTTGTGTATTTATTTTTGTCTACGGTACTCAAGATGAACTCTCCATCTGTGAGCACACCAGGCAAGCACCCTGCCACTGAGCTCTGCCCTCAGTACTCATTTTTCTCTTTCAGCAATCGGAAACTAGTGAAATCTGCTATGTGAGAGACTAATTCTATTTCCTCACGCTTGGAAAGCCTGTCCTACATTGACAGCAGCCACGGCTCTGACCACCCCTGTCATACTGCTTGTTCCCTACATACGACAGCAGCTCCCTGGCTCCCCTAGAAAAGGCGCCCCTTCTATTAAAAAAGAGTGCATCTCCAGTCCTCTTCTTTGGAACCTCCATTGTCCACCATGACAGTAGTTTCACCACTACCAGCACCACCACCCACACATCACAAGATGGTGGCTATTGTCCATCTGCATGGCCCTTCTCTCAGCTTTATGATTTCCTCTTCCCTTAGACACTATGTATCCTGGACCAACTTCTTTTAAAAGATATACTTATTTTATGTGTGCCTGTATACATGCATGAGTATGTATGCATGTGTGTGTGTGTGTGTGTGTGTGTGTATGTATGTATGTATGTATGAATGTATGTGCACCATGAGCATGCAGTACTGAAGGAGGCCAGTAGAGGGTGGCAGGTCCCCTTGAATTGGAGTTACAGATGGGTTTGAGCTGCCATGTGAGTGTTGGGAATTGAGGCCCTGTGTCTTCTGGAAGAAAAAAAATCAGTTTTCTCATCTGCTTAGTCAGCTCTCCAGCCCCTGGATCAACTCCTTGAAGTGTTGCAGGGCACCTGTACTCATTCCTCAGCTGTGTACATAAAGTTTCCATTCAACGTACGGTTACTGTGATAGGTGACACGGAGTCTGTGCTCAGCAGAGGCTGTACTAGATTTGCACAATGACACCCCCTGTGCGCACCCCTTGTCTCTGCCAGTTGCTCTGTGGAGCAACCAGGGCACAGCTGAATAAGCCACTCAAGGCATGGACTACCGCACAGAAGGACTGAGTTCAAAACCACGCCCATATTCTAAGTACTAGACCACCTGCTGTATTCCCCCATGTGCAGATGGATGCTGAGGCTCAAGGTTCCTCTTGCTGTACACAAACAACCAGCATCTTCCTGTCCTGGCTTCACATTGGTCAAGTCATTCAGCCTCCTTGTTCCAGACCCCCAGGTTTCTAGCATCTTGGGCAAGCAGCGCTAACCAGCCTCGGCCTTCTGAGGACAGTGGAAGCTCCAGTCTTAGGAACAGTAGAAGGCCTCTGGCTGGGAACATTTGCTTCACTTTCAGAGTGCTAATCTGTCAAGGTCAAGAGCAAGAAGAAAAGAGAAAAATCAGAGGAATTAGCAAATTGATGTTGTAGCCTCGACTGGAGGTGAGCCATGGCACTGACCTCATTTAGATCACTTTACAGGCGGGCAGCTCGGGATTAGAAATTGTCAGTGTTTATTTGCACAGATGCCGTGGAGAGAAACACTTTTCCGTGGGTCATTTTAGCGCGGCCGATGGGCTGATAATGGATGCTACACCATCTGCCAACAGGCAAGCCTCTGAGTACTTCAGGGACCATCGTTAACCACAGTGGTGATATTGAGACAGGAAGTGTATGGTTTTGGTCTCCCCTGTCCAAGCCCTGTATTTATATTTTAAACCAAACACAGCCCCCCTCCTCTTTCTGGCCTGGACCCTTCCTGGTGTTCCTGTACCCTCCAGTCTTTATTTACTTCCCAGAACACTCGCTGATTAGAGTTGTTTATATCCCTGGAGACCCTGGGCTTGCATCACAGTTCACAGTATGCCATCTGATGAAGCAGCCTCATGAGTCCTCCCTCTGCAATGGAGCGAAGAGAAAGTATTAACAAACGTGCGGCAGAGATGCTGAGAACTCGTGAGCCCTGATGCGAATTTCATTGGAAATACATGCCAGAGCCATCATTCATTCCACATTGCTGGGAGGGAGATGGGGAGGAGGACCTGCGCCATCTCCCTCAGGCTCCTGCTTCAGTGTCTGTGAGGAGATGGCTAAGACAGTGTGGAAGCCAGGTCGTGGGTAATATTATGGGATAGTTACCTCTGAGCTGACGAACAGGGCTCCCATTCTTACGCCCCTGGAATTGTAACATTGGCCTACCATCTCTGAGCCTCCATATACCGAAAGGAGAATAGTGTCTTGAGAAATATTACCTAGCTGCCACCACTGTGCCAGGTTCTAATTCTCTATTGTACCTGGACATAGGAGGATATAGTCCATCCATTGGAGAACTGTACTGCCAGTGAAAAGCATCAGAGGCTTAGATCATGATAGAAAACATTTTTTCCCATATACTTTTGTGAAGAGATTGCATGGGAGGGAGGGATGGGGCAACCCATAAGCTTGTGATATAAAAAAAAAAAAGAAACCAAGCAGTAAAACTAGAAACCACACATAAGAAAGTGCTATATAAAAATTTTGGGACATCTAGAACTGGGGAGATGGCTCTGTTGGTAAAGAGCTTGCCATGTAAGCATGAGTCCGTTTTCTAGTGCACATACATGTGAAACACCAGAGAGGTAGTACAGACGTGTCATCCCAGGGTTGAGTAAGCAGGGACAGGTGCATCCTTGAGGCTCATTGGTCAGCCAGTCTGGCCTAATTGTCAAGCCTCAGGTCTCAGTGACAGCACGTCTCAAAAAGCAAAGTCAGCAGTGCCTGAGGAAGTGCCAACCAGGATTTGACACTCATGACCCCACACACCAAATGGTCCTATGCATATGTAAACATACATACGCACCCCTCCCCCCACCCCCCACCAATTATCTCTAAAAAGAGTTTGAATTTGGATCATTCTTGAAGGCTTTTAAGGCATGTTGGTGAGGATAGGCTATGTTGCGTTGCAGTAAAAAGCATATAATTCAGTTTCTTTATACAATGAAGGCTTGAGTTATCTGAATCACTCCCAGTCACATTTCATTGGTCAGAATACATCACATGACTGTGTCTGATTCCAGAGTGGTCAGAAGATGATGAGAATGCCCCCCTGCATCCCCCCCCCCCATTTACCTAAACAAGGTGTATTAGTTTGGGTTTCTATTTCCATGAAAAGACACCATGACCATGGCAACTCTTACAGAGGAAACCATTTACATGAGGCGGGCTTATAGTTTCAGAGATTTAGTCCATTATCATCATGGAGGTAGACATGGCAGTTTGTAGGCAGAGATGCCGCTGGAGAAGGAACTGAGAATTCTACATCTTCATCCACAGGCAGCAGGATATTGCCCTACTAGGCCTAGCTTGAGCATATGAGACCTCAAAGCCTGCTCCCCACAGTCACACACTTGCTCCAGCTAGGCCACACCTACTCCAACAAGGCCACACCTCCTATAGTGCCTTTCCCCATGGGCCAAGTGTTCAAATACATTAATCTATGGGGGCCATTCCTACTTAAACCTCCGCATGTGGCAATAGACTACACTTCCGTGAGTAGCTATCAGTCCATTTGGAGCTGTTCCTACAGCAATGCTGCTAGCCTTTCAGAGAGCCAGGAAGTGAGTGTTGGTTGAATTTTCAGTAATTGTGAATTATCAAAGTGGCACACACCTTTAATCTCTGTACTTAGGAAGCAGAGGCAGGCAGATCTCTGTGAGTTCAAGGCCAGCCTGGTCTACAAAATGAGTTCCGGGACAGCTAGGGCTGTTAAACAGAGAACCCTGTCTTGGATTTTCTTTTCTTTCTCTTTTCCTTACATTTTCTATGCTAGTAAAATCCATCTAGGTCTTAAATGGTATATTTGGAGACAAGATATCATTTTTAAGAGCAAGAAATGACATATTTTCATTTCCTCAATGAAAATTTAATTAAAATACAGAGGACAACTTCTGTGTAGGCAAAACAACTCCCTGCATCTCTCACCCCAAAATATCTATGCTCTTATAGCCTGTGAAAGTGCTTTCACAGAAAGGGGTCCTTAGGTTTTACAAACAAATGCAAATTTTCAAATGGATAATCCTCATGGGTCCAGAAAAAGACAAAGAAGTCAATGTTTGAATAATTTCATGGGTAAAAGAATGGACCTGCCACACTGGCTTTCAAAATGGAGAGAGGGGCCACCCGCTAAGAAATCTTAGCAGTCTCTGCTTGCTGGAGTGGACACAGAAACACATTCTTTCTTTAGAACCTTAAATGTGAAACATCGCCATTCTAGAAAGTTCTTGACTTTAGCCTAGTGAGATCTGTGTCAGACTTTCTACTTCTAGAACTGTATGATTTGTAGAGTTTTAAGCTGCTCAGTTTGGGGCAGTTTGTTACAGTACTCACAGAAATTGCTAATTAGATACATGAATTGTATTGTTTCTTTTCTTAAAACTGTTTGTAAAAACCTCTACAGACATTACAATTCTTGTATCTAATTAGCATTTTCTGTGAGTACTATAACAAATTGCCCCAACTCAAGAAGCTTAAAGTATGTAGAGATTTTTACAAACAGTTTTAATTGAGAAAAGAAACATTACGAATTGAACACAAGCATTCGCTGTCAATGGAACATGCAGGTTCTCACACATGACCCAGGCATGAAGCACAGCATTTGTAATATTGCAGATGTGAAAAGGACACTTATTAGCTGGGAAATCAAAGGTAAATATGTGAAGCGGCACCAGGTATGGTGGCTTCACATATATAACCTCCGAACCTGGTAGGTGAGTAGGGTGATGGTTGTGAATTTGGGGTCAGATTGGCTTACAGAATGAGTTGCAGACCAGCCTAGGCTATGGAAGGACACTGTGTCCAAAACACAAAACAAAACAAAACAAGAAGGAAGGAGAAGAGAAGTCAAGAGAGTAGGTAGGGCTCTGGAATTCACAAGGAGAAAATGGCAAATCAAGAGATGAGATATCACATGGACCTCTCGTTTCCCATGTGAGGTGTGGGCAGCAGAATCTGAGGGCTTTTAAAGATGCCAGGAACCTCAGTTTTCATGACTTGGATGGAGTGGAGGTGTTAAATTTGCACGATGTCTTTGGAACCCCAAAAGCAGACCTAAGTACAACACAGCCTTCTTCATAAACACCAACGCATCTGCTAGATTGGGATCTGAGTTTGAGGACAATCTCTGTTTCTTTCCTTTATACTATTTCTACCTGTTATTATTTGTGTTTGTGTGTGTATAAATATGTGTGTGTTTGGTGTATGTGTCTGGGGACAAATCCCACATCTTGCTTGTGGAGATCAGGTCTTCCACAAGGAATTCAGGTTTGTCTACTTGTGTGGCAAGCCCCCTTGCCCACTCAGCCAGCCCCTTCCAGCCCAAGTCTCTGTTTTCTACATGATGATTGCTCGACATTCAGCGCAGTACCTGACACGTAGTGTGTATTCTGAAAAACAACTGCAAAATGATTAAAGGAGAAGGCAAGATGAATTGCCTGGGGGACTGAGCTACGGAGGGAGTGACTGGCTTCGGCTCCCACCCAGACCAAGGCTGAGGAGCAAAGTGCTGTTGTCACACCACCTTTAACTGACTTCCAGTTCACACCGAGCCCTCATTAAACATCTGCTCAGTGTCTGACACTGAGTAAATGTTGCTGGGGGCTATTGAAAAAAAAAAAAAAGAAGGAAAAAAAAGGGGGGTGGATTCTGTTATGTGTCTTCCTTGAGTGTTTAAGATGTAGACAGGTGACATTTGTCACACAGGAAACAACACAGACAAAGTCTCGAGAACAAAGGAGCCAGTGAAGGAGGAGGAATGACGAAGAACATTCTAGAGGTTGAGTGCGTTGCTTCCTAATACCAGGTGTTTAAAGTGCTCACCTGGAGTGTTTGAATTAATGTTCAGCTCTAGGAAGCCCTCTCAAGGTTTGCCCCCTGTGACTTTGAAGGTTGGAGCGAAGAGAGATATTAGCCCTTCAGAGCATGGCGGGAGGAAGGAGGCGGGCAGGCTGCCCTGGTTGAAAGCAAGCCCTGGCTGAGAGGCTGTGGTAGGCTGGCCAGCCGGCTGCTGGCTGGCTGGCACGCTGCTGCTCTGTGGCCTCATCACCAAGCAACCCAGATGAGTTTCTGCCTGCTGAGTGTTCCCTTTGGAAAGAGTCAGGGGGAAATGAGGGAGGGTGGGAGTAGGGGGGAGGGGCTTGCTCTTAGATAAGGAAGCAGATCTTGTTACCTCTGCGGCAGTTCTTGGCCAGTCCCTGCCCAGGATTTCCCTGGGCTGCCCGAATGAACATCATAGGAGATGAGAGGTCACACACGGGTGGCAGAAAACTCTGGAATCTCCAAGGCAACGGTGGTGACTGAAGGAAGAAAAGAGCTGTCTGGGAAATCAGTGGAGATCTCTAGTCCGGGTTGACAATCGGGACTCACTACGGGTGGGGGAGGACGGTGTGTTTGACTGTGAAGTCTCCCAGACTCATCTGCTCGGCCTGTACACGCAAAGGACCTTGGGAAGTCAGGAAGGGTTTGTGATGGGCTGGGACCAGGTTGGAGAACAGGAAAACAAAGTCCCAGGGAATTGCCCTTTCCTCTTCCTTCAGCGGAAGTTAAACTTTCAAGTGTTGGCTGCTGTTTCTTCTCTGCCTCCTCCTCCTCCTCCTAATCTGTTTTTATTACTCTCAAGCAGTAGTCCTTAACTGTGGGGGTCCTGCCCTTTCCAGGGAGGAGGTGGTAATATGTGCTCGCTGGTGTTTCTTCACAGCTGGGAAATACTGTTGGTGTCTAGTGGGAAGCAGCCAGAGATGTTTCTGAACTTGTACTGTGCCAAGGATAGCATTAGTATTAGTTATAGCATCTAGCCCCCATTAACAGCAGCACTGAGGCAGGGGAGCCCGCCCACTCAGCTTGCATAGCTTTAGCACAGTTGTTCCTTACCTCCTCCGTCTCTCAGGGGTCCATGCATGAAGAAGCCTCTGTGCTGTCCCTGCTTTGTAAGAACAACTTGTTCCGTTTAAAGGACAGTGAGCCGTCTGAGGAGACGTGTAGAAAAGACTACAAACGACAGGCTGGAGAAGTTAGTTGGTAGGGTGCTTGCCTAGCATTCACCGGGGTGAGCTGTGGGCTCCACTCCCACACTGTTCATCACACTGGGTGTGGTGGTACACACAGAATTTCAGCTTGGAAAACAGAGGCATCTGATCTGCCACATAGAGAGTTCAAGATCAGCCTGGGCTACAAGAATTCTGTCTCAAACCAACCAACCAACCAACCAACCAAAACATACCTTTTATAGGTTTTAACAGTAACTCAGTTTGTCCTACCCCCGACTCTTATTTTGAAAGAGTTCTCTTATCTTATCCCAGTCTTAACTACCTTTCAAAATAAAAGACCGTACTTCTGTGTCATTCTGCTGTTTTCTCCAGTGTTCACTGGCTACTCCATGCTGTGCACCTATCCAAGATATATTCCACCATATTTGGGAGAGGCTTAAAGCCTCAGGGGACCCTTAAAAAGTAGAGCCCTGGGGGTATAAATTGTGCTGGGGCCTCTAGGGAGTAAGCTGGATCTGATGCTGACAGTAGGACCTGGGCAAGTGTACACTGAATGCAGCCTGTGTCACCTTCCTCTAGCTGTTGGTTAGCAGATAGAGCAAAGTGACACCAGAGGGACAAAACCGTCTGGCTCAGCCTCTGGGTGCCTCACTGCTTTTCCAAATCTCCACTCCCAACCCGAGTCCATGGAATTCCTGCATCTCTCTCTGCACTCCAGATCGAAGGAAACACTAAATAAATGTTTCCTGGCTGAGTGATTAAAAAAAAAAAAACTCCTTAAACAAAAACATTTTTGTCATATTTGTCTCCGTTGTGTCCCCTTCTCTGTCTGTCAAGTGCTGGCATTCTTTCAGGTAACGCTATTTAGTTTGTGGCTCATTATTTTCAAGTGTCACTTTGCCTGTTTTCTCCTGAAATTAAAGCAGCGTGTTCCTCTCAGCGTTGCTGAGGAAAGTTGGTTTTCAGTCTTTCTGCAGTCTCTCGGATTCCTGAGGCGAATTACGGCTCAGCAAAAATGACTAACACTAACCGGTTGCCATCTGCACGTTGGAAATTGTGCTTCTGCTTTTGTGTGTTTGCTTTCTGGTTTCTGAAATGAGGCTATACCATCGATCTGAAAAGAGAGATGGAGGACCTCAAATAAGTGGACTGAAGTCACACAAAGGGACCCGCTGCCTGTTGTAGGCTTCCCATTGGTTCTCAGTACAACACCGTACCTGTGAAAGCTGAGGTGCTACAATAACTGGTGACGCAGTGCAGTTTTAAGGCCCCTGTGGGGCACTGCTGGAAAGAAGCAGGGCGATTAGGTCACTGGGGGAATACCCTTGAGGGACACTGGGCAGTGCTGGTCTTTTCTTGTCCCTTTCACATCTTGTCCATGAGGTAAGCACTTCCTGGGTGAGCATTCCTACCTTGATGGGTACGTCACCTCAGGCTCACAACAGGAACAACAACCACCAACTGCAATCTCCACAATGACAAGGCGAGATAAATATGTCCTCCTTAACTTGGCTATCTCATCTGTTTTGCTATGGCAACAGTCAACTAGCACGCTAGATAAGTGTCCTTTTTCTATCTTGATTCCAATTGTATAGTTAGCTGCCTGTGAATGAATGATAGTTTTTAAAGGATGCATATATTAGTCAAAAAAAAAGCAGAGAGCAGCCCAGCTCGGTCAGATAGAGGCCTGATAATACAAGGGTGTGGCTACAGCGAACAAGAAAGAACTGAGCAGCTGTATTGAAGATGAGCTAGCCTGGAGAGTGCAGAAGATGAGGTAGCTCAGAATAAACAGAGGGCGAATTAGCCTGAGTGTACAGCAGGTGAGCAAGCCCGGAGACTAGTAGCAGTTCCACCCCTTTTGGGGGCAGGAATGATAGGAATCAGTGTTTTTTTTTTCCAGAGGTCAGAGGTCAGGAGCAGCAACCAGAGTCCTGGTGGCACTAATCTGGGAAAGAGAGAGAGAGGTAGGAGAGGAGAGAGGAGAGAGGAGGAGAAGGCACCTCTTTATACTTCAAACTTCATCTTTTGCAAGGACCTCCCTTTGCTTAATAAAGCCATTCAGAAGCTAGAAAGCTTCACACATGAAAAGTGTAGTTTCCTGTAGCACAGAAGGAAACAGAATGGTGGAAGATGGGTGTCAGAGCAAAGAGGCAACTATCCAAGAAGGCACCACAGCTAAGCTGCCCTGTGCTTCTCCAACTGAGTGGCAGCAGGGGACAGACCAGCTCACTTCTGCATCACTCAGGGCTTCATTTTAAATAAAGTAACCACCATTTCTTGTGCCTCAGCCTTGTGGTTAAGATGAGAAAGAGACAAATGAGGGAAGGACAATTTTTAAAACATAAAAAAAGGGGCCCTGAGCAAATGAAGATTTTTAGTTTCTTAAACTTTTAATATCAGAATTCTGTAAAATTCTATAAATTAGAATCCAACGCAAGGGTTTTCAGGGCTGGATGGTGTAGTATGGGGCAGAAGGCACTGGAAAGCTCTACACTTCTCTGGAGACAAAGCAAGGACCTTACAATGAGAGATTTAGTCTTATTTGAAGTGTTCAGTTTCTTTCCCAATGTGTCCTGTTACCTCCTCTCCCAACACTCAAAACCAAGCCCTTTCTCTCTGTCATATCTCACACACACATCCTCTCTCCCAATTCTCTCACTCACCTAATATCTCACTTATACAACACAGTCTCTCTCTTACACACACACACACGCACACGCACACGCACACGCACACGCACACGCACACGCACACACACACGTATGTTTTTACACACATACACAGTCAACTCTCATTTTCATTCTCTCTCTATTCATGTATTCTTTCATTCACGTACACACACACACACACACACACACACACACACACACACAGAGAGAGAGAGAGAGAGAGAGAGACTCCCACATGCATGTTCTATTTTAATCCCAATAGGTGTTAGATCCTGTGGCAGTTTTTTGCACATGAATTCTTTTACTGACACCTTGAGCTGCCCTCCTTCCCTCTCGGGACTCGGGGGAAATCTAAATGAAAGCTGCAGAGGACGGCTCTCCCCAGCCCCCTGACTGTAACTCAAGCTTCTCCTTCTGTCTGCCCCAGAGAGACACAGACAGTCTGACCCGCCAGCGAGGTTACCCGAAGTGCGAGCTCGCCGAGGATGTGTGCGCTCTTGTCCAAGAACAATAATCTCCTTCCTGACCCCAGCTCACGATAAAGATGGAAATAATCCATTAGCACTCAAGCAGACATGCTCAGGACATCTGAGGCAACCGGGGGGGGGGGGGGGGGATTTTCACACTCACCTTTGCTCCTGCAGAAGGAATCTGCAAGGCTGTTTTCCTCAGGGTCCTCAATTGAAAATCACCAGAGATAGATGCTCTGTCTTCTAGGAAGACAGGAGATACTGCTGGTAAAAAAAAAAAAAAAAAAAAAAAAGAAAGAAAGAAAAGAAAGAAAGAGATTGAGGCAGCTTTTGAGATTCCCCACTGGGGCTGAATATGGTGATTTACCAGCCTATATCTCAGTGCAAACTGAGACCACTGCATATTTAAGGAGGGCGTACCATTGGCTGGTTGATCTTAAGTGCGAGGGATATGATTGTGAGTGAAAAGGAGGAAAAAAGTCCCATGTTTGGTAGTTAGTTTTCACTGTTAAATAGATGCAATCTAAAGTCACCCAGAAATATTTTTCTTAATGAGGAGTTATCTAGATCAGCTTGTTCTGTGGACATGTCCATGAGGAATCATTTGATTGCTAAAAGATGTAGGAAAATTCAGTCTATTGTGGTTATCACCAGTCCTTAGGCTGGTAATGGGGTAAGGAGAGTAAGGAGAATTTGCAAGTAGGCAGCATGGGCACATCTGTTTCTCTCTGCTTTTCTATTGTGAAATTTGTGTGGTTAGCTATTTGACTTCCTGCCTTGACCTCCCAGAAAGGGTGGACTGTGACCCAGAATTGTAAACCAAATAAACCTTTTTCTCTCTTATGTTGCTTTTGGTCAAGGTATTCTATCACAGCAAAAGAAATGAACAAACAAAACAAAACAAAACAAAACAAAAAGACAGCATTTGTGGAAGATAAAGAAAAGACAACTGAAAAGATTTCATCTGCTTGATATTTCATGAGGTACAAAGCAATAGTACTAGAGCAGAGGTTGGGGTAGGTAGGGAACCCTGAAAGTATTACATATATCATTTAAAGTAATTTCTGGCTTCATTAAAGGGGTGAGGTGAAGCTCTAAGCAGAATGTGACTCTCTGGGGAAATGGCCTATGCCTTAGGAGAAAAATGGTGGTGCCGATAGAAGACATCGGCTCATATGGCCTGAGCAAGACTGTGCTACATCAGCCAGTTGGCTGAGTTCAAGTACTCAAGACTGTTAGCACAGATTTCTCTGACAGCTGTCTGTGGATGGCAGTCATCCATCTGAGCTTGAATGGCTTATAAGCCTGTGGACTCATCAAGCAGGGTGGCTTGCTTCCCTTCCTTCTCTGCCACCCAGCTCCTTACAGTCTTAAGGGTGTACACAGCAACAGACTTACAAAGCATGATCAGCACAAACCGAACATGTGGTTAACTACAGGCTAGAATTTAAAAGTCCTGTGTGTGTGTGTGTGTGTGTGTGTGTGTGTGTGTGTGTGTGTGTGTTCATGGGAAAGTACCCCCAAAAGATTAAACCGTCTCTACTTGTTTGGCTCCCATGGTACTTTGCATTTGCAGGCGTTGAGCAAAATAGCACAGGGTAACAGGGAGAGGGTTACTCTGTTACTATCCTTATGGGTTACGAACATTTATTAACAGTCTTCTTAGATCACTGGAAATGGCGGTCTCCTTTTATAGGTAGATTAGAAAGAACATTCTAGAACAAAAGTGGCAGCCTGTCTTAGTTACGTTTCCGTTGCTGTGAATAGACACTGTGACCATGCAACTTATAAAAGAATGCATGATTTAGAGCTCGTGCTTCAGGAGAGTTAGAGAGCATGATTATTATAGCACAGAGTAGGGCAGCAGGAATATCAGCGTGGCTCTGGAAGCAGCTGTGACGTACATGATTGACATGCATGAGGCAGAGAGAAAAAGGGGGCTAACTTAAGCGGTGTAGACTTTTGAAGCCTCAAAGCCCACCCCAAGTAACACGCCTCCTCCCACAAGATGGTACCTGCCAATCCTTCCTAACCAGTTCCACTAGCTGGGGGCCAAGCATTTAGATACTTGAGCCTATGGGTGTGTGTGTGGCACATCGTTCAAACCAGCACACGCCGCTCATGGCTTCCATTTGACCTCCTAGTCCGACGAATCTCCTTCCTCTCGTAGGAGATGTTTCATTTGAGAAGGTTGTGCCTCAGTTACGACCAGAGGGGACTAGCTGAAAACTGGCACCTAGTAGCTGACTTAGGAAAAGCAAAGCATGGTACCCTGAAGGAGGTACATCATGCCCATGTGAATAGGAGTCATACTTCAGTGGACCCGTGGACCAGATCAGAGTTAAAACCTACCCGAGGCTAAATGCTCCTTGTCAGTCCTTGCTCTACTTTACTCTTTTATGGGCCATTTTCTCTGAGAACTCTCTCAATACTATATGCACTCAGATTTCAGGCTCAGAGTCTCCTTACTAGGTATTATGCTATGCAGAGTCTGACTCCTGGCCTGGGGATATAGCTCAGTTGGTAGAATGCTTGCCTATTATATATGATTCTATAGTGTGTGGTAAGGAGTTAATGCCCAATAACATGTAGAACTGAGTAGGTGTCCCAAACATGAAATACCATCACTTAAGAGGAGGAGGAGGATTCAGGAAGATCAAAAGTTTGAGGTTCCGCCCGTTTAAAGAAAGCATGATTTTGAAACTTGGTCGCGCGAAAACAGTGCTATGTATCTACTATGTCGCCGAGCTCTTGTGACTCATGCGTGTGAAAGCTTGTTGAGTCTTTCATGGGATCGTATTTAAGACTTTGGCCAGGGGGCGGGGTCATCTTGAAAGGCCACCGAGGTCTCAGTCTTTCATCCACATGGCTGGCAAGCCATAGCTGTCCAGCAGCAGTGAGGTAAAACTGATTACTCTTTGGAAATCCTGCTGTTGGGTTGCTCAGTTGTGCTCACGACAAGAAGCCGCCTTCCTCTAGCATAAGGGATGCCAAAGAACAGAAGGGAGAGAGAGGCGCCATACTTTCTGTGACTTTACTTTGGCAGGCATGAGTTATCATTTCTACAGCAGCCTATGGGTTAGATCTGTCATCTTTATTCCTGATCAGAGGGCACTCATAAAGGCATGGATACCAGGGAGTAAGAGACTTTGGGAAGCATCCTGGCTCCCACCCCATGAAAAGTAAACTTACTCTGAGCTGTGCGGGACTCCTATAACCATCATCAGTTGATTCTTCTCTTTGGCTTGCTATGTGTTTTCCAACAGTACAGTGTGATCTTTCTTAAATGTATATTTTTCTCTAAAATGGACATCTCATACCCTAGCCTTGGTGACTGTACATATTACTTACAACTATCAAATGGGTGATAACGTCCACTTCACTGCTGTAAGACAAACAACAGGAGCAAGGCATTGCGTTTGGGATGACAGCACCTCATCACTCTTCACATCCCTGCACTGTGGTTCATGTGCTGAGTGAGAACCATGGTGCTAGCTGCATTAAGAGTGAAGCCCTCCCCTCCCCTCCCCTCCCCTCCCCTCCTTTCCCCTCAGGCTGTTGTGCTCAGGAACACTAAGTGCAAGCAATATGATGCAACTGGGGGAGAAGTCATGCAGGAGTGAGCAGTCAGACACACGAGCCAGGGGCGGAATCTCTGCTTCATATATGATTCCGATGCACAGACGCAAAAGAGTGCTGCTCACTTATTGCTAAATCAATAATAACTCATGTTTATGGAGCTGTACAAGTGTCTCCTCCTTCAAGAATTCAGAGAAAATGTTGCAAGGAAATCAATGCTAAACGTCTTCTGTCGTAAATCTGGTGTAGGGTGGAGACGGGGTCTCCAGTGATGTTGGCTGGCATCAGTTATGACTTTTTAGCAAAACA
Organism: Acomys minous; assembly: GCF_964271855.1. NCBI lineage: Eukaryota > Metazoa > Chordata > Mammalia > Rodentia > Muridae > Acomys > Acomys minous. The sequence goes on from NC_140496.1 coordinate 14,444,839, forward strand.
AGTATGGGTTTGGTTGCATCGTGGGGAGGCAATCTTTAATTTCCTCCACCATCTTCCCTCTTTAGGGTCATTCTTTCTTAGCCCCATTCTCCTGAGAGTAAAGCTGCTGAGAAGCAGGACAGGGGATTTTGATATCAAGCACATCTTATTTAATTTTCTCTTTTTGCCTACTCACTGTGGGATCTTGAACAAATAGGTTCAACACTGTTTTTTTATCTTCAAAAACCATCCAGAATGGGAGACGTGGCTCAGCTTTCTTTTTTTTAAGAGCACTTGCTTCTGCTCTTCCAGTGGACCCGAATTCAGTTTCCAGCACCCAGACAGGGCAGCTTGTGACTACATGAAACTCAGTTCCAGGGGGAATCTGATTCCTTATTCTGTCCTCCGTGGTTACCTCCCTACCACATACACACACGTAAAAATAAAAGAAAAACAAATCTTTTTAAAGGTTAAAAAAGGTGAAGCTGTTCATATACAATTCTCCAAGTGTCCAAGAATTCCATGGAATCATGCCTGTGTTAGCACAGCTACCATTTATTAAAATCACTTGATAGGTGGGAGCTACCGTCTCTATAGTCCATCTTCCATGCTCACTTCCTCAGTCACTTGTTTGTCATTTCACTCTAATCAGGAGCAGAGACCCTGAGCTGGAAGCAGATCTGGCCTTCGCTCTCAATGGGCCATGGCCACAGACGCACCTGGACCAGCCCTTCTTCCCATCCCAAATTTTCGTAGCCACCACTATCCCTAAGCGGTGCTACCAACTGGAGATCAAATGTTCCAACACACGAGTCTGTGAGGGACGTCCAACATTCAAACCATATCACTACTTAGCTACAGTGTCACCTCTCTAAGACTTAGTTTCTTCTCTCTGACAGAGGGCAGTACGACCATAATTTTGCTGAGAACACAGTATGAGACAATGTGTGGGAAAGCATTTAGTAAGGGCCCAGTTGTGTAGAACCAGATGGATAATTGTTCATTGTGTATGCAGGGTGTGGCCCCATGGATCCTGTGCAATGGAAGACTTGAGTTCTTGTAACCTAGCCTTGCCTCTACTCTGGTAGGTGGTGGATTGGATTGCTTACGCATTTCATTCTGCAGATGGAGATAATATGTAATGAATAAGACTCCGATGGAGAAATCTTTAAAGGATGTGATTTTTCTCACACAGAACAGTGTTTCAAAAACTATAACTTCTACACACACACACACACACACACACACACACACACACACACACACACACACACACGCATACGAGTTGAGGCCCTGGTTTTAGGTTCTGGGCACATAGAGTCATTTTCCTTAAGGCATCCAGCTTGCCTAAGAGTGAGCAGAAGCCCAGCATTTCTGGTCCTTTGGGAAATTTGCAGGTAATGAGGTCTGTTCCCAGCTCTGAGAGCCAAGCTCAGGGGTTTACTGAAGGAGTTCCATTTGCAAAAGGTTGCCATGGCTTTCCTAGACTCAGGGAAGTCCGAACAATGTTAAAGCTTCTGGCCTCACTGCTAGGGGCTTTCCACCGAATTACACATGCGATCTGGCCCACACACTGTAGATTTCATGGCTTTCATTTTTCCGGGACCAGATAAGCCCAGAACACAAGAGATTAATTAAAAACAACTGATTTCTGCGATTGCCTTCCCAACATGTAGTTCCCGGGAGCACTTCAGCTCTCAGTCTCTGGTCTGGGATCAGCGATATATTTTGGAAACTCCATCACCCTAACCTTACAAGGACAGACAAATAAGGAAGACTGGGATAGGGGTGTTCGAGCCACAATCCTTAAGAACCTGAGCTCTACATGGGTTCTTGGAAACACTTGCCATCCAGAAGAATCCACTTACCAGTTCCTGACTATGTTTCAACTATGGTGTTTTCTAAACTGTGGCTTACCGAAGGGTTGAACTTTATGCTGGAAATCTGGCATTGTTTTAAAATTGGCTCATACACAAGGTACGTTGTAGATGCCTGTCCGCGATTTCGGCTTGCTGTTCCGAAGCCTCCAGTTTATTCTGCAGAGGGCCCTGTCATCTCTGCACTTTGGAGAAAAACTGTTGATGCCACATTGTGACCTATAAGTTGGGGTAAAACTAAGGACAGGTGTGAATAAGGCAAAATCATGAAGTGGAGATATTTATTCAGATTAAAAACTGGGGCCTCAGCCGGGCGTGGTGGCGCACGCCTTTAATCCCAGCACTTGGGAGGCAGACGCAGGTGGATCGCTCAGAGTTCGAGGCCAGCCTGGTCTACAAAGTCAAGGCTACACAGAGAAACCTTGTCTCGAAAAACCAAAAAACAAAACAAAACAAAACAAAACAAAAACAAAAACAAAAAAACCCTGGGGCCTCCCACCTCTTTTCTGTTCTTCAGCTTATCACTGTGCACGCAAAGGAATTGGGGGAGCTTGGTGCTTCCCATCCTTTCTTCTGTTTCCCTTCAACCATGAGGAATCTTCCCACAGGCTGAGGAGAAAGGCTGGGCCAGCACTCTCTAGATGGAGAGATGGCATCCATACTCCAGCATTCTTGTGATCGCCACAGCAAAGCTGAGGCTAGAAAAGGAAGAGGGATGCTTTTGTGCTAAAGGGAAAATGTCATCGCCTAATCTGTGAAGTAAGATTTACAGGAGAGCCCCAGAAAATGTAGGGGCTTAAGGAATATAAAATATCTTCCCCCAAAAGAAATACAATTGGAAGGAGAATGTGGGTCCAGTTTTTCAACCACAGGAGCAAATAAAAGATTAGAGAGAACGTTCCCCAAGGCTGGCAAAATTGAAATCGAATAACCACATTCAGACATTATAGGAGTCTAATATGTCACCTTTCCATTTTCCCTATGAAGAATTCAAAAAGAAAAGAAGACCCTTATATTAGCAAATTATTATTAAGTAGCCAAAAAGGTAATCAAAATGATCCCTGATAAAGGATCAGGAATATGACTTAACTGGGTAAACACATCATATGGTTGGCTTAACTGACACGGTGGATAAGCATTAAGTGGAAAGCTTAGGAGAGAAATGATGTGAGATATAAAATTATTTTAAATGAGTAGGATAAAACACTCGAAACCACATGAGTATGCTACTAGTGATTATCGGCAATAACTAAAAGCTAAGAAGGTGGCTAAACTTTTTAATGAGTGGTGGCTGCAGTTCAGAGGGGGCCACATAAACGTCATCTGTGTAGTAGTAAAATCATGGCTTCATTTCAGATCTCCCAGCCAGTGCAGACATGATTTACAGTTATTTTCGATGATTTGGATTTCTATTACTGTATTGCTTATATGTCTCTCTGACTCCAGGACATGTTAGAAACAACGGAAAGGAGAATGATTTTTTCTTGGCTCCTAGTTTCAAACCACCATGGCAAGAAAGGGGTCATAGGACATGGGGACGGGAGTGTATGAAATCTATGGAAGCGCCCCTCACGTCATGATGGACCAAAATGCAGAGAGAAAGGACAGATCCCGAGGCTGGGATACAACCTCCAAGCACCAGCCCGCTAGGACACACCTCTGAAAGTCTTCAGAGGCTCTAAAAATCTTATCAGCAGTCAGAGAACAAGAATCCAAAACATAATCCTGTGGGGGAAATGTCCAGCCCAAAACATGGCGATTACTAAAGCCCATTTTGAGATACTCAGAACGCAAACCATTGACTCCCCATGTTAGGTCAGCCATCAGGGCTTGAGGAATAGGTGTCAAGTTTCTCCATTGTTGAGTTAGACTTACCCCCCCCCCCCCCACCATGTTCTTCCTCAGCCAGGAGGAAGGATTGGAATGGGGAAATACCCACTCAGAGAAAAACAAGAGAAAACAAAGTCCTATTCCCTGGAGCAGCTCAGAAGCAGGAGACTATATGTAGAGGTTGCTTCCTTCCCCACTTGATTCTTTCTTCCTTCATATGGTTTGGAAACGTGAGATGCTTGGTTCCGGGAATGGTCTGCTTTCTATTGAGGACATAAGCCTGAACAAGGGAGGGTCTCCTCTGTGTGGACGTTGAGCTCCTCACCTGTACGATAGACATCTTAGAATCATATTTTGGTCTGAGTTAATAAAGATATGAGCCTCTTGCATCAGATGCACAGGACAATCATTGATCCCCAAGGGCCCTTCCAGATGCAGCATCCTTGGTTCTGAGCTTTAAAGAACTAGTTATCCACCCTGAGCGAGGTTGCTAGCAGTGGGCATCTGAACCCAGTATTTCCCACAGCATCTGCTGTGGTACATAGGAAACCAGTTGCAGCTGGGTCTTCTCTAGGCCAGGATCTCAGTCACATGTTTCTTCATGTGCCTTTCCCTTGAAGCATATGGGATGTCCACAGGAGCAAGGACAATCTGGCATCTCTTACTACATATAAGGTCTCGCCCTGTACTGAACCTAGGATCCTGGTACTAACTAGCATTCTTCTGAAGTATAACATAACAAGATGTAATGATTCTAATCAGTATTAGGGATACAAACATATTAATCATGGTAACATGAACTAAATCAAAATCAGTTGGTGTGTTTTAACTGTAAGCTACTGAAAGTGCTCTGGGTGTTGGCCCATAAAGAATTTACCAGAAGTGTGTGGGCTAATTCGGAGGCGAATTCAAAGGCCGATTGGAAGAATCAGAAACCAAAGCTTTTTTTTTTTATGGGACCAGATGGCAGGGAGTAATAAGCAGCCTCTTTGAGTAATGCCACTGACACAGACCACATCAGTCCACTTAGCCCAGCCTGCATCGTCTGCAGACTAGGTGATGCTGTCTGGATTTCCAGACTTATGGCTTAGAAGTAGTAGTAGTAGTAGTAGTAGTAGTAGTAGTAGAAGAAGAAGGTGAAGAAGAAGAAGAAGGAGGAGGAGGAGGAGAAGAAGAAGAAATTGAAGAAGATGAAGAAGAAGGAGGAGGAGGAGGAGAAGAAGAAGAAGTTGAAGAAGGTGAAGAAGAAGAAGGAGGAGGAGGAGGAGGAGGAGAAGAAGAAGAAGAAGAAGAAGAAATTGAAGAAGGTGAAGAAGAAGAAGGAAGAGGAGGAGGAGGAGGAGGAGGAGGAGAAGGAGAAGAAGAAGAAGAAGAAGAAGAAGAAGAAGAAGAAGAAGAAGAAGAAGAAGAAGAAGAAGAAGAAGAAGAAGAAGAAGAAGAAGAAATCTCCCTGTTTGAACATCCGAGGGACCACCTGCATGTAGACATGTGCCCACACCTTATACAAATTACTCCCAAGCTTCAGCCCAGAGTTAGCACAGCATCTCCACAGATAAGGCTCCCATGGGTCAAAGGAGCTTGGCAGCTGACACAGGCTCACATATCAGAGCTGTGGAGATTGCGGCCTGGATTGTCTTGATTCTGTAGTTGGTTAACACAGAATGCTCTTCATGGGAGGTCTTGTAAAAATTTTTTTGGATGCTCATGTACATACTTGTACGTGTGCACCTTTATGTGTATGTAGATCTTGTGTTAGTGTAGGTAGGTATGTATGTATCCATGTGTAGGTGTGTGCTGATGTTGTAGATGAGAGAAGGCAATTTCGGGTGTTATTTCTCAGGTGTTGTCTACTTTTCTGTTGCGACATGGTCTCAATCTGGCTTGGAGCTCACCATGTAGGCTGGGTGAGTTGGCTAGTCAGCGAACTCCAGAGATTTGCCTGTCTGCCTGCCTAGCCCTGGGATGGCAAATACATGCTGCCAAGACCAGCATCATATATGGCATCAGATCCTCATGCTTGCAAGTTCCCTGAGAACTCACTCTCTCTCTCTCTCTCTCTCTCTCTCTCTCTCTCTCTCTCTCTCTCTCTCTCTCTCTTTCTCTCTCTCTCTCTCTCTCCTCTCTCTCTCTGGTGTGTGTGTGTGTGTGTGTGTGTGTGTGTGTGTGTGTGTGTGTGTGAGTATGCACATATACAGAGGCCACAGGACTGTCAGATTTTAGGAAGCCACCTGTTGTGAATCTGGGAATTGAATTCTGCTCCTCTAGTAAAGCAAGTGCTCCTAATGACTCAACCACCTATACAGCCTCAACTTGTTTCTTCTTTAGACACAGTCTTACTACATAGCTCAGGCTGGGCTGGCCTAGAATTCCGAATCCTTCTGTCTCAGCTTCTCAAACGCTGAGAGTACAATTATGTACCACCTCCCTGAGCCTGCTTTCCGTGGGGGGGGGGGTTTCTTCTTCATCAACACACTCACCTGAAATATGAGCCACACTGAATGGGGCTTTTGGGCACATTTGCCCTTTTGAGCTCCACTTATGGTCCTTAAACTTCCTCGTAAGTCATCACTGCAGAAGTGGATGTTACCAATCAGTCTCTTGGCTTCTGTATGAGCCTCGCTGCTCACGTTGTGCCCCATAGGAGCTTTTCATCCCCAGGTCGTCTTGACATACATTCTAGCATCCTGCCCTGCTTGCCTGGGTGCTGTGTATTCACTTCGGCAGTTCTCCAGCTCTCCCGTATGAGCACACCCATTTTCCTCTGGCAATGAGTGGACTTCCAGTGGCTGTTCAAAATGTGGTGCCCCATCTCTCATAGTCACCTGCTCCCTGGCTCTCACCAACTCCACATTACCAGGTTTTTTTTGTTCTGTTTTGTTTGATTGCTTTTGGGTTTTGTTGCTGTTGTTTGGTTGGTTTTTTTGTTTTGTTTTGTTTTGTTACTTTTTTTTTTTCAGCTTTCCATCCTCAGGGTAAACAGGTTTCTGCTACTCCTGCCCAGACATATTCCGCCACACTCTTTTTCTTCATTTCCCTGAACCCAGCCTCCCCATCACAAGTTCTCAGTCAGGAAGATTGACAGGTACCCAGTGTGAAAGGAACCCTATGGGCTGGCTAGTTTTTATTGTCTACTTGGCACAGAGAAGAGTCGTCTGGGAGGAGGAGACCAATGGAGACGTTGCCTAGGTCACGTTGGCCTGAGGGCATGTGTGTGGGGCACTGTGCTGGTGGCTAATTGATTTAGTAGGGCCCCCACCCACGAGCAATACCATCCCTGGGCATGTGGTCCTGGGCCGCATAAGGAAGTCAGGGAGTGAGCCAGGAAGAAATGCTCTTTCTTGGTTTCCGCTTTCAGAGGCCCCCCGTCTTGAGTTCTGCCCTGCCTTGGCTTCCCTGGATGGCAGACTGTAACCTGTAAGATGAAATGAAGCCTTTCTTCCCATAATTTCTTTTGGCCAGAGTGTCTTACCAAAGCAGCAGAATGAAACCAGAACATTCCAGAGGCTGGTGGACCAGGAGAGTCTTAGTCAAACTTGATTAAACCGTCTGCAGACTGTCCCCAGGATCTCCCTGTAGGATGCTTCGGCAGCTCTCATCTCCCTGCCCTGCGCTGCTTAAGCCTCCCCCGTGCAACCCACACTGGGTCACTCCAGTTCCTCACCTCCTCTGCTTTGATTTATTTTTCCAAAGGGAAACTCTGAACGCAGAGCTCCTTGGATGACCACCGCTGAAACCCTACCTCTTTTTCAGGACCCGGCTCACTGCCACTGTTCCATGGAGCCTTCCCTTTGCTCCGTGGTTAAAAAGCCCACCTCTCCCCTCGATGGGCTCCTGTTACATTTTTCTGCTTTTCTTAGAAGACAAACCAAGTCTGCTTCATGTCATGTAGGTCGTCTTTCTACCTCTCTTGGGGTGGATGAGTGTGTGTGTGTGTGTGTGTGTGTGTGTGTGTGTGTGTGTGTGTGTGTGTATGTGTGAGGTGTCCTCAGATCCCTTGGCAAAGAGTCACCTGGAGCTGAGGAGAGTCTGTATTAAAACACGCATTCCTCTGGGCGTGGACACCTGCTTGTGGTGCTGTCCAGGGTTTAGTCTTGCTCTCCCAGGATCACCATCTGCGTTTCCCTAACTTTGCTTCTTGCTTCCTGGGAACACTCATCGAAAATGCCCTGTCCTCCTCTCCTTGAGTGGCAAGCAGGTGACCCCAAGTGATTCCTTCCCACACATTCTGAATACTAGCTCACAGAAACACAGAAAGAACTGATTCTCTGAAGACTTGTTCTCCCAATTGGGAAAAAAAATCTCCATTATTTTTCACAATGAATCAATTTTAGTTAAATGTGTTCTAGTTTTGTTCCCATTGCCATTAAAAAAAAATCCAGACAAAAAAAGCAACTTCATGGAGAAACGATTTATGCCAGCTTGTAATTCCAGGTTACAGCCCACGAGAGCACAGGAGTCAAGTGGATGGAACCGAAAACAGTTAGGGCATCCAAAGTTGAGGGAAGAGAACACTGAATATAGGCATGTTTACTGTTTACTTCTGTTTCCACTCCTTACTATATCAAAGATTGGTTTTGTTTTCATTTGTTCTCTCTCTCTCTCTCTCTCTCTCTCTCTCTCTCTCTCTCTCTCTCTCTCTCTCTCTCTCTCTCTCTGAGAGAGGTGTAGGTGCCCATGCAGCCCAGAAGAGGACACTTAACCACCATGTTGCTAGAATTAGAGATGGTTTTGAACTCCCCAGCATGGTTGCTGGGCACAGAACTCAGGTCCTCTGAAAGAGCAGCAAGTGCCCTTCACCCACTGAGCCATCTCTCCCAGGCCTAAACATTTTCTCCCCTCTTATGGAGACCCAGACATGGAGTAGGTAACACCTACAGTGAGATGGCTCTTCCTGTATCAATTAACCTAGTCAGGACAAGCCACCACAGACATGCCCACTGGCCAACCCACTGGGACTCCCTTCCCGTGAATCTGGATTGTGGCTGGTCGCTAATGCTGAGCAGCGCAGTGCAGAAAGAACGGACTCATTTCATTGGCTGTATTGATGCCTTAGAGGAAGCTGAACACGTGAGCTCCGATAGGTAAATCAGGACCAAATGTCCTGTCTACCAACTGAAGAAATAACACTATGGGAACCCGAATGGTTGGAGATAATGAAAAAGTCTTCTGCTTCTGTGGTTGTTGTTGAGATAGGCTCCTCAAGTCGCCCAAGCTTGCCTCAACCACGTGATCCTCCTGCCTAATTCTCCTCAGTACTGGGATTGCTTACAAGGCATGTACCACCCTGATGAGCACAACTGTCGCTCTTTTTTTTATTAATTAAATACTTTTTATTTTTTACATATGCAGTTATATTATTACACACATATACAATAAACTACCTATAGCAAGAAGAACCGAGACACAATCACGAAGACTGTCACTTTTGTAAGAACTTCTCCAGTGATTCCCTTTAGAGTATTTTTTTAAATTTAGCATAAACTTTACTTGGTGTTAAATCAACAGAAGATCATGACAGTAACAGCTCCCTTATTCTCCATACTATGGTTCTACTGTCTGTCAGTAACGTGTCTGTTAGTTTCCATAACCCAAAATACCCACTGGGCTGCATCTTTAAGGAGAGAGAAGCTGACTTCTGACAACAGCGCCAGATGGTAAGCAAGGTCCTGTCTGCAACATCGCCACTATGTAGGAGGCACTCTGCGCACCTCCAGCCCAGAGCAAGAGCTCAGTGGACACGCTGTGTGACTTGTCCTGCTGGCCTGCATGGTGGCAGCAGAAGCCAGGCCTTACCCATCCCTGTAACCTGCAACCATAGCCTGTGTGCACCCCAGATGGTACCGAAATCTTCCTCCACTCTGGAGTGGAGTTCATATTAGCCAGAGTCTCAAAAACGATCCTATCACTATGAAGGAAAAAAACCCCCCTTACAAACCCCTTGGCCACTTTTTGTTTCGTTTATGAGGCAGGGTCTCATATACCCGACACTGGTCTCAAGCTCACTGTGTAGGCAAAGGATCACCTTGATCTGCTCCTTAGCCTCCTGCCTCTACCTCCTGAGCACTGTCAGCACAGGCATATACCACCTGTCCCGTTTATGTGGTGCTGGGGATCGAACCCAGGGCCTTGCTCATGCTAGGCAAGCGCTTTATCAACTGAGCTATCTCCCCACATGACCACATGTTGATGCCTCTCTGGGCACCTTCATGGATGTCTTGATTTTGGCCAATCAGAAGAAAAGAAACGGAGGAGAAAGAAGTGCTGGCACGCTGGCATAGGCGCTAGGAAGGCAGACTCAGACTCTGTTTATAAATCCGAAAATATTTTGGATGCTTTTGTCCTGCTTCCGTATCCTGGTTCAGTGATCAGAAGGAATGTGTGAAGGGACAGTGTTCCCTCGGGTGTACCGCTCTGCCACCAGGGAACCAGGGCTGTGCTAGGGACCTCTGCAGACAGATTGAAATTCAGGTACTAACAACAACAACAGACATTTGCTCGGTGTGACGCAATACAATTTCCTAATACATTAAGTATGTCCCACGCACGCTGTCCTGATGCAGCTTTTCCCTTGCTGGGAAAAGCAGAAAGGTTCAGGTCTACTTTACTAATACATTGGAAATGTAAAGGGACAAAGCTTGGGGGAGAGTGGTGAGGAAAGGGCTGGTAGTCGCTAAGCTTGAAGCAACAAGAAACGTTGCAAGCTGTGAACTTGTGCTCAATTTTTGTTTTTATTACTCGGGCAGGGGGTGCCCCACAAACTACCTGCCTGTTTCCCTTGTACACATTCACGCACTTGCCTCTCATTAGTTATTTTTTTTAACCATTAAATGAGCAAACAATATTTGAGTTATCAACTATGCTTTTTTGGTTTCCCTTCTGGGATTTTTTAGCTGATCAATCCTAGACAAATCGAAGCCTGGCTCGTAAAATGGGGATGTTTCCCGTGTTATCTGGTTGCTGTTAGCATCCTAAGAGAAAATGCCCTGACAAGACAAGGCGTGTCACAGATGGGTGTCACGCTCCATTCTGCCGTTGTGCCTGTGTGTACACAAATACGTGTATGTGATGTGTGTGTGCTTCAACAAACCTTGGAATGTTGTCAGATTTTAAAAAACGATTTTTAAAAAAAAGGCTTCCTTTCATCTTTTTAGCAAAAGGAATTTCCCCTATTCTGGCAATTTTCAGTTACAGGCTAACAACCACAAGCTGAGGACTTGATTATTGGAGTGAGAACACGAAAATTGTGCAAGCTGAAAGACAGATAGTATTTTTCCCTGCAAGTAAAACCTTGATAACTTCAGGTACACTAAGACCATGGAGACTTACGTGGGTTAAGTTAAGCCAGAAAGTAGATTCCAGAATGCTGTGACTGGCCTTCCGTTCCTGAAGCATTTTTTCCAAGCTCAAAAACTCTGCCCAGATCTGTCTGTGACCTGGCTGTCCAGTGGGCTGCCATTTTGGATCCATATCTCACTTCTGTCTCCTCAGGCCACAAGGAAAGAAATCACTCATATCCTCCTAGTGCGCCTTGCTAGTCACACCCCAGACAGGGCCGAGCCTGAGGAGGTGTTTGGTTTAGCTCTGCACTGGCCTGGCTGTTTGAACACGGATTCTGTAGACGGCCAATCTGTCAGGCAAATGGGAGGTTTTGAACATTTGGGACAAATTAAGCAGTTTGACATGAGCAAAACAATCCCCCCACCCGCCTTTTAAGATGAAGTGTTTCTTAAGTGCCGATACTGTTTCTGGCCCAGATGGAGCCTTCCTCCTCCTCTGTCTGCTCTGAAAAGGCATTGGAACCCAGCATGTGAGGAGAGGAGGCAGATACCCTGGCTCACCCATGGCCGCCTCTACAGTCCTGAGTGATTAGGGCCACGATAAGAATCTCAGCCGAGTCTGAACTTCTCCTGAACCTGGACAGTTCCGTCCTCTCTGCCATTACTTTGGGTGACTTTGGTGTCCTCTATCTTCCCACCTCTGGTCATCCCAATGCCTTATCTTGCATTATTTTCTCCTTCAACAATGACCATGATAGACGGCTTGACACCTCACTGCAATAAGCCACATTTTCATGAATATGATCAGTTACATGCAAATCCCTGCCCCCAGGATCTCTCCTGTGTTCTCAGGGAATGTTGAATGCTGTCTGCAAAAGAGATGGATGGATGGATGGATGGATGGATGGATGGATGGATGGATGGGTCAAAGAGACTGATGTCTACTTTTATATCTTTTGGTAATGGAAGGCTCATCTTCTGAGCACCCTCCCTTAGACTGATTCTTCAAAGGGCCCAAAGGGGACTCTTGCAAAATGATACATAGTCTGCAGAACAGTATCAGCTGATTCTGGATTGTGGCATCCTGGTTGTGTCCTTGTAGACTGGAGACTGCTTACCTGTTTATCTATAGACTGTCTAGTACCTCAAACCTGCAATAGGTGGACACTCCATAAGAAGAGAACTGCTTGAGAGAGAGAAGGGGGAGAGGGGAGAGAGAGAGAGAGAGAGAGAGAGAGAGAGAGAGAGAGAGAGAGAGAGAGAGAGAGAGAGAGAGAGAACTTCTTATCATATGCTTGGATTATCTCATGGTCTCTAATATTATCTTGAAACCAAAGGATGGACAAATGAATTGGGTAGCTCACCTCCTCAGTGAGGCGGGTCTTCTTGGGGGCACAGTCCATGTGCATCACTATAATTAGGAAGGATTCTGGGAATCTGAGGCCAGTAGGCACATAGTAAACCCTTTTCCACCCACTTGCTGTGTTTTAGGTTGTTGACATTTCTGAAGCTTACTTACTCAGGTCATAAAATGTTTTAACTGATGGACGGTGCCCACTTGCATGCAGTTCTGGAGACATGTTTTTCTTTAAGTTCTAAAGAACTTACTAGTGCATGGCATCGAGTAGGTACAAATACAGTTTGTATATGGGGGGGTGTGTATGCATGAGTGTGTATGTGTTTGTGTGTGCATGTGTATGTATGTGGAGGCCAAAGGTTAACAACATTGGACATCTTTCTTGATCATTCTACTTTATTGGTTGAGGCAAAATCTCTGAAACTGTAAATTACTGACTCAGTTGGACTGGCTTGTTGTGAAGCTCCATGGACCCTCTTATTTCTACCTCTCCAGCACAGGGATTACAGGTGTGTGCCAGCTTAGTTGGTGCCAGGGGCAATGGAGGCAGAGGCGGAGGTGGAGGCAGAGGAGGAGGCAGAGGCGGCTTCTTTTTTGTCCTCCTTCCTTCTCCTCCTCCTCCTCCTCTTCTTCCTCCTCCCATTCCTCTTCTTCCTTTTCATTCTTCTTCTTCTTCCTCTCCTCTTCTTTCTTCTCCTCCAGATTAGTATGAAGTTCTGAACTCAGGTTCTCTGCCAATGAAACAAGCATTGAACCTTCTAAGCCAACTTCCCAGCTTCTTAGCAGAATTTTAACCTCATTAAGAACGTTATTAGTTCCCTCTGGGATTGCCTGCCAAGACAAAGAGTGGGGGGGACCAGCCTATTTATTTGTCTCCCTATATGGGCTGTTCCTTAGGTCTTGGAAACTGTCAGGATTTCCCAACAGTGCCCACAGATGGCGTAGGATCAACACGGTAGAATCCCTGTGCTTTGGCCGGTGGCTCCACACATTTTATGATATATTTGATATTAGATGTCAATTTTGTTTTTGTTTTTATTTTCTTCTTCTTCTTCCGGCTTGTGGCTGCTGGAGTTTTAAGCTGCTGCTCCAGATGTGCCTGTATTGTGGATGTTACACAGACACAATGCACTATCATTCATTCTTTCTCTTCCTCTTTCTCAAATCTGAATGTGCATGCATGTGTGCACATGCGCGCGTGCGTGCGTGCGTGCGTGTGAATGCAGACACATGTGTTCAGTGGTGCAGTGGTGTATGTGGAAACCTAAGGGCAACTTGGGATTGTTCTCACGTTCCCCCTAGTTTGAGACAGTCTCTTTCACTCTGTGTGCCAGGCCAGCTGCCCAACGAGTTTCCAGAAATTCTCTTATCTCTGCTTCCATCTCACCATAGGGCATTGGGGTGACAGGGGTGCACTACCACATCTGCCGACTGTACATGGGTTTTAAGAATTCGAATTTAGGTCCTCATACTTGCACAGAAAGAGCTTTACCCACCGAGGGATATCCTCCCTCCACGGACTCACATTCCCCACCCATTTTCTCATTAGTCTCTCTTGCCGAAACTTGTCTGTCACTGCCCTAAACTAGGAACAAATCACCGCCACTTTAAGCCTCCCAGTTTAATAAGCACCAGATCTCCCAAATGTCAGAGTGTGTCTAGTCTTCCGCTAAGTCTTAAGCTTGTGGCTCAGATTTGCGACCTAGGGAAAAAATCGCTCAGTGACATGAAATAGGAGGGGAGCGCTGTGGAAGCAGATGGGTTGCTCACTAGGCCAAGTGGTTTGGGACCAGTTTCTACCATGCAACTGAGCCACAGAGAAGCCTTCTGGTGTGCGAGGCCCCTGCCAGAGGTCTTGAGTTCTGATTAGGTCGGTGCAGACTGCCGTTCTACAGTGAGTGCCTGGTTCTTGAGCAACAAAGCTCCTTTTCTCTAAGTTATTTCCAATGTGGAAAAGCCTTCTAATTCCTAACAGGATGTCAGCTTCAGGAGTCCAGGCGACCTTGGTTTTGCCTTTGATTTTCAAAGCTACCTGGCAATTAACCACGGCTTTGTACTGCATCAGAGCTGTGTAATTTTGTTTTCCTCTTGGTGGTGGTAGTCACAGGAAGACCCACCATAACAGGGGTGTTAGAGCAAAAGAACTGTAGGACCAGCAGTCAGTCTTAAGCGCTGGCTTTTTACAACGCTTATTGTTGGTTCTGAACCCTTGGTTCCAGTGCCTGAGCCCTGATTCCTTGACCCAGGATCAGAGAACTTCTTTTTTTCTTTCTTTCTTGAATCAACACAATTTTATTTCTGATACAGCTCAGGCTTAACGTACAGAAGAGGTTTTAGTTGATGTGCTGGGGATTTGGGAAGTTTGTTGCTTCCTACAGTATCTGTTTTTAATTTTTAATTTATTATAGTTTATTCATATTACATCCCGATTGTTATCCCCTCACTCTTTTTAAATTAATTTTTTACATATACATTTACATTATTACACATGAATAAAATAAACTACAAACAGCAAGAAGAACCATGAGACAACCAAGAGTTATATAAATGTTACATTAATAGTGATTTGGCTATTTATATTTGTCAAACTTGAAGAAAGCGTCTTTCCTATCTTGTCGGGTCTAAATTTCTGAATAAAAACCAACACCTATCATATCTCATCTCTATTAACTTAAGAAACATCTATCTTGATCAAAAAAACATCTTAACCCATAACCAACTAAGCTTAATTGTAAGACTAAACTATCTGGTCTTCAACCCCATCAGAGACTTGAGAAAGGGTAAAACTCTATAGGGTTTAAGGTACATCACTGAGTGCCTTGTTGGAGTGAGACTGTGAAGGCTGTGAAGCAGTATGGCGTCTATTTTTTTAATATATATTTTATTTATTATAATTTATTCACATTACAGCCTGATTGCTATCCCCTCACTCTTATCTTCCTGTTCCCATCGTCCCTCCCTCTTCTGCCTTGTCCCCCTCCCCTAGCCCTCTGATAGGTGGCATCCTTTTACTACATTCTTTTGCCACAGCCTATTAGGTCTCATCAGGATAGCCTGCATGTCAGAACTTCAGCAGCAGCCCACCCCCCATGTGGAGAATCAGCTGTCCATCAGCCACATCTGAACAGGGGGTCTTGGACAGATACTGGGACTCAAAACTGGAGTCTGGGTAGGGCTCTGAGAGTTGTAGGGAAGAGTGGCGGGGCCGGGGCTGGGGAATGGAAGGTCCAGGAGAGTGCAGGAGCTCCACAGGGAAATTGGCAAGGCCTGCAGATCTGGACACGGGGGGGGGGGGGGCGGGGGGGCTGCACAAACTGATGCACCAACCAGGGACAAATGTATGCCAAGACCTTTTTCAGATGGGCCACTTGGAGAATATAGTTTCAACCTGGTGGTACAAGTCTGTAATCAGAGCTACTCGGGAGGATGAGGCAGGGGGGGTTTCTTGAGCAATTCAGTGAGAGCCTGTTTCAAAATCTTTAGAAATCCCTGAGAATACACCTTGGTGGTTTGGTATTGTGCTCATTCACCATGCGTTGAGGGTTCAGGTTGAACTCTTAGCACCAAGAGATATAAATCTATACAGTATCGGGGGATTGATGAGTATGGGGGGACCTATAACTGACAGTTTTGCTTTAATCAGATTGCCCTCGTCCTATGGTTAGGTGAATAATGACCCCTGCAGGTGGGGGGCAGGGAAGGGGGGAAGTTCATATCAACCCCTCAGAACCTGTGAGGCTAGGACATGGAGGTGGGTTATTGGTCCAGATATTTGGTGTGATCTCAGTACTTTTTGTAAGACAGCGGATGTGCAGTAGAAGAAACTGAGGAACAGACAAAGATCCCCTTAGAAACCAGATACATCAGGGAAGCAAATTGTCTCCTGGAGCCCCTAGAAGAAGTACAGCCCTAGGGACACCTTGCCTTTAGGACTGCGTAGATGGAGGGTCTTATGTATGTGCCAGGCTGACGCCACACCAGCTGTGTGTGTAGCCAACCATGACGTTGAGCTTCTGATTCTTCTGCCTCCACCCTCTGAGTGATGAGCGATGATGGCATTTGAGCTCAGTTTTATGTTGTACTAGGGGTTGAATTTGGGCATTTGTTCCTGCTAGATAAATACTCTTATCGACTGGGTCCCATCCTCAAGCCGTGACTTTAGGGGCTTCTGACTTTCAGATCGCGCACCTGTCCTGCCTGCTCAGCCACTATCAATGGCAGCCATGGCAGCAAGCAAGTCCACCTGTGTTGGGTTTGCACTTCGAGTTTGTCCTCTTCACTCAGGGGAGGGCTTTAGTGATGCTTGAAGGTCACTGGGATGAGTGGCTCCTGAGGTCCATTTCAGTTTCAAACAATTAATGGTCTCTTACTATCAAAAGACAATTCTAGGGACAATAAACGTGGGCGTTTTTCACATGGTGACTCACATAGCATGCGTGCATGTCCCGAACTCACTTAGTCACACCCTTCTCTGCAAAGTCTGTCAACTTTCCCAAAACACTGCAAGCTGCAGGAAGGCAGATGGCTGCCCCTTCTGCTCCAAAGTGGTCCCTATGCTGGGCCCTACTGCAAATGCTCAGACATTCTTTTTAAACTGACTTCTGTCAACATGCTTGATTCTGTTGTTCTAGAATGCTATGGGAAGAGTGAGAGCTCACCTTCCTGTCACTCGATGATGCCACAGCATCTACAACGTGGACCACGATGAAGGCTGAGGCTGGTCTGCACACAGGTGGCTGGGATGGGCTTTCTCTGATAGGCTGTGTTTGACATGCCACAGACGGTGTGAAACTGTGAAAGATATGGCCACGAGGAACCTGGAGCCCTTCCAGAGGGAGGAGATACAGACAGCTCTCTGCTGACAGTTGAGGGAGACAGCAGATGTGTGGGGTGTGACTCCAGAGAGCAGAATGGGTCTGGTAGTGGGGAAAGGATTCCAGATCTTTGTAAGGCGTGGCTTTCTCTGACAGGATACCATGGATGCCTGTTTGCTGGAGGTATCCAAGCTGATGTTGAGGTCAGGGGCCAAATATCAAGGGGCTGGAGGTCTTGGGACCATCTTTTAATTATATGTTCTCACAAGGTGCACTGTGCAAGTGGTCTAGGCAGGATCTTAGGGACGAGACTCAGTTTCATCTCCAGAAACTGACCGTGCCCTGGCTTCATACATCTGAAAGTGCCCATACTTTAGAGTCAGGCAATGGGAGTTCCAATCCTGACCCCTCTGGATGCCGTCTCAAGTAACTGAGGGGACCAGGGCCAGGAACGTTAACTAGCATGGATTGTGTGAGTGGGAGGGGAATGTGAAAGTATAAACACATGCCTACTGCACAGTAGTTCCTCAAAGTCAGTTTCCTCGATGCATCGCAGAGCACCTGCTGTGTGCCTCGAGCGTTCGTGTGACCCTGCCTCTTGAGGGACTCACACATGAGGGTCCCAAACTGGTAAAGCTTCATTTCTTGTAATGAATGAAGAGTGCAGGCATGGGGGAAGAAGAAGGCTGAGCCAGGGTCCTTACCCAGCACGGTGCCTTCAACAAATAGTTTACACCTCAGCTTTATCTATCGGTGTTTCTTCAAGCCACTACTTGCTGTTACTTTAAGAGATAAGAATGACCTCTCATAGGTCTCTATTCTGCTGCAATATATTTAATCTTTAAATTTTAAGTGTGTGTGTGTGTGTGTGTGTGTGTGTGTGTGTGTGTGTGTGTGTACCTGAGTGTAAGGACCACTGGATGGGACTGATCTTTGTAGGGGAAATACACACTTATTTTACTGCTGAGCCATCACCCCTTAACTTGCTTATTTTAGACAAGCTTTCATGAAGCCCACGCTGGTCATGATCTCACTATGTAATGAGGGCTGTCCTTGAACTCCAGATCCTCCTGCCTCAGCATTCCACATGCAAGGATTACAGGCCTACGCCACCATTCCTGGCCATTTTAATTCTTTAGTAGGATCAAAAGACAAGCTTAAGCATTTGACATCTGTTTTTGGCAGAGCATAGGGCTGATTTTTTTCTGGTAAACTTTTTAACTAAAAATTTCTGTATTTCTAATTCCATAATAATACACTTATCTGTCTGTGTCTGTCTTTTTCTCTCCCTTGTCTTCCTATAGAAGTACCATACATAGATCTTTTCCATTGCTTTCTGCTATGTGTAAATAGATTTAAAATAAATGTAGCCAGGCATGGCAATTCTTGTCTTTAATCCCAGGACTCAGGAGGCAGAGGTAGGTCATTTCTGTGAGTTTGAGGCCAGCCTGATTTTCATTACATAATGAATTCTAGGACAGCTAGGGCTATATAGAGAGACCCTGTCTCAAAATACCAAAGTAAATAAATATAAATAAATAAATAAATAAATGCTAAGACACTTTCATTGTCCTTATCTACTTTGTGATACCTACTAAATACTGAAAAGCATTTTATAGATTGGAATTTGGCTCCTTACATAAACTCATACTTAATCCCATTTGTAAAACATCTTTCCCCACAACAAATATAAGCAAATGTAAAATCTTAATATGACAGTACTAAATCTAAATATCATCTTGATTTTCCTGATCCTTGCAGAAAACGTTGAGGATTCTCTCAGCTTTATGTCCTTATTCTCCTTCTTTCAATCTGTTGTAAACTTCGATCTGCAGACTGTAGCATGTGAACTGAGCATGCGCAGTTCTGCCGACCTAACCTGTGAACTGAGCATGCGCAGCTCTGCTGACCTACCCTTTTAGGTTCAGTGGCTAATGTTAGGTTGGTTTTGTTGATACAAATCTCACCTTGTAGCTCAGGTTTTGCCTCCGCCTTCCAGGTTCTCGGATTCCAGCCGTATCCTTCCAAGCCCAGCTCTATATTAATATTTGGGGTGTTGTAAAGAAATTATTTAAAAGAAATTTAAAAAAAGAAACAATGAGCATTAAAAGGTCACACATATTCAATGATATTAATGTAATTTTGTTTCTCTTGTGTAAGAGTAGGGCTACTAGTAGGGACAACTTTGGTTCTTAACAAGTCATGTGACAGTCATTCAGTAAACAAACAAAACCAAACCAGGAAAATATGCATGGCTGGATGCAGTAAGGGGTTGATATCCATAATGAGGTCAAAGGGCTACAAGCAATTGGAGGTAACTGATCAAAACTACTGAACTAGAGCCTTGTAGAGAGATTAGGGTGTCTGATGGGATGTGGGACCAGGGGGGTCACTAAAGTTCTCTCCATTCCTGAGAGTCTACAATCCTAATAAAACATCCGTGCAATCCAGGGATTAGACCCCTCGGATAGGATACTTCTCAAAGTACTTGACCCTCGTAACCACAGCAGTTCTTGTCTTTTAGGACTTTATTAGCCTAGTTCCAGCCAGTTGTGTGTGCGTTTTTTTTAAATGGAGCTTTTATGAATCCAATTCAAAACACATTGAGAAAAGGCAAGTCTTTGCTGGGCTTCAGAGTGTAACTAATAAAACGGCTACTGCGCTGAGGTTGCCAAGCAAAAAAAGTCTCTGATACCAAATCTAATGGGAGAAACTGTAAAGATGGAGTCTTGTCCTTTTGAGAGGAACATAAGGCTTTCTTCACACTCTTGCAGGAAGACCTTTGCAGAGCTTAGCAATGGCTTAAAAAAAAAAAAAGAGAGAGAGACAGCTATTCACCAATGAGAAGAACCTTCCCCTCTGCCAGTGAGGAGTCATTCTCTTTTTCCCTGGGACCATGCAAAAAGAGGCAGGCCTCTCAATGTTAAATGTCCTTTGGCAGCCAATGAACCGTTTAATTCCATTGAGAAACCTAAACCCAACAATGGGGTCTCCAAGGCAATAGTGAGGTGCCACAGTGAGGCTGTCACAAGTCAGGAGGGTTAGGCACATGCCACCTTTTCATCACCTGGACTGTTATTTCTCCATGTCCCACTCTAGTCAAGGCCTACAAGGGCAGGTCCCTTTCCAGGGTCCTTTTCCAGGAGGTCTAAAAGGAAGCCCAAGAGACAGAGAACCCACCTGCCCATTTCCCTTGTAAAGTGAGGAGTCATTTTTGTCAAATAGGAGGTGGTTCCTGTATCTTTGCCTTCTGAGTACCAAAGAGTCACAGAACTGTGCACAGTTGTGCACATGAATGCCCCAGGTAAATTCATGCGAGTCACAGTTCCTTCATGAAATGTGTGGAGTCTACAGAATAGTCGTGGGATGCCTAGAGACCTCGAAGCTATCATCTATTCCTGGTTGAAATATAGATCCTCTTCCTATGGCTTTAGGATGGTTTTCTCTTCAGACATCTTTTAGTGTCTCACACCTGCCCTGCTTCCCCATTTGCATAGAGGACTTCTTGTACAGAGGCTTCCACTCACCTGCACTGTTCCTCCTCTTCATTGATCAGCAGGTGTTTACTCTTCAGAGATAAAGTCAGATCCCCACACCCATAAAATGTACACACCTTGCTGTAGGAGGATCACATACATCTATGAAAGCATTTTGTATTCTTCTGACTGACAGGTTGTATTTCAGCTATGCTGCGATTGACACAAAGGCACCTCTCATTTGTATCTTTTTTCTTCCTATACCAATATTGCATTCAGCATATCCTCAAGATTAATAAATATTCTTTCTTGAATGAAAGAAAGAAGGCTTAAGCAAATGCATGAGTGTTATAGTCTCATTTCTGTCACTGTCATCAACTGATTGATTGACAGTTCTTGTGGTTTTAGGTTTCTTCCTATAAAATAAGGATAATAGTCTGTTCAGGAAGTTGTCTCCTATGCCAGTGAGTTCCAGGTTCTTTCCCACTTTCCCTTTTAATATATTTATTGTTTCTGGGTTTTTTTTTTTTGAGGTTTTGATCCACTTTGACTTGAATTTTGTTCAGAGTGATAAATATGGGTCTATTTGCATTTTTCTACATGTGGACACCTAGTTAGACCGGCACCATTTGTTGAAGATGCTGTCTTTTTTCCATTGTATGGCTTTTGTTCCTTTGTCAAAAATCAAGTGTCCAAAGGTGTGTCGATTTATTTCTGCATCTTCAGCCTGATTCCATTCATCCACCAGTCTACGTCCATGCAAGTACTATACCGTTTTTATTATTATGGCTCTGTAGTACAGCTTGAAGTCAGGGATGGAGATACTTCCAGAATTTCTTTTATTATATAGGATTGTTTTAGCTATTCTGAGTTTTTTGTTTTTCCATATGAAGTTTAGAATTATTCTTTTAAGATCTGTAAAAAGATTGTGTTGGTATTTGGTGGGATTGCATTGAATCTGTAGATTGGTTTTGGTAAGATGGCCATTATTACTATGTTAATCCTACTGATCTATGATCTTGGGAGATCTTTCCATCTTCTGATATCTTCTTCAATTTCTTTCTTCAGAGACTTGAAATTCTTGTCATGCAAGTCTTTGGCTTGCTTAGGTAGAGTTACACCAAGACACTTCATATTATTTATGGCTATTGTAAAGGGTGCAGTTTCTATAATTTCTTTGTCAGACCATTTGTCATTTGTATACGGGAGTGCTACGAATTTTTAAAAATTAATCTTGTATCCAGTCACTTTGCTGAAGGTGTTTATCATCTGTAGGAGTTTTGGGGTCACTTGTGTATACTATCATATCATCTGCAAATAGCGAAACTTCGACTTCTTCCTTTCCAATTTGTATCCCCTTGATCTCCTTTAGTTGTCTTATTGCTCTAGCTAGAACTTCAAGTACTTTATTGAAGAGGTATGGAAAGAGTGGGCAGCCTTGTCTTATGCCTGATTTTAATGGAATTTCTTTGAGTTCTCTCTGTTTAATTTAAAGTGAGTGGGGGCATCTCTGATGACATGGGAACCTAAGTCAGGGTAGGCTTCTGGGAGGATATGTAGAGCACTCTAGTTGAGACTCCTAGTATCAGGGGCCGTGGGCACTAAAGAGGACACCATCTAACTAGACAAGACTCCTAGTGGAGGGTAAAGAACACCAACACACTCACAAAAACTTCAACTCAGAATTTATCCTGCCTGTAACATGTGCAGGGATACAGAATTTACCCTGCCTGTAACATGTGCAGGGATACAGAATTTACCCTGCCTGCAACATGTGCAGGGATACAGAATTTACCCTGCCTGCAACATGTGCAGGGATAAAGATAGAGCAGCTAGAGCAGTGATGGATGGACTATCCAACCAATGCCTGGCCCAACCCAAGACCCACCCCATGGAAGAGAGCCAATCCCATAACTAGAGCCTAGCATCACTGTCCTCTGAGAGGGTCCACCCAACAGCATTTCAAAACAGATGCTGAGACTCACAGCCAAACGTTGGGTGAAGCATAGGGTGTCTTGTGGAAAAGTAGAGGGGAAAATGAAAGGAACAGGAGGTGACAGAAGCTTTACAAGAAGACAAACCGAGCCAATTAACCAGGACCCAAAGGGGCTTGTGGGGCTGAAACATCAACCAAGGACGTGCATGGACCAAACTTAGGCTATCTATATAGATGTAGCTGATGGGCAGCTCAAGCTTCATGTGGGCCGTCTAGTAAGGGGAGTGGAGGCTGTCTCTGACATGGATTTTTTTTTTTTGCCTGCTTTTTGATCATTTCTCCCTGATGGGACTGCCTTGCCAGGCCGCACGGGAAGAGGACATGCTCCATCCTGGTGTGACGTGCTGAGCTGGGGTGGGTGGGAAGTTTCTCTCCTCTCTGCAGGCCTTCTGATCTCCTGCCCT
Organism: Acomys minous; assembly: GCF_964271855.1. Lineage (NCBI taxonomy): Eukaryota > Metazoa > Chordata > Mammalia > Rodentia > Muridae > Acomys > Acomys minous. Next base: position 14,467,849 of record NC_140496.1, read on the forward strand.
GCTCTCCCCAGGTTTGATCTCAACCCTCATTTCTCTCGTTCTCTCTCCCCTCAACCACTGCTGCTGTCTATTCTATTTCCCCCTCTGAGTTCTGAGTGGGATGTAAGCATCCTCCCTTGGGTCCTCATTACTTATCTTCTTTGGGTCTGTGAAATGTACTATAGTTATCTTGTAGTATATGACTAAAATCCACTTATAAGTGAGTACATATCATGTTTGTCTTTCGGGGTCTGGGTTGCCTCCATCAGGATAATCTTTCCTAGTTCGATCTGTTTGCCTGAAAATTTCATGATTTCTTTTTTTTTTTTTAGTTGAGTAGTATTCCATTGTGTAAATGTACCACAGTTTCTTTGTACATTCTTCAGTTGAGGGACATCTGGGTTGTTTCCAGTTTCTGGCTAACACAAATAAATCTGCTATGAACATAGTTGATAAAATGTCCTTATTGTATGGTGAGGCATCTTTTGGGTATATAACCAGGAGCGGTATAGCTGGGTTTTGAAGTAGAGCTATTTCCAATTTTCTGAGAAAGTGCCAGATTGATTTCCAAAGTGGTTGTACAAGTTTGCACCCCCAGAAATAGAGGAGTGTTCCTCTTTCTCCACATCCTTGCCAGCATGTGCTGTCAGTTGAGTTTTTGATCTTAGCCATTCTGATAGGTGTAAGATGAAATCTCAGAGGTGTTTTGATTTTCATTTCCCTGATGACTAAGGACATTGAACATTTCTTTAAGTGTTTCTCAGTCATTTGATATTCCTCTGTTGAGACTTCTGTTTAGCTCTGTACCTCATTTTTTTAAAATTGGATTATTTGGTTTGTTGGTGTTAGATTTTTTAGTTCTTTATATATCTTGGATATTAGTCCTTTGTCAGATGCAGAACTGGTGAAGATCTTTTCCCAGTCTGTAGGATTCCCAGTTTTGTTCTGTTGACAGTGTCCTTTGCCTTTCAGAAGCTTTTCAGTTTCATTAGGTCCCATTCGCTATTGATCTTAGAGCCTGAGCTGTGGGTGTCCTATATGGGAAGTTGTCCTCTGTGCCCATGAATTCAAGGCTCTTCCCATTTTTTTCTTTTCACCTCCCAGTGACACAGCTCTTTTGAGAAGGCTACTCCTACATCAATAAGGCCACACCTCCTAATCCTTCCCAAATAGTTCATCAACTACGGAGTAAGCATGCAAATATATGAGCCCATGGCAGCCATTTTTATTCAAACGACCACACATAGGAAGCTTTAACATCTCAACTTTCACCCCCAGTTATGTATTTTCTTCAGTAAGGCCACACTTCCTAACCCTCTCCAAATACCGCCACCAAGTGACCACTAAGTATTCAAATATTGGAGCCTATGGGGAACATTTCTTGCTCATTCTGCCACATGTCTCAATGGAGTGTTTATGAACTGCTTTTCACTTTTAGGACATACATGTATGTGGCATTTTGTATGTGTGTGTAGGTATGTGTGCACATGTGTGTATGGAGGACAGAGGTTGATGATAATTATCTTCCTCTATCACTCTCCTTGTGTAAGAAGCAAGGTCTTTTAGTTGAGCTCAGAGCTCACCGATTAGTTAGTCTAGCTAAGGACTTGGCCATTGAGATACACTGTGTCTGCGCCCTGAATGCTAGGATTACTAGTGAGGCACCACACCCACTTAGTGTTTGCATGGATGCTGCGGATGCAAAGTTCCTTCCTCATGCTCTCATGGCAAATTCTTCATCCACCAAGCCACCCCAACCTCTCTGCTTTTCCAAACGTGATTTGATCTAATCTCTACCTCAACTCTGGGCAATTGCTAGGACCAGCACTTTTGACTCAATCTTGGAGAATAAAGTTATATTTGGAGAGTAAACGCTTTCATGGAGCTAATATCTACAGCGCATGTTTCAGCTGAGATTAAAAGTCAGTTTTTGTTTGTTTGTTTGTTTGTTTTTTGGCTGTTGTTATAGATCACTTTCTGATCGAGAGACTCAGAAGTGGAATGAAAGACAAAAAAAAAAAGCTTAGGCAATTACTTAAAATCTGAAGGATTCATTTTGGGGAGACTTCCTGCTAAACACCAAAGCCCACACCATGTAGGTGGCCATGTGGTTTGCAGCCTCTTTTCTAGCTGGACTAGAGTAAAAAGGTATGTGTGTGTGTGTGATGTACTGGTCTTTTCCCTTACAACCCCACTCCACACCAGTTCTGATAGCTGCATAGGGAGCTCCCAATGAGTCCCAAAGACAGGAGCAGTGATGTTGAAGACATAGTCAAAGCAGGACACAATTCTAGCACATGTTCAACATCTGGAGCCACTCTAGCGTAGCCGGGCAAGCCTACTCCGACAAGCGGATTCTGTTCCATATCCCATGCGCTAATCCTTGCAATGGGAAGACAGAGCCGTGGCTCACACCTCATCACCCGGCATTTAATGGGGGAGATGAGATTTAGCAAGGCTCTTTAAAAACACGAGGGGCGTGGGGGATGAAGGGGAAGAAAAAGGTTCCAGATGTAAGTTCACTGCAGGAGTGGTCGGGTTCACAGGAAAACTAGCTACAGGGTTCCACAGGTTCACAATGCATATAAAGGGGGCAGAAATCACAGAAGGAGTTTGCCTCTCAAGGCAGAAAATGAGATTTTACTTAAGGCATACAGCCTGAGCCTATCATCTGCAGCGGTAGAGCCTTTTTATCCTCAGAACAGTGAGGTCCACTTAAATAATCAGCCGTGTGACCTCAGGTGAGACATCATACCTTTCTGAGCATGGACCACACAGATGTCATCCTGCTGGTGCACTAGAACCTGTGCTCATGGCCCTGGTGGAGTTGATAATGTATCTTAGCAACTGAGGTCTTGTTTGTGGATGGGAACTAGAAAAACAAGTCGGAGGGCTCACTAAAGTATGTTCTATCAAACATTCCACACTGCTTTTGTAAAACAACAGACGCGCACCGCAAGATTTCCGACATGTCACATCTCTACGGAACCCTCATTAAAGATAAATGCATGACATTCTTTGGACTCTCTCTTTTTAGGAATTAAGACTTTTATTTGCTTCAGCATTGTTTGGTTTTCTTACTATTTCTAAAGTTACTGGAATTTGACTTGGACCCATTTTCTGCAAGTTGGCAATTTTGAAGAAATATATACATACATATATATATGTATATATATTCACATGTATGTATATATGGAAATATATGTATATTGGAAAATTGACATTTATTAACATAGGGTTTTATTTTCCAAATAAAATACCCCCAAATCTATATCTTGGTTTTATTCTCATTTATTTTTGCCAATCTTTCTCTACCTTAAAATATTCTCTATGCTAAAGAAAAAAATGTGCCAACACCTCTCACCAAAGTTTGCTCACCAGAGCTCATCTCCTTTTCATGAGAACGTTCCAGTCTGCCAGACTTGCAGTGTGCTTAGAGCAGCCCATCATGTGCTGTGTGGACATTTGTCTTCTGTTTGGGGCAGGATACCGGAGCGCTTGTCTGTAAGTGTCACATGCCTCAGAGCCTATGCTTGCACCTCTGGATGCCTTCAATCACCATGATGCACACAAAGGCACTGGCTGCTGAAAGTGGGCTCCCCTCCCGTGGACCACTGTTTATTTTGGACTCGCTTCTCCCTTGCAGGCTCATATTTTACGGAGTGCATAATTTCCTATCAGCTTCAGACACCAGCGTCACCAGCTCAGTGAGACTGGGGAGGACGGGGTTTGACAGTGGTAAATTTGACTGTGGTTTAAAAAAAAAAAAAAAAAAAAACCTTAGCCAACACACACCATGTGCTGCCATGCAGAGGGAGACCCATTTCATGGTTTCGACTTTATGGCCTTAGATTTCAGCATGACATGATGGATGCAAAAGGGAAGTGTGTTTGCATGATAAGATGGGAATAATTTGCTCTGGGAAATTATTTGGAATTGTGATAAATAATCCCTGGCACACAATAACAGAGAAAGTTCAAACCTCGGGCTGGATTATATATGTTTGTGTCTCATAAACAAGGTAGAAAATACATTTTTTAAAAGGCACGTGTTTTCAAAGTCCTTTCACGTCCAAGCCACCCTCGTTAACAACCATAAAGAAACACATTTCCAAGCTCAGCCTCACATTAATCTCCCTGCACGTGACCTGATCATGCACTTTGGGGAGAATGGATGGAAGGCAGTTGCCTTCATGCGTACTCTGTGCTTTTCCTTGCTTTCTTAGTAGATAGCTTAGAAACTCAGAGTCTAGTGGCCAGCAAGGGCACTCAGTGGGTAAAGGTACTTGTCACCACGCCTGACAGCTTGAATTGGATCCCTGAGTCCTACTTGGTGAAAAGAGAGAAGCGACTCTTGCAAGGCATCCTTTGACCTTCATGTGTGTAGTATGGCAAGAGCATACATACATACATACATACATACATGCACACACACACACACAAGCACCAGTTAATACATTTTTTAGAGAAAAATGTAGAGTCTGGGAGAATAATGGAAATCCAATAAAATTTAAAATGTCTCAGGAATATTAGACTTTTTGAGGTTGATCAGTAAAACAATGATGGGATGAAGGGTTTTCTTTTTCTTTCTTTCTTTCTTTCTTTCTTTTTTTTTCTTTTTTTTTCTTTTTTTCTTTTTTTTTTTTTTTTCCTTCCTTCTTCTTCCTACACTTAGAGATGTTGGGCTTTCTGTTCCGACTCATGAACCATGCCATCATGTCTGGAAGTTAAAGGAGGAGACCTGACAGGGCTTTCCTTCTGGAAGCCTATGGTTATGAATGTTACAGAGCTGGCTTTTCCAAGAGGGGGAGGTTATCCAAGGGTTGGTGCATAGGGGAATGGTTGTTTACAGGGGGGGGGGGGAATGTGAGGAGCCTTCCAGAGGGAAGCAAGGGCATTAATGGGGGAAGGACAAAGGAGGACAGAAGGAGAAGAAAGATGAGCTAAACAGGCAACATGGGACCATGTCTCTCTTTAAGGCTACCTCCAACAGGAAACTAGGCTGTGATGATCAGGCAAGATTCGTAGCAGTTGGACAAGAGTTTGGAACCTTGAATGATATAAGCAAAGGTTCTTTGAGGTCAAATGTGCTCAGCAGAGAGTCTGTTGAGAGGACATTTCTGTGAGCCATCTGCCTGATGCTTACCAATAGCAGCACGTATGACTTAGCAGAACAAAGGAGCAGTGGTGATCATGGACACAGTCGTGATGGATGAAAGCAGGTGAGGGACCCACCACCTGAGTGCCACATACCCACCCACCACCTCCTCTCTGCTGCGGGAACTCTCCTGTCATCTGTTTATTATGTGAAAGTTCTGGGTTAAATTCTGCCTTTGGAAGAGATTCTTTTAATAAAAGCCAAACTTGGAAAACCACTGATAGGGTTTAATCTCTCTGGGGTCTTGGGATACAGAAGACTGAGGCTGAAAATGACCATTCCTTATCTTTACAGAGGGTCACTGGGGGGGGGGAGGATCAGGAGAAAATGAAAGGAGTAGGTGGACAGACCTAGAAAGGCATGTGACATCATCTTAATCTCTCAAGGCTTTTTAAAATTATTGAATCAAAAAAATGTGTGTATGTGTCTGCTTGTCTATATGTGCACTATGTGTGTGCAGGAGCCCACAGAGGCCAAAAAGAGGGCATCAAGTGATATTACTCACTCAGCCCCTTTATCTTATTTGTCGGAGACAGGGTCTCGTTATATAGTCTAGGCTGGCTTCAACTCCTGGCAATCTCCTACCTCTGCCTCCAGAGTCCTGGGATTACAACCATAAGCCACAGTGCCCAACTCTTCGTGGGTTGTTATTAGGGTCAGAAAACATTAAGAGTATGAAGTAACTGGGTACACACCCAAGTTTTATTTCCTCTGGCGTAATGCCGCCGAGCAAGCTTATTCAACGTGTATTTATTAAGTATTTACAACTATTGTATAATCTGTTTTGAGTGACCAGAAAGAGCTGACACAATAGAATTCCTACTTCAGGGAACTTAGGGTGAACTGTTTTGGAACTGAAGTCTACAAAGAGACCAAAAAATATATATGTTTGTGATTATTCTGGGGCCAGTGTACAACTGAAGGGCCTAGAATTCTTCAGGGCACAGTCACCAGTTAGTAGAAGACAAAGAAAGAGCCATCTTGGATGAGCGGAGGATTGAACTGCACCCTGGAGAACTGCTGACTGTGTCTCGGGTCTGGAGTGCTGGATTTAGAAGACGGTCTGCCAGCCTGCAGTCCACCTTCTGCTCAGCGGTAGACATTTCCTGGGGGTTCACAGCATGGCCCATCTGTTTCACTTCCTTCAGCTTTTGGACGGAGCCAGACAGAGCCTAGGTTCGCTGGTGCGGGAAATGGGGGCGGGGCTTATCATCTACCCAGAGAAGACTTACCATTAGACTTGACCTAGACCTATTGGACAGTGCTGGGAAGCGTATGGAAATGTCTTTAGTGCAGTGAGTGGTTAGGCCATGACCACTGACATGATTTTTTTCAGTATTAGGCAAGAGGGAAGATTATGTCGAGGCCACTGGTCACATGGACTGTGAGGAAGGAAGTGCTGGCGTCATAAATGGGATCCTAGATTGGATGCTAAGCAGTCAGCAGTGAGCTCACCTCTGTCCATTCTTTGTTCAGTGTCACTCAGCTTTAGCAATATCGATATTTATTTGAGCCTGGGTTAATCCCTTTCAGGGGTTCAGGATGGTGACATTGTAGGATGTTTATCTCTTTACCCATTAGAGGAGTTGCTTTTTACCAATCAGCAACCCTGTACCCCTCCCCAACTTGTAACAGTCATAACTACCCTCAGATCCTGTTGAGTGTCCAAGAGGGAACAAAGCTTACAAGGCTCAGAAATACTAGATTAGCCATCGTCTCTGCTCTCTTCCTCCACTGCTGCTCCCATGCATGCCTCCTGGCTCAGCCAGCAGCAGCTCACAGCTGGAAAAGGCTGGCAGGACTTCACCAAGAACACATAGTAACACAATCCAAGACTGCCTCCTGCCTCCTCCCCCTGTCCCCAGTTCCCATGACTGTGCAGTGTTTCTCTTTAGCTTTCAGCTCTGGGAATTTGTCTCTTCTCTCTCTCCAAAGCCCAGAGCTCAGAGTAACCATCGGAAAATGATTACCACCGTCTGTCAATGCCCAAGCTGCCGGGACATCACAAGGCATATCTGTCCCCGTACAGGTTGGACTTACTATGCAACCCCTGTTCAAGATGAACAGAGTTTATACTTTCACCTTATGGATTTTGTGTGTGTGTGTGTGTGTGTGTGTGTGTGTGTGTGTGTCAGGGGGGAATATTTTTTCCTCACTTTTATTTTTCTTTTCCAGCTGCTAGAAAAACTCACAATCTTTGTCTTCACAGCCTGTCATTGTTTTCATGGGGGTCATTTAAGACAATCATTGGGAATTTCAAGAAGGGTTTGGTCGGGGGAGGGGAATCTGGATGAGGTCATCTGGGTCACGTGTGTCTGTGGGAACATAGAGCACAGCAAGCCTGTTGTGGGGTGTGTGGAGAGGTGCCTGTCGGGGTCTAGTTTTCTGGATGTGAAATCTCAGAAAGGAGAAGAAAACACCAAGGGGCATCACGGAAGGAGATGGAGACCTGATGTTCATTAAGCACTACGTGAGGCATCTCCCAGTGCTTCCTTACTGAACTCTCTTGAAGGTACTGTGTGATGGGGATGATGGTGGTCCCACTGCAGAAAAAGCCAACGCAGCTCAGGACAGCCACCTCCTGTTGCTTATAATCCCAGCTCGGAGTCAAACTCTAGTGCCAAATCTCATCCCTTTTGCAGGAAGAAACGGGAGGTTCTCTCTCCACAGAGAGAAGGACTTACTTGTACAGATTTTTATCTAACTAGCTCGTGCCACTGCTTCCCACCATACATTAATCACACAAATATCTAAATCTCCAAGTATGAGCTAGAGAGATGATGCAGTGGTTAATTACAGGTTGGTTGTCCAGAAAACCCATGCTCGCTTCCAAGAACTCACTCTAGGTGACTCACAGACATCTCTAGGCCTAGCTCTAGGGGATCCAATGCCTTCTCCATGCCACCATAGACACTTGCACACATACACATACACACACACACACACACACACACACACAAATAAAATCTTAGAAACAACAACAACAAAAATCTCTAAGTAGACTTTCTGTCATGGCTGGCCAGGAAGATCAGATGGGAAGTTTGGCTTTGTGTACAAGAAATTTGAAAATGATCATGCAGGCAAGTCAAGCCTTACCTCACGTCAGCTGGCATTGTCCGTTACAGCTATGCTCCATGTCCAGGGTGCTCTAATAATAAATGACCTTGGTATGTGCAACGACGACGGAAAAGTAAGATCTCGGAATGGGATTGCGGTATAACCTTGGACTTTATATCTCACAGACTTTAAATAAGAGATGAGCCCATTACATGAGCCTGGAGAGTTCCCAGCACAAAAAGAAACCTTCCACACATGGGTCTACATCCCTCCCACACCACCTCACTGTTTTTACGAGACGCCTTTGTAGGCAAGACATCCAAAGCGATTAAATACTTCAGTAGAACAAAAGAAAATTATGAAACATTTATTTTTTTTATTTTATAGGTGCCAGCCTCATTATAAGTGGTTGAAGAAATATCAAAGGGTCCAAGAAAGTAAAACTTAAACGTAGTTTAAGGAATCAGAACTAGTCTCTATTGGAGTGTGGGAGTCAATCCCCCTGTTATTTTCACCCTCTTGTTCTCTTCTTACAGCCCCCTTGGTCTACATTGTATGTGTGCTATACAGATTTAATTGTACAATCTTGCTTCAGTTCTTCCTCTTAAGTGCAATTTTTTATCAACCACAAATCTTCATTTCATCGACTCATTTCTCAAAACACCCTTTGAGGATGGGGGAAGAGAGTCCGGTGTGCAGAGTACTTGCCAGAGCTGGGAAAGCAGAGAAAGGTAGATCCCCAGGGCTCACTGGGCAGCCGGCTAGCTTCCTTAGGGAGTTCCAGGCCAGTATGTGTCAAAAACCAATGCGAGTGGTACCCGAGGCACAACACCTGAGGTTGGTGTCTGGCGTCTACACCCACATGTACTCATACCCCCACACACGTGCACTGACACCAACACACACACGTGAAAAGGGGAAACAGCACACTTTGGGATGGCTGAATCATGATTTTTTTTTTAAACCTTTGCTCATCTGTTGGATGTCTAGTTTATTTCCTATGTTTATACCCGAATAGTAAACATTTTTCTACGTTAAGTTTCTGCCTGTGCTCTTTTTAACTCCTTTTTTTTCATCTGTATAAATATTTTTGTTATAAATTACATTGAAGGAGATCTAAGTTTTATTTTCTTAGAAGAGCCAGGCCAGGAGGTTTTTTTTTTGAAGAATAAGTTTCTGCATATTATGAAATCATTTTTCCGCATAATTTGTACCAGTGTGCACTTCTCTGAGACCAACAGTGTCTGGTATGGTGTTCCTTTGCCAAAATGAGCCATTTCAACCTTTAAAAACTTAGTTTATTTGGCAAATAAGAAAGAGTCTCACTGAGAAATTTGATTTTCTAGAAATTACTGGGAAGGTTTATATATTTATTTGTGTCAAATACCTCTTATATTTTCTACGTAACCTTTACTTTTTATTTAATAATGTTTATTTATATGTGTTCTGAGTTTAGATTTTTGCTGGGGTTTTTTTTCCATTGAGATTCCATTGAGAGAAGGATTTTCTCAATGTCAATATATATACTTCTTTGCTTTACTTTGTTGATTACTTTTTACATTTATTTAGTGTGTGTGTGTGTGTGTGTGTGTGTGTGTGTGTGTGTGTGTGTGTGCGCGCATACACTAGGCATGCATGCCAGTATACACGTGGAGGCTGGTGGACAGCTGTGAGGATTGGTTCTTCCATTCTACCCTGTGGGTCCTTGAGATTGAATTCAAGTCATCTAACTTGGTAACAAACACCTTTACCCTCTGAGTACCTTGTTGGCATTTAATCTGTTATTCTTAAATATATGTTTCTAGATTTAAAAAAAAAATGAGCACTGATAGCCTCTTAGAGTGAACTATCATGACTTGGTTAAATGTAGAACCAATAAAGGTATTTCTGAGTATGGATAATTCTATTTTCTCAATCCTTGAAGGATTTTTTTATTCTCTATAGTATTTTGTATAATTTTCATGGATAACATATATGACCAAACCTTTCCAAAATATTAACAAGGATTTGCTTTATATGTTATTTTCTGTTCCCTGCATTAGATCTACTTCTTCTGGGGTAAATTCTTATGAAGTTTCTTTTCTCTGGGTTTTATACTGGTTGTTTGCCTCTCTAATGATCAATATTTAATATAGATTGAGAGTTCTGTGCGTTGGGATGGGATTTGTGATGAGGCTGGCTTTTCTTCCATGGGGGGTTAGCTATTCTACTGAAAGGTGCTGGAACATTAAGTATTGCTACATGGGACAGGTGGTGTCTGAATACAATATTTAAACTAAAGTCACTTTCCACCACATGCCTGTCCTTACAGTTTCCACTCATCTGTTGGTTTTATTTTTGGAACAGCGTCACACAGACCAAACTGGCCTCAAACTTGCCACAGTCATAAGCTTCTGACCCTCTCCATATTTGGTGACTACAGGTGGAGAGCATCATACTCACTATGCAGAGCACTAGGGTCCAATTCCTGGGCTTCGCAAATGTGAGATAAGCACTTCACCAACTGAGATACATCTCCAGCTCCTCAATTCATCTTTTTTCTCCCCATCCCTTAATCAGACTTGATATTTACAAGTTACAAGACTCCATAAGGTTTTCCAATGCCAGCAGGCACCCTTCTCTTCTGTTGCCTGGGCACACAATAGGGTGAAATGTTCTTAATTGGTTATTAATTATTAATTAATTAAAAATAATTAACAAGGAGCACACAGCAGGTGCTCCTGATCCGTGGCTTCTTGGCCTCCGTGCTGAATTCATGCCTCCCGTTTCTATGAATTTAAGCTTCTTTTACACAGTTAGTGAGTGAGTCATCTCAAACACATACAAATAAGTTTCACATTTCTTTCTTAGAGTGAGTGACTCGTTTTCTGCAGGTGCAGGCACCATTCATTAGGCAATGGTGAGATGTCCATGAGATTATGGAAAATAATGTGTCCATGGTTAGAACTGGTCCTTCTGTTGGTCAGTCTCAGGCTTGACAATACAGTCTACACCAAACTCCAAAGATTTGGGTAGGATTGAGTTTTTACTCCATAAGTTATACCTTGATATCATTTTAACCTACTTGTTTATTGGCTTTCTCTTTCCCTTCTCTCTTTCTCTCTTCCTCGCTTCTTTTCTCTGACCTCTCCATCTTATTTTCAGCATAATCCACAATCTTTAGTACCCATCCTCTGCTCTCCTTGTTCTTTGGTCTTTTCTGAGGCCCCCCCACCCCCCCCCCCCGTGTAAGTTTGCTGTTGCCGCTGCCGTGATAAATGTCTGAGAGAATAACTTAAAAGGAAGAAAGTTTTATTTGAGGTATGGTTCATGGTCAGAGGGCTCCATTGCTGTGGGCCTTTGGTGAGGCAGAGTACCACAGCAGTGCACCTCCCTCACCTAGATAACCCTCCCTGGAAACGCCTTCAAAGACACTTCCAGAAGTGTGCTTTCCCAATCTCCTAGGTGGTTCTTAGTGCAGCCATGTTGACAATCAAGGCTGGCACACCTCCTCTCTCCTTCTGTTCAGTGTGTGCAATTGCACTCAGAGGTTGTGTGTGCCTTGATTTGGGTATGAACTTAGCAATTGGAGCTTTGAACGTGTATGTTATTAAGCCTGTTGGTATTTTCCCATTGCGTTTCTTAAATTGCTTTCCTATTCACCTTTTATAGGTGTTCATATCAGTTTCTACAGAGAAAGCCAAGTTCACTAATCTAACTCAGAAAGTCATCACTAAATACCTAGTCCCATTGCTCTTCCAAGACCACCAGAAACATACTGATCACGAACGTACAAAGTTCTGTTTTCTAAGGTGCTCATCAGGGAGACTGGGCAGTCCTGCTAACTTTTCATAGTATGATAAAATACTCAGAGAGATACAGCTTAAAGAAGGAAGCACTTATTTTAGCTCACAGTTTGAAGGTGCAGTCTATTATGGTGGGAAAATCAAAGCATCAAGAGCTTGAAGCAGCTTGTCATATGGCATCTGTAGTCAGGAAGGGGAGAGTAATGAGTGTTGGCACTCAGCTCACTTTCTCCCTTTTCATAAAGGATCCTAGGCCAAGGAATGATGCAACTCACTATGGGCAGGTATTCCCACCTCAGTTATCCCAACCAAGATAACAACCAACAGGCATGTCTCCTATGGTTGAGCCTTCATCAGGTTGACAACTGAGAGTAACTCTCCTTCCATCCAAAAAGTAATTTTTCTTGGTAAGAAGGTAGCCTTATTTCATTGCTGTCACTGCGATAAAAATACCCTGACAAAAATCCAGTTTATGGGAGAAATGGGCTTATTTCACCTTGCAATTCCAGATTATGGTCTACCATTGTAGAGAAACCTAGGCAAGAAATTCAATACAGCTGGCCACATCGCATTCACATCCAAGAACCGAGAAAAAGGAACATGTGCACATTTATTTATTTATTTATTTGCTTGTGCTTAGCTTAGTTTCTCCCTTCTTATAAAGTTCAGGACCCCCTGTCTAGGGAATGGCACCACCCATGGTGGGCAGTACATTTCCCCATCAATTAGATGGGTTAGGACAACCCCCCCACAGACATACTCACATGACAACCCCATGTAGACATCCCTCATTGAGACTGTCTTCCCATGTGATTCTAGGTTGTATAATATTGACAACTTAAGCTAGCCATCACAGAGTATATGTGGAAAGCCCTGCTGTTAGTTTAGGTGGCTCCGAGGGGAAAGTTAGTAGTTGTTGTCACACCAGTTTGATCTTCTCAGGAAGTCAAGGGAATTCGGTGATAATTATCTTGAAGATCTTCATCCAGGACCACATATAGGGCAGTGCAGTGCTTGAGCTGAGGTGGACAAAGAAGTTGAAGGAACAGTTATTGTTGCCAGCATAGGATTTTTTTTTAATTTTTATTTTTAATGAATTATTACTGAGTTTGGACTTTGCACCTTAAAAAGAAATATTTCCTCAATCAGAATTAGAGAATAATCTTATTTTTTTGTTGCTTTAATCTGTTCATGTTTCAATCATTACTTTCCCCAAATATTGATGGTCTCTGACATTGTGTTTGTCATGAAAATATTATAGGGTGGCCGTGAGTCCTGGGTTTTCTTTACCAACGCTGAGACACGGCTGATATAGCCAAGCTAGTCCCCAAGTGTCATGCCTTTTGGTCTCTCAACTTCACTGAATGCTTCTTTTTGGATTTACAAGATGCCTCAGTGAGTTTCTGCCAAGCCTGGAAACCCAAATTGATAGTTAGGACCCACATGATGGAAGGAGAGAACAGACTTCCACAGGTTGTCCTCTGACCTCCATGCCTCCTCACAGGAAATAAAACAGTTATAAAAGTTAAAAGAAAAAAAAGCTCCTTGCAAACCATAATGTAGTGAAATATTCATCCCCTTTATATTCTAAGGTCAATAGTAATAAATAAGTTAAGGAGAGCCAATGATACTGCAAATCTCAAGAAACTGCAATCTGTTTTCCATTGTTTTTGTAGCAAAGTAAGTTCATTTAGCCTCGTTAACATTCAGAAAGTGGTACAGAAAAATTGGAAAGGAAACAAGGTTTAAAATCAATGATCTTCCCCTGCACTGGTTGTGTGGTACAGCCCCTTGCTCCCTTCTCAGACAACAACTAGATATCCAGGGCAGTGTGCACGAGGATGATATAGCTGTCACCACTTTCAATTGCTTAGAATAGAAAGCAACAATTGCATGGGACCACGCCTGTTCACTAGTGGGTTGGGGGGAAGTGACTGGGATAAAAGACCTTGATTTTACTCTACTGAAATCTGTTCTGATAAGATGTCTCCATGGAAAACTTCAAGTACATCAATCCTAGGGAACAGTATTCTTTTGGATAGTCTTTGAGCATGGTTATTGATGAGTAATCACCCTCCTTTTTTCTTTTCTTGTCCCCGGTTTGAGATACCATTAAGTTGTAGCCAAAGGAACCTTCTAGTATGACTGTTGCTAATGGTTTAGCAGTTACTACTTTTACTACTGCTAATACTGGCTCTGTGAATTAAGATGAGGATGTTGGTGATGGTGGTGATGGTGGTGGTGGTGGTGATGATGTTGGTATAACTATGAATAGACTAGATATGTCTACTGCTGCTACTAAATGGAGTACGGTGGCAACGCTGTTACTGCTGCTACTAATGTTGTAGCTAGAACCATTGACGCTACTAGTGCTACTGATGCTGACACTGGATGATGACAATCGCTACTCGTACTATTGCTCCAATGTGGTGAAACCGCTCCTTCTGTCTGTAGTCTGCTAGTACCAATGTTGCTATTAACACGGTAATTACCTTTGCTTCTAATTCTGCTATTGCTGCCGCCACCACCACTTCTCATTGTCCTGATGCTGGTTGTAGGTAATGTGCGCAAACTACCTGTGTTAGGAGTGTTCATTATCAAAATAATATTAGGGAGAAGTCACTGTGTTTGGTCTATTTCACAGGCAAGGGGCCATAGTCACTCACGAGCCCACTATCAAGAGGCAGAATTGGAATTTAATTTTTAGTTAGCTTGATAACCATACTTTGTGTGTGTGTGTGTGTGTGTGTGTGTGTGTGTGTGTGTGTGTGTGTACTTGCATGTATGTGTACATGTGTATGTGTGAGTGCATATAAGTAATATGTGGGTGTCAGTGTGGATGTAGGTGTTCAGATATTACAGAATAAATGGAAAGGTCATCGGACAAGCTCTGCTGTCAGTTCTCACCTCCTACCTCGCTGAGGAAGGGTCCCTTTTTTTCCTGCAGTTCTGTGTGCACAGGAATAGCTGACCTTCAAGCTCCTGAGGATCCTTTTGTCTTAGCTTCCCATCTGGGATTACAGACACACGCTACCACACTATCTTCTGTGTGGGTGTTGCGGTAAAACTCATGTCCTCGCGTTTGCACACAAACTTTCCCCACTAGCATCCCCCGCCCCCAAGTCTCCATGCTTAGTTTTAAGTGACTCCTCTCCATGCCTCCTTTTGACCGTTCCCATTCATGCTTTCCATTGTCTGTATGCGAGAACGGCAGGCTTCAGGCATGCGCGGGAGAAGGACTGCGTGAGTGCACTGAGATTGGGGTTTTTGGTGTGACGCTTACTGCTCGTTTAACTAGAGAACAATAAGGAACGAGGCTGTAGTGGTAGCACAGGGAAGGTGCACCTACAGCAAAAAGCAAAGGCTGGCAAAGCAACACAGCTTCCCCCCTTCCCACTCCCAAATTGCTTTATCTAGGCCTCTAGTAAAAGCTGATGCCCACTCTGAGGGAGAGACTTCTAAATTAATCCTTGCTGTCAAGGGAAGATGGCAGTGTTCCAAAGTATGGTAAATGTGGACCTCTGCTTTCTCTTGGTTAAATCTCTTCACTTCTCCGGATCCTAGTCATCCAGATCCATCATCATGAAATAACATCTGACTTACAGATTTGCCCTATTGATCACAAAGATGAAGCCCCAACCCCCTGAGAAACCGCTCTGTAAACTGTAAACATTTGCACTGTAAGCTGTTACCACTCTACTAGCTGCCTGCTGACTAAACCAAACCTTGTTAAGTGAAGCTCATAAAAGACAACTCCAGGAGAAGAATGGATAAAGAAACTGTGGTACATCTACACTATGGAACACTACTCAGCTATTTAAAACAAGGAACTCCTGAGATTTGGGGACAAATGGATTGAACTAGAAATGATCATAATGAGTGAGTTAACCCAGAAGCAGCAAGACTCAAATGGTATATACTCACTTATAACTAGATACTAGCCCAAGGGACATGTCCCATGAAAGTCTTCACCTACCAGGAAAGTGGGATAGATGTGAGGACATCCTTTTGGGACTCTAGGTGAGAGAAGCATGGGAGAATGGGGAAATAGAAGGATCCAGAGGGTCCTAGAAATCTACAAGTATAACATTATGACAGGCAGATCTGGGTCCAGGGGTTCTGCACAAACTATGGCACCAACCAAGGACAATGTGTGCAGTAAACATTGAACCCCTACCCAGATCTAGCCAAAGGATAAGTCATTCTCTACAGATGAGTGAAGAGTGGGGACTTACTTTCACATGAACTCTGGTGCCCCATATTTGACCATGTCCCCTTGATAAGGAGGCCTGGTGGCACTCAGGGGAAGGATAGCTGGCTACCAAGAAGAGACTTTATACCCTATGATCATATACAGGGGGAGGAGGTCCCCCTCAGTCACAGACATAGGGGAGGGGAGTAAGGTGGAGGGAGGGAGGAATGGGAGGATAGAAGAGATGGGATAACAATTGAGATGTAATATGAATGGATTAATAAATTAATTAAAAAAGACAACTAAGTGCTAGCTCAAAACAAATGGTTTTATTTTTGTTATTCTGTTTGTCATCCCAAGGTCAGTTTTCACATAGCGACCCATGGTACCTGTCATCTTATCCTAGTGGTGGTTATGCCCAGTTTAGCTTATGGTTTGCATATGGAATATGGTTCTCCACAGGTCCAGGTATTGGGAATGTGGCTTTCAGAGTAAGATGGGTCATTGGAGCATGAAGGCTCCAATCAGATCAATGGTTGAGTGCCTTGACGGATTCCTAACATAGCCACATCATAAGGAGGTGGTAAAGAGAGATGAGAGTTGGCTGGAGAAAGTCATCCCTGGGGATTTGCCCTGAAAAGGCTATCATGGCCCTAACTGGCCCTGTTCCTACCTCTCTGTCTTCTGGCCTACCTGACATAAACTGTTCTGCTTTGTGACACCTTCCCCCCTTCTTTAATGAACTGAGCCAACTAGAACTTTGAAGGAAGACAAACCCTTCTCCTTACACTGTTTGTGTCAAGCACTGTATTAGTCAGGGTCCTCTATAGGAACATAACCAATAGAACAAATATATGTTACAAAGGGTATTTATTAGATTGGTTTAGGTAAGTTGGGCTGGGTAGTCCAATAGTGGCCATCTGCATGGTTGAGAGGCCGAGAACTCAGTCCATTATACTAGATGCCCTAGCTTTCTCTGTCTGGTGTTGAAAACCTGTAGGAGTCCTGGAGAGCTGTTGATCTTTAGCCCAAGTTGGACATCCAAAGTAGCTGGGTTCTGACTTAGTGAAGAATAGCAACCACAGCGTTGGTAGAAATTGGATTGATGCACAGTCAGCAAGGAGTGAAGGCAGGCAATAGCAGCCTAGTTTTTCCCATGGACCACTTTGTATCTGGGACCATGATGGAAGGTGCCACATACTCTATGGCAGGGCCTTCTACCTTCAGTTAGTCCTTCCCACTCACAGGTATGTCTCTTAACGGCCCCCAAATCCAGGCAAATCAACAACCAACATTAGCCACCATAGTCCCAGTCACAAAAAATCTAAAGTATTCCATCTTTCCCCTCGGTTCCTGCCTCGTCTGTTAAGCTTCCACAGTCTGCCTTATATGTAGAAATTCAGAGCATCAGGATGCTCTGGGAAGGGTGGGAGTCTGAAACACAGATCTCTGTTTCTGGTACTTGCCCTAAACTAACTGGTTTGATAAAAGAATCAGTATTTGTACTACTCCTTTAAAAAGGGACTTGTTATCCTCTTTTTGCCATAATGAATAAAGCACATATTAGCTGGTTTGGTGTGTATACAGCAGTGGAAGACTGTACAGTACAGTTACTTATTTCACATTCAGATCCTGCTTTCCAAGTGGCATAGGACCTATGGTATAGAGGATGAAAGTGACATGGGATAGTCTTCAGCTGACCCAAGCTTCACCTGCAGAGCTCGTGGGCCATGTGATGGATGGTCCTCACGTGACAATCCTTTCCCCACAATCGGCAGCAGAAATTTTCTAGATCATTTTAATTTTCTCCCCAGTTTACTTCTACGACCAAATGCACTACCGAGTTGGCCAGTTCCTCTCCGTGGAATTCCACGCTTAGGTGGGCTGTCTGTCATCTGCTTTCACTTTGGGTAGAACTGTGTTGGGATAGAAAGTGAGACCTATACAAGTTCCAGGAAGAATGCCAAAGATCTTCACTGTCAT
Organism: Acomys minous; assembly: GCF_964271855.1. NCBI lineage: Eukaryota > Metazoa > Chordata > Mammalia > Rodentia > Muridae > Acomys > Acomys minous. Next base: position 14,486,002 of record NC_140496.1, read on the forward strand.
GCCCATCTTCCCTTCTCGAGGTAAAAGCATCATCTGTTTGATGCCAGAGAGTTGAGTCTGTGGTCAAGAGCACTGGATAACCTTCCAAAAGAGCCAGGTTCAACTCCCAGCACTTACATGGCAGCTTCTGATCATTGGGCACCAGGCATGCAGGTACCAGACATACATTCAGGTAAAACACTCATACACATAAAATAATAAAATAAAATAATTTAAAATAGAGATCTTACGGCTAAGATATGGTTATATGTTTAGACTTTCTTGTTGCCCTTGAGTGACATTTTTATAGGGAATGCTAAAAGAAACACAACAACATTTAAAATAATATTCCATGAAAAAGCCACTTAAGAAAAATGTCCCTTATATGAGTTGACATCTCAGCCTTATCCTCAAATGCTTCAATGTGGGAGAGTCTAGCTTTTAAAATAGACCTGAAACTCAAGGATATGCATGTAGCAGAGAGTCACCAAAAAATAATGTTTGGGTTTTCTTTTTACTCCTCTGAATTAATCTCACAGATGAGCGATCTGAATTTTGTGTGTAGTCCTGACATTGTCTTCCAAATACTTTTAGTGCTGATAGATAAAACTGGCTGAGCACTTTAGTGATCGTTTTTCCCAAATCTGCTGATGTATAGGCTCAGGCACCTACTACGCATTTCCCTCCTCTGTTCCGTTCTCTGGATATGCTTAGCTTCTGCTTCTCAAAAACTGAACAGCCCTGTGTCTCCTGTGTGGGCAGCGGGGATGGGCTCGCTTCTCGTTTCTTTCTCAGTGTCATGCTGACACAGCTCCCTCTCTTCTGAGTTACAGCCCTGCCCCTCCACGGAGCTGTAAATCACAGGTGGGAAGTTAAAAGATCATAAGGGAAACACAAGACACAGCTACCCCCCCTCCCCCGCCCCAGCTTCCAATTTGTCTTGTGCTTTATTGAGAGGCAGCATCTCAGAAACTCTGTGAAGATGTTGCTGGGGCTCCGGGAGGGGCTGTGGGATGCTGAAAGGCCTGCCTGGCCAGGAAATAGACCAGAGACTTGAGTGCACTATGGCTTAGCAGTGTTGGCAGCTCCAAATGGGAGGCCTTTCTGAGGGTCCTCCCTATTTCAACAGGTAAGGAGTTGGCTTTCAGAGACACTGGGAATAAAGAAAGGCTTAGGGTCTCAGCAGACGTCTCACCAAGTCATGGTCTTACATGGCGACTTTCCAAGTTGCACTTAAACACAGCCCGTCATGAAAACTGAAGTTTCTTCCAAACATCTTAAATGAAAGCTGTGTTAACTAGTCCTTGGTAGTAATACTTACAATAGTAAGAAAAAGGAAAACAAACAAAGAACAAAACACAAGTGACATTTATTGAGTCACTTTGGGAAAAAATCATTTATTTTATTTACATGAATGTGTGTGTGTGTGTGTGTGTGTGTGTGTGTATGTGCCCATGGTGTGTGCTGGAACCTACATAGGCAAGAAGAAGATGCTGGATCTCCTGGAACTGGAGTTATAAGTGGTCCATAGCCACATTATGTGGGCACTGGGAACTGAACCCAGGTACGCTACAAGAGCAGCCAGTGCTCCTAACCATTGCGCCATCCGACCTAGTCTAAAATAAACAGTTTGTTTTGTATATAGTCCTCACTAAAAAGGGTCAGATACCTGTTTATTTCTATTCTGTCTCTAGAAGGCAACTGATCATATCAACATACCTACCCAAGGATACACAAGACTAGATTTCTAAGTCTACTTTATCAAGGATAGCTTACATGCCCCAGTGGAAATCACAGCTATCTTACTTTTTCACCTCTGTGAGTCCCGAACCTCTGCTCTGGGATTGACAGGTAACAAGCACCTCTCTTGGTTTTAACTTGCATTCTGCTCTGATCTGTGTGTTTGCGTCCCCTCAAATTCCACATGGTAAAAATTCTAGTCCTCAGTATGACGTTAAGAACTGAGGCCTCTGTGGAGGTGATGTGTCATAGAGCAGACAGCCCATAGGCGGGAGTCTCTTTTGACGGAAATGGCCTCAGAGAGCTGCCTTGCTTCTTCATATGCCAACACAAGGAGACGTTTCCACCTATGAATCAGAAAATGGGTTCTCTCCATATAACCAAGCACTTGATACCTGCATTTTAGATTTTCTAGCCTCCTGAACTGTGAGATACACATCTCTCTTCTTTATAAACTGTGTAGATTCTAGCATTTTCTTATAGTAACCTATAGTAGACTAAGACACACCAGTTCTGGAGTCTTGATAGAGCATGTCTGTAGTCTAGCCCCTTTCATAGAGTATCTTGCTGAGCTTTTACAGCTAGCCTGTGAAATACGTATTAATACCTTCATGTTGCAGAAATTCTGTAACTCCATTCCTCATCACGGGGTGATCAATGACTCTTAATTTAAAGGAAGGGCTAGTCCCTCTCTCCCTCTCTCCCTCTTTCCTTTTATCTTCCTCTGTATGTTCCTTTCTTTTTTAAAGATTTATTTATACATATAAGTTTTCTATTTGCACGTATGCCCAAATAATAAAAGAGGGCATCAGACCTCGTTATAAATGGTTGTGAGTTAGCATGTGGTTGCTGGGAATTGAACCTCTGGTAGAACAGCCAGTGCTCTTAACCACTGAGCCATCACTGTGGCCCTCCTTATTTTTTCAGTCGCTATGAAGAAACACAATAACCAAATCAGATTATTTTTTAAAAAGCATTTAATTGGGGTTTCTTACCATTTCAGAGGGTTAGATCATTACTGTCATGGAGGGAAGCATGGCAGCAGGTGGCAGGCATGGTGCTGGAGCAGTAGCTGAGAGGCTCCTTTTAAACCTGAAAGGCCAGCTCTAGTGATGCACCTCCTCCAACAAGGCCACACCTTCTAGTCCTTCCTAAACAACTGGGAAGCAAACGTTCAAATATACGATCCTTTGGAGGGAGGAGAGTCTTTTCTCCTTCAACCCACTTCCTCCTTCCTCTGCTCCTTCACCCCCCCCCCCTTTCTCTCCCTCTCCTTTGCCCATTTCTTGCTTTTCTGCTTTTCTACTTTTCTTCCTCTCCCTGTCCCATCCGGTTCTCATCCAAGCTGACCTTGAACTTGTGACCTACCTGCCTCAGCCTCCAGAGTCCTGAGATTACAGGCACGTGCCACCACAACTTGCTTCCCTTCTTTCCCATATCCCTCTTTGTTGGGCGTTTTGTATAGGACTCATTTGATACTTCATATATAAAGACTTTTATTTCCAAGAATCATGTGTGGAAGACAGAAGACATGCCCGGTCCCTTCCACATTGTGATTTAAAACTATTTCCCCCCCCCCCCCCCATATCAAACTGTTTTTATTTTGATGCATGCAAATTGGATTGTCTGTAGGTATCTTTGATTAGGAGAGCAAAAAGAAAATGCTGTGGTCTCCTTGCCAGCGCTGTCTCCTCTTCCTCGGTGCTGGAAGTGTGCTTATAATGTTGCTGTTGGGCTGTGCACATTCAGCTGCTTTCCCCCTCTTGTGAAACAGTGTCTGTGTGAGGCCAGCGCAGCCTTCAGAAGTTATAAGTCATTTTTTCCTACTGCTTCTCTTGGATTCCCACAGCAAGGCAAGCTAGAGGAGTTTCTGCTGAATGCGAAATTTACAGTCTTCTCACAGATGATGGATTTACAGTTTGGTGGTGAAAACAGGCCCCTTCATCCTACCTACCGTGCACCTAAATGTAGCACTCAGGAGAAACGGACCCGGGTCTACAGTGATCATCAGCTTAGATTTAATGTAGCTTTGAGTCTCAAGGCTTACAAATTATTTGTATTATAATTATATTACTAGTTTACCGAAGTGATAATGTCTTAAATATTTTGGTAACTCTTCTGCTGTTTTAAAGAATCTATTTGGAGCTTTTTTTTTTTAAACATATGACAGAGTAATAAGGAAAAAGTCCCCAAAGTGTACTTTGATCTCATATCTGGAAGCACTGGTATATGTAATAGTCTAGAGGGTAATCCTCTTTGATATTTTCTTGTCATGTAGTAATCTATGTTTACGTCTCTATATTCCTCATGGCCTCATCGCTAGGACAAATAGTCCACACATAGGTTTGCCATTGTGTCACAGAGTCTGAGAATACCAGGTACTCAAAATTAGTGAGAAAAATGTAGCTTTAAAATGAATTTCTGAATGCTGTGGTTCCATTTTTTCTAGTCATTGCCCATGTAAGAATGTGAAATATATCTTAACAATCTCTTAGAAGACATTTCCTTGCTGTTTCAGAGCTGTCGGAGCCGTCTTCTAAGTCTGGCAATAGCAACCTTTATTCCTTTTTTTCCCCTCTTTATCTCAGGTGGAATTTTTCTAGACTGGATTTTTCTGAACTCCATACCATGGACACTGTGGAAGAGATAATTTGATGTTGTTGTTGTAAGGAACTGTCTGCGCTCTATAGAATGCTTAGCAGTGTCTCTGGCCCCTAGCCATTAGATGACAGTAGTGCCCGCCTCTGAACTGTGACTACCAAGATGTCATTAGACACTCCCACAGATGCCCACAATTCCAGAATAATCCTTGACTGAGTTTATCTGCTCGTGTCCTTGCTATTTTGAATTAGCAGAGACACCATTTAGAACCCCATTCATTGGAATTGCTGGCAAGCTGAACTTTTTTTTTTTTTTTTTTTAGAGTTCATGAATGAATTCTCTTTCTCTGGGTTTTGCCAAGGTGAGATGGCAGTACAGCCCAGACTTTGAAAGCACATCTGCCTTATTACCCCAGAGTCCCCAGTAAGCATTCTGTGTCCCTCTGGTACATCCTTGGTAGGTGAGGCCACTGCTGACTCATTTGGTCGATTTTTTTTTTTATCACAATGACAGGCTTGTATGCGTGTGTAGTGCAAGTGAGCACCAGCAGTCGGTGTCCTTTACATAATGTAATTGTGAAAACCACACTAGTTCTCCTGTCTTTTCAGGGACTCCATTTCCTTTGCTTGAGCTCAGGGATAATGGGAACATCTCTGATATGCCAAGGCTCATCGTCTGCTGCCCATGTGGATAACAGGACTGCAATACGAAAACTACACGAACTCTAACGCAATTCACTGATGGCCTCACGTCTAAGAAATAGAAAGGTTGTCAAAGTCAAAGGTATAATGACAGAACACTCCTCCTATGCTTTCAGCACTTCTTGCCAGGCCCCCAAAAATTGTTTATGTGTGAAAATGAACCTTATACTTTTGCCACTGTGGCTCAGAAATAAACAAGCCAACCTGCATGCCTAAGAGTTGATAAAGACAGAACTCACAGAACCCTGTTGAAACAAGGAAAAACCAGGCTTGGGGAGGCACTCGTATAATCTCAGTGTTCTGGAAGAACAGGCGGGTGGAGTACAATCTTGAGGTCAGCCTGGAAGCTTTAGTACATTTCAAGCCAGATGGGCTACACTGTAGGACCCTGTGTCCAAATGAAAAGAGTAGAGCCTGAACCTAGATATAGAGATTCAGTTCTCGGGTTACACTTATGACTCTTATAAGTCTTCAAGTGTGTGGATGAGGCTGGGAGGGTCTAAGCCAGCCCTTAGTATTAGAAAACTGCACCTGGCACGTCACCTGAGAGGCCCCAGTTCTGTGTGTTTCTAGTATGCCCTTGGTAGGTAAAGTCATTTTGGATTCATTTGGTTGATTTTTTCCCCTCACAATGACCAGCTTGGATGCATGTATAAAGTGTGTACTTGAGTGTACTGAGACCCTGGGGGTCTTCCTCAAAAGGTTCTGGCTCCGTTCCCTTGAAACAGGGTCTGTCACTGCATCATTTCAGCTAGACTAACCTGTCTCTGCCTCCAACACTGAGATTGCAGACCGGGGATTTGAACTCAGGTCCTCATGCTTACACGGCTAGTGCTCTTACCTGAGGAGTTCTTGCCACAGTCCAAGGCCAGCATTTTAAAAACTATATGAGAAAGATCACCATCAGCTTCCTGGTTACAAAAAGGCAAATGGCACGAAACTTGGGATGGTGTGCAATTGAGACGTAATACCAAGACTCTGGCCCCAAGGTTGGTCTCCATCATTTCCTTTTAAAATAATTGAAGGTAAATTACCTCAGTTTTTTCCACTTATCAATTCATTTAAATCTTACTCTTTTGAATTTAAGGACAGGAAGTTCCTGAAAAATCAGCTGTCAGGGGGCTGGGAACCTACAAATAAAACCACGAAAGGGTTAACGGATACAGAAGAGAGTCCCCGTGAACTTTTTTTTTCCCAATTAATTTTAGCAAATTGAAGTAAATGGGTCGAAGCTAAGTGTGTAAAGATTCAACACCTAACTTGGAAGGAGTTTCAGAAGTTGGCTCAGAGGGAGCTTGTCATTTTCATGTTCCTGCGCCTTTAAGAGAGCTAGTCAGCTAAACTCAAGGCAACAAGGATGCTAATTAACTCTGATTAGAGAATTTACTTCCAGCCCTTTGTAGAGGTTTAGGTAATTATAATGTTGTAGAGAACAAATTACTTATTATCTCTCTGAGGCATTCTCAGTTGGCCAAGAGCCCTTTGATCATGAGGACAGACACACATAGGCGATGGTGTATTAGTTTTACATATGAAAGTCTTGAGTTCCTTTAATCCAGCAAGATTTATCAGTGGAAAACAGATCTGAACTCTCCTGACCTCCCCTCAACACAGAAATCCTTAATTCGGGTATAACGACAGGCTGGAAAGAGCAAATGCTTTTAACTAACGTCAACATGCTCTGGCAGTCTTTGTAATTAATCAGGGCAGAAAATTCGCAGACAAGAGAGTAGCATTGGCTGTTGCAAGTCATATTCCTGTGGACTCAGCAATAGCATACACTTCTTCTTCACTCCACTTGCCGTTTGAAAAGGACCATCATCTGAAAATGACAACCGTGATTGTTGGGAATCACTGGAAACTGGCTCAGCCTTTGAAGACCCAAAGGCTGATTGTCACAAGCCAGGAATGGTGATGGACTTGGTTTTCTGCTGGTTGTCCCGAATCATTCCATTCCCAGAAACCACAAAGTCTGGCTGGCTCACAGTGGCAGGCCCTGTCTCCATTAACTCTATGCATTATTTTATAACATTTATGCATTTATTTATATAAAGGCATGACTATAATTTGAAAATGCAAGTATGAGAGCTGGAATGTATGAGTGAATAATTTTATGAATGCATCAGGGTGGCGGTGACGTCATAGTCCCTGCCCATGAGACAAAACTCCCTATTGTAGCGAGAAGCCGTCGGGATATTATTGGCGGAAGAGTCTGGGTACTTTCATAACTTTGTCAGGAACGGGTAAGTGCATTAAAAGCAACATCTTAAAAATGAAAAGTGGCTGGGATGCTAAAATGATTGGGAACAGGTAAGGATAGATGCCACACTTGTAATGGGGAATTTGTTTTTAAATACCTTTCATTACACAAAATGGGAAAGATGACGATGATACACAATGAGGCATTAGCTGAAAGGGGTCCAGATACTGAATTGGGGGAAGTTAGTCAACCACTCTTGAGCCCCTGTCTCTTTCTTCCTTTGTAAAACACACCATTTATGGACCCCAAAGCTTGCCCTGCAGGTTTATTTAGGGATTATATGAAATCGTTCTCATAAAGAGTGAGACTATGGCAGGTACTTAATAAATGCTGGAGGCCAGGAAGTTATTTTACAGCTACAGGAAGCCCACAGATGGGAGCCTAGGAAGGAGCAGGGGGACCTGGAAGTTCTCAGAAGTGCCTGTCAGGAAAGGAAACATCGCTAAATATTTCTATAGGAAAATTGTGATATTTAAGATCTTTAAGATAACTGGTCAGCCATGGCTACAAACCAACATGGAAAAAGGGCATCCAGGCCTTAGTTTGAAAATTGGGTACAGCTGTGCCAGGCTCTACCGCTCGGGTTGCTGGACATGTAGAAGCATTGTTGGGTATAGCTGGGCCAGCTAGAGGCTTCCTAGGACTAGGGAAAACATTGAGGAAAAGGCCTGTTTCAGGAAGCCACTCGTTTTCCAACCCAAAAGAAGCATTTCAATATTTAAATACATATCCATGTCTAGAGAAAAGGATGATGAAAATACAGTTGATCAACTGTTGTAGGATCATGTGAGGTGCTGGGTTAGCAGAGCTCCATCCACTGGGTCCTCACAAAGCCTGAGCTCCATGTAGAACACAGAACATCAATGTCTGCTCCAGTGAGGGTGTTTGGGTTTCTGTATTTGGGAGGACTTCGTAACAGATGAAGCAACACAGCCAAGGAAAGGTCTGACTTGATGTGATAATGAGTCAGGTCACAACAGAAGAATCCGATCTGACTTCCATGTAGCATCAGCCTCAGCATTAGGGGTTATAGTTCATCGTGTACAAGCATTGCAAGAATCAAGTGAGGATGCTTGACAGTCATTTGAGTACATGGACCACAGTGATGAAGGACGTCCAGGTGTATGAACCAACAGTGGTAAGAGGGAAATCAAGATGCATTGGCTGCAGTGATGAGGGGCATCCGGGTACATGGACCACAGAGACAAGTTTTAACAGCCTAAAGTAAGAGTGTAAGGGAAACGTAGAACAAAGCAAAGCTCCACACCATGATTAAAGAGATGCTTAATAGCATGGATGAGGTCATCTAACTCTGCTATTTACTGTGTTTGAAGTGCACTGTAGGAGAGAATTCATCTACAGTACAGGAATACTGAGTAAGGAACTCAGAGAGTTGTTTTATAAAGGACAGAGCATATGCTACATAGAAAATGCTTGGAGAACAGAGACTGCACAGTCCCAGATCCAAGTTTTCAAAGAATTGAACTTGGAGCACTTTGAGAATTTCCCCTTTTCTTCAATTCGGTTAGTGATGATCAATTAGAAAAACCCATGCAAGTATTTTCCAAGTCTGGCAAAAAAAAAAAAAAAATCCCAAATCCCATTTCGGATTTCAAATATTTTGGATAAGGGGTGCTTAACCTCTGCTAGCAGTCTGGTTTACTTCTCCCCTCATCGGTGCCCTCCCTCTCTCTTTCTTTCTTCTCCTTCCTTCCTCAGTTCCACCCACACCGTTTTCTACTTGACAGTTCTGTACTGGTTTCTCCTTTTCACTCTGCCAGTGCTAATCATAGCCAACATGTAAATGGCCATTGTATGTCAACGTGTCTAGTCTCTTGGGTCTCTTAGTGAGGGACTCTTGAGATGAGCCGTTCTTTGACTTCATGAAGGATTGGTCTCTGGGGACAGACTTTTTCTATACAGTAGACTTTGAAAGAAAGCTGTTATTAATTAGCCCAATGTATTCTTGGCTGGGGAAATGTTATAACCATTTATTTAGTAGAAAAACAAACATAAATCTCCAGATAGGCACTCAGTATTAATCAGACAAGTGGAATTTGAAGCTTTCTTCTCCGTGTTTAGTCTTTGTTGCTGGGGGTTGGGGGTGGGGGCGGCTAGGCAGCATTTGTGGAAAGAGCATCACCTTTTGAGGGAAGCAGACACTGGCTTAAATAACACCACTGGTGAGCTGTGTGGCAGGGAGCTGTTAACCTTACATTCTTGGGACAGTTTGATGTTTGGAAATGAGGCATTCAAGAGAGATGTGACCTGGCCTCAAAAGAGTTCTTATTCTAGAGTAAACGAAGATGTTTCAACCCCCTGGTAAGGTCAGAATTCTATTTGGAGCTCCAACTAACCAGGAAATATGTGGCCGTTTGAATGGATTGATACCAGGGATCTGTTTTCATTTTTTTTTTCTAGTAAATAAGGGGATGCAAGGGACAGTCCTTGGGTAACTGCTTGGTTAGTTGTCAATGGATGGTGTTCTAGACATGCCTCAGAAATAAGTTCTAAACCTGTTTCTGTGATAACATACAATAACCAAACGCCACTTAGAGGAGAGAGGAGTTGATTTTAGCTCATAATCACAGGTTAATTATCCGGGGGGGGGGGGGGCGCGGTGGAGAGGGGTTTCCGGGCAACAACTTAAAACAGCTAGCCTCATCATATCCACAGTCAAAGAATGTACGCATTCATGTACACTTAACTGCTTGTATGGGTTCAGGTTGATTTCTTCACTCTTACACAGATTGAGTAGCCCTGTATAGGGAAGCCCACTTGTAAGGGCTGGGTGTTCCTGTATCAGTTAACTTAACTAAGACACTTTTCCAGAGACATGCCACAGACCAACCAAAATATACACAGTTCCTCATGGGGACTCTGATTTTTCCAAAGATGGTTAGGACAAAAATTCAGGAACTCTTTCGTGTTGGGATTTAAGGATACCATTCATTTGTGTTTTCAATATGCACGAACAGCTGGATGTGTATAACAGTTGTCAAAATTCATAGCTGGGTCAGTTCTCGTGACACAGACCTGCCATCCCTGCTGCACACAGAATCACAAATGTGAAGGCCTGCCTGGATTGCAGGCTGTGAAGAGGCACCAGGACCATGGCAACTCTTAGAAGGGAAAACATATGATCGGGGCTGGCTTACAGTTCAGAGGTTTAGTCCATTGTCATTATAGCAGAAAGCAAGGCAGGGTGCAGGCAGACACGGTACTGGGGAGGGAGGTAGCTGAGAGTTCTGCATCTGGATCCACAGACAGCAGGAAGAGACAGAGACACACTGGGTCTGGCTTGAGCTTCTGAGACCTCAGAGCCTCTAGTGATTCACCTCCTCCAACAAAGCCACACCTAGTCCAACAAGGCCACGCCTCTTAATAGTGCTGCTCTCTAGTGGGCATAGGTAGGCAATTTAATTCAAACCACCATAGCCACAAAATAAGTTCAAGGCCACTCCCAGCAACTTAGCAACACTTTGACTCAAAATGAGAGAGCTACAGCTATGGTTCATGGTTAGCGTGTTTTTGTTTGTTTGTTTGGTTGGTTGGTTGTTTTTGTTTTTGTTTTGTTTCTTTTTTTTTTTTTTTACAGGAGGCCCTGGGTTCCATCTTCAGCACCACAAAACAGTAGCTTCTTAGTGGGAAAGGATGGTCCTGTATTTTCATCCTCCTTTTTCATTAGATAATATCTTTTTTTTTCCTCTGAAAAATGTGATATTTAGAACCATCCTTTGCCTGGTTGGTGGAGCCAAACATTTATAGATCTGAGTGAGGCAGGTGTTAGACTCAGGTCATCTCAACTTCAGTTGCTAAAGCCTCTTTGCAAAGGGCACACAACAGAGCTTCATGGTGGCAGCAGCCGGGCTCCTGGAACAGTGACAGGATCTGGGCGACCAGCTCTGGTATGAGGTTATGCATTTGGATATCATTTGCAGGCTTTTTATTGTTAAGTCTCTTCACCACTTACAGTGACTTTCTGTGAGAAATGAAACATGTAATTCCTAGTCCGTGATAACCACACACAAATGATGACTTAGTCAACCCCCCCCCCTTATTCTTTCTATATAGTAGATGGTATTCTCTAGAACGGATCCAATAGAATGGTGTGGTTAGTTCAACAATATCCGTCTTTACAGTGGAGATTCTAAGGACCTGGGAGCTGTGTGGTCTGAGAGGCTAGATGCCTCCCCACGCCCAGACTAGCACTGAAGGTTTGGAGGGTTCCAAGAATTGTTTGTTTTCAGTCTACATTTGAAACCCCAAGAAGCTTGGTTCTCATATCAATAAAGGGATGCTGCAGCAGCAGAGGCAGCAACAGAATGGATGAACTCGCCAATGAGAGTGAATACCAGCAGGCAAATGCAAAAGTTCTTTCTTGAACCCCCATTTTGTCTGGATGCCACTGGAAGGCATTGTCCATATTGTGGAGTTGCCTTCCTGCCACAGATAACCTCATACTGTGGCAGTGCCTTCCCACTGCAGATAACCTACTCAAGAAAGCCCATTACTGGTGTGCCTAGTGGCTTACCTTTGAGTTGGTTCCAGATATGATCAAATTGATAGCCAAGAGTAAACATGATGACTGTCTTAATTAGGGTTACCATGGTGATGAAACACCATGACCAAAGCAATGTGGGGAAGAAAGAGTTTATTGGTCTTACGCTTTCACATCACTGCTAATTATCAAAGCAAGTCAGGACAGGAACACAAATAAGGTAGGAACCTAGAGGCAGGAGCTGATGCAGAGGCTGTGGAGGGGTGCTGCTTAGTCACTTGCTCTCCATGGCTTGCTCAGCCTGGTGATCCCAGGACCATCAGCCTAGGTTTGCTCCCACCCGCAGCAGGCTGGGCCCTCCCATATAAATCACTAATTAAGAAAATACCTTACAGGTTTGCCAACAGCTAGATCTTATGGAGACATTTTCCCATTTGAGGCTCCCTCCACTCTGATGACTTTAGCTTGTGTTAAGCTGACGTAAAACTAGTCATCACACAGTGACCTCCATACTCAATTCATCCCCAGACTCATCAGAAGGGAAGGAAGAGCCAGGAGAAGTTGACAGAGACCCATTCCTGCATTCTGTCTTGGTGAACACTAGACAGAGAGAAGTGAATACAGGAAGGGACCAGGGCAAGATATAGTCCAAAGGACATGCCGCCAGTGGCCTGCTTCCTCAAAAGACTCCACTTTCTGCTTCTCACCACATACCAACATTGCTATCAGATTGTGATTCCGTCAAGTGATTAATCCACTAATCAGGTCAAAGTCTTCCTGGTGTACTTGTCTGTAGTAACATCTGTAATGGATGCACCCAGAGATTTGCTTTTCTGGTTTCTTGGGCATTTCTTTGTCTCACCTAGTTGACAGTGAAATTAGCCATGATGGTAAATTCCCAGAGAAGGACTACATGTCTGGAGGTAGACTCATGGAAACAATATTACACGTCTAATTTTCCTGGTGGGCTTAGGTACAATGTGTCAGTAAAAGATTTTGACCCCAGAACTCGATGAGGAAAACTGATGTTGAACAATATAAATCCTTAGAGTATCATTATGTATGCATGAGTACTTTTAATTCCTGATTTAGTTAAAATTCAATATATAACTACTATCTTGAATATTCTACTTAACTACCAGTATGGTGGTGGATCAAGAGGTCAAAAACAATACAGAATAATTTGAGATCTTTATGTTGGCCTAGCTTGGGGAGAGCCTAGAAATACTATGGAAATCAGCGGTCTGTGCTTTAGAGTCTGAGTTTGTATAGCTTTGGCACCACTGGAATCCACTTCACGGATAAAATAGAAGAATCAAATGGAACCATAGGACTCATGACCACACCATCATCTTAGCATCCCCTGCCCTGTCCTCCATCACCCTTCATTCCCATGCTTTCTCGTGGCAGCGTCTCAAAGCCATTGTCTGATAAATGATTTATTGGTTATGTGGTGACTTTAGAACCTTAGTCTTGTAGCACGGAATTATGGCACACACCTGCAACCACAGAAATGAAGTAGTTAAGGCAGAAGAACAGCAAGTTACAGGCCAGCATGGGCTACAGAATGAGACGCCATTTTTTTTAAGCTGGATTAATGGCAGGAAGGTGGCATAGTGGGGAAAGGCCCAAACGATATAGTCTTAAGGCATGAGGCAGTGAAGGTCACATCCTTCTCTGCCTGGACTCATCCTGCTTTCCACATCAGCTCTCATGTCTCTTCTTTTTGTTCTCTCAGCTACACCCACTGGAAACTTCCAGAATGTTCTTTCTCAGTGTGAGGACTCTGCACCTGTGTTAACTTTGTCTGGCTGCCTGCTTCTTCCAGATTATCCTCGGCTTACTCCAATTTGTCCCTAATGATTTTCTCACTACATTTTTTATTTAAAAGCTTTCTGGAGCCTTCCATGTGGGATGAATATTTCTCCTCCAGGTTCTGTTAATAAGCTGTTTGTACCACTATGGAAAATTGATTCAACACACTTGAGGGAAATTGCTTGTTTTTCTTTGTAAATTCCATGAATGAGACTCTGTCCTCAGAACAGAACCCTGGGAATTCTTACTGGAGAAGGTACTAGAAAAATCATGTTATGTAGCTCCAGAGTTTAGACTCCACAGCTGCCTGATCCTGGATAGATTACTGAGTGTCTCTAAATCAGCTGCTTTGCTTTGAAAATAGTGTTGGCACTCACTTATCTCTGAGTGTATTGTACATAAAATGAAGAAATCATTGACATAAGAAACTGACAGCCACTATTCACAAATATTGAGGAGGACCTGTTCACATGAAGAGAGAATCAACCATTTTGAAGTTAGGCTCTCTTGTTGTCTACAAGGGGACAAAGCAAGATCATCAAACACGAGTACTGCAGCAGCTAAGCAATAGCCCTATGAAAAATAAGTTCCCACCTGCTGCACTCTCCCGTATTTACAGTGACATGGTACAAGTGCATACCCATATTCTGTACATGATCAGAGTTGCAGTAGGCTGTGCCAGTCCCAGGGCCACCAACGTTGTAGACTGAGGCTTTGAATATGTTTGACTAGTTTACTATTTTACAATTAAGTGCTTATGCCTCCTTCTAAGAGCTTTTCCCTTTGCCAGTAAATTCACATAATGATATACCCTATGAAAAACGATAGGACAGCACTAGCCCTGCTGACATTTATACATTGATAAATAAAATAAATGTGAGCTCATTGAAACTCTGGCTCGCTCGTGTGCTAAAGGTCCACTGGCAGGAACCCCAGGTGTAGGAGGCATGCCAAGAGCTGCGGCTAGAAGGAATACAGGCTTCCACTTCTTGTCTCACGTAGGAGCTGGTTGTACTGGAAAGTTACTAGCCTCCCAGGACTCACTGTCCACATCTGCAGAATGAGGCTATGAAACCCTATCTCGTTCATATGTTGCCTGTTCATGGGGCCATGGACATAGTGAGTGTTCAATGCTACCACTGAAGGAAAATTCTCTTTGAACCTGGTGGTTATGTGTTTCATGTTCTGCCTGCAAGGGACAGAAGTTCCGAAGCCTCTGCACCCCATCCCTCTCTCTACTCGCCTTCAGAAGAGTAAAGGAAATCTCTGTAGTTCATGATAGCACCTTTCCCGCCCCACTCCTTTTCTACAGCATGGTGACAAATGAGGCCTCACTTGGGTGATGCTTATAGATATATGCCCCACCCCCCACCATCTTCCCTCCAGCTTTGGAATAGAAATGTTTTGGGTTTCAGTGTGTCAGAGTGGAACCCCTGCAAGGCCAAGGATGCTCAGCATATTAGGCCTCTCTGGCCTCCTGCATCTCCTCTTCTTACAGATATTGGATATTTAACTGAGCAAAAGCATCCTCTATATTCCAAGACCGTTGCTAAGAATTTTATGTGCCTCATTTATCATGGTCTCTAAGCAGGCATTCATCAGACTTTAGTATATGACTAGCCCCTTAATAGTTTTATTAGGCAAAATAACCCAGTTGTCTCATACCGTGTATCAGAGAGGCTAAGAGTCATGGTGAAGGTACAAGGGATGGTGGGGAAAGAGCCCCTGGATGCCACTCTGAGTAAATTCTTAACCAGGATGGAATACGGGATGCGCAACGTGTAGGAATGACATAGAGCAACCAGGGTGTATGGGCGACAGAGGTCATTCTGCAAGTGTTAGTTTTAAAGTGCATCTTCCTTTTGGCTCCTGAAAAAAAAAAACCTCCTCTGCATATGCTCCCTTGCTAATCAGGTACACACTGAACTTTTGTGTGCTTGGCAAACACAGACTGTCTCCACATCACTAACACAGAAGATGGATGTGAGCGATGAAATACAATAGACACACGATGGGTGCTACTGATGCGAGTGGGGATGAAGGGCGCTGTGTGGGAACGCCTCAGCGAAGAGACGGTATTTATGCAGAGACCACGAAGGACAGAGATGCAGCCATACAAAGAACCAATCTGTGCGGCAAGGAGCAAAAGGCTGTAAAGCTAGAAAAATCTGGCTTTGAGGAAGTGAAAGGGGCAAGTGAGCGCAGTGCATGAAGGAGAGGATACGATGATTATGATGATGCTCTTGCTGTTTGGAGACTTGGTCTCCCTCTGTAGTTTCAGCTAGCCTGGAACTCACAATGTAGCTCACACTGACCTACAGCTGCGATGCCTCTGCCTCAGTTCCCAAGGGCTGGGGTTACAGATGTGTGTCACATCTGGCTTTCATTTGTGTTTTACTATAGCAGTGGCTGGGTTAGCTTGTCACAGGCTTCATGTTGTATCATCAGTGAAGCTTACAGTTTGAATTTTATGCCCCGGCCCCAAACCTTGACCCTTGCAAGGTACGTGTGGATGTGACCTTGTTGCGGGGATGGGTTTCTGAAGATATAATGCAGACGTCATCTGAGGTGAGGTGATTCCTACTGAGGTAGGATGGACCCTTAGTTCAATGTGACTGATGTTACAAAAAGAAGAAAAGTCACAAATACAGGCCATGTGAAGGATCTGGGGGGAGAGAGACCATGTGAAGACATAAGCAGAGGAGAGCTGAGTATGATGGGATGGCAGAGATGCTAGGATGAGGCATGGCTCTGTCAATGCCTTATTTTAGACTTCTAGCCTATAGGGGCATAAGAGTTTTCATTTGTCTCAAGTCATCTACTGTTTTGTAGGGTGTTAGGGCAGTTCTGGGAAGCAACCATGATAATTTATTATTTCTACTTGTTACTCTTCTAGGATTTTGTGTTGGCTTTTTACCGCTGTGACAAGTCCCTGAGGGGAAAACATCAGGACCAAAGATTCACTTGGGCTCACGGATACAGAGGTCTATGTATATTGTCAGTGGGTTTTCGCCAGGACCCTAAGGTGAGGCTGACCACCATGAAGGCAAGGGTGTGGGACAGAGGCTGTTCTCATGACCTCATGGCAACGGGGAGACAGGGGTCAGGGGATAGGAAGGATGTCAAGATGAGACAAGATATATTCTTTGACGTCATGTTACTAGGGGAGAAGCCTCCTTTATCGACGTCCCATAGCTTAAGGATGCTATAGAATTAGGAATTCATCAATGGGTTTCTCCATTGAACCATTGAGTCAGAGTTCTCATTATTCAACCTCTCTCAGAGCCCCACTTATGAATGCTTTCAAACTGCGACTGGAACCTTCGTCCAACATGTGAGCTTTTGAAGGTGAGCAATTTTTTTTTGAGACAGGGTTTCTCTGTATAGCCTTGGCTGTCTTGGACTCACTTTGTAAACCAGGCTGGCCTTGAACTCACAGCAATCTGCCTGCCTCTGCCTCCCAAGTGGGAGAGTGATTCTTTATACCAAATCCACAATAGGCCTCCTGGCAATTTTTCCTCAAATTGGGTTTATCAGAAAGCATCACTTTTGGAAGAACGGAGCCATGCTACCCTAGGAGCTACACAAGTAGCTGGCTGTCTTGTATTTGCAGCCTGGCCTTAATCCCTAAAGTAGTGTGAATCGAGGACTCCATGAAATTACTTGACACAGTGGAGAGTATTCCCACTACTCAAGCTCACAGGAGCCATGTCTCCCTTCCTTGCAGAGAAACAAGTGACCTGGGTCAGTCCTGGGTGCAAGGGGGAAATGGATTCCCTAAGACTCCATCCTCTCTGTGGGGGGATTTGGATTACTCCAACATGGAGTTCAGATAATTAAGGGGTAAAATAAAGTTTCCTTTCTCCCCCAAGTACTTCATTGCTTGAACAAGTCAAGTGGTCCTTGTTAACTAAACAAGAGTATCACACTCTCCCCCCCCCGACCCCCTGCTCTTCCCCCTGACTGGTAATCACCTCTTTTTACTAAGACAAAATTCCTTGCTCAAGGAACCAAAAAGGGGTGTGTTTTGAGAATGGTGATAGAGTCTCTGGTGGCAAGAGACAGATGGAATCTTCCAAAAGCAGCCGTGATGGACATGGATTCAGAACCACTTGGGCCCTGATTCTGTGACCTGCATGAGTGTGTTACATTCCCTAGAGCACAGATGCCTCAGTCACAAAGCTGTTGTCAACTTTTGGTGAGATGATGTGGGTAAGGCTCTCAGAAATATGTACTCTTCTGAAGCCAAGTTGTACCACTCAAGTTTAGCACCTACTATGGTCTAGTTACTCCCCTTCTTGCCGTGACAGAGGATCTGACAGAGCCACTTAAGAGAGGAGTTGGAGCCAGGCATGGTGGCGCACGCCTTTAATCCCAGCACTCCGGAGGCAGAGGCAGGCAGATCTCTGTGAGTTCAAGGCCAGCCTCGTCTACAAAGCGAGTCTAGGACAGCCAAGGCTACACAGAGAAACCCTGTTTTGAAAAACCAAGAAAAAAGAAAAAAGAACAAGAAAAATGAGAGAGGAATTGGTTTGAGCTCATGGGTTTCAAGAGTCCATCCTGGTGAAGGGTGGTGGCTGGAACTGCTTTGTCCCCTGTCGTGAGAACTTGATAACCTCTTGGACAACTGGAAAGCAGAGAGATTCGGGCTGGATGCAGGGCTGGGCTGTGACGTGCTTCATGATGCCAGCTAGACCCCATCAAATGCAAAACCAGCACCAGTTGTTTGGCCAAGTGGTCAAATCCATGAACTGGTGGGGAAGCATATAAATGTAAGCCACAGCCTGAGGAATGACTGTGCACATGCCAATGAGATGGGCTTGGTAGCCTCCAAGATGGTTTCTAGGTAGCTCCGCCCAAAGATACACCAGGTGTTTGCTCAAGCTTAGCGCACTGTGTAGGGGTATCTAGGCTGTGTGTGAGTACCAGAGGACAGAGAAGAAGAAGAAGAAGAAGAAGAAGGAGGAGGAGGAGGAGGAGGAGGAGGAGGAGGAGGAGGAGGAGGAGGAGGAGAAGAGGGGTGTGTGTGTGTGTGTGTGTGTGTGTCCATTCCATGCTTTCCCAGGAAGCCTCCTGTGCTGGGGGCGGGGGTATATTTGACTCAGTTTACAAGCTAAGAGTCATCTCCTAAGGCTTTGTGAATGTCAGAAGAGCAACAAAGGGCTTGATGGCTCCTGGGACAGGAAGTAACATGAGCTCAAGTTTGTGCCAGCTTCCCTTGCCTTGTTCCCCACAGATGGTACAAAGTGGTGGGTCTGTCACAGATGAGAAAAAGGATGGGAATGGGAAGACACAAGTGAGAGGATGAAAATCAGGATGTAATCTGCATAAATTATAATAAATTTTAAAAACAAAAAGGAGAAATGTAATTACAATCTCAAAAATTAAACAAGCAAAACAAAACCAAACAAAGCAAAAACAAACAACAACAACAACAACAACAACAACAAAAAACTCAGAGAGAAATTGTTATAACAGACAGTAAGCATGCCCACCAAATGCTCCAGAGGGAAATATTATGTCTTTTTCCTGAATCACATTATTTGTTTATTTATTAACTTGGATTTATTTTTTTTATCACATTTATCTGTGTGGTGGGGGTGTGCATGTGTGGATGTCAGAGGACACCTATGGAAGTCAGTGCTATCCCTTTACCATGTATGTCCCAGGGATGACAGGCTTGGTGGCAAGCATCCTTACTCAGTAGGCCATCTTACCAGCCCTTATTAACATGTACCATATATATGTATACATGTATGTATATATACATACATACATGTATGCATGTGTATGTGTGTGTGTATATATATAATTTACTATGCTACTTCAGTACATTCATATTGAGAGTGGATCAAATCCAGTCTATCTTTATCTATCCTTATGCCCCACTATATTCAGCTCAAGATTTCTTAATCATCTTTGCTTGTTTGTTTTTGTGAGACAGGCTGTCACTATATAGCCCTGGCTGGCCTGGAACTCGAAATGCAGACCAGACTGGCATGGAACTCACAGATATCGACCTGCCTTCGCTTTCTGAGCACTGGGATTAAAAGTATGCATTACTACTGTGTCTGGCCTGATCAACATTTCTTAACTTTCACACATAAAGGACAGCATATTGTAATAGTGTTCCGTAGCTGGCATATTTCACTTAACATACAGTTCCATGCACTTTGGTAACAGTGACAATATCACATTTTTTTAAATCACTGAGGGAAATTCCACTGCATGTATATTCTACTGTTGGTAAAAATGTACTTATTTATTCACTTCACATCCCAGTTGTAGCCCCTTTCCTCCTCTCTTCCCAGTCCTACCTACCCTCCCTCTTCCCCTACCCCCTTCCCTACACCTCAGAAAAGGGGAGCCCCCCACCAACCCACCTCAGCACATCAAGTCCCATCTGGACTGAGTGAATCTTCTTTCCCTATGGTCTGGTGAGGTAGCCCCACCAGGGGGAAGTAGTCAATAAGCAGGCAACAGAGCCCATGTCACAGACAGCCCTCATCCCCTTATGAAGCCCGAGCTGTCCATCAGCTGCATCTATGTAAGGGGCCTAAGTCCAGTCCACACACAGTCCTTGGTTGGTGCTTCTGTCTCCGCAAGCCCTCCCCCGCCCCCGGGCCCTGGTTAGTTGACACTGTTGGCCTGTTGGTCTTCTTATGGAGCTCCTGTGCCCTCCAGGTCCTTCTATCCTCGCCCCCACTCTTCCACAAAGCTCTCTGTACTCTGCCCAATATTTGTCTGTGAGTCCCAGCATCTGTTTTAATCCACTGCTGGGTGCAGCCTCTCAGAGAACAGCTAGGCTAGGCTCCTGTCTGCAAGCATGGCAGAGTATTTTTTAATAGTATCAGAAGTTGGTTCTCTCCCATGGGGTGGGTCTCAGGTTGGGATAGGCATTGGTTGGTCATTCCCTCAATCTCTGCTCTATTTTTATGCCTGCATATCTTGTAGGCCAGGTAAATTTTGGGTTGAAGATTTTGTGGGTAGGTTGGCATTCCTGTCCCTCCAGTAAGAGTCCTGTCTAGTTAGAGTGTGGCCTCTTCAGTTTCCATGACCCCTGCTACTAGGAACCTCAGCAAGAGTCACCCCCATGTCCTCCCAGGAGTCTACCCTGTTGTATTTCCCCAGCTTGTCACAGAGATGTCGCTACCCATGGTTTCTCCTCTCACTGCGCCCTCTGTCCTCCTGCTCCTGCTCTCCCCCATCTGATCTCAACCCTCATTTCTCTCTGTTCCATCTTCTACACTGTTCCCTCTCTTCATCCGCTTCCCCTGCCTATTGTATTTCCTATTCTGGGTGAGATTTAAGCATCCTGCCTTGGGTCCTCCTTGTTACTTATCTTCTTTTGGTCTATGAATAATTGTGGTATGGTTATTCTGTACTACATGGCTAAAATCTGCTTCCAAGTGAGTACATACCATGTTTGTCTTTCTGGGTCTGAGTTACCTCACTCAGGATATTTTCTAGTTCCATCCATCTGCCTGTAGATTTCATGATGTCCTTGTTTTTAATAGCCGAGCATTCCATTGTATAAATGTACCACAGTTTCTTCATCCATTCTTTGGTTGAGGAAAATCTGAGTTGTTTCCAGTTTCTGGCTATTACAAATAAAGATCCTATGACCATAGCTGAGCAAATGTCCTTCTTGTGTTTTAGAGCAACTTTGGGGCATATGCCTGGGAATGGTATAGCTGGGTCTTGAGGTAAAGATATTTGCTTGAGAAAGCACCAGATTGGTTTCCGAAGTATTTGTACAAATTTGTACTCTCACCAGCAATGGAGATTTCCCCTTTCTTTATATCCTTGTCAACATGCGCTGTCACTTGAATTTTTGATCTTAGCCATTTTGATGGGTATAAGATGGAATCTTAGAATCTTTTTGATTTTCATTTTCCTGATGACTAAGGACACTGAGACTAAGTGGATCAAAGAATTCAACATAAATCCAGAAATACTAAATTTATTAGATGAGAAATTGGGGAAGATCCTTGAACTCGTCGGCACAGGAAAGAACTTCCTGAACAGCTTAGGTTCTAAGATCGACAATTAATAAGTGGGACCTCATGAAAACTGAAAAACTTCTGTAAGGCAAAGGACACTGTCAACAGAACAAAACAGCAGCCTACAAATTGGGAAAAGATCTTTATCAACCTTATATCTGACAAAGGGCTAATATCCAAAATATATAAAGAACTAAAAAAAAAAATTAAACACCAGTAAACCAAATAATCCAATTTAAAAAGGAGTACAGAGCTAAACAGAAATTTCTCAACAGAGGAATCTCGAATGGCCAAGAAGCACTTAAAGAAATGCTCAATGTCCATATTCCACTGTTTTTCAAATCTATTCACATACATTTAGATACCTTGGATATCCCAAATGGCCCCTCATGGGCATAGGCATGCAGCTACCTCCTTGGTCAGCAGGTTTCTTACCTGCTTTCTTACTTTCACAGTGAGCAGTTTGGATAAATATCCAGAAATTGAGTAGCTGCATCAAGTGGTATATCTGGTTTTAGTTGGCTTTTATTTTTGCGTTTTGAGAGTCCGGCCCACTATTATTCACAGCGGCTGTGCTAATTTACGCTGCCACCAACAGTGCCATGACAGTTCTTTTTGGGAGGCGCTCTGTCTACCTTCTGGATCTGTTTGTAATACATGCTTGAAAACAGAGCACAGAAAAAAAAAAGAAAGAAAGAAAGAAAGAAAAAGAAAAAGAAAAAAAATCTGTGCCTGCCCTCTCAAGATGCACAGAAATGCTTAAGACCCATGGAAAACTGTCTCAACGAAGCTACCGATGTCTGTTTCTTGTTAAAAATTAAAGCAGCAGTAGTCATTTAGAAGGCACTCCGTGTTACTTTTCTTTCCCCTCCCTTTTCTCAGTTCTCTTCTGCTTTTAATTCAGAGACCAGGCTCTGGTAGAAAGAACACAGCCTTGGAACTTGGTCCAGCTGACATGTCTGCTATCATAGCTTTGGCCTGCTTGTAATTTGTTTAGAAATGTCGGGCAAATCGCTTCTTATCCCTGAGTTTAAACCTTCTCATTCATGAAACAGGGATACAACTACTTACATCACGGTGGGACGATCAGTTTGGCATGTATTTGGGTTACGTTTCTTCCTGCAACTTTGGGCAGAAGAAGAGGGGTATAGTAGTTCAAGCTGCAGGGAATTCAGGGCAGAATGGTGGGGGATGGCACTGTGGGGAGTGGCACCATCTCTGACGGCAAAACCTTATGGTAAGGCTTGCACACATACTACTGGACTAGAGAACAGAGAGAAAGCTTGAGTTGGATGTAAGGGTCCTGGCTATAAGCCAAGGCCCACCGCCAGTGGTCTGCTTCTACCAGGTCTCCACTCTCAAGGGTTCAACAATCTCCACAAAGAATGCCACCGTTTGTGGGCAAACACTCAAGTGTGATCCCACAAGATACGTTTCCCATTCAAACCATAGCAGCCCATAAGCATACTTAAGACTGGTGTCTGTGTTTATAACTCATGTGTGATTGGTGTTCTTGCCTGGGTCGGTCAACAAGAAAGCACACATTTTGACTATCTGTCTCTGCAGAGATTGTGTCAGGACCGAAGATCTCCCAAAGGCAAGTGACAGGTTTTTGTGCAAAGTTGCTCAGTCAAGACTTTGCCCTCTCAAACTCTCCTCCCAGATTTCCTCAAGAAAGAGAGATGTCTGACAGTCAACAGCCCCCCCCCCCAGGAACAAGCTTATTCCTCCTGAGCTGGAAGAAAGCGATTTCTTTGATTTTGCTGTAGACTCTGTATCCTGTGCCCTGTGAATATTCCTTTACCTTCCCAGTCCCACCTCCATTAATCTGATGGGCAACATCCTCCACTCATCTACCTCCTCCTCCCTGGTCCACTTTCTGCATCATCTTTACTTCTGGGGACCCGAATCTCAGGTTTTCTTCCATAGCTGCCGCCTTTTTAGTATGGGAAGCCATCGCTCATTGTCAGCACCTCCTCCTTTGCCCTCCTTCCCAGCAACTCTTTCTTCACTTCCAAATGGGCCTTGGCTGGCTTTGGAGAAGTGCTATTAGACTTAACACCTTCACACATGGCATTCAGAACAAGGGGAGATGAATCCCTCCCCCTGGGTCTCAGTTCTGCTCAGCTCATTGCTGTTACTTTAAAGTTCTCAGGCAGGGAGAACTTTACTAAGCCTCGGCTCCTGGAAGGGTCCAAAGTCAAGAGGAGCTGGAAGGCTGGACAGCTGAAAGGCCAGGGCTCTGATTCCACATACTGTGATGAGCAGCCCTGCCCCCTTGTGTATAGCATCTGTTTCTTTAGCTTTTCATATTAATATCCAGATCAGTGGCTGTGCTTGGAAAATATGATGCAGCTCCTTGAGTTGCAGTCTCTCTTCTCATATTTGGCTGTTGTGTACTGTTGTATTTCTTTTATGATGACTTCTGAGTACTGGTAGTGATGGAGACAGAAAATGCTATTTCACCCAAACAAAACCAAATACCATTTATCTTGACTGTATATCCATCCACCCACCTAAATCTCCTGTATCTATCTATTCACTTATCTCTCTACCCATGTATATTTTATTTATCCTGTTTGTCAGTCTATTTTATGTTATAAAAATATATTTGAGGCTTTGTGCTTTATAAAGAAGAGAGATTCCTTCAGTTTACAGTTCTGTAACTCAAGGACCTTGATACGAGGGCTCAGGGAGTAAAGACACTGGTTTCAAGCCTGACACCTTGAGCTCAATCCCTGAGATGCACATGGTAGAAGGAGAGAACCAGCTCCTTCACATTAGCCTCTGACCTCCACATGCATGTTGGTGAAATATGTGCATGTGTGTGTGCACACACACAGTAAAAGAATATTTTTAAAAAACAGTATAATGCCAGAATTCTGTGGAGAGTTCTCTAATTGTGTGATTACATGGAAAAGACATGGAAGGAAAACTAACAGCATGCAGAAGTGCATGGGATAAGCCAGCAGCATGCAGAAGTGCGTGGAACAAACCAGCAGCATGCAGACATGCATAGAACAAACCAGCAGCATGCAGAAGTGTGTAGAACAAACCAGCAGCATGCAGAAGTGTGAAGAATAAACCAACAGCATGCAGAAGTGCATGGGATAAGCCAGCATCATGCAGAAGTGCGTGGAACAAACCAGCAGCATGCATACATGCATAGAACAAACCAGCAGCATGCAGAAGTGTGTAGAACAAACCAGCAGCATGCAGAAGTGTGAAGAATAAACCAACAGCATGCAGAAGTCCATGGAATAAACCAGCATTATGCAGAAGTGTGTGGAACAAACCAACAGCATGCAGAAGTGCATAGAATAAACCAGCAGCATGCAAAAATGCATAGAACAAACCAACAGCATGCAGAAGTGCATAGAATAAACCAGCAGCAAGCAGAAGTCCATGGGATAAACCAGCAGCATGCAGAAGTACATGGAATAAACCAGCAGCATGCAGAAGTACATGAGTAGCCTCATTTTTAAACAGCTGGCCTTGCCAAAACTAATTTGCTCTGACATCTAACTACTTCCCATAAAACACAACCTCTGATGGTTCCACTCCCAACACTACCATGCTGGAGGCCCAGCTTCCAGTGCAGGACCTCTTGAATGGCACACTCTAATCACATCTAAACCACAGCACCTCCCTCTCTCTTTCTTCCACTCTCATCTTACTCTGCGTTCCCCGCTCCTTCGCCCTTTTAATGTCCCTGCTCTCTCACGTTGTTTGCTCTCTCACTTTCCCGTACTCTCACCTCCTCTCTCCCTACCTTCCTCCACCTCTTCTTCTTTTGATCTAGTAGGCATTCCATCTCTATATTAGGTGTTCCATTTCAAACGACCTGAATATTAGCAATTAAATCTGTGGCTTGGAGAATGGAAGTCTTTATGTTCTGTTTTGAATTTTCTTTCTTTCTGATGACAGGCTATGGGGTTCAAAGTTGTATGGACATTAATTAGTTTCCAACTTCTAGGAAATGTTGACATCTGTTGCAGTTGCTCCTCTGTCACTTGTGTGTGGTGTCTGTCTGTGGGTTTCAGAGCATCATTCACTGACAATCCATCCACCTAGGTTAGAAAAAGTCTCATTCATAACCTTTAGGACAGAGGCTTTTATTTTCCACACAAAGAGGAAAGTTTAAAATTGTTTAAGGGAAATGTACAGAGGAACTTTGAAGCTGGGGTGATTCTCCACTCTTGTCAATGAACATTTGGATAAAGGATGAATTTCATATCATATCTGTTATCAGCGGAGTGGGAATCACAACAAAAGATGAGCAGGGACATCAGAAGCTAGACAACAAATGCAAGAATCCGCTGCAGAAAGGACCAGAGGACCAGAGGTGGCTCAGTGGTCAAGAGCACCTGCTGTTTTAGCAGAGGACCCAAGGTCTGTTCCTAGCACCCAGCTTAGGCAGTTCACATGTGCCAGTAACTTCAGGGGATCTGATGCCCTTTTTTATACCCAATAGACAGCACAGTGCTCACACCTGCGCGCACACACACACACACACACACACACACACACACACACACACATACACACACACACACCACAATTGAAAAACATTTTTTTTTTGGTTAAGGACAAACAGAGGGTTTATAAGTTATTTTCTCACTGTAATAAGATACCTGGCAGAAGCAACTTAAGAGAGGAAGGGCTTACTTTGGCCCATGGTTTCAGTCCATCATAGGGAAGCCAAGGTGGTGTTCAAGGTAGCAGGGACATGAGCCTACACCTTGTCAAACCTTGGCAGATCAGAGTGTAGAGAGTAGGACCAGAGTGGGACGAGCTATAACAGTCAAACCTCACCTCTGTGGCCCACCTGTATGGCCTGCTCCCTGTTCAAAGGGTCCCGAGTCTCCCACAATAACATCACCATGTGGGGATCAGGTAGTCAGGCACATGACCCTGTGGGAGGCATTTCCTATTCAAACTGAACAGTTCTGGTAGCAATCCTGGGGTAGTCACGTAAGTCAAAGCAGGGCCAGGCAGCAGTCTAGTTATTAGGGCAAGGCAGAGAGTTTGTATTTTGAGAAGAGCCTCTTGGAAGGCTCAGAACGTGAACCTTGTGCTATGGGCTCATTGAGTCTTCTCTTTGGTGGCTCTGGCATGTTCTGTCTTGCTGTGGGCTCAAGTGATTTGGTTACATGCAGAGGAGGCATAGGAAGGTTAGAGTTCATGTTAGGAAACTTTCCAGGGCTCTGCAAACTGTTACATAACTATTTGTGTGTGTGTTTATTCTTTGCTAACAACTGACAGACCCAATAGGTAAGTTTCTTTACTTGCAAATATAGAAGCAACATGATTTGGTCATTTTTTAAAAAGATTCTAGAAACTTCCCATTGGCTTTGCTGAAAGGTGTTTGCTGAGGTTGGCCACTTTCACTTTCCCATACATTGGGAAGATCCACCAAAGGGTGAAATAATGAATAGTAAAAGAGAAATGCTTTTGAATTAATGTCTCACTGTGTAGCCCAGGATGACCTTGAACCTGTGGTAATCCTCTGTCTTAGCCTTTCATATTCTAGGCTTATGAGTGTGAGTCATGTGACACCAGGAATAAAGGAGAATTGGTTGCCATCAATCTTCATTTGAACATATATCATCCTTTGGGTGGTTTCTTTTTCAATTTTGGTGTGTGTGTGTGTGTGTGTGTGTGTGTGTGTGTGTGTGTGTGTGTGTGTGTGTGTGTGTGTGTGTATACATGCAGGTAATCACAGAGGCCAGAGGAGTGCATAAGATCCCTGGAGCTGGAGTTATAGGTGATTGTAAGCTGCCCACATGGTTGCTAGGAACTGATCTCAGGTCCTTGGAAGAGCATCAGGTGACCTTGACCTCTGAACTGTCTTTCCAGTTCCATTAGGGTGCTTTTCTGGAGAAGAAAGCGTGTCTTTTTCTTGCTTGCTAGTCATCTTGAATTCGTGTTTTGACTCTCTAGCCACTTTTCATTCCTCTTACCACCCACTTTTAAAAATTGAAATCTATCTTCAAAAGAGACACAGTTATTGGTGCTTGCCTTCCTGCATGAGTTACTGATTCTGCCGTCGATGGCACCTTTATTTTCTCAGTCACTGATGAGCAGAATGCATCATACCCAAGGACTGCATGTGAGGACCCAGGCTGGGAAGGGTGATCTTCAACCATATAGGAGTGAAAGTCCTTTTCTGGCTTCCTAAATTCACCCTCCAAGTCTTCTTGGAGACCACGTTTTCCCGTTTTCAAAACACACAGATATTATCAACTGGAGATAGCGCTGACGACCAGGATGAGAGAAATGGCATGGCAGTGTCGAAAACAGGGAGTAAGGTTCTTGCCCCAGGTGGCAATTACTGATACTCCTCTCTTTTCACTAACACTCTTAACATTGCATACTGAGTTGAGACAGAAATCATCATGGACTGAGACTCCCAATACATTTAATTTTAAAGCCTTGAAAAGATGTGTCTTAAAAAAAAACTGGGTTAGTTTACTTATTTATCTGTTTGGTGATTTATTCATTTTGTGTTGGGATAGTACATGTGCATGCCATGCTATGCATGTAGAGGTCAGGGGACAATTTAAGGGATCACTTCTCTCTTTCTGCCTTTTTAGCTTTTGAGGATTGAACTCAGGGCATCAGGCTTAGCCATAAAATGTCTTTTCCCACCACCCTATGTCACCAGCCTCAGGATATGTCTTCACTAAAATAAAATACTGAAATAGCATGGGAAATACGACTCTATGCAGGTTAGTGATGTATTGACCAGAGAGGCCCTGGCCTTCCAGTGGTTCATCTGAGAACACTGGTGATGTGGCCTGAGCGACAGTCTGAACCAAACAGATTCCTCATCTAAGAGCCTGCCTTCTGCATATGAAGACAATGCCCACCCCCAACCCACTGGCATGTTAGAACTTAAGTTCTTTTGAAGACAGATGTATCCAATTCAGACTGGGGTTCAAAGACTATGCCAGCCTCTCTGGTCAGGGACCAGGTTTTCAGTGTCTGGGTGGGCATGTTGGAGCTTCTCACCAACTATGGGATAGCTAAAGACAACAGACATTCCTGCTCTGGTCCATTTAGTCCTAAGTGCAGGGGGACATTTCTAGGAGATGAAAGGAAAGATCAAGGTGGGAGGAGGTGCTCAGGAGGATCCAAGAAGGGCCCTCCTGCTCCTTGGAGCTTTGTGGGCTCATATATACTTCACAGATGATACTGAGAAGCTGCTGGTGCCAGCTGTGTCCTGGGGAGACAGCAGTGAAGAAAATGTAGTCTGCCATTAAGTGGTTCGAATTCTAATAAAAGGGTCACTTTCCCAATTATGAGTAGCATGGAATATCCAAGCAGCAAGATGGTGGTTATAGAAGTAATGGGGGCAGGAGGTTGTTTTATTGCTGAAAATACCCTTTTTGTCCATTGAACATGAATGCGTTGATTGGACTTACTTGTATATAGTTTCTCTGCTTCAAATAGATCCTTGACAGTCAACAGTGGCTGTGGGAAATAAACTTGGAGAAGGCCCCATGCTTTTTACATGTGGATACCAACACCCTTGTGTAATCTAGCACTGTGTGTGGGCATAGCCTGTGACCTGCTTCCTGCCAAAGGCTTATGGCAAAGGCAAGGGGATGTCATTCCCAAGATCATGGTGTAGGAGACTGTGACACCAACCTGGCACCCTCTCTTTCCCTGATGCTTCTGGACTTCTTCCTGTGAAGAAGCAAGCCACCTGCTGTGCTTTGAGTTTGCCAAAAGACAATGATCTTAAACGTCCTGTGACTCCAGGAACTCAACTCTGCCAACAACCACATGGCTTGGGAGAAATTTCAAATATAACCCCAGCCTTAGCCTGTGCCTTCATGGCAGCCTTGGGAGAGACCCTGAAGCAAGAGGTCCAGTCCATCTGGGCCTAGACGCCTAATTCATGGGGCATCTCTGATAATAAGTATGTATGATTGTTGTATAGCTATCAAGAACTAACATATCATGAGGAGAGAAGCCCCAAGATGGCTAAGGCAGGCCAACTGCTTCCTGGAGCCTTAGGCCTAGTACATTTTGAAGTATAGCTCTACTGTGATGTTGGGGCAGACTTGCTGCAGACAACTCAGGCTTTGTGGAAACGTGGGAAAGAAGTTTCTAGAAGGCAGCATACTGAATCCAAATCTTTGCTCCAACCCTTACAATCCTTAATAGAAACGTTGTATGGAAATTTCTGTGGTTCCCACTTATAGTCCAGTAAGGATTTCAAAGAACAACTGCTCTCCACATTGGCCAAGAGAGTCAAAGCAAGGACTTGGCAAGCCAGAGACATGATGTTCAGGAGGAGTATCAGAGAGTTCATGACAAAAAGATTCTGTTTTCCACTAAATGCGTCTTGGGGTCCAAACAAATATGAAGATAAATGAAGCAATTACTAGTGGCCTCTTCTCTTTCCGCTCTGTTTTGTGTCTGACACTTAGGCCCAAGGGACCAATCACAAAACGCCTCCCCTGGCTGTATCACATGCATCTGGCTTTAAAGGAAACCACAGCCCGGTGGATACTCTAAGTATTTTCTTCCTTAATATACTTTGGAACTTCCAGAACATATTGAGATTATTTCTGCAAATCATGTTTAACTAATGTTTTACCATTTTAATTAAGATTTATATAGAGGGCTGGTGTTTGAGTCTGCCTCCAAGCAATGCATCAGGGTCTGAATCTGTGTTTTATAGGTCCTGCAAAGGCTGTGAGGTTTCCTCCAGCTGTGTGCGCTGCTTTTGTCTGTTTTATATATCAGTGTTCTGTGTAAAATTATATTTGAGAAGCATAAAATGAGGTAGCATGAAAAACTAACGATAAGGGCCAGGGAGATGGCTTAACAGGTCAGAGAACTTGCTGTGCAAGCATGAAGACCTGAGTTCAAATCCCCAGCACTCTGTGAAAAGCTGGGCCCATGGAGACATGATGACATGGGCATTTCTGGGGCATGCTAGTCACCAGCCAGTCTCCAGGTACTTTGAGAAACCCTGTCTCAAGAGTGATAAAGCATGGGGCTGGAACGGTCGCTCCATGGCTAAGAGCTCTTGCTATCGAGTTATTTCAGTTCCCGGCACTCATGTGGAGTGGCTCACAACTACCTGTATCTCCAGCTCTGGGACACCCCAAGCCTCTGTACTATGTGTGCATTTGTACTGATGTGTGCATACTCACACATCTGGGATGGAGCAGGCAAGACACAGTGATTACCATGCACATTTAGAGTCACTGTGCGGGGAACATCCCTTGTCATATAACCTTTGAGAGTCCGGTTGCTTTCAGGAAGAGCTCCGTGTGGAAGCTGTGCACTCTACCCTAGCTAAGACAGATAGGCTGAAAATCCCATGTCTTTAAATAAAGCAAAAAATAATAACACGCTGGTAAAAATTGATCATGGTTTCTACTTGCACTTAATGTCAACAGAATTTGAGCACCAATACGCTTCTGCTTAATTTACATCTTGGTAGCTAAGATTTGTTATGGGGAGGCTCGGTGCCATAAATTATTGATGGATTTCTAATTCTCCTGACCATTATGTAAAAGTCGTTTTGTCTTACACAGGTCAAGGGAGAGCAAGCCTTGGTTGACTCACTTCTTCTGTCTGGGACACTTTCCCAGTTGCCATGGATCCTATTCATCCATCACAAAGCTTTCCTATATGGACACTGTGACTGCTGTGCATTTCTAGGGAGGGGACCTACCACCCACACTGTACTTTCGTTCACTTCTCATCCCTCTAAGGGATAGTAGTGAATCAGAGAAGAGCTATATGGAAATCAGAGCTGAGATAGCTTATAAATCACACTTGTCATCATCTCCTCGAACTGCGGTTGATTTATGATACAGTCTCATGCCTCGTGGCCATGGCCACATCATTCTCATGATATGAAATCACATCTCCACACCATCAGGGACCACTTACAGATCATATATAGGGAGAAGCAGAAACAAAACTAAATCAAAACTAGGGAAGGCCAAGGCATGTATGTGATAGAAACCCATTGCTGGAAAATCTAGGTTTGCGGGGGACGATAAGCGAAAGGGACGGGCATTTTTAGTCCACACTAGACTTTCTAATTTGATGGAGGAGGTGGGACAGTCAAATGCTGACATAATTGGGTGTTCATCTCCAGAGGCACAGGGGCTCCCATAATCTCATCCCTTTTTACTCTGAGCTGAAAAAGAATGATCAAGGTTAGCTTCCATCAGAGCTGAGTGAAGGTCCCTTAGACACACAGTAGGAAAATACGGTAGGAGAAAGAGTAGAGAAAAAAGTACAATGAGGAAAGAGAATGCAAGAGGTAATGGGGCTGGCTAATGGTTCCTTCCCTTTATTATCAGAGCTAGACATCCGAGGATGTCATGAACCTTGCTATCCCAACCCGTCTCCATGTCCAGTGAAAGCTGTAGAGTGGACAGCTAACTTCCAGTATCCACTGACAAACCCCAAGGATTTGTCACTCACATCTCTAGTGAGTCAGTATATAAGCTTGCTGCAATGGAAATACCCATTTTACACGTCTCTGTGTCCTATATATTCCAGAAATGTGCCTGGAGTTATTTTCTAAACTATTTCCAAACACACACACACACACACACACACACACACACACACACACACACACAGAGTGATGGTCTCCGATGAAGTTGTAAGAGCTGTTGGTGTGACACAGAATTGTCCTTCTTTTGGACAGTGGATTTTCTCTTCCTCCCTGGCACAGCCAGATAAAAGCTCAAGGAAGCCATGTGAGGAGTAGTGTTGGCCAGAGAGAGGTTGCAGTGCTGACTTCTTCCAGCGCCCGTCTTTCCCGATTATGGCTCATGTCTTTGGTGGTGGTTGTTGGGAGATAATTCCTTGCTTGTGGTCTTCTCCCTCTTCATGCTCTGCCACTTAATTAGTTCCAATTTCTCTCATTACTTGTCATCGCTTTGGGCTCGGAGAACAAGCTCTGGGTCAGACAGATGGGAGTTCAGGTCCTAGCTTTGTCTCTTATTCAGTGGATGACTATACAGCCTCCAATCTCACCGCCACCCGTGGTCCCCTTGTTACACAAGCTGAGACTCGAGCAGAAGCCAACAGATGCTGTTTGCTGTCTGGTTGACAGACATGAAGAAACAAGCACTATGCTCTGTCACATCCTTATTTTAAAAATTCACTCATGTTCTTTTGTGAAGGTGGCTTAGCACCATCCTGGGGACCGTATGTACTTTGGTGACATCAGCTGACATTACAGCCTGAGAGGCAAAGTAAGAAAGTCAAAACTAGTGGATCAGAATCTGCAGACAGTCTTAAGGAGCACAACCATGAGGTTGTACATACCCAGAACTGGTGTTCATCCCAGCAAGCGGTTCTGTTCCGAATCAGAGCTATCTTTCCTTATTGGCTCCTCAACAGTGGTGTGGCTCACTCCTGAAATAGCTCATTCTACACAAGAACAGTTTATAATGATGGTGGGATACCGAGATGAAAAACAGGCTAAATTCCACTGAGTTCTTAGAACCCTAGAGCCGGCTTTGATTAAGAGTAGAGACCGATGTGACTTGTAGCCACTGAGTAGATAGCTATCCAGGACAGTGGGTTGGGTTTGAAAGTAAAATAATTAATTGGTTTTGGATCTGGGGTCCACCATCTCCACTAAGTTGGTTGCCTGTGTACTGCACCCTGAATAGATGCTACCTGCTGCAGTAATGAGTAGATGTACCCACGCTGCTCCTTTATAAGCCAAAGTGGCTCAATCTCATGAATTTTCTAATTAGGTGATATTGCATGGATGGCATTAAACCTAAGCAGTAAGAAAGTGTTTCAAATGTGTGAAAATATGTGAATACACATCCCTTTGAGAAATGGACAAGCATCTTCCTATCTTTTATGCATACACAGCAAGTAAAAATCCCTGCCCAAGACAGTGTCTATCTTCTCTCTTTGCCTGAGTAAAAAAACAACCAGTGGGAGTCATAACTCAAAAATTATTGTAGACATTTGTTCATCTGTCAGAAAAATAAGAAAATGCACTTCAGGAAGATAGTGACGTAATGGCCTTTCACAAGCCCTTTCAATGGTCTGCATACGTATTAAATGACAGTGAGTGGGATGTAAACTTAGGGTGTCCGAGTTGGAATCTATTCCCTTAAAATCCCATGTAGCCACTGAACTGTGGTATTTTCATGTTATCTACTCCACAAAGAGTTGAAAGATCATTAAGCCCACAAAAATTCCATTTGTCTACTGTGTCTACACTTTTCCTCCTTCTTCACCCTTGCCTCAACCTCTCTGTCTTTCCCTTCTTATCAGATCCTGTTTCATACCTGAGCCCATCTCAGGCTGGATGCCAGAAGGAGACTTGCAAATACATAAACAGCTGGGCCAGGTGAGTTCTCACCTCAGACTCCCCCAAGGCTGCCTCTGTGCCCCACATTTCCTTGGCTCCCACCAAGTGCTGCAGAGGAAACAATGGTTGTCAGTCTCAGCCAAACTTGGGTCTTTCTGAGACACAGCTGAACAATCAATTACTGGGTGAGTATATCTGAATTTCCCTGGCCGCCTTCCATATGCCTGAAGACATCAAAGCTGCTCTGCCCTCCTCTCAGGCTGTCTCACCCTCTTACCATTCAACTGGATTCTCTCAGGGAGCTCCTATCCTTGCCAGCCCCCCCCCCAGTGGCTTCCACCAGACTTCCCACAAGGTCGCTGGAAAGAAAAGCCATTGTTCCTTTTATAACCTGATCTGTTGGAAGGGAAAGTACAGATAACTGTACTTGGCAACTTGGTGGCTGAAGAAGGCAAGGGATTGGGAGCTATGAGATAGTTAAATAGTCAAAGTTTCCATTTTGGTACATGAAGTGGGAAGCGGCTGTGTTAAAAATGCAACGTATAGGGGCTGGGAGATAGCCAGACTGGTAGAGTCCTACTAAGGTAAAGAAGGGGACCTTAGTTTGATCCCTAGCAAAAAGGCAAGGTGGTGCTGTGCTCGTAATCCCAGCACAGAGGGATCCATGGGGCTCACTGGTTAGCTAGTGTAGCCCACTTGGTGAGACCTTATGTTAAAAATAAGATGGCTATCTCCAAAGAAATAACACCTGAGGTTGAATCCTGACCTCTACCTGCCTCTGCTCCCCCCCCCTCTCCCTTTCTTTAATCTGTCTCTGTCTCTCTCTCCAGCAAACACACCCAAACTATAAGGACCTTTTACAAGGAATCAAAAAAGTCAGACCTCCAAGCATATTCCAGTAACCCTGGACCCAGTAACCCTCGGTACACCAGTGCCGGCCGGATTGCAGAGTCTATAGTAAGCGAACTCAGGCTATCACCAACCGAGGCGATGTGCTAGCGCCAACAGCAAGCTGGGAAATAGCTTAAGAAGTTGAAAACTTCTTGTCTGTGAAGATGTCCGGTTCTTTGGAGTGCTGGTCTGCATAGTTTTCTCCTTTCGGGAACCTGGTGGCAGAGAGTCTGAATGCCTGAAATGAAGGTGGCTGGCAGGCTGATCAGACAGTCGGGGCAGTGGTTCATTCTCCAATATTGTTTCTATAGCAAACAGAGCCTCGGGGCTCAGAGAAGCCCTATGAGGACAGTATTTTCTAATAGGTAGGGATTTGCATGGCTGAGACTGAAGACTGGAGCCGACCTGTATTAGAAAGTATGTTGACGGTCCTCAAATCAAGGGGCTCGGTATGATAAGGGAGGCAAACTTGAAAGTCCCCATCTATGAAACAGGAAGTGTGGGTGGGACCTTAGATGTCTGCAGGGGAGACAAAATGAAAAATGACTGTCGGCTAAGTCACAAGACAGTGGGGGCTTACTGCGGTATTTTATTCTGGGCTCCAAGGTAAAGTGATGATACCCTCACAAAGGAGTAAGAAGCATCTAGAAAAATCTCTGAAGGGGGTTTGGAACCTCTAGGTTGTCTGGTGACAGCTTACAGAGATGAGGTTTCTCTTACGGGGACAAAAATATTTTAAAATTGGGTTTTGATGGTGGCTGAGAAATCCCTACAAACACACAAAGAAACATGGAATTGTATATTTAATTGTGTGACTTGAGTGACTTGTGGGTTGTGTGTTAATGAAGAGAATAGGCCAAAGCAGTCTATTAAAGGACAGAGGAAGGAGGGGAAAGAAGGAGGGGGTCTTGGTGTGAGGATAAACCAGGTACCTAAGCTCTGTCCCCCTGGGAACTTAGTTTTATAGGTAGCTATATGTTTTCTTTTTCTAATTGGTCAAATAGAGAGAAATAGCTCACTGTGGCAGCCATTGGCAACCACTCCACTCTATAGATGTCTTTGTCATGTATCAGTCTCCCTGAAGTCAGAGGTTATGCTTGCAGGCATCCTTCTAACAGGTTTGGTCCTGTTCTGGCCAGTGGGGCGTGAGCTGAGGTAATATGTATTTTTCCAAGCCACACATGCTATAGGAAACAGTTTCTTACCATGCCACAGACTGAGAAGCCAAGTTCAATCTCACGAAGGGGGCTGATACCTTGAGAGTGATTTTGCCATTGGTTAAATATTTGTGTCCTCTTCAAGCTTTGAGTCATCAGGGCAGTGGCATGGGGAGGTGGCACTCTTCTTCTAGAGGCGAGTAGATAGTGATGTTTTGAATACTCATGAATGGTATTAGCAAGAAGCCAACAAAAAAGATCTAAGCACTAGAATGCAGGTCCTCACCAGGACAGCCAATGACTGTCATCCGTTATGAGGTTAATTTTCAATTAGTGGATATATTCCTACAAATGCTCCTAGGATTTCTCTGCACTGCAGAGAAGGTATGTGGGAACATTTTAAGCACTCCGGGTGTCTTTGTTGTATGATTTTTTAAGGCGTTTCTGGGGGCGGGGTTCTCAGTCTAGGGTTAATTATTTCCTACCATTGAGGTGAGAGTTCTGTGGAGGTGCTACCAAACACCCTATGAAGTGTGAGTTATACCTGGGGGAAAGGAGGCTTTTGCCAGCCCGGACAACATTCCCTTTGGTCCTTTCGAATGCTTCTCTCACTCTTATCTGGGATGGTTTCCTTACATGCCTGTATGCGTGACTAAAACTGCATGCAGTAGGACCATCTACACATAGATCTTTGAAGCACCCTCCACACACAGCTCTCTCCTCTCTGGGATCC
This sequence comes from Acomys minous, assembly GCF_964271855.1. Classification (NCBI taxonomy): domain Eukaryota; kingdom Metazoa; phylum Chordata; class Mammalia; order Rodentia; family Muridae; genus Acomys; species Acomys minous. The sequence continues at coordinate 14,522,711 of NC_140496.1, forward strand.
TGTCCTACACACTGCAGCCACTCAGGTCTCCCAAGAGGTCGATACTCCGCTCTTTGGTTCAGTTTCCCAGGGTTCACCTATGTCCCCGACCACCTCACACGCTGCTGCAAAACCATCCGAAAAAGCAAACTGGGCTATAGTGGTGTTGCCATCTTTCTAACATTTCACTCATAATTTTAGGTATAAAAAAGATGACTTTTTCCATACATTTGGCCTCACTTTACTTGTTGAAGTCCTTCAGATAATGGCATGCATGTGTCGGCCTTGTTCATCTAGTTTATCTGTAAGAGACACCCTCCCTTTCTAATATTTTATAGCTTCTCACCACTAGTCTTTGCAATTGTCAGTCATTCTCTACTTCCTAGTGAAGAAGAAGGAAAGATTCACACAGGGGTAACGGTTCTCTGATTTTTGAATAGTTTATAGTGATAGAGCCCAAATCCTACCTTACATGTTGTCCCTAGAAAGTATAGGAATGTCAGTTTGCCTGTGTGTTTTCCTCTGCTTCATAGTCCCTTGACTTAAATACTCTGGGTGGAGTAGGAGGTGGAGGGAGACTAGAGTGGAAAACAGGATCCGTAATCACTCTTTGGAGCCACTGCAAGCTAGTTTCCTTGGTGTGTAAAAATTAAGAGAGGGTGGAAATGTGAACATATGTCCCAGATCTCGGGGCCACACCAGGAAGAATCACTCATCTTTCTTCCTTCTTGGCAATCTTTCTGCCAAATTGGAAGCTTCACCGAGGCTCTTGTGCCTCTGCCAGCCTCAGAAACAAGCAAGCAAACAAAAACTGTTCCGTGGGAAGAATATATACAAATCTGAGTTACAAAGCACAGTAACGTGTTCAGTTCCCTCTTGTTGGCTTAGGGATGTGCCTCAGGCAGGAAAACTGATGTACAGGCATGGATTCTTCAACACAGAGAAACCCCATCTCTAAAGGGGGAAAACCATCCCTTTAATGTCTCCTTTTCTTGTGGAGATACAATTCATTCAATGCAGGACAACTGGTTGGGTATAGACTGTAGACCTTGACAATTATTAGCATCATGGTTTCCCAAGCAGACAACTGGTCTGGATTCCAGTTCTGTATCCCAAGATCGACCATATAAAGATCTTGAAGAGCTGGGTAATGGTGCTGCTCTCCTTTAATCCCAGCACTTGAGAGGCAGAGGCTGGCAGATCTTTGAGTTTGAGGCCAGCCTGGTCTACAAAGTGAGTCCAGGACAGTCAGGGCTACACAGAAAAACCATGTCTTGAAAAAAAAACCCAATAACAACAAGTCTTCTTGAGGGTCCCCTTTATGCGGAGCTGAAAAGGTTCTGTGTTAGGAACACAGGATCGGGAGGCATGAATCAACACTATCTGTGAGTACGCAAGCCGTGGGAAAGAAACTCCTGGCCAAAAGAAAAGAGTGAGGCGAGGCAAAGCAGAAACAGTGGAGAATCAAGAATAGCCAAAGGAAGAGAGGCCATCCCCCAGAAGGAAGGAGGGCTTCAGGGTGCAGGCACGCAGAATCCCTAGATCTGAGTCTTGGATTTTTTTTTTTCATCTGAATCCAGTACCTGGACCTTTCGACTGCATGGTTCAATAATCCTTGCTTGATCTGAGGTTCTGTCACCTGTAACCAAGCACTCTGATAAACACAGAGGAAGTAAATTGTCCCCCTGAGTTAGCAGAGGAGCCAAGACAGGGGTTCCACTCATTGAGTTCCAAATTTGCCAGGCAGGGAGAGAATTTAAGAGTCTCTCTCCAACTTGAAGTGAGAGAAGACCGCTCCATTGACACAAAGCTCACCACTAACTATCGTTATTTTCACACATATCAAAAAAACCATAATAGTTTAGTGCCAGGTGATGAAACTGTTGTCACAATCTCTCCTTAAAAAAAAAAAAAGAAATGTCAGGCCTCTCAATACTATTATAATTAGTAGTATTAGTATTAACTTTTGCTTCTATTTGGGAAGCATATAAGGGCCATTAATGCATTCTAAGTTGGCCTTGAACTCACTCACTGTCTGACCCAGGCTGGCTTAATAGTCAGGACAATCTCTGTGCCCAAAGCCCCCAGAGTGATGGGATTACGTGTGTGAGCCACAGTGCCCTGTGTAAAGAAACAGGGCCTGGAGAGGCATGGACGAGCTGGGTGACCCATGTGAAGACTGAGAGCTGGTTTAGGTTGAGGTCAGGATTCTCAGAAGAGGGCAGCCTGGCTTCTAGCAATGCCCTTGGCTAGTGTGCCTTCCTCTCCTGGGCTCATATGTCGACGCCCTTCTGCCTGTGCACCAGGGTAGCCTTTAGATGATCTTCAGCCAGCTGGAAGTAGCACAGTGTGAGTATTTAGTTTGTCTGTATGTTTTCATTCAGATTTCTCACTGAAGAGTGAGAGCAGATGGAAGCCTAATTTTAGGATAAAAAAATGTGTGATTTCACAGGGTTTTTTTTTTTTAATTCAAATGACTTTCCTATCTAATCTATGTTATTTGTTCTAATTAACAAATTGTCAATGAAAGCTACTGAAGGTGAATTCTGATGCACAGGGGCTATCCTTCTGGGCATCATCTATGCTTTGAGAGCAGGCTTCTCTCTGAACCTGGCAATCACACACTGGCTTTCCTGGCCTGTCTTGGATCTTTAGTACAAGCACACACTGACATGACTGAGCTCTTAGGTGGGAGCTGGACATCTGAACTCAGGTCCCTGTGCTTTTTCAGCAAACACTTTATCCGCTGAGCCATCTCCTTAGCCCCTCCACGCCATGGGGAATGATCCTAACCTAAGTTTGCAGAGGGACTTTTGATAGGACGGTCAGTGGCCATTTATACACAGCTCTTGCTGAATCCGGAAATCACTTCAATGAGCGTAATCCAAATCCATGCGCCTTTCAAACAAGCTTGACTTGACAGCATTCTAGTTACCATGATTAGAAAGTGTGGCGAGGGAGCCCAAAGGGTATGAACTTAGGACAGTGCAAGCTTTGAAAGCTTTGATGTCTGAACAGGTACTGTAGCTACAAGCCACCATACCGGACAGATTCCTGTTTGGACAAGTGAAGCAATTTTCCTATGGTGATCTTCTTTTTCCTTTTTTTTTTTTTTTTTTTTTTTTTTTTTTTGCTGCTGTTCAAAAGTTAGTAGACCTTCAATTATCAGTGGGACCAGATCCAATAAACAAAATGACACAGACACTTTTGGCATCTGGTACTCTGACTTTTGGGTTTTTTTCCCAGCAGTAGGGTTGAGTGCAGTGTTCCTAGGGTAACTGAGGAGTCCTTGGTAGGGACTGCATGTTTAGACAGGGTGGGTCTGGGAAGCATTCACAGAAGGCCCACCCTGGGCCTGGCCTGTGGGAACAGTAAACACAGGGAAGTCTATGTGATAGGAAGAAAGAGGCCATCTTCCAACTCTTTGGAAGAACAGAACTGCGTGGTCCCCTGTGGTTTGAGGCTGGTGTCATCTCATCCCTGAAGTCATTGTCACACGGATCTTTCTCACATACCAGATGGTCTCTGCCTTGGAATTGGCAGACTGAGGCTTCTCTTGTCCCATTTGGCAACTACTTACTGGGTAGAGCATGTGGGCTGAGAGCATGGCTGGAACCGGGGAAGAATAGAACACCACCTGCAACCTGCTTCTCAGAGTCAGCAGTGGGAGCTCAGGGTGCCGTGGATCCTTGCTGGGTTTGCCACTTCCAGCACCTGGGCATTGGCAAAGATTCCATCTTGTCTCTGAGCTTCTCGTATAGCAGCTACGGCTTAAATAAGCCTAAGGGATTATCGAATTCAATCCAACTGTGACTCCAAAAATGAAGAGGCTCTCTGAGGAACCGTTGCTCTGCGTCTTATAGAATTTTCAGGATATCTGAGACACTGCATGCTTGTTCTGGACTTTAGGAGGGAAAAGCACAAAAACAAAAGCAACAGCAAATAAGGTTATAGGATGAAGTTAGGCCCTTTGTGGGAAAATGGGTTCTGTAGGTGATTAGCAAATCAAGCCAGTTAAATGCATCACTGGAAGACAAGTAGCTCATCTCTTCCCTCGCCTGTAGGTCCTAGTCCTTATAGACACACACTGATACTCATACAGGCGATATAAATAGATGTGAAGGGAACAAATAGGACTAACGGAAGGGTGGGGAGAGGGAGAAGGCATATAGTATATGCCCAAAGGATCTTTACTATTATGTGTATGAAAATTGCCTTATATAACCCTACCTAATAAAAATGATATGAAACGAAGTGACATACAGGAAAAAGTAGGTTGTAGGACAGACAGAATGATTAACCCAACCAGGAGAGCTCCCCAACTCTCTCCAGCCAGCTGCCGAACTGACAGCCCCTTCATCTTCATCTTTAAGTCAGATCACTGTTACCTCCCACCCCCCCCAGATACAAATGCATAAAAGAAGTCTTTATATGTCATTTGCCGCAAAAAGAGTTTCTCAATACTATATTATTTTCACTGTTGTATTATTATGTTTTAATCACTGTCTAATTAGATACTTTTGCCTGCTCTTCCCCCAGTGCTCACTAATCTCCATTTAAAAAGAGAAAGATATAAAAGAAAAGCCGGGGCTGAGCCCAAGCAGAATATTCATCCCCTTCATGCAATGGCAAGTGAGGTAGTACTGTTCTCAGTTGTGCTTGGTCCCTGGGGTGGCATTGTTTTTGTTTGTTTGTTTGTTTGTTTGTTTTGTTCAGGGTAGGGAAACTCTAGAAACTGCTGGTGGTACTTGGTCCTCCTCTCCTGAATAGGAATGAGGGAATTGCGGGCACTCTCCTACCTAACCAGCCACTCAGGCAAACATTTTTCTCCGGGATTGGATGAAGTCTAGCCTGTATATTGCAGAGCTTTCCTGCTAAGGGGCTGGACCTTGTACTGTGGCCACTGTTGTCATCAGTGTGTTCTTCATAAGTGTTCTCCACAAAAATGAACTATTTCCTAACACATAAGGGTCCTGCTAGGTAGCTTCTGGAGAAACACAGAAGTGAAAACTAAGAAGCTGAGTAGACAACTTATTACAATGCTTGCCTCACAAGCGCCCTGTATTCAATCATTAAAACCCACATCAACCAACAGGCTTGAAACATTAGCATGTGCTGAGAATCCTAGTACTGGGGACGTGAAGTCGGCTTTCTGACTAGCCACCCAAGTCTTCTTGCCTAGCTCAAGTCATTGAGAGGCCATGCTATAGAACATATAACGTATTTGGAATAAGGAAGTTTATTTGGGGGAAGGGAAGGGGAGGGGAGTTAGGGCCTCCAGGAGGATGGGTAGAGGCGAGTGATTGAACACATAGACAGACAGACAAACAGACAGACTGGGGCAGAGCTGTGAGGGCAGAAAAGGCCAGAGGGAGGCAGCCAGAGTCCCTTTATCAGGCACATGCCTGGGGCGCACCTGGCTCTGGAGGCAAGTGATGATGTAAGAGGTTGCTAGGACCCTGGAGGCAGGCTAGCGGGATCGTCTGTACACTAACAGACCATGCCTCCAAAACAGGTGGCTAGGATCTGAGGAATAACACCCAAGGTTGTTCTCTGCCATTTACAGGACACACACCCCAACACACACACACACACACACACACACACACACACACACACACACACACACATGCATTGACATGTGTACCTACACCTACTGACGAAAGTAGGATGGAGCATTATACACTTACTCCTTGGGGTTTGGCTTGTACTTTGGTTCTGGGGCTTGAACCCAGAGTGTTTGCATGCCAAACAAGCATAACACTTCTACCATCAAACCATACGCTCAGTTCTGTTTTTACTGTTTGAGTCAGTCTCACTGGCTGGCTTCGAGCTCCCTCTGTAGCCTCTGTTGGTCTGCAAGCTGAGACTCGACTGTCTCAGCTGCCCATGGAGCTGGAATGACAGACATGGGTCCACTAGTCTTTACTTATGGACTGTCCATGGAAAGCCACGCTTCTAATGAGGTGGTGAGGTCTACATTCATCTGTGACTACAGAAACCAATCTGTTTCTGACCACACAGAATAGCCTAGAACAAGTCTTTGAGGAAGAGGAAAAAGAGTATGGGGTAAACAGAAGCTAGCAAGGAGGCAAAAAAAAAAAAAAAAAAAAAAAAAAGAAGAAGAAGAAAAAAAGAAAAGAAAAGAAAAGAAAAAAGAAAAAGAAACCACTGTCACCAAATGAGGCACTATGGTAAGATCAAAGGCTTGGTAGGAAAAGCTCTGGTTTTCTTTTGTTTTTCAAAGGGTTTAATATCGAGTGTTTGGTGGGCACCAATGGGAGGCAGGTGGCTGTTGAGAGTTGCACAGCTGGAAATGCCTGTCTTATAAACAGTGATGGGCAGGTGGCCCAAGGGAATGGGTTGTGCTGCCTCTAAAGGACTTGTCATCCTTTAGATCTAAGTGCCTGGGCACTACACAGACTTGAGGACCCTGATTACAGGGAAGCGCCATTCTCACTGTCACTGTTTCATTCATGTACGTTATCACAGAGGAAATGGTGAAGGGTGGGAATTACCTAATTAACCACCAAATTTGGCTGAGATCAAAGCGAACAGGTCAAACGAGCAAATGATCTGTGCTGGCACAGGCAGGGCTCTGAGGCTCAAAGAGAGGGAGTGGACAGTGAGCTCAGCCTTCACCAGCTTCCTTCTCCCTTGGGCTTTCTGAATCTGTAGTTTCAGATGAATTCTGCCTCCCCTGCTTCTCCTGTTCCCTTATCACACATCTTGGTTCCGGAGTAACTACAAACTGAATCGTGATCATTGACAAAAATAAGCTTTTTAAATGTCTGTCTCTGTCTCTGTCTCTCTGTCTCTCTGTCTCTGTCTCTGTCTCAGTCTCTGTCTCTGTCTCTATCTCTCTGTCTCTCTCACTGTGTGTGTGTGTGTGTGTGTGTGTGTGTGTGTGTGTTTTCCTCCATCCTTTCCTCCATCTCTACTTGAACTAGGTATATTTGCAAGAAATGTGTTTCTTGGGCTTCTTGAATAGAACCTTGACTACATCCTATGAACGCAGTATTCTCTCCCTGCTCGCCATGGGCATTCCAAAGAAACCCACGCTGTTTTGCAGGCGACAGCGAAACCCATGCTATTTTGCAGATGACAGCGATTTTTGTGCACACTTCACGTCTGATGAGGGTGCCTTGTGAAGACGAGAAAGAAGCAGCGTGTTCTAATTAGTCAAACTGACTAGTCACCCTAATGATCTATGGGATCTAAACTGTGGTAGTCAGTTGTGATATTCTAGAAGGAATGGGGTGCCCTAGTTACACTCACTCTTGGTATCCTCTGACTTGTTTTTATTGAGGACCTACTGTGTGCCTCATCTTGTGCTAGGGACATCTGTGGGAGTGAGCTTCATGCAGAAGACGCAGGCTTCAATGATCACCTTTGCTGGAGTCTTAACCTAGTGTAGGTGTCAAGGAAGTGTCCCCAGATGAAGTGACTTTAAAACATCCCCCAAGGACAAAGATGCACAGAGTCAGAAATCCCCTGATGGACAGACATCTTTTCCAACAACTGCCTTGGGAATTTATTTTTTTCCTTCTCTAGGGGAAAATATTTTGAGCAATAATTTCTGTTTACTTAAATCAACTTAGCATCTTCTCGCCTCTGGCCTACAGCAACCGATGGGTGTTGACTGTTAGGCCTCTCTCCTGTAAGCTTTGCTAAGATTTTTAGCGATTCTGTCATGCATTCCTCAATACTACCATTCTAGAAGAATTTTATTGAACCAGGCTTGGTGTCACAGCTACTTGGGAACCTGTGACATGAGGATCACAAACTCAAGTCCAATCTAGGCTACAGAATAAGTTCAAAAACAACCTGAGAAACTTGGTGAGACCATGTGCCAAAATCAAATGTTAAAAGAGCTGTGCGTGTAGCTCAGTGGTAGGGCTCTAGACTAGCATATAGGATGAAGCTCTGAGTTCAAACCTCAATACTTACTTCTTGCAACAAATATTGTATCATAAAAATGTCATATAGAGGGTTGGGGATTTAGCTCAGTGGTAGAGCGCTTGCCTAGCAAGCACAAGGCCCTGGGTTCGGTCCTCAGCTCTGAAATAAAATTTCATATAGGAAATGATAAAAGACTGTCAACATAAACCATTTCTTCATTTAAATTCTGACTTTCTGTAGTAAAGATATACCTAAAGCATTAATTTTTTATTACCTTATGCTTTTAAAGTATTCCGTTCAGAGTCATTAATTACATGCATAACAACCATCTAGTTCCGTTTCTTGTTAAGGTTCCTTGTAGTTTGCATTTATTTATGTATTACTTATCTATATAGTGGGGGAGGGCTCAGGAGTCAATTTGTGGGAGTCACGTCCCTCTTCCCACCGTGTATGTTCCAGGCATGGAACTCATGACATCATGCTTGCAGTAAGCACTGTTACCCAGCAGCCTACCGCCATTTCTGAGATGTAAAAAATAAATAAAAATCCCCAACCAGAACTACTAACCATTCAAGCCCTTTATTTTTTCTCTCCCTGGGTCCACTTACTGTTCTTTTCTGTGGCTTTGCCTGTGGTAAAGACTCTGTGTTAGTGGAGTCAGGCAATACTATCCTTTAACTTACTTCATCTAGCATAATGTTATAAGGTTCATGGTGTGTTAACATATATTGTAACTTCCTATTTTACGACTGAATGATGTAACATTGTATCACTGTCACATTGTATTTGTCTCTCTGTTGACAGATAATGGGCTGTTTTTACCATTTATCTCCTGTAAATAAAGTTGTACAAAAAGGAGTCTAGGTTTCTCTTTTAGCTGTAAGTCTTTAGTGCATGGACTTAGGTGTGGAAATGCTGACAATTAGATATTGAGATTTTTTTTGGGGGGACCCCTAGACTATTTTCTACAGGAGCTATACCAATCAACATCCCAGCCAGCAATGTACAAAAGTTTTAATGTCTCCATACCTTCACCAACACTGCTCTTCCATGTTTAAAATGCAACCATCCAAGGTGATGTGAGATGGTATCTTACTATGGCTGGGTTTGTATCTCCTTAGTGACTTATTGTCTATGTGGATGTTAGCTGTATATACATCTTAGTTTGACTATCGATTTAAATCATTTACCCATTTTTTGGAGATCAAGATACTATCAGTTTTATTCATTTATTTATTTTTGCTTTTTAAGCGCATATTAATTGTACAAAATCAAGGGCTTTATTGTGACATTTTCAACATATTATACACGGTATATCCCATCTTTGAATTGTATCATGTCTTTTTGTTATTGATTTGTAATTTTTATATATTCTGGCCATTAAACCCTTACCAAGCATATTGTTGGAAATATTTCTTCTCATTTCGTTGGTCATCTTTCCTTTTTCTGGAAAATATCATTTTTTTTTGTTTTGTAAAGATTTACTTGTTTTATTAATGCATATGAGTATTTTGCCTGCCTGTATGTCTATGCACCATGTGCATTCAGTGCCCAAGGAAGCTAGACAATGGGGTTGGGTTCTTGAGCCCCCAGGAACTGGTACTAGGGATGGCCGTGAGCTACCATGTAGATGCTGTAGACCAAACCTGGGTCCTCTGCAAGAACAAGCAGTGCTTTTAACTGTTGAGCCACCAGTCTAGCCTAGAAAATATCTTCTGATGTATGAACAGTTCGAATATGGGAGAAGTATTTCTTGCTTATTATTTTTTCTGTTGTTATAGCTTGGGCATTTGGGGGTCATACTCAAGAGCGTCTTTTTAAAATCCCACTCATTTAACCGCACCCTCAGCAGGTATTTATTGACCATGAATGTGTGCAGCACTGAAGATAACAAAGCTTTTGTCCATGTGGAGTCTACGTTCTTACTAAAAAGAAGCAAGCAAAGGGCAATGTCTATCATGAAAAGCAAAGTCTCAGAATTTGGTGTGATAAAGAATTACTAGGTAAAGAATAAGGCGTCTTTCTTCAGAAACCCCCTTTGGGAAACTGCTATTTCACATGACAGCTGAGTGGTAGCAGGGGTCAATATTTTAAACATGCACGAGATTATCATTGCCTGAGAAGCCATACGCTTCCATTACTGTGGTGGGACCAACGTGTGTGTGCCCCCCATCTCCTTTGCTTTGTCTGTATTTCGTGATTAATCAACAATGTGGAGTTGGCTTAATGGACAGACACCAGTGGGAGGAAATGGGGAAGGGGAGAAGGGGATATTATTTATATTTTATATGTGTCAAAGTTACGGACACTTTGGCCACCATGAGGGGGTAATCAAGTGACATATTAATTTGACCAGTATTTTGACAAGCTGCCCTGGAATGTAGGCTCCCAGTGTTACTCAAGATCAATAAACACTGTTTCTCAAGGGGCGAGGCAGCAGGCACCCAAACAGCTATTCTAGAAAGGAATGCAGAGTATACATTCCTTTCCCCAGACTCAGGACCGGCTGCTGCTGTGGGATTTCTGGGTGGCAGAGAGGAAAGAAGAAGCCAATGCTTGGTCTTCAGTGGGACTTGCCTGATAAATACCAGAATGACAAATTGTCTTTCACAATCCCTAGCACTAGACGGGCAAGGCACAGCCGCAGCTCAGAGAAGTCACATTCCATGCTTGCAAGATGAGGGGAGAAGCAAGCCCAGTTCCCAGAGCTCTTCTGGACCCCGGACCAAACTCTCCTTCTTGGGAAAACGCAACGCAAAAGCAAACACGCCCCAAACATCAGGCAGTCTCCCACAGAACGGCTCCCAGACAGTTGCGATGCTCAGCAAAATCCCGGGCTCCTAACAAACAAAGCATAGAGAAGACCTTTCCCAAGGGAGCAGACATCGTGTCTGTTTCCCTAGGAATCAGCCTTATTTGGCACGATCTTCGAATTTGAGCAGCACACCAAATATGTCTATTTGTGGGCTCAGTAAGTCTCCATCTCTCTAAACTTCATCACTCCGTCTTGCCCCAAGGAGGGAGTTAAAAGTCCCTTCTTCAACCCCCAAATGTCAAGAGTGACGGCATTTTCTACGAACAGGCTCCTATTTTGGTGGGAATTGCTGGTTTGCCTGGCCTATTGTTTTGGTGGAAGGTAGGGTCTTCTTCTGTAGCCAAGGCTGGTCTGAAGTGTACTTTGTACCGCGAGACTGACCTTGGTGTTTTGTTTTGATTTGTCTAAAAGTGTGCGAACCGCTCTCCCGCTCTGTGGTTCTATGTCTTTGAGTATCCTTGCTCGTCTCTGGGTCTGTGGCATCATCCATCATGCTTCGCAAGCGTGGGAGTGTGAATAATTATTTTACGACAGAAATACGCAGTAAAGTTTGAAAGCTGTCCCATGTTGCGTGCATTTTCACAAACCTTGAAGATATTGATAGTGTTGAAATTAAGTTAATGTTACAATCAACCCTTCGATAAATGCGTTAGATGACTAGGACAGGGGAAAAGAAAAAAAAATAAATAAATAAATAAGGAAGGTTTCCAGGTTCCAGATGCTACACACGCCATTTTAATAGGAGGAATAAAACTAACAAGCCAGCTCTTAGAATAATTTTTAAATCTAAATGAGAATGTTAATAAGGCAAATGTCACAACTTAGATATTGTCTAAATAGATACAAGTCACAAATGAAGGCTTGGTGAGATTTTAAAAAACAAACAAACAAAACAAACAGACAAACAAAAAACAAAAAACCTTTCTTTCACAGAGACTGAGCCACCAACCAGGGAACCTGCACGGGCCTGACCCCTATAAGCCTTCTGTACCTATGTTACAGCTGTGTAGCTTGGTGTTCTTGTAGAACTTCTCACAGTGGGAGCAGGGGCTGTCTCTGACTCTTTTATGTTTGGAACCCTTTCCCCCTACTGGGTTGCCTTGTCCGGCCTTAATAGAAGAGAAGGCGCCTAGTGTTACTGCAACGTGATATGTCATGGCTGGTCGATATCCATAGAGGCCAGTTCTTTTCTAAAGAGAAACAGAGGAGTGAAATTGGAGGGAAGAGGTCAGGGGAGGACCTGGGACGAGAGGAGGGAGGGGAAACTGTGGTCAGGATGTAAAAATAAAAGAAAATTAAAACTTTCTTCAGAAAGGAGCATTGTAAGGTTATGTGTATACAGTATGTGCACTATATAATACATAATGCAGGGAGATTGTGTTAAGCATCACATTTGTACATAAGTATACACTAAATAACATTTTGAACATACAATAAGAACACTGAAAATATTCCTTTTTATCCAAGTCTGTCTATCACTCAGAGAAATTAGTGCCAAGGAAATAATTCAAATAGATAACAAGCATTTCTTTCCTAATTAAAACGTGTAGTCTTTTTACAAAAATTACAAGTCATGTAATTACTAAACTTTCAGTGTGTTCATCTTAGGCAGCTGGCGCATTGTGCTCACCTTAAATCTTGGGTTAAACACAGAGCAACGCAGCCAGGTTATGTTACAATCCCAGCTTAAAACTTAAAAATATGCATGAATCCAGGTAGGTCAGAGGTGAATATCTTTGAGCAACATTTACTTGGATTTAGCCCTGAGATTCCTGAAGCTTGTGTAAGTCCGAAGATGAGAAGGTAAGTTTCCATCTAAAGCATCACAAACGAATCAGACAAGACCCAAGGAAAGGGAGGGAAGGTGAAACAGCTGGCTTCCGCTACCCGCCACGTGTGACCCCGCCATCTCCCGCCCCAACCGTGCTGTGCACTCCTTTCCTTGTCTTTTTTAGAGTGATGCCTGTGCTGTCTGTAGCAGCAGAGAGAAGATCAAATGGGCTTTGGAAGAGCAGAAACGACTACTCTAGAAAGGAAAGAAAATGCCAGTCACACACGTAAAAGCAAAACTAGTCCGCCAGAGCTCGCGAAAACAGTTCTTGAGGTCCGAGGAGGATTCATTAGAGAAATTTCCTAGACCTTTTGAATCTCATTAGTGTAGAGAAAGGATGCTGCTCGCTCAAGCCAGTCACACTCATGAATCTTAAACAAAGTCTACTCCGTGAAGTCACTTGGGCCCTCCCAGATGGCTTCTTCTTTCTTTGGCAACTTATCTCTGAAGAGTAGTGTGTTTATTCTCTCAGGGACTATGCATGAAAGGGAGCTGATATTAACGAGGTTTGTGTCAGAATAACTTCACATCCTGTATTGATGGTGTCATCACGAGGCTGGTAGGCCAGAGGCCATATGCCTTTTGGTTTCAGAGAAGCATTTGATAATGTTTGTCTGATGGCCACGTGAGCAGGATTATGACACGGGAACTAGATACTGGATACAATCATAAATGTCTGAGGAACTCCTCCTAGCCACGCTTGATTAATGATGCTTTGTCAACTCAGTGGGAGGTCCCTGGCCATTGACATGGGGCTCTTTCCCTGGCCGAGTTCTGTTTGTCATTTTTTTTTATCAGTTCCTTAGGTTGAAAGTATGCATATCACGTCTGTAGCTGCCACAAAGTGGAGGGGTATTGTTGATGCAGAGCTGACAGAACTAAGACACGGTGAGACAGACAGGCAAGAACGAACAATGGACTGAAAACTAGAGATCAGTCTTTTGTAGAGACAGGAGGTCGTTTTACTCGGTGTGTGTTTGTGTGTGTGTTGGGGGGGTGTTGCTAATAATTACCTCTAATCATTGTAACATGGCAGGCACGAGACTTTTAATAGGAAAAAAAGCAAAAGATCTTTTTTTTTTTAAAGCACTACTTCCAGAAGATAGATGCACTTTTGGATTGATGAAGGCACTGAATTCAAAACCAGAGAGTAGATATCCTAGAGTCTGACTTTTCTGTGTCCCTTAGCCTACAAAGATACCTAGAGTGTTATGTCTAGCTTAAAGCCCCATATCTTGAGAGAGTCACCAAAACACTATAGAGAGCAATCAAAGGAGACTTGACACAACCTTGAAGAAAAGAAAACCGATTATTAAGCTAACTGAATCAGTTTCAGAAAGACAAATATGGCATTCCCTCTGCTTTAGGGGCCCTATCCACTATAGATATACTGACGACATAAAAGCAGAAGCCAGGCTGTCTGACAAACACAGGAGAGTAGTGGAAATTGGAGAAGGGGTAAAAGTTGTAGGGTATGTGGGCACTGTGCTCAGGGTATATTATAAATGCACATGAAAAATGCCCTTAGCTAGCTATGTATAATTTTTTTTAAGAAGGAAAAGAAAAAGGAATTATAAAAGAGAAGAAAAATAGAACCAAAATGGTTTTACATATTCCCTGGCACTGAGCCATGCTAGGAAGTTGCCCTCGGTTGTCATGTACCCAAAGGTATGGGTACTGTATGCATTCATTTGTTGATGACAAGACTAGTAAGGTTCAGCAAATTAAAGAACTTGCCCCAAACTAAATGACTGGAGAAAGTCCAAATGACTTAGGATTGTAAGCTCTTAAACTCAAGATCCATCCAAACGTGTTACAGAGATGCACGTTGTCTTCATGTATTCACAGCGCCATGTTATCCTGCAGAACATTTGACTCTGTGGGTCTCCAGAGAGAAGAAGAACTAAAGTTTTGGGTTGCAATTTTATAGGGCAACTTATTTCGCCTGCTGTAAGGGAAAGCATGTGATGAGTCATAGGACAGAGGTGTGCTCACATTACGTCATGGGTTCCCCTCCTCAGGAGCAGTTGAAGCAAGGGACACGAAAAAGCTTCAGCTTAAGGACCTGGGCCGCACTGGACACGGTGAAAACCCCCGAGTCTACAAGTCAAGCCAACAAGAAATCCAAGTGCTTTCAGAAAGTGCTAATCTGCCAGCTTTGCAGCTTACTCACTGTCGGGCCCTGCTTGTGCTTAACTCCATGTCACATTCCAGATTGCTGGATCCCGTTTCTGGCTTTGCTACTTGCTAACTCTGTGGACTCCCCGGATCAGACGCCCAAACTCTACAGCACCATCTGTCCCATGTGCAAAGTGGGGGTGAGGTTGGGGGTGGGGGGGAAGAAGGCCGTATTGAGTGGCTGTGTAAGTATGGCATGCAGCATTCACACAGACCACACGAAGCTCAGTTCCAAGAAATCCTAATAAATGCGATGGGCTGATAGAAATGCTGCCGTGGGTCATACTTGCGATAAACTCAAACACCCTTCTCTTCCATTCCTCAGTGTGTTGAGCAGGAAATAACGCTACTCAATGAGGAAATCTGAGCCTCAGACAGGCCAAGTTTTCTGAGCTGCTGCCAATCACAAGTTACCCTAGAATCCAGGAACCCTCTAACATGTCCGGCGGCTTTAGGGCAAAAAGACACAGATATGGGTTCCTTTTATTGTCACCTGGATCAGGATATAAATCATCCACCCCCCCCAAACCTTTCCTCCTCTAAGATAAAAGAACTTGGCTGGGAAACCATATATAACCCTTCAAAATGTTTTTATTTTCTGAACCACAGAAAACAGGCATTTACCTCTTTCCTACAATGAGCACTTGGGCCGGATGTTGTTGCTTTACCTGACTAGACACCGAGGTCAGATAGGCAGCCTGTAGGTAGTGAGTAGCAGTCATGGCTTGGACTGTCTAAATGGTTTTTTTTTTAATTTTTCTTAATTAATTAATGTTTATCTTTTGTGCATGAGTGTTTGCCTTCATTCTTTGTGGTGCCCAAAGAGGAAGTTGGATTGCCCGGGGACTGGGGTTATAGGGGATTGTGAGGCATTTAGTGCAGGTGCTGGGAACCCAAATCAGTTTCTCTGCAAGAGTCGTAAATTGAACTGATGAGCAATCTCTCTAGCCATTAACTCAGTTGCTTTTGTTGTTGTTGTTGTTCTTGAGACAAGGCTTCTCTGTGTGTAGCCCTGGCTGTCCTTGAACTCTCTTTGTAGACCAGGCTGGCCTTGAACTCACAGAGATCTGCCTGCCTTTTTAGTGCTTGGATTAAAGGCCTGTGCTACTCCTGCACAGCTAACTCAGTTGCATTTCATCCTTGAGACTGTTTGGACTAGTCTGAATTATGGCGTAAAGAACCAATGGAAAAGACCATGAAATCAGAATTTTAGTGTACCTAGTTATGAAAACTCTTCCATCACAGAGTGAACATACGTCATTATGCCCTACTAGGAAGCATATAACCCATGCTGGTAGCACTCAGGAGTGTGTCACAACTGTCTGCTTTAACATGAAAGGCAAAGCGAATAACACTCCTAGGTTTTTAAGAGGCAATCTACACGTTTTGATATTTTATGTGTAGAGATAAATCTCCAATTTCTAGTGAGTTTAATCTTTTCCTAGTATCAGATTTTAGGAAGTTTAAAACACTCCAATTTAGGGGGAGAAATGTCTCCATAATGCTTCCCTTTTAGGGGTTGCCTATTTAATAAGAATCACTTTTTTTTTTCTAGGCTTGACAAGTGGCTACCAGTTTGAAATCTTTTCTGATTTGATTAATTGGATGGCAGAGGACCACCACCATGGAGACAGGCTTGATTAGATCATTTCATCTGGAAGAAGCCAAGTGTTTGGTCTTTGTGGTAATCTGTTTTGCTTTCTCTCCCCTTTCTGTGTATGAGACCAACATATTATACGTTCTTGAATCCACTTGTAGGAGTCACACTTATTTTGCGTCCTTCCCTTCCTGCTTGTTTCATTTGTTTGTTTGTGAAGACGTGGTAAGGGTAAAACTTTGGTGTGGTTCAGCAGCCTTCCCATGTGACACAGTGGTGTAGCATGTGCTCAGCCCATACAGACCAGAGTTTCCTGCCTCGTGGGGCTTCCTTGGGAGGTTGAAAGAAGATACTGAAGTGAGCTTCTTGGAGCCCCCTGTCTCCAGGCCATTGCTCACTTTCTTTTGTGTTCCTTTCTGCATGCCCTGCTATTCTAACCAAAGGCTGCTAGGTAAGGAAAATGAATCCCATGTCAGTGTTCCAGAAGGTTCTCGGGGATGTGAGGAGCCTTTTAAAGTTCCAACAGCTCAATGTTTTAGCTGTTAATGCCGTCTCTTACAATAATAGCGTTTCAGTTCACAGACTGAGTCAAGTTACGTAAGTAAAGAGTTCAAGTGCACCCAGATTTGTTAAAAGACACAAACATGCTCAGCTTGGCATCTCACATCGGACCATCCACAACAGTCTCTTATCCAAGTTTTACTGTTTATATTATTTTTCTTATTCCTTAACCACAGCAAGGAGAATGATACCTAACATGCTGTTTCTTTTGAATTTGGATCTATATATCTATTTTTTAATTAATTATTTATTCACTTTATATCCCAATTGTAGTCCCCTGCCTCCACTCCTCCAGGCCCTACTCTCCCTCCCTCTTCACCCATCTCTCCTCTCCTCCTCCTCAGAAAAACGGAGCCACCCCCCACCACCACCAAACCACCTCAGCTCATCAAGTAGTGTCAGGACTGAGTGCATCCTCTAACCCTGTGGCCTGGCAAGGCGGCCCCACCAGAAATAAATAATAATAATAATAATAATAATAATAATAATAATAATAATAATAATAATAATAATAATAATAAAAGCAGGCAATAGAGTCCATGTCAGAGATAGCCCCGATCCCCTTACTAGGGGACCCACATGAAGCCAGGGCTGCCTATCAGTACTCCATGCATGGCCCTTGGTTACTGCTTCAGTCTCTACAAGCCCCTCTAGACCCTGTTAGTTGGCTCTATTGGTCTTGTGGAGCTCCTGCCCCCTCCAGGATCTTTTCTCCACCCCCACCCCCACCCCCCACCCCCACCCCCACCCCCCCCACCCCCGCCAACTCTTCCACAAAGCTCCCTACACTTCGCCCATTGCTTATCTGGTCTGCTGTTAGGTGGAGCTTCTCCAAGGACAGCTATGCTAGGCTCCTGTCTATAAGCATACCAGATAAAGATGGAGCAGAGATTGAGGGAATATCCAACATCTGCGTGGCCCAACTTGAGACCCACCCTATGGGAGAGAGCCAACCCCTGACACTATTATGTATCTATTTTTTAACTTTTTTTTAAACAAAGAGGAGAAGTCATTGGCTAGAGAGAGATTTATAAAACTGCTTTTTGTTTACGTTTAGAGAACAGACAAGAATCAGATAATCTCTTTCTCTCTGTCTCTCTGTCTCTCTGTCTCTCTGTCTCTCTCTGTCTCTCTGTCTCTGTGTGTGAGAGAGAGACAGAGAGACAGAGACAGACAGACAGACAGACACACAAACACACACACACACACACACACACACACACACACACAGAGAGAGAGAGAGAGAGAGAGAGAGAGAGAGAGAGAGAGAGAGAGAGAGAGAGAGAGAGCTTTCTGTCAATCTCAGCTTCCTCATTCATTAGTCATATGTACATGGCCTTGGCTGAGTGGTCTTGGGTTTACATATTTCTCCCTGCACCTCAATGTATTTCTCTGTAAAACAGAGAGACCAACATAGTGACGCCTGAGAGCTTGAACACCAGATGTAAACACAGTTCCCAGTGAGCACCCGCTTACTTCTAGCTGCTTCTTAGCCTCCTTCTGTTTCTAAGGGGCCCTCAATGATGGTGCAGTTCCTTCCCATTTTGCAGCGGGTAAAATGTGGAGAGAGGCATGTTTCAGAAGAATGGCGTCTGATCCCCCAAAAGAAAGGTTTCTGGGCTATTCTTTCTTACTTAAGACTACAGAAGATACCTATTGTTTCCGTGGCTTTCCTCAAGCCCAACTCCTGGTTGTTGGGTGGGGACAGCTTTAGAGTTTATCTTCTCGTCATTCTTTAGGATGTACACTTTATGACAAGTTTTGTCCCTACTCTTGGTTGGTCAAGGAGGGCGGTATTCTTTGAATTAATCTTAAGAATTTACTTATTTCTATCTGAAGATTCCATAGAGACATTAAGTATTTTTAAGTATTTTTGTTTTGTTTTGTTTTTTAAATACTGACTCTGCTTTTTTCTTTCTTTTAACGTATTTTTTAGTTTTTTCTTCAGTAATTCCATACATGAATACAATATGTTAGGTCATGACCACTCCCACTTTACTGTCTGCTTTCCTTCTCCAAGTCCTCCAACACCCCCTCCACACCCCCCTCTTGTCTTTATGTCTTCCATATCTCCCACTGAGTCTAATTAGTGATGCCTGTGTGCCCATGAGTACAGGGCACCAGACACTGGAGCAAGAGCTACCTACCATAGGCCAACCTTTAAAGCAAACAGATACACCCTCGCACAGTGGCCATCAAATGCAAGAGCTCCTCCATTGGCAGTGGACTCCCTGAATCCCTTATTATGCTGGGGGGTTGACTGTCTTGACCTTGTGCTGGTCTTGTTTGCCAACCACAGCTTCTTCATCGTTGAACTTTGGGCCACTTAACAGACTACACAGTGAGATCCAATGGTCACCATTCTCAATCCCCTTCCATGACTGGCTAGGCTGTAATCAATACACCTCTTTCATGCTGATTTATTCAGTGTGAATGCAGAGATGGCTGCTTGTGCTTCGGGGAGAGGCTCTTCTACCCCATCAGTGGACAGACTTTAAAGTTCTGTAGGAGAATACCAAAGAAAGAAGCCAATTGGCAGAGAAAGGCTGGAAGCCCTTCTTCACCTGGGCAAAAAAAAACCGAGTAGGCTCCATTGCTGTGAAACTGACTTCTAGAAGGCCTTAGGCCTCCTGGTGGGAGCTTTTTGGGCTCTTCCCTAACTGGCCCCCTCTTAATTCTTGGAAGTGCTTCTTCTTTTTTAATAAACCTTCTCTAATTCTATGCCGTATTTCGCTGCGGAACAATGGGGTGCTGAACTCGGTGGTTGGATCTGCAGCTGAGCACTAAGCATGTTTTTCATTTGCCTTGTCTCTCATTGCCGATACTGGCCAGAAGTCTAAACATGCTCTGAAACTCGGAGTTTTCTCTCTCTTTGTCGAAGCCCCCCTCCCTTTCCACCACACAGCTGCTTGCAGATCTCCTGGCCGAGCGAGCGTGCCAGCTTTCTCAGGCCCTGGCTCCAAGAGGCATGGCTTTCTCCCCTCCTTACCTCCCCTTTTAGCAGCTACTCAGATTTACAACCCACCTGCCCTGTTGCCTTTCCCCTCTTCCTCCTGAATCCATCTTTCCATTCTCTTATTGATGAGACCAAGAGCACAGAAGGGAAGCCCGGCTTCCCAGATGATCATGCTGCGGCTTTTCTTTAGTTTATTGTAAAAATGCCCATGAGATGATAGTTCTGAGGGACATGGGGGCTTTGAAGGGACTATGGGCTTCTAAAAATGATGAGGTCAAATGAGGTGAGAGGGGCCAGATGGAGTAACCAGCATATTTGGTGCATGCCTCATTGGGTCATATAGGGTTACTCTCATGTTTCCTTGAGAATATAAAAACAGCAAAGATCAAGTCATCTGTCATTTTAAAATGTGTGCTGTGTTTAAATCTTACCCCACCCTTTCCCACTTTCTTCAGTGAGCTAGAAGCTCACCCCAGTGCACAAGCCAAATGGAAGACGGGGGTGGGGAGCACAAAGATACCCCTTCCTCTCCACCTCGGATGCCATTATGGGAAAGACTCACACAGGATAGATAGAGCCTTTCCTGGCTGGGCTCTGAGCCCCACCCTTCTTTAACCCATTCCTTTCGGAGCCTTCATCTCCAAGGCTTAGAAGCTTGCGTTAGATACCTTTTTTTAGCATCCTCAGTCTGACGTTTGGGTCTGCCAGCTTCCCAAGTCTCAAGGGAGGGAGAAGACCAACTTGTGAAAAGATTAGTTCTTGGGGCTTAACCGCCCACCCTGTCCGAATCCCCGTGGCTTTTAGAGATGTTCCTCTAGCCATGCTAGTTAGGTGCTGGGAACCTTCTAGACACTCAGGGGAACCTTCCCAACCCCTTCTAAGTCCCTAAATCTCCACCTTCCCCATCTTGGTCTCCTTGAACTCACTGCCTCTGGCCTGGACACCTAGGATTCCTAGTTGCACTTTCTGTCCTTGATTTTTATTCTCTTCCCCACTCTGTACCCATTGTGGGCTTTAGTCTCCTCACCTTGTCCCGACTCTTCTTCTGAACACACTTCAGCAAATGCCTGAAGGTCTTGTTACAGTGTTCAGCCTTTTAAACCCACCTCCAAGCATCTGTTGCTTCTCCTCTCTCTTAATTCACTATTCTTTAATCCCTACATCTGGCCACCCGAGTCATTTTTCTCCAACAAGCCAATGCTGGCCAGATGCAGGGCTTTTGAGGCATGTTCCCTTTCTTTACATAAAAAAAGTCTCCGTCCAGGGTTCTTCATTGCAACTCTTCCATTAATATCCATCCCAACTCAGACACCGTCTGCTTCACAACAGCTCATCTTCCATTTGCTATTATGTGAGAAACTTTGTTTGATTCAAAGCATTTTACAAATCAGTGCTGATGCAGTTAGTCATTCATTTATTGAAATAATATCAGTTTTGGTTTTTGTTTGTTTGTTTTGTTTTGTGCATGTGTGTTTTTTGTTTTTTGGTTTTTTGGTTTTTTGTTTTGTTTTGTTTTGTTTTGTTTTTTTTTACTAAAAATCAAGCTCTTGGAATCAGTTCTCTTTCTGTTTGCTACGGTGCTCTCCTATGCCTACTGTATAGCCCAGTGCATGGGAGTCATTCAATAAGCATTTGAATGAACACACCATGACAAGATATTGTAGGATCATTCCATGTGGACACACACTTGTATTAGTTATCTGTGCTAATACAACCCAATTTTTGTCTTTATATTATAACAGGGAAAATGGTGGCTGTGGCTGGAACTTTCAGCTTCTTTAAGAAATACAGGAGCCTACTGTCATAATCTCTGCTTTGGTAGGTGGCTTATCAAAACTGCATTCCTGATGAGTTTCCTATGGTGGTGGTGGTGGTAGTGGGCAGACCACCTGTTAAGAGCTACTATAAAGCTCATCTGTGTTTTGGGAAGACGGTTCCTAGATCTGTGTGCTCAGTATTTTGGGGAAATCACCCATTCCTCCCTTGCCACAGTTCTGGCTTTGGATGCACTGGGACACTGTGGCATTTTGAATAGGAATGACCTCATAGACTCATGCATTTGAATGTTTGGCCCGTAGGGCGTGGCACTATTAGGAGGTGTGGCCTTGTTGGAGAAAGTGTGTCACTGTGGAGGCGGGCTTTGAGGTGTCCTATGTTCAATCTACACCCAGGGTAGCACACAGCCTCCTTCTGCTGCCTGCAGATCAGGATGTAGAATTCTCAGCTCCTTCTCCAGCACCATGTCTGCCTGTTTTCATCCCACCATGTTTGCCACCGTGATGATAATGGACTAAACTTCTGAACCGTAAGGCAGCCTCGGTTAAATATTTTCCTTCGTAAGAGTTGCAGTGGTCATGGCATCTCCTCACAGCAATAGACACACTAACTAAGACAGACACAGAACAATTTTGTTCTTTTCCTGAAAGACTTGTGGAGAGGGTCTCTATTTCAGCGCGGGGCATTGCTCCAGGATCTAGTTTCCCCAAGTGATTGACTGACTAGCAAGACTCTCCTCAGTTTCAACATGGACAAGAGCCTGCAACTGCAACTAAGATGGGGAGGGAGGCTCCGGAGGCTTAGGTTTCAGACGTCTTTCAGTGAGGAATTAATTTTAAGGAGTCGCACAACAATAAAGCATAAAATGAGCCCAGACACCATCATTCAGGGCGAGCTTACCCACTGAATCTGGCACCATGCCAGCGTGCAGCCAGGTGCCTCCCTTGGATCTGAGTCAATTGCCCTGCGGCCACCTACAGAGCACTCAGGTAAGATCCTAAAGCCCATCACCTCTGTCTACCCTGCTTGATTACTATTTCAGGCTCTACCTGAGGACTCCCAGCTGGCTGGCCATGGTCCAGCATCCCAGGCTCAACTTTCCCATATCGTCTGGGCCGTTCTGAGGATGGGTAGTGCTATGGGATGAATGGCATCTACTTGCCGGACTCCTCACCTTAGGCAAGGTATTATTGACCTGTGACTACAGAACTTATAGTTTGAGATGGTAGGAGGAACAGTGGCCACAGAAAGAAATAGGAGGTCCAGAATAGCACAACTGAGTTTTTTAATATGAAACAAAGGGCAAAATGGGCAGTGGGCGGCAGGGGTGGGGGTAGGGGTAGGGGAGAAGAGCCGCTGCACAGAGTAAGAGGCATTTGCAGTGCTCCTGGGGAGCAGATGAGTTCGGTGGCTTTAAACCAGTACCACAAGGGGATGCACAAATATAACTCAGAGAGTGGATGGGTGGTAGCTGGATGCTGTTTGAGTTAAATCAAAAGCAAAGGATTTGTACTTAGGAAATATAAGTATTGTTATATTTATTATTTGTGTGTGTGTATGTGTATATGTGTGTGTGTGTGTGTGTGTGTGTATGCATGGAGGTCAGAGGGCAGCTTGCAGGAGTTGGTTGTCTTCTTCTACCATGTGTCCTCCCAGAATTGACCTCAGATGATCAGGCTTTATAGCGAGCACCCATCTCTCTGGCCCCAGTAAAACCTTCTTCATACCTTGCTTTTATGGTGTCCTTTGTTGTCCATCACTATAGGTTTCTTAAAGACATTTTTTTTCAAATATATCACCTATTTTTATCTTATTCACTCCCCATCCTGCCTCCTCGCTCCTCCCTTCTGCCTCCCACTCATCAGCTCTGCTTCTGCTTTCAGCCATCCACACATGAGAGAAAATGCACATTTACCCTTCTGAGTCTCACTCACTTTAATTAGCATCATGATCTCTAGCCACACTCTTTCTTCCAGTCAGTAGCATCCTTTCGGTCTTCTTTTGGGCTGAAAAAAACTCCACTATGTGTTTATATCACATTTCCTTTGTCCATTCATTTGTTGACAGACACCTAGGCTGATTCCATAACTTGGCTATTGTGAACAGCTTGCCACAGTAAGAGCAGATACGCAGGCATCTCTGTGTTTCCTTGACTTTTAGCAAATGTTCAGCAGAGCTGGAGTTGAGTCATGTGGACCTTTTATTTACAGTTTCACGAGGAATCTCCATAGTGGCTGGATGAATTTCTATGTCTGCCAGTAGTATATGAGCATAGACCCTCCCTACACCCTTGTGAGTATTGAGTATGTTTTCTGATGTTGCCTTAAATGTTTGAAAGTGCATTAAGTGAGACCCAACACTCGCTTACAAGAAAAGCAATTTGACCAGTTGTGTATGGAGTTCCCTCCCACATCTCTGACCAGGTCAGTCCCCAGCAGACTGATCCCAGCCATAGATTTTAAGTCTAGCCAAGATACTAAGGTGGGCATCTTTCTGAGGGATGCAAAGATCTCCAATGGCTGCTGTGGCTCGAGGCTTCTTCAGTGGTTTCTAGAACCTTCCATTGACTGGTGAGAAGGCTAATTTAAGCCTTAGTCTGTAGGTCTATTCAATGATCCTCTTCCCCTGCTGCTCTTGGAGTCAACTTATATCACAGTCTAATGGCTTTTCTGCTCCTCCAATCCCTTCCCCATTTTTCTTGCAGACAGATCCCTATGAAGCCCCCTATGAGGATTATCTCTTGCTCTTTAGGATCCTGGTAAAGCTAGAAGCACTCCCATGTGCAAATATACATACACTGACACAAAAGCAGTGGATGCACAGCATGAGCCACTCTCTTCAGACTCTTATTTGCAAAACTCACCAGGGTCCTCTTTCCTGATCTTTTTTCACTGTTATTTATTGAATTCTTGATCCCCTTTCTCTGCCTCATTTTCCTCTCCCTCTTCTCTATCCTCCTCCCTCTCTACTTCTTCCTTTGCTGAAGATTTCCAGGAAGCCATCATCCCTCTGAAATAACTTAGCATCCTAGATTCCTAGAATCCTGGCCTCAGTAGGCTTCCTGATCCTCTCCCGTCTCAAGGGACAGCCTTCTATCTCTAAGACTGTTGATACAGAGAGGCTGATAGTCTACTGTATTGCTGGAATCAACTCCATGTAACAAGCAAACAAACCCCAAAGCTTGGCAAGCTTTTCAGCAATCCTCTGATCAGATAGTAAGATTACCAATTGCTTCTTCTTCTTCTTCCTCTCCTCCTCCTCCTCCTCCTCCTCCTCCTCCTCCTCCTCCTTCTTGCAAACCACTGTGTGTGGACATTTTGAACAAGAAGCATTAAGTCTCATGCTGCATAGCCTTAGGAAGGCGATGCATGCTTTCTGCACTTCCATTCTATCCTGTGTTTTAAAAGGGAAAGGTGGGACGAGAAGATAACTATGCCACAGAACTAATATAAATATCATAGTAATAATGTTATATGCATGAAGGAGAAAACGCTTCACCCATTCATCCTTACTATTGTTAGCCCCAAAACAGTGGTAAGGAAAAGGATGCAGTTCCAACTCTCAGCATAAGGTAAAACACACAGAAAGTACCTAGTAAATACTTGCTACACAAGGAACTTTAAACTGGACTAAACACCTCTCCGTCATGGGCTCCTGCCCTGTGCAGTGTGGGACACTCAGCAGCCAATTGACCTCTACACAGTTCCTAGCCCAGTGTAATCATCAGCAGTCTAGTCTTTGTTCCTTATTCCCATTTGGAAAATGCATCCAGTCAGAAGGATAAGCAGGCTACCAAGATGAGACTTTTTTTTATTAATTTATTCTTGTTACATCTCAATGGTTATCCCATCCCTTGTATCCTCCCATTCTTCCCTCCCTCCCATTTTCCCCTTATTCCCCTCCCCTATGACTGTTCCTGAGGGGGATTTCCTCCCCCTGTATATGTTCATAGGGTATCAAGTCTCTTCTTGGTAACCTGCTGTCCTTCCTCTGAGTGTCACCAGGTCTCCCCCTCCAGGGGACGTGGTCAAATGTGAGGCACCAGAGTACGTGAGAATGTCATATCCCACTCTCCACTCAACTGTGGAGAATGTTCTGCCCATTGGCTAGATCTGGGTAGGGGTTTAAAGTTTACCGCCTGTATTGTCCTTGGCTGGTGCCTTAGTTCGAGCGGGACCCCTGGGCCCAAATCTGCCTATCATAATGTTCTACTTGTAGATTTCTAGGACCCTCTGATCATATAATGGGGGAGGAGGTCCCCCTTGGTCACAGACTTAGGGAAGCGGAATAGGGTGAAAGCAGGAGGGAGGGAAGAACGGGAGGATACAAGGGATGGGATAACAATTGAGATATAAGCTGAATACATTAATTAAGTAAAAATTTAAAAACAATACCATGGAAATAAAAAGAGCCACAGTTAAAAATGAAATAGACAATTTGGGCGGCATTGCGCACACCTTTAATCCAGGGACCTTGGGAGGCAGAGGCAGACAGATGTCCGAGAGTTCCAGGCCAACCTGGTCTACAAAGTGAGTCCAGGACAGCCAAGGCTACACAGAAAGACCCTGTCTCGAAAAATCACAATACATAATATGAAAGAAATATGAATTAAACACAGCCCTGGATCTTCAGGTCTCAAATACATCAAGGCAGCCCTCCCATTTTACCGGTTTGGGTTTTTTAAAAAGATTATTTTATTTTAGATTGTGCTTATGTGGGCATGTGTATGTGAGTGTAGGTGCCTATGGATGTCAGAAGACTTCATCTGAATGCCTGGGCTGGAGTTACAGGCCAGCTGTGAGCCATCTAATATGGGGACTGGGAAGCCATCTCAGGTCATTTGAGGAGCAGGTCACACTCTTCGCAGCTGATCCATTTTCTGCCCTATTTTTATGTTCATTTCATTTTTGATTATTTTTGGTTTTGTTGTTTGTTTGTTTTAGTTAGTTAGTTTGTTTAGTAGTCTGCTGGTTATGACAGGGAGAGGATGTCAACCCACAGGCGGTTTGAAAGGGTTCCTGTAGAGAAACTTGAACTCCCTGATGGCAACCCAAGCTTTCCTCTGATCATGGAGCTCTAGGGATTTCTTTTCTTTTTTAATTAATTTATTCATATTACATCTCAGTTGTTATCCCATCCCTTGTATCCTCCCATTCCTCCCTCCCTCCCTCCCATTTTCCCCTTACTCCCCTCCCCTATGACTGTGACTGAGGGGGACTTCCTCCCCTTGTGTATGCTCATAGGGTATCAAGTCTCTTCTTGGTAGCCTGCTATCCTTCCTCTGAGTGCCACCAGGTCTCCCCATCCAGGGGATATGGTCAAATATGAGGCGTCAGAGTGTGTGTGAAAGTCAGACCCCAATCTCCACTCAACTGTGGAGAATGTCCTATCCATTCGCTAGACCTGGGTAGGGGTTTGACGTTTACTGCCTGTATTGTCCTTGGCTGGTTCCATAGTTTGGTCGGGACCCCTGGGCCCAAATCTGCCTATGATGATGGTCTTCTTTCTACGGATTTCTTTTGTAAACAGACCCACTAGGTCACCTAGAATCAGAGGGGAAAACCTGAGGCTTGGGACCTTCCCGCTCCGTGGCTGAAAGAAGCCATTTCACACTGACAGTACTTAGGGGTGTTTTTAAGCCTAAGCTGACACAACTATTGCTTTCCAGGAGGACACTCACCTCCTCCGGATGGTGGACACAGCTAAGCAGAGGGGAGATGGAAGCCCCTCTGTTGATTCTCCTGCTCTGCTGAGGAAGGAGGCGAGAAATGGACCATCTTTCAGACCTTCTGAGCATTTTAACAAGCCATTTGATTTACTCAGCTAGGCCTGGGACAGAACAGAAGTGGGGCTAGATTGTTCTGTATAAAGTGCAAAAGAGTAGCGGGAGGGGGCAGGCTTCTGGGCCTTGGAAGCCTTAAGGCCCGTGGTGGGTGGCCAAAACACTTGAAAGGATACCTGATATTCCCTTTAAATCACTTCCCACCTGTGGGATATAAAACTCATTCCATGGCAGCGATGGTTGCACACGGCCTGGTGAATGCACTTAGCGCCACCAAACTGGATGCTCTCAAACGGTTGGAATGGCAAGTTTTATGGGTTGTGTGTTTTAGTACAATCATAAAATCAGTTGGGGCCTCCCAACTTTTGTAACAGCGTCTACCCATACATGCGCCTCCCTTGAGCGCTTTGAGCAAAGGAAGCTGGCTCCGTTGCGTATCTGGGTCGGTGCAGTCAGGGGAGGGGTATTGCTACAGGCTCAAAACAAGCCAAGGGCACATGGGAGGCTCTCTGGAGAGATCACCATCTCATAGAGATGGGTTGTTTCCATTGTGTTGCCCCTCCCCCACCTGTAAAGTGGCTTGGTTTTGCTCACAGTTTGAGGGGCCCTGTCCATCCCAGTGGAGATGGCATGGCGGCAGGAGTGGTTCCCGGCAGTCACAGTGAGAACTTAACTCACAACTAGGTGACGCATGAAGCAGAGAAAGGACAGACAGGAAGTGATGCCTCAAGGCTTACTTCCGGTAACTACTTCCTCCCGCTGGGCTCCGCCTTCTGGGGATCATGTGAAGTGTGGTCATTTTCGAGGAGTGGATGTTGAGTGTCTCCGTTTCTCTTGTCGAGATGAAATACCCTGGCAGAAGCTGCTTAAGGGAGAAAAGGCTTATTTGGCTCATGATCTCAGGTTGCAGTGTGTGGTGGTCTGAAGAGGAAATGCACCCTCCGCCCTCCTCCCCCCGCCTCCCGCATCTACCCCAGCGTAGGCTCAAGTATTTCAACACTTGATCCACATCCGATGCTGCTGCCGCTGAGGGAGGTGATACAGCCTTGTGGAAGCACATTGCTAGGGCCAGGCTTTGGGAATGTGTATGATAAGGTATTCCCACTTCAACTGCGGTAATAAGGACAGCCTCCTACAGGTGTGTTCCACAGGCCAATCTAATCTAGATGAACACCCACAAAGATGCCTTTCTCTGAGTCCAGTTGACAATCAGAAGTCTGCATTGCACTGGACTGCTCTTGTCACCTCTGGACCTTTCTGTATTTTCAAAGGTTGCCAAAAGATCTTATTTGGCTTTATCATGATGAAAACAAACATATTTAAGGTAGATAATCACCATATTCCTTTTCTACATCAGTCAATCTGCCCATCTTGTCGTGTGTGTGTGGTTGTGTATTTGACTTGATCCTGAGGACTTTTACATGTGTGCGTGTGTACACTTTTTGTCTTCTTCATATGCTTTCAAACCAAGTAACTGTTTCATGATTAAAGCAGCATGCTCCCAGGTTGTAAGTTTGAAAGAGAGCTGACATTTACCATGCAGTCAAGCCTCTGAGCAGAGAGATATTCAGGCAGTTCTGAAGAAGTGTGCATACTTTTTAAATGGGGGTAGGCACTTCAATTGTAATGATTTTTCCTCTGTGTCATTTAGTAGCTTTCCAGGGCTTTTTCATTATGGTAAGGCCGGGCCATTTGACGTACCTGCTCTCTAATCAGGCCTGGCTGACTTCCAGCCAGCCTAGGCGGAAACTCACTAGGCACGGGGGTTTAATTGGGGCCACCCACCGAGGAAATGCGTCTCCTTTTTTGTCCAGAGAGATGGAAGCTCCTCGTGTCATATACATTAAATCTCCCAGGCTTTCGCAATTCAAGGTTAGCTTTCTGGACTTTTCCTTGATATTCCCCCAAATGAAGCACTCCAACCAATTGCAGAGGGAAACGGGTCTGGTAGCTGGAGAGCCATGTTATTTGACTGCTGTCTGGGCATCTCCAAATAGATCCCAGCCTGCTTTAAAAATAAGAAATACACTCTTACCCACATCTCATGCCTCTGGAACCTTGGACTCCCTAAATCAATTCCTCACATAAGCTGCCCCAAGTTCTAATCATTGGTTCGAAATATCCAATTCTCGAAACTAGCCATTGGGCCCTATGGAATAGGCAGCTTTTACTTTTTTTTTTAATTGGGTGAAGGAAAAAAGAGAGGAAGAGGGGACAGAATGGAAGAAAGATGGACAGACGGAGACAATCAAGATCAGAGTCGGAGAAGGGGCTGAAAGAGCATATGGGTGCATGGAGGGACCGTGCTAGGGTGTCGCGGGCTGGCTGGACGCAGACAAACTAGGCAGCTTTTAGTAGAGCAGGCTTAGCAGCCACAGAACGGAGTAGAAAGAAAGCCTGGATAATGGAAAAAGTCCCCACGTAACATGCTCTGTAAGATGGGGCCTGAGTCACTGAGTGGACAGGGAATCAGAGAGGCCAGATCATTAAGGGGAAGCTGGGTAAAGGGAGCCTTTATCTTCTTCACCCTTAAAATTGGAAATGTATCATTTAGATAGGCATCTGGCATCTAGAGGCCTTTTCCTTTTGGCTGTACTTCTCAGGGCGCATGTACAGCATTCTGGGAATGGAAGCTCCTGTCCCACACTGCCGTAGTAGTGAGATGAGGAATAGTTGGGACAGAGAGAGGATGGTAACGAGACCACTACTCAGCAAGTGCCTAACCTGGCTTGATGGTTGCAGTTACAGTAATCAGAGGTTAGGTTGTCGGTCAAAGTTAAATAGCACACAAGCTGATTCCCTTTGCTCTTTCATTCATGGGAGTCAGCACTATTTATTAGCTTCATTATCTTGTTGATATGGACTCGGACACTAATTGAGGATAAGAGACTTTCCATGTATACCCCAACTACTGCCAAAGTCCCGTCTGTTTGACTCTAAAACAGTGGTTCTCACCCTGTGGGTCACAGCCCCTTTGGGGGCCGAATGGCCTTTTCACAGGGGTTATATAGCAGATATTTACATTATGATTCATAACAGTAGTGAAATGACAGTTGTGAAGTAGTGAATGAAATCATTTTATGGTGGGTGGGTGGGGGGTCACCACCACATGAAGAACTTATTAAAGGGTCTCAGGGTTAGGAAGGTTGAGAGAACCACTGCTCTCAAATGACACTACCCAAACTGTAATGCCCATGCATTCACTAGGAATCTAGAGCTAATGAAAGTTGGGGGGGGGAGGGGCAGTAGCAGGGTGGGCGGGGCCTGGAACTGTGCCCACCCTTCCTGAAGCAGAGTGATGCTAATGCTGCTGGGGTCAGGACCATACACTGACTGTGGAGGTGCTGCTGGGTACTGACTGCTTCTCAGCTGGCTACTCCTTAGGCTCACCTGAAGCCAGGGGACTTTAAAAATCAACCCCGCTGCCCATCCGTGGCCATCAACTCATACCTCTGGGAGAGGCACTTGGCCAGAGTGCTCCTTAGGTGTGCACATCTGCAGTGGAGGTAGTTAAAGGAAGTCAGAGTGAGCCTCGAGGTATTCATGAGGACAGAGAGTTCACCTAGAAAGGGAAAGAAGCAAAAACCAGTGTGTTACAGAGAATGAGTGAGGTAACAAAGGTGAGGAAAACCTGGGGGATGACAGAGGGAATTAAAGCAAATGAAACAGCTGGCTGTGGCTCACAGGCAGCTGTGGAACCTATGGCGCTATAGAAATGGTCTTTTCCAGGGAGCCATGGGTGTGCTTTCTGTTGCTGCGATACACACCCTGAGCAAAAGCAATTTGGAGAGGGGAAGACTTATTTCATCTTATAGCTTAAACCCTTCATGGGGACCAAGGCAGGAACTCAAGCAGGAACCTGGAGGCAGGACTTAAAGTAGAGGTCATGGAGGAATGCTGGTTACTGGCCTGTTTTCC
The DNA here is from genome assembly GCF_964271855.1 of Acomys minous. Lineage (NCBI taxonomy): Eukaryota > Metazoa > Chordata > Mammalia > Rodentia > Muridae > Acomys > Acomys minous. Next base: position 14,554,006 of record NC_140496.1, read on the forward strand.
CCAGACTTGCCTGCTACTTTTTAGACAGCTCAGGCCCACCTCTCTATAAATAGCACCACCTACAGTGGGTTGGGCCTTCTTTCATCAATTAGCAATTAATCAATGGTGGCTCCTTCATCCCAGGTGGTTCTGGGTTGTGTCCAGTTGTGGCTGCAGCTACTACCTCTAATGGTGGGTTGAGTGACTCTGTTGGGTTCAGTGGACTGGATGGTGTCCCTTCTGGTTTCCATGCAGTGTACTATGAAGGCATGTCTGTGCTCGTCTGGTTCTTGGTATTAGGAGCAGAGGCATCTTCTTCAATCAGCTGGCAGCACGGTTGGGTGGAACCACTGGCTTTTCATGCATTGTCTTGGTGGCCTGACAGATGCCAAGGGAAGACTGGCAAATGTGGGCAGCCTTGGAAATGTTATTTCATCCAGCCTAGCCCAGTCAGAACAATCAGGGTGTTCTGCCTAGATGGGACACCTCCATTGTTAGGCCCTACAAAGTACAAACACAAATAGCCAGGAAAAAGACAGCTATGATTGGATGCAGAGAAGAAACTGGGATTACTTAAAGGGAAGATTTGGGGATTAATTGACTCCCTCTTTCCTTCTTTCCTTCTTTCCTTCTTTCTTTCTTTCTTTCTTTCTTTCTTTTTTCCTTTCTTTCTTTCCTTTTAAAAAAGCACATACTTCCTTTACCCAAGAGTCTGGGATTCTGGGAAGTTGGGACATAGATAGAGTGTGCTTGCTGGTGTGTACTCAGTCCCTGTGACGTTTCATGCACTTCAGATACATCAGTTAAAAAAAAAGTCTTCTAAATGTTTTGGGAATATGTGTCTAGAGCACAGGAGAAATCTGAGTGAGGACAACAGTCTGGGAGTTACCAGCTCACAGTGCTGCCAAAATTCCATCTCTGGGAGAGACTTAAAGTCCCCTCCTGCCCCATTAAGGTCCCAGTGACATCCTGAGATGCAGTGTATCAAAGTTCGCTCTGGGGAACCAGTGCTATCACTGGGTTTACAGAGCAGTGGGTGAGAGGTCACAGTCAGGAACAGGGTGACCTAAGAGCCAACACACTGGAGGGTGTACACCCAACATGGATGGTGGCTTTCCCACGGCCATGGAGATGGAGCCTCCTCCTTGGTCCTTCCTCACCTGTATCCTCTAGACTCTCCCAAAGACCCAGAGACAGTGAAAATTGTGCCCAAATTGTACACATCTGGTGTGGATGGGGAGCTGGATGCCCATGAGAGCTCCCATGAGAGAAGGTCAACAGCCAATGGGTGCATCTGTATAATCTTTGGGGATCAGGCACAGGGAACTGCAGATGGCAGTAGTGCACCTCAGGGCTTAGACTTGTATTCCGTATGGAGGTTATTCTATGAAGAAAGAGAAGAGAAGCAAGAAAGATGTGCATCTATGGGCATCAATGTTTAAAAGACACAAAAACAAAGACTGGATGGATACAAATTAAATGAGATGAGAGAATGAAAAGAGGGTAGTGGAGAGGGCAACTGAGGATGACAGATTTTGAGAGGGAGTTAGCAGCTTGCAGTTTCTAATGCTACATCTCTACTTTCTAATTCTTTCATTTTTATATGTCGGGGGTGTGGGTGTGGGTGTGCACACACACATGTGCCCAGCAGGAAAAGGGCATCAGGTCCTTTGGAATCTGGAGCTGGAATTACTGGTTGTTGTAAGCTGGCCACTATGGTTGCTGAAAATGGGACTCGGGTCCTCTGAAAGAGGAACAAGTGATGTTACCCACCGGAACTTCTCTCAAGCTTGCTCAAAGCTATTCCTCTTTAAGGATGAACTGTGTCAGAGGGCGGCTCACTCTCCCATCTTTATCGGCTTCAACCTGTCTAGAATTTGTAATGGTTGCATTTTTAACACTTTTTATCCTCTATATTTATTCATTAATTTATAGGTTTTGTTGCAGTTTTATTTGAACGGAGTGTGACTATGGTTAGCACCTCATTGCAGGTAGGTGGGGAGTGAAAGGTCATGCCTGCCTATGTTGCTGGGACTTTCCAGTGAGCCCTGAGGTCGTAGGCACACATGAAAAAGAGGCTGGTTAGCCACTGAGATGCTTCAGAGGGTTAAGGGAATTGTCCCTAAGTGTGGTGACCTGAGTTCAAACTCCGGGATCCCCATATTGGTTGGAGAGAGCAGCTTGCTGCAAGCTGTTCTCTGATCTCCACACATATGTCCAACAGCCAGCCCCACAACCACCACACAGTAAGTGATTAAGTATAAACTTGGGGAGATAAATACGAGTGAAAGAGTATAGCAGGTCTTCCTTGAGCTCAACTCTTGGGCCAACAATTTTGTCCAACATGAAGGTGTTACTATATAGAGATAATTAATTACTTTAATTATAGGTTTCACTGTGACATTTTTATACATGTCCACCCCATTTGGCCTCTCTTATTCCCCCCATGGCTCATCTCCCTGAAAGTCTCACTCAAGCATTTCTTGTCATGAGCGTTTGTGTGCGTATAAACTTAGACTCTACACATGAGAATCATGGCATTTACCTTCTCTCCCCAAAATAAGGTTTTCATGTCATACAGATTTAGACAGAGAGAAATCCAGAAGGGAGGAAATGATAAGTTGGAGAGTATTACTCCCTCTCTCCAACTGCCAAATCAAATCGAATCAAATCAAACCATAGACACCAGTCCTTACCACTTATCGCTTCGTGGCAATCACAGCAAGGATTGCATCGCATTTCCCTATATTCTTCAGTGCTAGGCTTCCTGAAAAGGATGAACCCGGAAGCTTTACATCCTCTTCAGAAGGAAGTGGCGCTGGCATCCAAACAGAAGCGGAAGTACAGTGAGTCCCAATTACTGTTTCGTTATATATTTAGTTACATTGGAAACCCAGACACACTTAATTGGGCTATTCACAGTGATGCCAAGAATGTATAGTTACAACATTGTTCCAGGTGATTCTGATTAATGGTGGTTACCAGTTCCCACTGCTCCAGGCCCGAGGCTCAGGGGGAGCTGGTGTCTAAACTCCCCCTGGTGCATGATGGGTAAAGAAGGAGAGAATGGTGCCTGCACACAAACGTTATTTGTCCTTCCTAGGCGACTTGATATTTTCCAGAGCTTTTGAAAAGTACGGATTCCGTATTCCACTCTTCCATGAGCTCGGAACTTGGCCTTGAATTTGTTTGTGGAAATAAGTAGCCTCATTTTAATACTACTCCTTTAGCCTCTGGCAAGTAAGGAACTTTTAATAGTAGAGCTTGGGAAAGGGCTAAAAATAGAACTAGGGAAGCAAGCGTACCACACGCAGAGTAAGGTCCACAGCGGGAAAACAGAGAGAGGAGACCCTCCTATATAGGTAACCAGAGTGCCCTGGCTCAATGTCTGTATAATAAGAAAATAAAATGTAATGCCAAATTGAAGGTGAGAAAGATCCACTGGGAATTTATGAGTCATAGTTGGTTGGAGAGTGGGGCATACTGGAAGAGATAGCCTCCATGGCGTCGTGCATGGGAGGCAAGTGGTACCCTCTGCCCTCTCTTTACTGTTTATTTTGAGATCAAGTCTCACTAGCTCAGACTGGCCTTGAACTTGTGGTCCCTCAAGTGAGCCTTCAGCTGGAATTACAGGCCTTTTTGCCAAGGCCTGACTTTGTAAACTGCTTTGGACAACCTCTAGCTAGAAAACTGGTTGTTAAACTCCAAAGCTCTGCCTCCTATACTTCTACTGATTTGTCGTAAAAGGCCGCTGTCATTGGTTTGAATCTCACCCTTTATTTTGTGTTCTTTAGCTTTCTGAAAGATGTGATTATAAAAGGAGGCAGAGTCGGGAACTCTCTTCCCTCCGCACTGATTCTGAGGACAGCTTTGCTACCTAAGCCTTATTTCCGAGATGCTGAACAGGAAGCGATGCTACTTCTCAGGTCTGTCTCTGGGGAGATGCAGCCGTGTCAGGGTGGGATTATTATGGGATAGGAAGAATTGTTTTTTATATACTCACGTGTTGTGGAATGCTCATGGGTTTGGGTACAGCATACATGGAGAAGTCAGAGGTCAACCTTAGATGTCCCCCAGCCCTCCCCACCTTTTGTTTAGGACAGGGTCTCTCTCTCTCTCTGTCACCTGAAACTGTAGCTCACCTATCAGGCTAGCTGTGTATGTAGTGTGCTTTGCGAGTTCTTCTTGTCTCCACCTCCAGTCTTAGAGTGGATAACAACAACACTGACTACAACGATGACAAGCATTACATTGCTTCATCTAGCTGTTTACAGGGTTTCTGGAAATCCGAAATCAGGTCGCCACTCAGGAGCTCTACTAAACGTCTGCCTAGTGTCCCCTGTCTGGGTTATCTTCTTCCTTTGAGTGCCAGGCTGAAATAAGTCCTGGGTTTGATTCTCCTTCATCCTTTTTCATCACTTAGGGATGTTGGGAAAAATCCCTCAAGATATGAAAGCCCGGACAACTGGGAGATACACATCGACCCCCTGAAACCTAGCTTCAAGAGGCCGAGGAGAAGCTGTGCGCCCACTCTGTGCCTGTAGGAGAGAAGGAAAATCAAGAGGTGGCCAGCTCAGAAAGCTAACCACGGTGAGAGCTAGGGAACATTCCAGTCTATAGGAGATAAGTGCATCTTTGTGAATCAGGGACAAAGGGCAATATAAGCAGAGAACAGGGTTTACCTCCTAGTTCTTGACCGGACAGGAAGAGTTAATATTCCTAAAGACATATTGCTTTGCAGAATAAGAAGGTTAAACTTGTGTCACTAGAAATAAAATCAACACTTAGACTTTACCATTGATTTTAAATCAGGGACAATGAGAAAAAAATTAAGTATTTTTTTTCTATATATCAAAGGTTCTTGTTTTCTATTTCCTTGCCTCTAGCTCTTCCGTCCTTTCTTCCTCTACATTTGAATATCGTCTGCACGCCATGTTCTGAGCAACATTCGACAACATTTATTGGCACGTTATGAACTTTAATGGTTCTTACAATGTCTTATATTACAGTTTTAAAATACGCTAAACATTTCAAAGTATTTCCAAATGACTCAGAAGCGCTACCAAATCCCCATCTTTAAGTCATCACGCTGATGACTCTCTATCACCATCTAGAGGTGATGTATATGTATTGCAGGCCCAGTTCTTAGGAAATTGAGTATCTAGTCAGCCCAGAAGTTATGGCTTTGCAAATGTTTGTGTTTCAGCCCTGCGGGAGAGATTGGACACATTCACCTGTAAATGAATACAATTGGAATTCTGATGGTTATATTTATATGAGAAATGGATCTCAGAAACTGAACCAGTTTTTTGTTTGTTTGTTTGTTTTTGAGACTGAAACTTATTGAGTTACAGGAACTGGAAAGGCACTTAGGGGGATGAACCACCTATGTTAGGTCCATAAGGAGGATGGGCACTTAATGACTCCATGTTGATGAAGAAAAGATTAAGATTAGAACTACACTTTTCATCCGTGTTCTCGCCTGGGAAACCCCTTCCTCAGCCCCACCCTGGGAACATGTGGAAGTCTGTCCCAACTGTGTATATGTTGGTAATTAATATTGGCTGCCAATTTGACAGAATCTAGAATCACCAAGAGATAAAACTCTGGGCATGTTTATGTGGCCCTTGGCCATCCAGAAGATTGGGCTAATAATTCAAGTGAAAAACTCACTCTAAATGTGGCTGCCACCAGTCAGTCCGTGGGTTGAATCTTAGACTGAATAAAAAGTCATAGTGAGTTGAATGCCTGCATTCATCTCTCTATTTCCTGGCTGCAGACACAATATGGCCAGCTGCCTATCTTCCCTTATGGGAAGAACTGTATCCCCCTTAACGATGAGCCAAAATTAACCTTCCCTCCCTTATATCAGGTACTTTGTAGTTTGTCACAGTACTGAGAAAGGTAGCTGACCCAGAGTGCTACTGGCATGGAGTAGGTAGAGGCCAGAGCGAGGTTGCTAAACACTCTGTGTTTATAATGCACAGAGCAGTCTTCATCATAAAGAGTTACCCATGTCCAAATCTCAGCCGTGCTCAGTCTGAGACCGAGCACAAGGTATGTAATTTAGAGCTGTTTCCTTGGATTCTAACCTTGAACCCAGTTGCCCAAAGAGGAGGCCTGAAGGCCTGTGGATACCTTCTTTCAAACTCATCTCAGGCTATGGGAAGAGCATTAGCCAGGGGCACCATGAATATCAGCTGATTGTGGGCAGACCATTTGACCCTCCAGGGTTCAGTTTGCTTGCTGCTGTGATTTTTATAGCACTGTTGACCCGGGTCTCCTTCCTTGTTCAGTCTGTTGGTGAGGGACATCGTGGAGTGATGTTCTTACTGCATGTCTTTGATGTCTAATTTCCTTCAGTATCCAGTTCTTCTGTGAAGTCACCTAATGCATTAAGTCGCCCATCACCATCTGCTGGATGCTCATCTCTGGGTCCTACACCCAACGGATCCTGGCTCAGCATCACAGGCAGTTTTGATGCACATGTACACTTCACATACCATGTTATACAAAGTAATGGAAATATTCTTTGTTCTTACTTTAAAGCCTACTTGTGAAATGTGTAGAAAACATGCTTAGTTCTTAGGGTAACCTTTAGATATATTATGATGATTCTTGTTTAACGTATTATATGGCAGGGCTCTGGGAAGCCCCAGGGATTACAGAACCCTGCTTTTTTTCTCACTTTGAAGCCTTGCCTCATCCTTTCAGCAGATACCTGCCACATTCTGCCTCTACACCCCATGTTTACCACCCACTGTTGCATTCAATGAACTAGAATACTTAATACTGACCTACCAGGTTTTTTTCTAAGATTGACGTGGACCTCACTTAAGTGGTATTAAGGGATCTGAGCAGGGCTGTCTCCTTCCGTGGCCACCCTTTATCCTAGATCTATCATTGCACACTCTGATGCTGGCAATAGCAGCCTAACATCCCCCTCTCCAGCTTGCCTCAGGTACCTCCGGTCTGTCTACATGCTCAACGGGCTTCCCATTGGCTGAGTTTTGGAGCGGATACTGCCTACCACCTACAGACAACACGCATCCACTGAAATCTAATGCTTTTCGGCATCCTATACACCTGCATGCTCTGTATGCCTCCTGTCAGTACTACAGGGCCCTTGCCATCCAGCCACTAGATGCTTTTGTCTGACCTATTTAATGCTTCCATCCATCGTGGCAAAAAAAGAAACTTTCCCACTTCAAACTCTTCATGTATGATGTGCCCTCTCTCTTAGCAGGTGGATCTTAGTCCCTTCTTGTAAAACAGACCTACTGTTTTGAGCTTTTTTTTTCCCCCTCAGTGGCATCTCTAAGAGATGTCTCATGTCTCACAAGTCTCTTTCCTTCCCTTCTTCCACCCCTTCCCTCCCCCTCCCCTTTCTCTCTCTTTTTTCATGCTGCCTTAAGAGCCTATTTGTGCTCTTTAATGATATTCGCCATCACATGTTTCTATTACGATTTTACTGTAGCTGAATTACCCAATAATGGTCTTTTCCTCTGGCCTGTGAGAAAGTATTTCCTCACTACAAACTGTAGAGATCAAAAGAATCAAATGCACTGACTAAATGGAATGGGAGGCATTGCATGGCCACAGCAAAGTTGTTTCTTAGGGCCAGTATAAAGAGGTTGGGGTGTCTGGGGACAAGATTCAACTTGTAGAAGAGAGGTCGTGGAGAAGACCACCTCGGAGCAGGGGGGGAGGGAGAGGGGTCACACACTGCTAGTGAGTAAGTTCTTCAACCTGCCGTAGATGTGCTAGTTACTGACCGAATGAGGGGCAGCTGGGTGATCTTGAGTGTATCCAAGCTTCGTGTTCTTTATCAAAGATTCAGGATTCCGACCTGGTCAGGGCGGGGCTGGGGATGTGGCAAAAGAGATACAACTGGCGAAAGTTTCCTGAGAACTCTGGGTTTCTTCACCCCCCTGACCAGGAGACTTGTCCAGAAGTCACACCTCTTACCTGAGCCTCTGACTTCTCAGCTCATCTGCCTGAGCGAGGATCCCAAGGCGGCCCTGAGCGCTGCCCGCCCCCCCCTTCTCCTGGCCATGCGTCTGTCCCTCCCTCTCCCTAACTCCCACCCGGCCTCCCCGCCCCCCTCCGTCCCCTCCCTCGGAGCCCAAGCCCAGGAATCCCACGCCCTTTGCAGCACAGGAGCTGCACAGAACGAACCCGGGGAAAACTCGGGTCGCCAATCACCGCGCGGAGGAGAGGCGGGCGCTGGGCTCCGGCGCGCACTAGAAGCCAGCAGGCGCGGCTCTGCGCGAGTCGCAGACAATCACTCTGATACCAACACGCGCGCAGACCCGCTGGCATCATCGGCAGAGCTTCCCAGCCACCGGCGCTACAGACCCGACTCTGGGAGCCCCCTGCACTCCGAAGCGCCGCAGGCCCGCGCGGCCGGAGGAGGGAGGAGGCTCATAGGCTCTGGGCCATGTGAAACGCAGCGGCGACTAGCACCTGGCGCCACACCTGGGGCTCAGCTGCCCTCGGGGGACAATGAGCGCCTCCCGCAGCCACCAAGTTCGCCCCTGACCATGGAGTGCTCCCTCCTGTTCCTGTGCGCTCTCCGGGCCGCCAGTCCCGGGCCGCCGTGGGGTCCCGCAGGACTGGGGCGTCTGGCCAAGGCAGGTGCCACCACCGAGGGGCGCGCCGCACAGCCGGGACCAGGGAGGCGCCCGCCCAGTGGCGCTGCTCACACGCGGGTGTCACCCTTTTCTTTCTTGCAGGCGCTCCAGCTGTGCTGCCTTTGCTGTGCTTCGGTGGCCGTCGCCTTAGCCAGTGACAGCGGTGGCAGCGGATTAAATGATGGTTCGTATTTGCTCTCCCTGTGTGAACTCCACCGTCCCGCAAGGGCTTTTCCGCACGCAGTCTGTCCCCTTTGTGTGAGGGAGAAATGTTAGAAAAAGGCACACCTCCTAACCTGGCAGGTGTGTGCTGTCTCAGAAAAAGGCTCCCTGGTTGGAAAAGGGGAACATGGCAAGCAAGGTCTGTGAGCTTATCAGAAAATCAGTGCCTCGAGCTGCGAGTCACATAGATGAGAAAATCATTTCCCTTTTTCCCAGATGGCTCATTAAGTAAAGGAATCCGAACTTAAGAAATTAGAAAGGAAGTGGGCACCACCGAGTGGGAACTTGATAAAAGGCTCCTTCGTTTCCTTCCTCCTCTGGAAAAGCCACAGAAACTAATTCTAGTTGAGGCTGAGAGTGGGTGAGCCCTTTCCCCTCCTGCCACTTTCCCACTGCCCCTTGCTTCTCTCTTCAGTGCCATGAATGCCCAAAAGATGCCTTTCGGTGGAAGGTGGAAAGTGCTAGCACGGGGTGCTTAAGTCTTTATCTCCCCACCCCCACCCCTGTCTGTTAAGTCCTCTGGCTTCAAAGGTCCAGAGATCTCGCTTAAGTTTTTCTCATTTATTAACTCCACAGTACTTGCAGAGAGGGAAAGCCTTCTTTTCAGTGTTTCCCTAGCTGCAGGAGAGCAGCTGAGGTTTGCTCAGGGCTCTTCAGTGAGACCTTACCTGCCAGCATGCATTTCTTGGGTCTCTAAACTTTTCATCTTTATAGAATTGAGTCCTCTTGTCTGAATGCAAGGGGTCCATTCTGACACTGGAAGCTGAGAGGACAGGAGACCCAGAAATGTCCTCATCCAGTCAGATAGATATAAAAATTTCTCTCCTATCCTGTCAGGACCTAATGGCCAGGGAGCCCTCCTTCCCAGGCATGGCCTGTAAAGACTTCTTTGTTTTGGTTTTGGAGATGGAGTCTCCAGTAATCTAGGTATGGAGATGACCTTGACCTTAGGATCTTCCTACCTTGTCTCCCTAATGCTGTTTCACAGGCATGCTCAACACACCTGGTTTATGTAGTGATGAGGACTGAACCCAGGGTCTCATGCACATTTAGCAAGAACTCTGCCCACTGAGGTATTTGCCAGCCACGCTGAAGGACCATCAGTAGCTAGCACAGCAAGGCATTCTTTACAGGGAACCTTTGTCTGCCCCCTCCCCCAGACAGAACTGAATATGTGGTCCTCCCTTGAATACAAACTTGTAGCAAGTGTCTGGGGTGGGTGAGGCACGGGGATGACTGGCTTAGACTCTGGCACGCTCTTCACCTAAGAGCAAGTGGAGTTTCAGATGGCTGTGCACAAGGAAGTAAGAAAAACACTAAGCCTGGTGCAGTAATGCATGCCTGTAATCCCAGCACTCAGGGAGGCAGAGGCAGGAGGATCTCTGAGTTAGAGGCCAGCCTGGTCTACAGAGTGAGTCCAAGACAACCAAGGCAACACAGAGAAACCCTGTCTCAAAACACAGCCAGCCAGCCACAACACACACACACACACACACACACACACACACACACACACACACACATATTGTAGAAACCCTGTCTGGAAAATATGTCAGAAATGGATATTATGTGTTCAGGTAAGACTCTGGTAGATAAAGAAAATGGCTTTTCTCTTTAACAGAAAGCAAGCAAGACTGGCTTTAATCAATAGCTACAGACCTGCAGAGCAACATATCAGAGATTTTTAAGAACTAAAACATGTCCCGCTCAGTTTTAAGGGAAAGAGAAGGGAAACACATTTTTTGTTTTATTTTCTGAAAATATGTCATGATAGGGTGTTACTAGTTGAAAGAAGAGGGGGAGAAAATGGGGGAGCCATAAAAGATTTGGCCATGCCTTGAAAGACACAAATGGCTCAGAAAGAAACGGGCATGTCATTGTCATGTTGGGTTTCTTTGCTAATGTGAAAGTCTAATTAGAATATAATTCGAATATTGTGTATCAATCCCTACACACTGTAAGACTTCCTGATTCCTTTGAGTCTTCTGTTTTCATTTCGTTGTTGTTGACTGTTCAGGGAAGGGAATTTTTTCCCCATTTTTTAATTCTTCAAGCCAAGGACCCAAGTGACTCAAACATGCCTCTTAGTTGTTCGGAATCTCTCTAAACACTTTCCAAATTAGTTTCCCATTCTGTGCCTAGAAAGTGGAAACCCAGAATTTTCTTTTTTTTCTTACTTTCTTTTTTTTTTTTTTTTTTTAATGCACACAGGGCGTGCTCCACATCATCTTCTGGGACGATGCTTTTCAATTCCAATGTTTTGTGAAAGAAAGCAGTGTACTGATTTTGCTCTTTCCCGCAGCAAATTGTTTCCTAGCTGCCCACCCCACCCCCTTCCACACACACACCCCCAGATCGCAAAGCAATTAGTGCTGCTCAGGGGAGCCAGGGGGAAGGCATTTTAAAACATGTCTTTCCAGGTGTCCCTGATCTGCCACACCCCCTCTAACAAGTCTGAGCAGTTCGAAACATTAGCCTCTATCTAGGATGCTTCTGATGGATTGGAGGCATGGTTGTATTTTAGGCCTTAGATTAAACAAGAGAGACCTCGGTGGGAGCTGTTTGAGACACCAGGGACGAACCAAGTGCTGGCGTCCTACGCTCATGTGTAGTGGCATTGCGAGAAGGAGCTGGCTGCCCCCTTGTAATAAGCTGGGAGATTATCAAAAGCTGCACACTTTCTGAGTCATTTGCAGTTTAACCTCTGCCAGAAAAGTTTCTATTCTTAGTTCAAACTAAACAAGACTATCAATCGCCCAGAAGAAAAATTCCCCCTTTGTATTTACTGATTTGGTCAATTAATAGTAGTAGTAGTAGTAGTAGTAGTAATAATAATAATAGAAACAATACATAGGGATGCTCCATAGCTAATATATGAAGAGTCTCTATATTTCTTTTCAGACTGAGTATTGACCTTTCAACCAAACATCTTTGAAATGTATCAAAATTACACTTAGCTTTTAGTGTTTGTGGGAATTATTATTTTTTTAATGCTAGGCAAGCCCTATGCCACCATCCATATCCCCAGCTGTTGCCTGTATAAGTTTAAGATGGCAAAGCCCGGTTGCACATAACGCGGTGCACCTGAGCCTCTCTTGAGTTCTCTTCAGCGTTAGGTGCGTGCTGTGGGGCAGCCTGCTAGAAAGTGGCCCTTTGGGCATCTTCAGCTCTGCGTGCTGACAGCTAAATTTTTCCACTACAGATTACGTCTTTGTCTCGCCAGTCGAAGTGGACTCGGACGGCACATACATCTCACATGACATTTTGCACAACAGGAAAAGGCGATCGGCACACAGTGCCAGCAGCTCCCTGCACTACCGCTTTTCAGCATTTGGACAGGATCTACACTTAGAGCTTAAGCCCTCGGCGATTTTGAGCAGTCACTTTATAGTCGAGGTACTTGGAAAGGACGGGGCTTCAGAGACTCGGGAGCCTGAGGTGCAGCAGTGTTTGTATCAGGGAATTATCAGAAATGACAGCTCGTCCTCTGTTGCTGTGTCTACGTGTGCTGGCTTGGTAAGTCTGCCCCGGTCTAATGGAGCTTGCTCTTTTCGTGTTTTGTATACCTTGAGTGAACAGATGTCTGAAGAATTAAGCTCTCTCCAGCCAACTTTACACATTCATTCTGCCAGCTTTGATACGTATAATATTCTCAATTGAATTAATCTAATCTTGTCTCTGAAAAAAAAAAAAGAAAAGAAAATATAATAGAACTTTAACGAGCATTTAGAACATTCTTTTGATGTTTAATGGCTTGGGCCCTTTCATTCTCCATGTTTGAGACCATCCCCAAGGAAATTAATTTGATGGATACCATTCCCTTTGCAAAGTCTTGGGAGACCAGGCGTTCTATAAATCCAACAGGCTACATGCGTCTCCATTGCTTTGAAAGGGGGAAAACTGTGGTTTAGTATAAATTTGTATTTGACTTGATGGAATGGGGGGGGGGTCTTTTGCTTTTCTTATGAAAATCTCTTGGGGGTGTACTACTTGCAGAAGGCAGCCTCTTAGAATGTGGTGTGGTGTGGTGTGTGTGGACCATGAGGGTAAAGTGTGGCACCCAGGGAGGCAGGACTTTTAAAAGCACTCGGGACAAGCTTGATTTCCTTTCAGTATAATCTTTCCGTGTCAAACACCAGGCCAAGAATATTCATGTAAAAGATCCTCAGAATCCAATCAAATATACAAGGCAGTAAATGACATCCTTGGCTTTCATTTCACGTTGCAATGGGAAAATGTCTCAGACTGGCAGCTGAGTTGGTATTGGAGACACATGGTGATCACGCTGTGGTGTGAAGAAGGAAAATGTGAGGAAGCCCAACTGGGAGTTAGTTGGTGATATACATGTGGCATGCAGCTTGCCTAAGCAAGAGGTGTGGCTTTTGGGGGTAGGCTGGGGTGAATGAGGGCTCCCATATTCTTCAAGGGTTAAGATTTTTCAGTTACAACTTTTTCCCCCACAGTGTTGTCCTGAAATCCAGCCAAAACCATAACCACAGTCACCATATTCTTCAGTGTATTTAAGTTACAAAAATAAAATGAGTTAGCAATACCCAACTACTCTTGGTTCATTTGTGACCGTCTCAAGGATTCCCCATGTTAGTTATGACATGGTTACACACATGTATGCACACACATGCATGAATACAGTTTAGTTTTTGTTCCTTGGTTTATTGTGGTGAGTCCTCTGCTAGGTTTTGGCATCCTCTTGAGTTTCCCCCTCTCTGCCTGTTCAATTTCCAAAAGTCTTCAAGGGTTACTCCCTCCACCACAGAGCCTTAGACCATCTCATTGCAAATGCTCACAGTTCACAGCTGTGAACTCAGCTTGACATAGTTCAACCAGCACCAACTAGTATGGGTTTCCTTGCACCTTTTCATCTCTAAAAATGGCTGATGAGTTGGCTCAGTAGGTGGTAAAGGTGCTCACATCAAGCCTCATGACCTGAGCTCACTCCTGGGGACACACATGATGGAAGGAGATAACCAATACCTCTGACTTCTGCATGCATGGTATGGCATACACACAATACCTCCCGCCCCCCCCCCCACACACACCATAACATGTGTACAAAATAAATTAAAATGTCAAATGTAATGAACATAGTAGTAACTCTAGATAGTTCACCCCAGGTTTACAGAGAAGAAATGATTTATCCTTCAGTCTGCAGCTCTTCTCATTCTTATGAAACAGCGCCTTCATGTTTTGAACTCAGAATTCTGCTCTTTGCAGTGGTAGAAAGTCTGTCCGATCAGTTAGCTCACCAGTAGACATCAGGTTATCTTTTCTAGTGAAGAGGTTTGCATTTGAAGTGGAAACCAAGCACCATGTAAGGCAGAAGAATGAAGTGGGTTACAATTCTCCAGCTTTCACAAATGTGAAATGACTAACTTGGAGGTCTGCTCGGCAGAAGACAGGTTGTCCCAGCTTTTCAACGAGCCAGGTGTATGGACTTAGTTACCTTGACCTCACTGGGCTTTGGTTTGCTCTCGGGAGTCATGTGACATGACCTCTGAGGTTTTTATAGTGTCCAGGCATCAGACTCTGAGGATCTGATGTGTTGCTCTTGGAAGAGCCTATTAGCTAAGAGGTAGGGAAGGATCAAATTTATTTGTTCTAAGTTTTCTACCACCCCTTTCTCATCCTCCCATCAAGCACCTGTGAAATTCTTCAACTCAGAAGAACGGCAAGAAACTAAGTGAGAGAGCGTGGAACTCACTCTCACTAGCAAGTGGTGACTCTGATCCATATTAATTTTTGTTAAAATGTGAAAACAGAAAAATGTAAAAAAAGTAATAGTATAACTTGATTAATTTGCACCGGATACGTGAGCCAAGAGGAAACAGGACATTGCTAGTGCCCTAAGAAGGACACTCAATTGTTCCTTACCTCAGCTATTCTTTTCTTGCTGTCCATTTGAGGTAACTATTGCCCTCACAAAATTGGTGGTGTATTTATGTTTATTGAAAATTGCTGTTTAAGAAGAATCATGATGTACTTCGTGATATGCTAGTGTTTTTGTTTGTTTGGTTGGTTGGTTGGTTGTTGTTGTTGTGTTCTCATTCTCTGGGATATATACCTAAGCGTAAAGTGGCTGTGTCCCAGGGTAGGCGTAGGTGAAGTTTTGGCAGGTGTTGTGACTCGGCTTTTCAAAATGGCTGTGCCAGTCTACACTTCAATCAGTGGTCCATGGGAAAGTCTTGGATGCTTTCCATTCCCACTAACAGTTCATAGTATCGGCCTTTTCCACCTTAGTCTTCTTAGAGGTGTAAATTGGGTACCACATTGTAGCTTACATCTTTCTGATGGTTAGTGGGGTGAAATGCAGCCTTTATTGAACATTTATATGCCTTTTTAAATAATCTCTTTACTACATATAGACATGTTTTCAACCTACATAGTGGTGTGTGCTCCGTTCTCAGTGGATAGAAACAAGGATTCTAAGCAGAACACCCTTGCTAGCTCAGCATCCTCCCTACTGGAGCTATCACTCTGATGCCATCTGTTTCATTCATGAGATAGCACACATCATGTAAGACCCACTAAAGGTACCAAACTGAGAAGGGAGACCTGTCTTCCCTCCTTTAGCTTTGTATAAGTACTGGTAAGCATCTTTGGCCAATAGGGAGGCTCATAGTTCCCTTAAGGTTAATTGACAGCTACAGCGATGGATTCAGAATGTTGTAGATGTCCCAAAAGGTCAGCAGATGGACTTGTGTCTAAAGGCTTGTCAGAGTGACTTGTTAAACAGTTAATGTGCCAGAGGATACAGGCAGTTCTTCATCCATTGGTGTGGATGCTAACAGGACATGGATGGTACTGTGGTACTGTGAGATGAAATAACTTCTTATAAAGGCCTAGACTTCGGCTTCGGAATCCCTTTAGATGTGATAGCCATCTCCCAGCGTGCTTGCAGAGTGTATTAGGAAAGTAATCAGTCACCTTTAAATGGTCTGGGAAAATGCCAGCTGGAAAGCTAGCATCTACCTAGACCACTAGGGAAAACTCAGGGGAAAAAAATCCCACAAAGGGTAGTAAAAGTATAGTAGTGCAATGCATTGACTCTTCTTGTAGGTGGGAAAGGAAGCTTACACACTCCAGCTGGGATGTTTCTGGCAGGAGATTTCCCCTGAATAATTTAAAAATTACCCAGTGTTTAAAATATTTCTAATACTTCCTTAGAATGCACACCGACCATGCCAAGCTGACAGAATTCACTTTAAGGAGTTCAGTGGGTTGTTCCACACTTTCAATACTTCACGAACCAGGAGCCAGTGGATTTTGCCTGGTATTAAGCGTGCATGTGACTCTTGACTTTTAATACCGAACGTCTGTTCTGGGTTCCCTCTGCTCATTCCACCTGGTGACCTTAAAACTCAGTGAATGTATTGGAATTGCAGCCTTTGTCACGGAATCATGGGGTTACATATTAACCTCATCCGCAGCTGCCTGCTATATATGTCCCTTTATGTCCTTTCTACTCTACAAAGCCTCCTTCCTCCCTCTGCCCTCTACTGTGAAGAGGAAGAAGGCATGCCTGCCAGCAAGCCAAGGCTTTGGAAAAAAGACCTCACCTTGCTGTCAAATTGTAACTCACTCTGGAATCTCATCTGTGTTCATTCCTTAATTCCATTTTCTGTCAGACTTTGCCTTTCCTCAAAGATTTTAATGTTTTTAAAAATTCTACTTTAGGAATCCTTTTGTTAAAAAAAAAAAAAGTAGTGACTTAACTAGGTCTGGTGGTGCATGCCTTTAATCCCAGCACTTGAGGAGGCATAGGCAAGTGAATCTCTGAGTTCGAGGCCAGCCTGGTCTACAAAGTGAGTCTAGGCTAGCCACAGGTACACAGAGAAGTCCTGTGTGGAAAGCAATAATTTGGAAAAAATAAAAATAAATGACTATAGATAATGCCCCATTTGATTAGCTCTGTCTGAGAAGCTAAAAATTTGGATTCCTTTCCTTAAGACTGGAATTTGAGCCCAGAAATGTATACTTTTCTGAATGATCTTGGTGTGCTTTAGTATTTGAGAACTAGTTCACTTAAACACTTGTGTTTGGGAATGTGTGGGCAAACCATGTCAACTTATTGATTCCTTCATCCAATGGCTGTTTATTGCTTCCGTCATGGCAGACATTTTTCTTAGCATAGTGGGTAAAACTGTGACTGGGCAGGATGCAGACACCATTAACACTCTGACAGAGGTGTCTAGCCTTTTATTTTAAAACAATATTTATTTTTATTTTATGTGTATTGAGTTTGTGCCTGCTTCCATGTATGTACACTGTGTGCATGCCCTGCCCAGAGAGGCCGGAAGAGCATGCTGGGTTCCACAGAACAGGAAGTACAAGCAGTCATGAGCCACCATGTGGGTGCTGGGAACCAAACCCAGGTCCTCTACAATAGCAGCAAGTATCCTTTTCAGTTGTCTGTTGCTGAGCCATCTCTCCAGGTTAGTGTCTAATGTTTTGAGATTGTCACAGAACGCTGTCCATCTACAAAGTCCGTGCTTTGTTGTATAATTTAGTTACACACACACACACACATGCACGTGCACACACAGGGAAAACTTGGCTACATTTAGCTCGTGGGCTGTGGATTAGACAAACCTGAAAGCGAACCAGCAACAGCTCTTAGACCCAGACATTCTCATCTTAGTTTGAACTAAGCTGTGGTTCAGAGGAGCCCAGGAGCAAAAAGCCCACAAGCTATAGCTACAGAAAAGGGAGAGGCTGGGCGAGGTGGTACGAGACGCCACCCCGCAGCCCTGCAGTGTGCACCAGCATGTTGGTGAGTCAGAAAAGGCTGCACCACTGGCAGATGTTTAATTCTGTTTAAACCTAGACTTTCTCCAGCATGTTTGGTCACGGGCTTTTTTTCCCCCCTTTGAAGAATATCTCTGCATAGTTCCATGGTAACAAGACAACCATGAAAACAGTGTTTGCCCCAATTTAGTACTGTGTCCTAAGTGTGAAGAAAAAAAAAAACCTTTAAAATCCCTAGGGGGAAGAGCTTCGTGGTCACTAGGCTTAAAGAAAGGTAAGCACCCAGACTGTCCACAAACCACTGTGTACCTGAGGATGCCCTTGAACCTGTGAACCTGATCATCCTGCCCTCATTTCCTGAGTACTGGAATACCAGAACAGCTCCTTTTATGTAGTGTTATGGATTAAGCTCAGGGTTTTTGTGCCTGCTCGCCAGGTACTCAACAGAGCTACATCCTGAGCCATAACCCTCTCTCAGCATCAATCCCATAAGTGTGTGTGAGAGACAATGGCCCAGTCTGTGCACAAACTTCCCATGAAAGCAAGGATGACCTTGAAGTTCTGATCCTCCCTGTCTACACCTCTGGAAGCATGCTGCTGCGTCTGGTTTTCTGTGGTACTGGGAACTGAACCCAGGACTTTATAGGAGCTAAGCCCTCTATGAACCAAGCTACTCACCTGGCCATCCCTTATCTTTTAATACACTGATGTGTGTTTTCGATCTCTAATAGATGGAATTGGCACTGGCCTGAGAAATGGACCTGTTTTGAAACTGTACTGCTGGTTGACCTATGACAGGATTCCCTGTTTCAGCATAAGACCATTGCTAGCTCTAATGTAAGCTGCCCTTTATTGGTACCTGACCTCTCTGATGACCATGTCTTTGTACCGGTTGGAGATAAGTACTTTTGCTTAGTAAACCCAGCCTAGTCAAGCTTTGTTCTTCACAATGTCTATCAAATGGAAACACGGACCACACACACACACACACACACACACACACACACACACACGCATGCACGCACGCGCGCGCAGAGGCAGTTACTGACCTTCTGGATCTTCTCAGTTCTACAGTACATGGATCTGTTGATTCTTGATAACGTCTGCAAAGACTCACTTTCTCATTATTGTGGAACCTTCTGTCTGGTATTGGCTTGTTGTCCAGGCTCCCCACTGTATCCGGGGGGCCCCCAGCAGAGTGGTTACCACAACCAAAGACTGCCTCAAGATGCCCTTCCAGCCCGGATTCCCCGGTGCGCCATCCAACTTTGTCGCTTGCTTTTCTTTGCTTTCTCTTTCCTTTGTCTGCACTGTGGCCAGCTGCCCTGATGTCCCATTGAGTCTTTTCTTCAGTGGTGGCCTTTGCAGCCAGTGACTGCTACAGTGACCATTCTCAGGAGAACCTGTGTCCCCACTAGGAGCTTTCGAAGCCATTGGATTTGAACAGGCGGCAGGGAGCTTTGATGTCGCCTTTTCAAAAGTATTTTATAACTCAGAGCTGTCACTGTGTTGTCTGCTGCTGGTCACTGCCTGCCAAGTTATCTTTAGAAAGCCGATTTCCATTCATAAAAGGGCTGGAGTTAAATGCTCTTAGCCTGTGGGTCTGCCGCTTTGCGGGGCCTTGCTAGCTAGCAGGGGTTGTTGAATTACATCTACCCCCTTGGAACTTCATGGTCACTTGAGAGGATCATGTGAACTTACGGATTAGACTGGGTTGTATTTACATGTTTTTTAATACAGGCTGACCCAAATCAAAGATGTTTTCTTAGGCTATTATTCAATTCATCAAGGGCAAAAAGACCCTTTTATTTTCTTGGCTTTTCTCCTCTGCGTTCTCCTAAGACATGATTTGTGAAGAGAATGATTTGCTTTTAACAAGGCTCTGAGCAAAAGGCCAAGCCAAATTTGAAAAAAAAATTTTTTTTATTTCAAAGACCAAACTTCTTGCCAGGGAGTTGGACTCCAAAGTAGCTAAGGCAAGGCTGAGGAGTCTCTCAGGAGAGTCATAAGGGTCCAGCCTCCCTCTCTTCTGCCTGCCTGCTTAATGCCCACTAAGTGCCATTCCTTCTGGATCATTCTGTCAGCCATACTTGACTCCAGGGTCCTGAGCTGGTTATCCTGGGCAAACTGGGCATCCTGGGCTTGCTTCCTGAGGCCTCTGTTTTGTTTTGTTTTTCATCTGTTCAGTAGAAATGGCCACTGGCAGAGGGCGAGGAGGACCCATTGTAAGAGCTGAGCTTGTCACACAGTAGCTGCTCCCTGCTGGATTGTTGACTTTGAACTAGGAGGTGGTCTGGGCAGGAAATGGCCATTGAACCCTTTTTCCCCCCAAGTCCTGAACCCTTTCCAGGCAGGCCTGTCAGAACAGGAAAAGAATCTCTTTGGTGTTGGCAACCCTCTTGGTGTGGATGTTGGGAATCTTGTAGGGAAAGGAAACATGTTATCAAGTAAGAAGGAATAAAAAGAAGGAAGCAGAATGAGGGCGGGGTGAGGAGAGAGGGGAATCGTTGCAGCTCCTCTCTTTGCTACCTGCGCAGCCGGGCAGGTCACTCACGCAGTGGGAGCTCAACTTCTGCACTGTAAGCTGATAGGACGTCACCTCTCAGGGCTCACACGCAGTTGGTGGCAAAAAAAGACCCTCTATGGATGCTAGAGACAGGGCCCACTACAGGATCAAGTGGGCCCTGTCTCTAGCATCTAACCCAAAAATCAGATTTGTCAGAATCCCAGGCTTTCTTAGTGCTAGTGTGGTTGCCACACTGTCAGGTCAGAGGTTCAAAGTTGACTGTCAGCACCCGCTGGGGCCGTTGTTTTGAGGCTGTTTGCTTTATTAAACCCAAGTTCTATCCAGAGCCGGCAGCTTACTCGGAAGCAGGACTTGAACCTTCTAATTACTTTCCCAAGTCTTTCTGAAGTGCCTGATTAAAAAAAAAAAAAGAAAGAAAGAAAATAAATTGTCACTTTAGATCTTAAATTCTAGTGTGCTGACTGGCACTTAAATATTATAAAGCCTACTGGTTGCCCTGTCTTCCTTTCAATAGCCCAAGTGCAAGGAATGTTTGTAATCACAGTCGTTACCATCCAGTGATTAGTAGGACAAGTGGTGCATACCTTACCTGAACTGCTTGGGACTGCAGTGTTTAGGACATTTTATCTCAAATGTGTGTGTGTGTGTGTGTGTGTGTGTGTGTGTGTGTGTGTGTGTGTATTCATATGTACATTCATACATACATTTGGTATGTATGTATATATAGGCATGTGTATGCATGTAGTATTACTTTTCTATGGCTGTGATAATATGCCATGAGCAACACCACTTATAGAAGGACAGGTTTATTTGGACTCACAGTTCCCGAGAGCTAAGAGTCTACCATGACCGTGACAGAGAATCATGGCAGCAAGCACAGCCACTGAAACAGCTTAGAGCTCACATCTTGAACTGCAAGCAGAAAGGGTGACTTGGGAACAGCTTGAGGCTTTGAAAGTTCAAAGCCCGCCCCCAGTGATGTACTTCCTCCTAAATCTACCCTAACAATCCCACCAACTAGGGACTAAGTCTATGAGGGCTACCTCATTCAAAGTACCACATACATACACACATAGTTACATGCACACATGTCACACATACATGTATAGGGACTCATGTACATGTACGCTTACGTCTATAACTGTGTGTTTCTAGAATGGTTTTAATACATCGTTTCCATCCATTTCCCAGTTCACGTTCTTTCCTCCTCCTCTCTTGATCTTTTCTACCCTTTTCTCTTTTTTCCATCTCGCTCCCTCTTTCTCTCCCCCTGGGATTGCTAGCACTCAGCTGAGTCAGGCCCAAACCACACAGCTGTGTACTCACTACCCTTCGCCACTATTGTCCCAAGCGTCCACTCCTCCTCTTGGTGTCCTTCTGCAAACAGGGCCTTCTCAGCTCCAGGTGCCCTCTGACACACCTCATCTCACCTGGCTTACTCATCCCCGAGGCCACAGACGTGTCACGGGGCTAGGAACAAGTGTGTGGCTATGGGCTTTATTTGCACTTAGCTGCTTGTAAGACTTGAGGCTTCATTGAACTGATGACCCTACTCATCAGACTAGGAACAAAACAAAACCCTTGGCTCTTTTTTGTTTTGTTTTGTATATTTATAGGTGAGCTAATCCAGAGGGGATCTAGTGTGACAAAGAGAAACTGAGGGCTCAGCAGGTACCATTTCAAAACTTCTCATCAGTTCATCTTATTTGTACCCTGTATGTTTTGTACATGTGTGTGTGTGTGTGTGTGTGTGTGTGTGTGTGTGTGTGTGTGTGTGTGTTAGGGTGTTATATTCGCGGGCACTCATATTGAGATATCTATGTTGTTGTAGTATAGAGATTTAAAAAGAATACCTGTCTTTGAGGTTATTTCATTTTTTAAATTATGATCAGTTTCCCACCCTCTCCCAACTCCTCCAAGATCTGCCTCCATCCCCTTCTCACCCAGCCTACTGTCCTCTTACAGACACAGCAATCCAGTCCAATTTGTGCTGCCCAGACACTCTTAGGGGTGGGCATCCTTGTGAGTGTGATAGAGGAGACGCTTGAAGAAAACTGACGCTGCCTCACTTAACAGGCCAGTTGCCAGCATCTTCTCAGCTGGAGGTTGGATTCCGTGCTTACCTCCTTTCTCTGACTTGGTATTCTGTCTGGCTTGAACTTATACAGGTCGTGTTCATGTTGTCACACACAGTGACAGCTGTGGGGTCATGTGTGCAACTGTCTGTTGTGCCCAGAAAACACCATTTCATTCTTCTGGCTCTTTCTACCTCCATTTTGAAGATGATCCCCCAAGCCTTGGTTAAAATGCTGTGTCTGTCTGTGTGTTTTGTTTTTTTGTTTTTGTCCCCACCCCACCCCTACACACATTCTCTCATTGTAAAAATAAGCGTGCATCTTCAAGTCTCTTCTTTGCATACAGAACTGTATTTTGTAGGAGAGGGGTGAAAGCAGAGAGAGTCCCCTTTCTACTGACATGTCAGATACAGGATATTAGCTATGGCCAGGGATTAACATGCTTGTATTGGCATGTGCCACCAGGTGCCATTGTCACTGTAACCTTTATTGTCCAATATGCAAAGCTGCCTAGAGCCCACTTCCTCCTGGCTTTGTATGGGCCCAGGACACTGACTTCAAAGAGCTCCCTCCAGCAGAACACATGCGCTGGAAAAGTGCATGGTTTCCCACCATAAGCAGTGAACAGTTCAAGAGAAAATGGCACTGATCGAATCTTCAAGTCCAACTATAAAAAGGCCTAATGATAGTAGTACAAACACATTAAGGCCTTCATGAGCAGAAATCATTATTTGGTGTTCATACACAGCACTATCTACAAAATCAAGAGTTTCGTTACATCAAGTTACTCCCAGGAAAAGCCTGTTCACATGTGTTGTTTGTTTGTTGTCAGTTACAGAGCCGAATATATTCAAATGCTCTCGCAAAGATCTGGTGAGCGCCTTGCCTGGATAGAGTGCTCACCTCTTCTGAAGGGATGCCTTTGATGTGTCTAAGGATTTTAACCTTCCGTAAGATTCTTTTGATTGCTTATTCATGCCACTCAACTTTGAAATACTTGACCTGGCCTTTGTACCAGTTTCAGTCAAGGGGGCATGCCTTCAAATATAAATTAGATGTGGCCATCACTAATTTATGAGGAGCCAGCTACATGCGCACCCTCTTTAGAGGGACAGCACTTGAAAGAGATTGAGATCAGCTGGGAAAGGGGTTTATGTCAGCCGACTTGGCCTGGTTCTGTAACAGAGTAGGCTCAATGTCGTGGGGTCATCCTGTGATCCTACGGCCCCTCGGCCCCTTGTCTGCATTTCGCATTTTACTTTACTGCTTCCAGGAGGCATGCGCAGATGAACTCAACATTGATTTCTCTGTGAGCAGGTATGGTCGCACATCTTTGGTATTGTGGATAGGTCTGGGGCTCTGTTTTGTTCATGTCACAGAGAGGATTGAAGTTAAATATGGCTTACGTGCCCACTCATGTTGTAGGATGTGAATAGCCATCTCTGCAGCTTCTTAAGAGGGCAGGGGTTGCAGTCACTGCTTTACAGGAAAACTCAGTGGCATAGGCTGAATCCCCTTCATGTAAAAAGCCTTCCTTTAATGTGTAAGGCAAATATGAACTGGTGTTCAATACCACATGTATACCACTATCATTTGTGACTTAACAACAACAACAACAAAAAAGCCCAGAACAGACACCTGGCAAATGCCGGGTGCTCACGTTCAGATCCTAACCCAGACCTCAGAAACAGAAGATTTGGAGATGAGAGCAAGACGTCAGTATCTTAAAATTTCCCTGGGCAGTCCTAAAGCAAATCTCTGCTCTATGTAAATACCATGGATTTATACACATCAGCGCCTCACAAAATAGCTTGTGTAATAGCTTAAGATGGTTAAAGTGCTGGGGCTTTTAGAAGCACCCCCACCCCCACCCCCACACAAACACCAGTGATGCAACTCTGAGGAAATGGCTCTTTTGGATAACGTTTGGTTTTCTTTTAAACTTCTTATTTTGTGTGAGAGATGCTGGAGAGGAAGGCCATCCCCTGCACATGTGGGGGTTGGGTGACCTCCAGCTTCGGGCTTCGCTTTCTACCTTGAAGCAGGATCTCTCGTTTGTGGCGGCCTAGGCCAGGCTAGCTGTCCCTCAAGCCTGCAGGGTTCCTCCAGTCTCCGCTTCCTATCTGGAAATACAAGGGACTGGGTGCCTGCTACAGCCACTGTCTGTGTGTGAGATCGAGGGATCTGAGCTCAGGATCCTGAGCCATCTCTCAGCCCCAACGTTGCATTTTAAAAATGACTTCAGACTCAAGGGTGTTTGCAGTAGTACTGCAGGGCCACGTGGGAATAACTGAACCACCTGGCAAGGCAGTCTCCTTGTCTGTAAAGTGGGGCCTACAAAGGAAAAAAGGGCTGTTAGACTAAAGGGCAGAAATGCGAGAGGACCTCCCATGTCCCTGGCCTCTGAGATATATGTAAGATACTAATACAGACATGCCCAAGGCTTATTCTGGGATAGCTCCTCAAGCACAAGGCGAATCCCTTCCCTTTTCAGGTCATCTTGGTCATCTGCCACCAACCTTTGTGTAGCAGGTGAGCCGGTGGGTAGGATGGCTGGTCCAGATTGTCAGCCCGTTGAGATTTAAGATCATCGGGGAGACACAGCTCTGGGTGTGCTGTGAGGGAGCTTCCAGAGAGGATTCACTGAGGAGAGAAGGGCCCCCCATCAACATGGGTGGCATCATGCACTGATGGCCCAGAGATTATTAAAAAGTCTGGAGCGAAACCTGTGTGTGCCTGTGTTCCCCATCCTCCACGGATAGCAGGCAGTCCAGTTTGAACAGCCTTCTAATGTAGATACAGCACCAGTGACACCTCAGGCATCTTCTTGGCTTTGAGTGCAGATTGAGGACTGTGGAGGCACCTGGATTCAGTGAGCAAGTCCTGAGTTCTGTTTCTCCCGCAGGCAAACAGCCATTGCTGGACTACTCAGTCAAGCCAATCAAATGGGCCATGTTATCACACGTGTACACACGTGTACACATTCTTTTGATTCTGTTCCTCTAGAGACTTCTGCTTCATAGCCACGATCTAAGAGAAGCAGCCAGTTTCCCTACATACTTACTTGTTTAAATTGCTTGGGAAAGTGTTATATTAATACAGATTCTCAAAGCAATATCGTTGGTGTTAGGATGGCTAATGCCTCCTTTAGGAAGGAATATCTGTGCTTCATAGAGTACTCAGGGGTATTTGAAGCCCTCGCCTATTATGTACCATTAGCATTCCCCAATTGTGCCAGCCCAGAGTTCCTCATATTTTCCTGAGTGTCACAGTCTGATATAGCACTAACACACAATGGCTTCCTTAAGAAAAAACATTCGGGCAGAGTTGGAGTTTTGGAGTATGCATGCTATCGATTTCCGTGAGATTAAGGTTTTCAGAGAGTGTGAGAATCCTTTACCCCAAATACTCGCTACCAGAAATGTTTCAGGTTTTGTAAGGTTTTGGTTTTGGTTTTTAAATTTCAGAGCTCTTGCATTGGCTTCGCCGGCTAAGTACCTCCAGCCTCCAAAGCCAAAACTCAAAATGCCCCGGGATCATGCACATTTTTCCACATCATGCCCATGCTTTACTAGTGATTATCCCACCGGCACCACGTCTGCATTTTAGGGGCATGGCTGCTGAGGAAGTATGGATAGTGCAGTGGGGTGAGGATTGGATGGATTGCTGATGCTGCACAGATAATGCAGGGGATCTGCCAAGGCTGCACAAATAGTACATGAGGGTCGAGGGGGCTGATGAGGGTGTATGACTAGTGTAGCGAGGTTGGGGGTGGTGAATTTGTTCGCAGCAGGGGCAAAAAAAATCCAGGAATGTTGTAATTGATGAGCATTTGTTTTTGAGTTTCACGTGTCACCCCGGACTTCTGCAAACAATTAGCTTTTTCAAGTAACGGAAGAATAGTCGTAATAAAAACTATCCTTGCCTTCTTATGAGGAAGGGCGCCTAACTGTATGACTGTAGATTTAAAAGGCGGATTCTCTTCATATTTGTAGTTTTCCTAAGATAAAATGAAATGTCCTCTGTATTCTCTTGACCGGTAAGAATGGGACAACGGGCAGCCTGGGAATGACACAGAAGTGTTCTACTTGTCCCTTGACTATGTTCTCTCCTGATCCCCTAGTGGAGCTGTCTGTCAATGCATGTTAGAGGGACTTGTGCTCCCTTGCTTCCTTTGAGATATCTCTGGTACTTGATGGGACTTGGAGGTCTGCTTTAGCTGGAATACAGAAGCCACGGAGGCCAGTTCATTCTCACTCATAGATGCACCTGCTGACTTAATCTTTGAACTGTCTCACCCTGTCTTTGCCAGAGGTGACAAACTAGTGCTTATGGAGCTCACAGCACCAGCTGATGTACTCTGTTGCTTTATAACTCTGCCAGGTAAGGAAAGTCAAGGACTCTGATACTTCATTCCTGGTTGCTAGGAGATGACATTTATCCCCCCACCCCACCCCCCAGTACTTCTTTTATGTCATCAATCTATCTATCCAGCCATCTCTAACATTAAAAAAAAAAAACCTGTATTTTCAGCCATTATGTATTTAATAGATACTAGGTAATCCTGGGTATTTCCCTTTGTATTAGACCGTGGAGTTATAAAATTACATTATTCTGAACTCCTGCAGTATTTGAACATGAGGATATAGTAGTGATGTCAGGAACTTAATAGTTGCCTCTTGCTGATCTATCTCTCCAGGCTAATATATAATGTTTTGAGGTTGTAACAGGACATTGTCCATCTACAAAGCCCATACTTTTTTCATGTAACCCAGTTACACACGCACACACACTCTACACACTCACACTTACACACACTCATGCACACTCAACAGAAGAGTACAAAAATTTAGCATTAAAATAAAATAAATTCTAATAAGAAATAGTAGGACAGGTGAAATGGTCCAGTAGGCAAAAGCATCTACAGCCAAGCCTGATGATATGAGTTTAATTCCAGGGACCCACGGGGCGGAAAGAGATAACGGAGTCCCACATATTGTCTCCTGACCACCACAGGGAGGTGACATCAATGAAGAAATAATGAGACTAATTTTTAATGTAATGCACTTGTTTCTGAAACCTAGAAAACCCAAGAGATCTTAGCCTGGGCTCATTTAGATTTCGTCACTCACACACAGATCAATTAAAATAGGCCTAATCCAGACCTCTTCCTTTCACCTCTGCTTCTACTCGTGTCTCTCTGTGGGCAGCCAGCACAGCGGCTCCTCCTTGATGCTTCGCCTTCATGTCTTCGCTCCCCTGTTGCAGCAGCCCCCTTAATCTCACTGCCCTCTTCCGGCTCCTTCACTGCTTTCCACCGAGAAGAGGAAATAGTTCGAGTTTCCTAGCTTTGAAAGGTCCTGTGTGATCGAGCCTCTTCCTCCTGACTCCTATGTCTTCCATCCTCGTGCACTGTAGGACAGCTTGCCATGCCCACGCTGCCTTTCAGCGTTCAAAGTGTCTTTGTTCCCGTGGCTTTACCTTGGAGTGCTCTTTGCTGCCCTTTGGTTCTCTGTGCACATGCTGCACTGCCTGCGCTCTGCACTCCCCTAGTACAGACTTGGCTTATTGCTTTGCATATAACCTCCTTCTCTCCTAAATTTCAGCCTTGTGAAAGCCTTATCTCTGCTAATCACTGCCCTCACTGAGATTTAAAAATGGTCACTGAAACTTAGAGTTTACTCAGCAAATATCCTAAGACTTAGAAGCAAATAAGTCATTTGCATGTCTAGAGTACATAATGAGTTTGATATAATTCATTCATTCATTCACTGAGGAAAAACAATAGAACCAGTTGGGTTATCTTTCAGATAGTTCTTTAAAAATGGAATGTTTTTCCTGCCTACTATTCATTTTCAGTTTTCAAAAATTATCACATTAACTTATTTATACATGTGTATATCCATGTGGACACATGTACTACAGCATGCATGTGGAAATCTGTTCTCTCCCTCTACCATATGTGGTGGTCTGGTGATCAAACACAGGGTACAGCTTGGTGACCAGTATTTTTTACTAACTATGGAGCCATCTTGGTGGCCCTCTCTGCCATCTTCTCATAAAAGCAAGCTTTCCCAAGGGACCTATCCTCCCTACCTCTATATTAAGGCCATTGGATGGAGGTGACAGTTTCCCACAGTGACATGTCAGAAGGTCAGATATCCTTGACTATAGTGATTGATTTGGAGATAATCCAAACAGGGCCAGAGATGGTAAAAATGAAATTCTGAGCCACCTGGGATAGCAGAAAGGAGGGAATGTAAACCCATATCTGCTGGTACCCATCTTGCTACCTGAAAAGAAAGTGATCACAGTCCTAGTGTCCCGTGATGCCTGACGTTAGACTAGCTGTGTTTTGTTTTTTGTTTCATTTTTTCAGTGTTATTTTTAAGCTGTTCTTTTATCGTTCAAGGTCAAGTTTCTTGTCTAGCTTTTTGAAATGAAAATCCAAACCATGGTAGAGATGAATGGGCTTTGGGTATTTCCTGCGAAGAGCTGTGGTCTCGCAGAGGATCTGGGCAAGCGTAGTGCACTAACTTCATTGAGCCCAGAGCTGCTGTTGAGGCAGTGGAAAGTGACTGGCATTTCACGAGTCAAGATGTGTTGGGTGTAACATCCATAGCACAGAACACGACAGCATGCAGCTCTGTCAATATTTGCTCCTGGCATCGCATCTTGAATCTACTGTCCATCTTGTTGGTCCATGACTTTCCATGTCAGGTGTGTGATCACTACATACCTCGCCCTACCTGCCCACAGCACCTATGGGTGGTTGTGAAGCAGGAGGTAGACGTGAGTGCATTCTCTGCCTGTCAAGGAGCAGTCTGCTGGAGGGGGAGACTCCACGGCCGGCTTAGAGGATGACTTCACATGCTCTAACTGCTTTTAATTGATTTCTTTGAGTTGACTGGATGATGGCGTGTGGGGTAATGTTGTAAACCAAGAATGCTTATCGGCAGATATTACTGCTCAGTGTTCATCTACAGTTCATGCGTGTCTTTGAAGATGCTTATTTTAGTGAATCTAATTTTAGTGTGTAGTAGCCTTTTATTTTTAAATCATGACAACAGATATCTTTCTTCCCCGTGAACCCATCAAGTCTTTTCTTTCTTTCTTTCTTTCTTTTTTTTTTTTTTTTTTTTTTTTTTTTGCATTGCATGAAACTGTATCTCTTCTTTCTTCTATGGAGTGTGTTCTGTTTCTGTGAAAGGTGGTTGTAAGTCAAAATATGTAATTTTAGACTCTCAAATGATAATGAAAAAAGAAATAGATGAGAGGTGTGTGGTGATTACCTTTTATTTAACCTCAAACATGAAAAAAAATATAATCATTTCAAGATATAATCTATGCATAAGTCATTAGTGAGATGCTTTGAATTTTTACACCAGCTGATAAAGACCAGCATGTCACTTATACTGTATGCACATTCAGCTCAGAGCAGCATTAACGAAAGAGCCTAGCAAGGGTCCCTGCATAGGAAGGTCCAAGTTCTGAAGCTTATTAACATAGACACAGAAACCAGGAAGAAGAGCCTTCATGTAGAGACTCATTTGTTCAGTTGCTTCTCTTCCACAAAGCATTTTTTTTTTTGGAGCCTTGGCAGCTCTGGTGTAGGACAGCTTGATGGTCTCAGTTTGGAAACAGTTGGTCATTATTCAATTACATAGAAAATTACCCAGTTCTGCTGATGAAAGTCAGACTTAGGGGTGCTGAATTAAATCTTTCCCTTGAAGATAAATGAAAGAGATGATGTTTTGAAGAATTTTCGAATTTGTATGTAGACTCTCTTCTAATTATATTTGGCTAAAACTTGTAGTTTAATTAACTCTAGTGCTGCTGCTGCTGCTGCTTCTTTTTTTTCTTCAGATGGAAAACTCTTTATTGGGTCTCAGCTTTATGATTTGTTTTCATAGTGACTTTCCTAGTTACACTAAATAGCATATTTAGGGAGCAAAGCAAAAATCTTGATGTAAAAAGATCCCTGTTCAGGAAATTAAAAGCTAATGTCAGAGTATTATAAATTTTCTTCCCTAATAAAGAAATTCCATGACAAAAATAATCTAGTGTAGTGGGCCACCAAACAGACGTGGTGTGTTACTTAGTTTCCTCATTGTTCTAAGAAACATCTAACAAGAAGCCACTTAAAGGGAGGAAGGACTTGTTTTTACTTTTTAGCTTCTTACTAGTACGTATTAATTAGTTATATGTATATATATACATATAAAATTATCAATAGCTTTCATTATGACACTTGTATATATATGCTTAATTCAGTTTGGTCATATCCCCTTTATTGCTTAAAGGCAAGGTCTCACTGTATAGCCCTGGCTTTCTTTTTTTCTTTTTCATTTTTCATTACGTTTCTTTTTTATTATTTATCATTCATATTACATCTCAATTGTTATCCCATCACTTGTATCCTCTCATTCCTCCCTCTCTCCCGCTTTCACCCTATTTCCCTCCCCTGTGTCTATGACTGAGGGGGCCTCCTTCCCCACCATATGGTCATAGGCTATCAAGTCTCATCTTGGAAGCCTGCTTATTCTTTCTTTGAGTGTCACCAGGCTTCCCCACCGAGGGGAAGTGGTCAAATATGGGGCCACCAGAGTTCATGTCAGAGTCAGTCCCCACTCTCCACTCAACTGTGGAGAATGTCCTGTCTATTGGCTAGATCAGAGTAGGGGTTTGATGTTTACTATTGTATTGTCCTTGGTTAGTGCCATAGTTTGAGCAGACCCCCCTGGGCCCCAATCCACCTATCACGATGTTCATTTTGTAGGTTTCTAGGACTCTCTGTATCCTTCTATTTCCCCCATTCTCCTATATTTTTCTTACCTAGAGTCCCAGTAGGATGTCCTCATATCTATTCCAATCTCCTGGTAAGTGAAGACTTTCATGAGACATGCCCCTTGGGCTAGTGCCCAATTATAAGTGAGTATAGACCATGTGAGTCTTTCTGCTTCTGGGTTAACTCACTCAGGATGATCATTTCTAGCTCAATCCATTTGTCCACAAATTTAGGTATTTCCTTGTTTTTAATAGCTGAGTAGTATTCCATAGTGTAAATGTATCCCAGTTTCTTTATCCATTCTTCAACGGAGGGGCATTTGGGCTGTTTCCAGGTTCTGGCTATTATGAATTAGGCTGCTATGAGCATGGTTGAGCATATGTCCTTGTGTGCTGGAGCATCTTCTGGGTATATTCCAAGGAGTGGAATAGCTGGGTTCTGAGGAAGCCCTGGCTTTCTTAAAGCTCACTGTGTAGACCCAAATGGCCTCAAAGTCCTCAGAGATCTACTTGATCCCATTTCTCACGTCCTGGTATTGAAGGCGTGCACCACCGTGCCTGGCTAAGCATAACTCCTACAGCCCTTTCATGTGCCTTTCCCCCTTCTTTCAACCAGTCCGGCTTACAGTGGAGAAAGCATGGCAGGGAAAATTGTGGGACGAGAAGTTCAAGGTTCCTAGTCAAATTACATCTGCAGTGTGGAAGCAGAGAGTGAACAGGAAACAGGACCTCACTTCCTCCAGCGACCTACTTCTTCCAGCAAGACTCCATTTCCTGAAGGGCCAAGTACCTTCCAAACAGCGCCACCAGCAAGAGGACCAAATGTTCAAACATAAGAGCCCACGGGGACACTTCACATTCACACAACATACTATGTCTGAGTTGGTGTCACACTGACTATCAGAAAGTTTAGTTGTCTTCTGTTTCTATTCAAATGAGGGCTTGTGCAGATTTTCCAGCTGCTTGGGATGCTTGCTAAGCAGAGCAAGTATGCAAAGCCTATCCATTGAAAGGGTCTCTGTGTGTTCTGCTAAAGTGGCTTTTTCCATAGCTGGAGAGTCAGCACTAACTTAATTTCTAATGTAATATCTACTTGTTGAGTCCTGACTCCTTAAACCCAAAAGGTAGTAGGGGATGTTCCTGAAGTAAAGAGCAGGTGACGCTTCCTCCGCTCCAAGGACTCCCAGCCCAGGTAGATAGCAGTGGGTGGTTCCCACTCGTGCCTCCTTCCTCTCTCTAGTCTTGCTGGTAGATTAAACATGAATAGACCTGCATTAAATAGGATTTCCCAGAGAAACTAAACCTATAGTTCTCTTGATATATGTGTGTGCATAAAGAGATTTATTTTTAAGGAATTAGCTCATTCCTTTTGGAGACAGAGAAGTCCCAAGATCTATTGTTGGTTAGCTGTAGGCCCAGGAGAAAGCCAACGTGCTGGGTCCATTCTGACTCACAACAGTGAGAAAGACAGATGGACCAGTTTAAAAGCAGCAGAGACCGTGACTTCTAACTCACTCAGCCTTTTGTTCTAACTAGGCCGTTGGGGGTTAGGATGAGGCCCACCCACATTGGAGACAGCCACTTAGTTCATCAGTTTTATCAATTCACTGTTAATGTTAAACCAAAACACTTTCCAAGACACACCTGGAATGACTCTTTAAGTATCTGGGCACTCCATAGTCCCATCGAGTAGATACACAAACCACCCCCGGGGTGGGGGTGGGGGTGGGAGTCTAGGATAACAGCTTTGTGTGTCTTCTCTTCTTTATACATTTGACTTGTGTGTGCTTACATTTATTAACATGATCGTGTCACCAAAGTCTGTCTCCTGCACCAAGTAGTCAGTGTCGTGGAGGAGTGAACTTCACGGTAGTGATATGTGTTCTATCTGCTTCTCTGTTGCTGTGATAAAACCATGACCCAAACCAATCTGGGGGAGGAAAGAGAGTTTTTTCATCTTCTGCTTTACAGACCTTCATTGAGGAAAGCCAAGGCAAGATCTCAAGGCAGGAACTGAGTCAGAGACCATGGAGGGATATTGCATACTGACTTGTGCTCCATCGCTCGCTCAGCCAGCTCTCTTAACACCATCTCCACGACCATCTACCTGCCCAGGGATAGCACTAGTGTGCTAGGCCTTCCGATCTAGGTCATTAATCAAGAAAATGCCTCACAGACATGGCATGGCATAGGCCAATGTGGTGAGGCAATTCCTCAATTGGCACTCCCTCCCTCTTCCGAGGTATCGATAGGCTTTGTCAAACTGACAGAAAAAAAAACCTAACTAGAACAATATGTGTAACTCAGTATGCTGAATGGTGAATGGGAAAACATGTAGATAAATTTACATATTCATTACATGTATTTTGTGCATCATCAACTACTGCATCTCCATAAGTATTTGGGGGAGCAGTTGCCCCAAATGGTCTTAGTGAGTGACATTAGCATTATGCTGCCTCCACTATATTCTTTCCTATCAAAGTGACTTCACTAGTGAATAGGCACTTGAGTAGTGATGGAAGGCAGATGCCGGGGAGCCAATGCTATGGTTTGAAGAAGCAAGGAGAGGCAGGGAAGGGAAATGACTGGTGTAACCCAGGAGCTCAAAACTTCTCCTAGTTATTGAGCATCAGCCACCAACGTTGAATCACTTGAGCTCCTCTTCTCTTCAGCCCATCAACCGAGCCAAGCAGCCGGTGGCTTCTTGTTCTCTGTTGGCTCTTTGCAGGCAAATAGGGGACCATTGGACTACAGGAACCGGTTTGAAATGGGGTACTTGTGTTGCACGGACCACCCACCGTCTCCTTGCAGAACTGCTAGAGGAACTAGATCTGGGCGCCCCTTCTTATTCTTCTGCACCACAAGGTTTGATGGCTCAAGAGAAGGTTTTGAAAACACGTGCTGAATGTGTTCTGTTGGGATTTCAGCTGAAGGAAGGAGGTGTTCTCAACCCTGAGCTCAGTCCTGCATCTGGACCAGGCTCCTCCCTGAGGAGAAGTCTTCAGTGCTATTGATGGCTCTTCCTCCCTTCTCTCACTTGGTTTATTTTTTAGGTAGTACCCCTTCCTCAACAGGGGCCAAAACAAGAGAGAAAGGTCCTGGAGACCAGGCATGATAATACAGGAAG
The DNA here is from genome assembly GCF_964271855.1 of Acomys minous. NCBI lineage: Eukaryota > Metazoa > Chordata > Mammalia > Rodentia > Muridae > Acomys > Acomys minous. Next base: position 14,588,119 of record NC_140496.1, read on the forward strand.
GAGACTGCTTCCTGTGAGCCAAAGAGACCTTTCCTTTCCCAAGTTGCTTTTGGTCATGGTGGGTCTTCATAGCAGAGGTAATCCCAAGTAAGACAGAGCTCAACCTTGAGTCCTATGGCTTCTGTGGCCAGTACTGTCACAAAAGGCTTTGTCCCCATGTGCTTCCTAAAGGCGATATGTCTAGGCACAGATGTTTCCCGCTTCCCTGTGCCTCAGTTTCCTCGCCTGAAAATGAATGAATGGCCCATGCAATTTTCTCTGCTGTTAAGAATGTTTTCATTTTACTTGGCTGTGGATAGGTGTTTTGTTTGCATGTAAGTCTATGTACCGTGTATATCCTGTGAATGCCTGGTATTCACAGAGGTCAGAAGAAGGTATTGGTACTCCTAGAGCTAGCGTTACAGATAGTTGTGAGCTGCTGGGAACTGAACCTGAATCCTCTGGAGAAGCAGTCAAAAAAAAAAGAAAAAAAAGAAAAAAAAAGAAAGAAAGAAAGAGAAGAAGAAGAAGAAGAAGAAGAAGAAGAAGAAGAAGAAGAAGAAGAAGAAGAAGAAGAAGCAGTGCTCTTAACCACTCCAACTCCGATACATTTTTCAAAGTGTCTACTTCAGCATACCCATATAAGCATTATACAAATGCCGGTTAAAAATCATATTTCCGGGTTGGGCTGTAGTGGTACACACCTTTGATCACAACACCTGGGAGGCAGAGGCAGGCAGATGTCTATGAGTTTGAGGCCAGCATCATCCACAGAGCGTGTTCAGATCAGCCAAGGTACACAGAGAAACCTTGTTTTGAAAAACAACAACAAAAAATCATATTTCTTAACCCCTTTCCAGACCTATTCAGTCATAGTTCCTGGAAGTGGGACCATGCTAGAATATGCAAACCAGTAAGTACTCTAGAGGACTTCTAGAGTCAGAAAAAAATTGAAAATTAACAACTTAAAATTAAAGGGTAATATCAGATATCTAAACCTACTTTGATTATAGACAATTTTTCAATTAGGGAGTTACAAAGCAAGTAGTGGGTGATAAATCAATGTCACTCATTAAGATTGAAAGAAGAAATGAAACAGAGGATCACAAAAGAAAAGACCAGGTGCTGAGGTTACAGTGGCTATGGTGACAGTGCTGGCCACAGAAGCCAGAGGACTCAAGGTTGAGCTCTGCCTTAGGTAGGATTGCTACTGCTATGATGAAACACCATGACCAAAAGCAACTTGGGGAGGAAAGGGTTTATTTGGCTCACACTTTCACACTGTAGTCCGTCAATGAAGGAAGCCAGGACAGGAACTCAAACAGGGCAGAGACCTGGAGGCAGGAACTGATGCAGAGGCCACGGAGGGCTGCTGCTTATTACTTTGCTCATTATGGCTTCCTCAACCAGCTTTCTTAAGGAACCCAGTACCATCATCCCAGGGAAAGCACCACCCACAATGGGCTGGGACCTCCTCCATCAACCACTAAATAAGAAAATGGCCCATAGGCTTGCCTACAGTCCAATCTTATGGGGGCATTTTCTTAATTTAAGTTCCTTCCTCCCAGATGACTTTAGCTCATGTCAAGTTAGCTGTCAAGTAGCCAGCACAGTCTCCCAGAACACACTGAATCAAGAGGCAAACAAGATGGAATGATCCTAAAACTGAGGATGCTGAGGCAGGTCAATTCCTGGAACTCACTAGCCAGCCAGCCTAGCATTATCAAGTGAATTCCAGGTTAAGTGAGAGACTCTTTCTCAAAAGGTAAGGTGGAAAGCGATGGAGAAGGTCACCTAACATGGATATCTAGCTTCTGTGCATACCTGCACACACCGAAAACACCTGTATATATAGTAACCCATAGAAAATAGTCAACCAGACAGTAACTAATTACCTAATAATAACAGAGAGGGTGAATACATAATAGAATTTGCAACAGATTTGTGTATGCTTCCATGTTATAAAAATGGCAGTGTTGAGTTTATAAGCCATGGTTTTTATTCAATATGTTTTTTAAAAACACTGTTATAAAGCATCCATAGTTAATGGATATACAAAGCAATCCTTGTATATCAGGAAATAGCACTGGTGAGCTGGAGATAGTTCAGCAGTTAAGAGCCTGGACTTTGCTTGGAGAGGATGAGAAGTTCGGTTCCTAGCATCTAGGTAGGGTGGTTCACAGTGACCTGTAACTCAGCACCAGGGGATCTGATGCCCCTTTCTGGACTTCATGGGTACCTGCATACGTGTGCACAGGCACATACATACATAGAAATAAAAATGAACTTTGTCCAAAAATAGTAGGATGTGAACCACTTAATTGGAACCTAAAAATCCAGAAGCCCTGTGCTAAGAACAACAGGAGGCACAGAGGCACTGGATAATAGAGGCGCTGAAGAGTCTTAGTGATTACGAATCTTTCTACCCCTCTGAAGATGTCTGCCATATTTTCCTGAGTCCTGACGCAGGAGAAAGAGTCTCATTATTTGCACAGAAGTGGGGCACTTTTCATTCCTATGTTAGCAAAGGCCCAGCTTTGATAGCCCAGCTTCTAGCTGAGCTCAGACTCAAGACGAGGCTTGTTGTATAAAGCAGTCTGCTCAGAAGGGTTCGCCGTAAATGCCGCGGAGCTGTTGATTTAAGGGTTTCGGGGTGTACTGTAGGTCAACAAGTCCCAAACAGAGCACATGGTTTTCTATCTGAGGACTCAGCTCTCCATTGTAAATCTGTCAGCGTTGGCTGTTGAGTCAGCTACTGAGAGCAGAGTGTCTGAGATCCTGTTTATCCTGTCGTGTCGGCTTAGAATAGGTTTTTTTGTGGTTGTGCGGAATAAGCCAGCCTCCCCACCTCCCCACCCCCCTTTAAAAGCTATGTTTGCCTAATGCGGCTTCTTATCTCTGTGTCCATTACTGTCTGCTTCTGTGGAACAGGCTTCGGGCAAAGCAGGTTTTCAGTCTTAGCGTTTTCTGACTAAAGGTGCCACTCTGTTTATGAGGTGCTCCTGAGGTCCCGCATGCCGCTTCGCTCCTCATAAGGAAGCCTTTGGCTTCTGCTTTAAAGGGAATCGAAGTAAGGAACTGAAATGGCAGCTGTTGGGAAAGGTGCTGCTCTGTGTTGGGCAGTTTACATTGTGGCTATGCCCTTGTAACCAGCCAGATGAGACCACAGACAGCCACCAGCCTGGAGAACATTTCTTGGAGCTTTTCTTGGTTCCTCCCTTAAGCACACCCCTTTGGAGTCTTAACTTAAAGCACCAGATTTGCCTGACTCTGAACCTGCTGAGCACATAATCAACAGGAGGCTGCTGTTTGATCCCCTTCCATTTTCTGGGTGATACGTATGTGACAGGTGGTGCACGCCTTTAATCCCAGCACTCGGGAGGCACAGGCAGCTGGATCACTGTGAGTTCGAGGCCAGCCTGGTCTACAAAGTGAGTCCAGGACAGCCAAGCCTTCACAGAGAAACCCTATATAAAGCATCCCAATGCGGAGTTTATTTCCCATTCCTGTGTTGATAAAGATACCGGCTGCCTCTGACTTGGGGTGATTACGGATAACACTCTGGTGAATATTCTCTTTCACATTGGCTGGTTTTGAGGTCAAACTTCTGGCTCATATAGTGTATGGAGTTCCAGCTTCTATAAAATGCCAAGTACTGTCCCCAGCTGCTTTGTTCTCTCTTTCTGTCTCTCTCTTTCTCTCTGTGTGTGTGTGTCTGTCTGTCTGTCTCTCTCTCTCTATGTATGTATATATGTATGTATGTATGTATGTATGTATGTATGTATGTATGTATGTATATTCCATCCCCAACTCTGTATGAGTTTCCTTTGTGTCCTAATCAATATCCTATAGCTGTGAAGAGACACCATGACCACAGCAACTCTTATAAAGGAAAACATTTAATTAGGGCTGCTTACAGCTTCACATGCTCAGTCTGTTAGCATCGTGGCAGGACGCATGGTAGCACACAGGCAAGCATAGCGCTAGACAAGAGTTCTGCTGGGCATCAGCAGGCAGCAGGAAGATATATTGGACATGGCTGGAGCACTTGAAACCCCACAGCCCCTCCCCTTATGCCCCCCATAGCCCCCCATGCCCCCCACAGCTACCCCCTATGCCCCCCAAGATACTCTTTCTTTAACAGTGCCACATGTCCTAATCCTTTTAAATAGTGCTGCTCCCTGTGAGTCTATGGGGGTCATTTTCATTCAAACCAGCACACTTTGTTTCTTTCCATACCCAATACCTGACGTAATTTTGTGCATTTCTATCTTAACTCAATGTGGGTTTCATGTGTCATATGCCTGTGTGTTTCTTGGAAGCCGAATGGCTCTCATATGTTTGTCAGATATGTTTGGATATCCTCTTTCAAACATCTAAGTTGAATTTGTATGCCTTTTTTTATTTTTTCTTTTTTCTGGTGGGTCACTCGGACAAGGGATGTTTATGGATAAATGTGTTTGAGTCACTGGCACGTGTCTTTACCCAACTAAATGTTTTTGTTATGTAGCCCTGGCTGCCATGGGACTCACTTTGTAGACCAGGCTGACCTCAAACCACAGCGACCCACCTGCCTCTGCCTCCTGAGTACTAGGATCAAAGGTGTACATCATCAGGTCCAACTTGAATGTTTTCTTTTGATACTTATTTTGATACCTCCTAGTTTGAAAGTCTTTCGCATCTTTTTTAAAGGTTTATTTATTATGTATACAATGCTCTGCCTGCATGTACACCTGCAGTCCAGAAGTGTGCATCAGATCACATTATAGATGGCTGTGAGCTACCATGTGGTTGGTGGGAATTGAACTCAGGACCTCCTGATGAGCAGTCAGTATGCTTAATCTCTGAGGCATCTCTCCAGCCCTTCTTTGGCATCTTATAATAAAACTTTCTACGTCAAAGGCCATTAAAAATACTTTCTAATGTAAATTTCTAGAAATCATACTGACCTTCACAGCTTGTCTTCCTAGAATTGACTTTTGAGGAATTGAATGCTGTTGTGTGACAGACAGATTTTTTTCCTGAGGAGACTGACACACACACACACACACATCAGTTCATCCCAGAAAATGAATCCACAAATATAAAGTACAGATTATGCTTTGGGGAACCAGTGAGGTTTCTGCTGTGATTACTTACAGGGATAAGGGTAAGAGTTAACTACAAAGACAGGAGGGACTGGAAAGCAGGTGCATCATGAGAAAGCTCACTGCAGCACAACAGTGACTCAGGAAAGCTGCAACCCTGGGACTCACAGCACAGCTCTCAGGCTGGAGAATCTCTTCTCTGCTGGTGACCTGGTCAGAGGCTCCTCCCCCCAAAACTGCTTATTCCATCTACAAAGCAGTGGAGGGGCTTTCTAGAATCTTCCAATCAGATCCGTCTGAGTCTCATGAATCTCCTCTAATTCTTTTCTACTTGTTTTTGTTGTTGCCAACATTACTCCTCATCACCTCTGGATTTTGTGGGAATGGGACATGAGGGACAGTTCTGGTTTCCTGAGCTCACAGTGTCTTCATTTTCCTTATCTGTAAGCAACACTACTAGCAGGATCTTGTAAGCTACCCTGATAATTCAGGGAGCTGAACATACTGTGAGACAAAGAAGGAGCAATCAGAGAATGTTACCCAACTTCCGCTAGCCTGCAGTCAATGCCTCACCCCTGTAGTTGGGTTCTTCAGGGAAACAGAAATTCAGACAGGTATATGCAGTGAGGAATTGGCTCCTGGCCTTCGGGAGTCAGAGGGTGCCATGATCTTTTATCTGGTGGCTGGAGGATGAGGAAAGCCCACGGAGCAGTTTAGGTCAAGCCTGAAGGCCTGAGAAGCAGAGGCGTCCACAGTAGCCAGGGACAGTAGAAGGTAGCTGGCTCAGCTCGAGTGAGAGCAGATTTTCCCTGCCTCCACCTTTTTTTCTCTCTTCCTGCTCTCCATATGTTGGGTGATTCCCATCCACATTAGTGAAGGATTTGCATTGGGCTGGCTCCAGGCTTGTAAACAATAGCTCTACTTTAAAGACACGTTCTATTCTATTGATAATCTCACTGTTTGTTTGTATTTTTTAAGGTCATATTTTTTTACTTTTAATTGTGTGTATATAGGTATATACATGTGAATCCAAGTGCCATGGAGGCCAGGAGAGGGTGTCGGATCCTGCGCAGCTAGATTTGCAGGCATCTGTGAGCCTCCCAATGCTGGTTCTAGGAACCAAACATGGGTCCTCTATAAGAGCAGTATGTGCTCTTAACCGGCAATCCCTCTCTCCAGCTCCTTCTCAGGAGATGTTTTTTATTTTGTTTTGTTATAAAAGCTTTTACCTGTTTCTCTTTTGGCATATATTATCACCATATGATAATTCCACATTTTATTCCATAAATGCATGCTAAGCTAACCTCACCCCTACGTAGTAAATCTAACTTAGTCAAGATACAGCGTCCCTTTTGGTCAGTTCTGGATCTGATTTCCAAATATTTGCTTAGGATTTCCCATGTATCTTTTTAAGAAGCGTTTGTTTACAACTTTGCTCTCTTGTTGTACCCTAAGTTTAGGTGCTGAGGTCTAGCTCCCTTCACAGAAGGATCTGGAAACGGCAGGCCTTTCTTACAGCCTTCCTTGTGTTTAATTGCACATTCCTTTCTTTTTGAAAACAAAAAGATCCTAAGATCATGACTTTTTTTCAGCCCTTTCTTCTTTCCTTATACGCGCTTTAGTAGCGTGTCACACATTTTAACCTGTCAACTCCATTGCCATAGAAAATATTTCATGGTTTGCCTCTCGCTTTCCCTTTCGCCTCATAGATTAGTAAGAAGGAATTGCTTTGTTTTCAGACAGTTGGGAATATCAAATATCCAGCCATGTTTTTGTTTTTTATTTCTAGTTTAATTTAACAATGGTGAAATAATATTGACACCCTACATGTTTTTAGTCCTTCAGAACTTAATTTTTCCATTATGGAGCTCACTATGCAGCCCCAGCTGGTCTTGGGCTTTGGGAGTTCTCTTGCCTCGTTCTCTTATGTTTTAGGATAAGGTATATGCCACAGTGTCCAGCTGGATCCTGGACTTTGTATATTCTGGTCTGCTTCAAGTTTCCCACCACTTCTACACTGTACCTTTTGATGTGTCCTCCTCTTCCTCACCTCTTCCTCCTTCATCTTTAGAATTCAGTTTTTGTTTTATTCCCTTAAGGAGCAGCCAATGCCATGGGTTAATTCTCTCAAACTTCAGGCTGAGAAGATCCAGCTCCCCGAACCACCATCCGTTGTGTAGCAAATTCCTCAAAGCCAAGCTTCCCCTCCCCCACCCCCCATGAATGCTGGGCTTGCTTCTTCCTCCTTCTCATCTCTGTAGGGTTATCTGAGCATCCTTGTCTCAGACACTTTAGTAACCCCAAACACAAGGTCCTACCTTCCCTGTTTCTTGACTTGGTAGCAAGTTTTTCTTGATTCGATGGAAGATAGTGGTTGGTTTTCTTTATCTGTACATTTATTTTAACCTAGATGTTTCAGTCCTTATCAGATTGCCTTAAGGAGAAAATGGTGTAGCATTCTTATAACCCTTCCTTTTGGTTTTTGTTTTCTGGAGTTCTCTTCTTTGGTCATGGATGCCTTGCTAGCTATTTCATACGTTCCCAAGGCAGGTTAGAAGGGATTATTTTTTATAATGCTTATCTACTTTCTGTTCAAAGAATGGGCAGGTATAGGGTAGTCCCAAAATATGTCTTTATTATCTATGCAATTGTTGGTGACATCATAGAGAAGAGAGAGAATTAAAATTTTGGAGAGGCCCAGACAATACAGATTTACATTGCACCCTCATTTCTTCCCCGCCACTGCAAGGGCCAAAGTTGCCACACCAGCATTGCTAAGAGGAGTAATAAGTAATGGTGGTTGTCTTCCATGTCTTGTAGTTTCCTTTCTGTTGCTGAGCCTGCGAACCAGCTTAGAAGCTGGTTTCCCATGGCTCTTGCCTCTTGAGTTGCTGCACTGATCTCCTACAGGGATGGACTGTGACCTGGAAGGCAAGGAAATCCTTTGCTCCCCTAAGTTGCTTTTCAGTCACCGCAACAGAAAGGGAAACATGGAACACAGGTGTTTGTGGCGTCACTTACAGACTCTTGTTCAGCTACCTTTCTTTATATATTCCAGACCCATGTGCTGGGGAATGGTGCTACTCATAGTGGGCTGGTCCCTCCTACATCAAACAACAACCAAGAGGATCCTCACAGACACGCCCACAGGCCCATCTGATGGGCGAGGGGCAGTGTCTTAATTGAGACTGCCCTCTCAGGTAACCCTGGAGGCTGTGTCAAATTGACAGTGGAGCCTAAGGAGAACAGCATGTTGTGATACTTTTTTTCTGTAAGACAATGAATTGTATAATATTAGCATACCTAGTGAGGGAATGAAGGAGGATATTTCCTTGTCATAATTTCTTCCACATACGTCTAGTGATTTTAAAAATATTTTTCCTAGTCTACATCTTAAGATTTATATATATATATGTGTGTGTGTGTGTGTGTGTGTGTGTGTGTATGTATGAACCCTTTGCCTGTGTGCACATGCGGTGTCCACAGAGGCCAGAAGAGGGCATCAGCTGTCTTGGCACTAGAGTTATAGACAGTTGTGAGCCGCCGTGTAGGTGCTAGGAACTATACCTGGGTCCTTCGCCAAAGCAGCAAGCGTTCTTAATTGATGAGGCATCTCTCTAGCCCCCGTTTTAAGACTGTTTTAAGTCTAGTTTTGATCTTTTCTTTAAGTGTTCTATAGGTAGATTCTTTGTCATTTTATTAACTCTGATAGCAGCTGTATGGATAGTCTTTTATTACCACCTTTTTCCAGACAAAAGGAAGAAGCAGGCACATGCAGCAGAGAATGCTCATGTCTTCTCCATCCTCATGTGTGCTTGTTACTGGAGAAAAGGCCTGTGGGGATGTAGGAAAGGTTAAAGCAGGCCATAATGAGGGTCCCTAATGTAGGAGAACTGGTGCCCTTTAAGAGAGACACTCCAGCCAGCTTCCTCCACCATGGGAGGACACAGCTGGAGAAGAAAGTGGCCACCTGAAAGCTAGAAAGGAACCAATGGGATGGTTGGCTACCTCGAGCTCGGCCATCTGGCCCTGAATCTGAGAGAAAACTCTTGTCTCTTAGCCACTCTGTTGTCTGTGGTTCTGTGGCACAGAAAGAAGCCCTGGCCAACTACCATAAGAGGCAAATCACGCAAGATCTCTCATGTAGAGGACTAACCTCCACAGGTGAGGTTCACTTATTTATGAAAATGGTGTCTTCCCAACCACAGCTGAAAGGGTCGTCGTTTCCCATGCTGCTGCTGTTCAGCACTAAGCAGCGCTGAAGCTTGCCTGCACTCTGCATGCTCACTGAGGGCGGCGCAGCAGCTCTGCCATACCCTGGAAGCCAGCAAGCAGCACGTTGGCCCCTCTTAGTGTGAGCACTCTGCCAAGTGTGATAGAGGGAGGTGCTTAAGACGTTGACAGGAATCCCATTGTTTCCCTTGGATTTTTCATTCAAGGGCTGCAAAGTTTTTGGATGCATCTGACCACGAGCTTCTTGTCTGGACATGAATTTTGAATCCCCGTAGCTGTCAGCATGCCACTAAGGAGTCCAGATTTGCTCTCTGAGCCCCACACAGGGGTGGCCAAATGGCTGCCGCTAGACAAACCCTCTCTTTGTCTGCATTTTCATGTCACTCTTAGTGAAAGCCTAATCTACCTAAAAACATTCTGCTTTTTTTTTTCTCGCCAGTGGCTAAGGTAATTAACAGGAATTAAAGCAGCCACCCCCCCCTTCCCCCCCCTCACCTCGCCAGCCTCTGGTCTTCCTTTCTCATGAAGACACTGTTCAAACTCCTTTCTCTTTTTTCAAGTTAATGTCTTCTCTGCTATTTCAAAAGAGAGGTAAGGCCACTTATACCCATCTCCCCCACCAGACAGGTAACTCCTACAGGAGGAACTGGCTTTAATGCTCTTTGCGTCCTCAGGATCTGGCATGCATCTTTCACATTGCTATGAAGAGTCACGGCACAGGCTGTGTGCAAAATGCATCTGGACAAGTAGATAGCATGACCTTGGTTGCCCTTCGGGAAAGGAGAGGCTCTCATGACATAAATAGGAAAATAAATCAAAGACTCCAACCTTACTCACTCCACAATTATCAGGGATTTGATGATGTATTTTTTTTAAGTTCTTATTGGTGTGTATGTGTGTGTGGGTGTGTATGTATGTGTGTGTGGGTGTGTGTGGATGTATGCTTGCACCATGTGAATAGAGGTGCCTGATGAGGCCAAAAGAAGACGGTAGACCCCCTGGAGCTAGACCTAAAGACAGCTGTGAGCCACACAACATGGCTGCTGAGAGTAAAGCTTCTGAAAAAGCAGCAAGTACTCTACCATCTCTCTAGCTCCTCCGTGTCGGTTTTAAACACTATTTCCACACATTTACAGTGGGTTTTCTGCTTAGTTTCGTTTTCCTTAGAATTATATTCCTGCCATTAGTTATTTACTAATTTGTAGGAAAAAGAACCCTGGGTCCATATGATATGAGAATATGATGCAATTGACAGTCACACTGAAAATATAGTTCTCCACAAACCCAGTTTTTCTTTTCATGGCCCCAGGAGGTTATGCCTCCAGGTCCGTTTTCTTGGTGACCAGAGGAGGCCGACCTTCCTTTTGGTCACAGGCATTTGTTGTCTCGTGGAGTTTTATAATTGCTTTGTCAGGAATGCAGAAATCAATACAAGCTCTTTATTCATTCATTTATTCATTCATTCATTCACTCACATTTTTCTCTTCCCCTTTTTTCCTTTAGGAAATAAATTCATCTTCAAAAGGCAGCACTTTGGATTACAAGTTAGCTATTTAGTGTTTCCCAGTGTCTGGGTTTGTGAATGTGATCTGGTTGTCAAAGTAACTGCCAGTTTGCATGAAACCTTGGGGTCGTTCCTAGTACCACAGAAAGCCAGGCCTCATGAGTGCCATGACCCCAGCACTTAGCGGGCAGAGGCAGGTAGATGAGGAAATCAAAGCCAACCTCAGTTACATAGTGAGTTCAAGTCCCGATGAACTATGTAGGGCTTTGATCAAAAGGAAAAAAACAAGAGCCAAGATGTGGAAAAGGTTCGGAGGACACATATATTCTACAGGAAGTTTAGGCCACATAGAATGCTGATCGTCCTTCAGATGTTGGGTGTAAGGTTACACTCTTTTAGGAACTTGTCTTTCCATTGATCCATCTCTCAAACCTAAATTCATTTAAGTATCTTTGTTTTTCTTTTTTTTTTTTTAAGTTTTATTTATGTGCAGATGTGTATATGAGAGAGAGAGACAGAGAGAGCAGAGGCAGAGAGAGCATGAGACATGCGTGTGGGTCCCTGCAGAGGTCACTATAGGGCCTCAGATGCCCTAGAGCTACACGTGTTTGTGAGCAGCCTGAGGTGGGTTCTGGGAATCAAACTCAGGTCCCCTGAGTGATCTAGCAGGTGCTCTTCACCAGTGAGCCATCTCTCCAGCCCCAAGTCCCTTTGTATTTACTTTTACAGCATCAAGGCTCTTCCTCCTAAAATACTTGTCTTACAATTATGGAACCCTCTGGTTACTGTCAGCCTATCCCCCTAGACTGTACACACTGCAGTACAAGACTGCGCCTGATTTCTCTCGGTAGCTCTGATGTATGCAAAGGCTCATGTATATTAAATAAAGAAGGGATAGCTCCATTTCCATTAATAGAAAGAAGCTGGCTGAGACAGGCAGGCTCTTTGGATGGATTTCAGAGGCTCTGACTCACATGCTGGTGGGCTGTCATCCAAGAAAAAGGACCTAAATATCCCTAAGCCTTAATCTCCCTTTCCCAGCCTTGTGTATCTTGCATTAGTGCCACGATGGGTTAGAAGCATAGGTTCTGAAGATTGGCAGTCTTTAATTTAAGCCTTGCCCCTGCCACCTCATAGAATTTTAATATTGTCATTTTTCCTCTGTGTTGTGGGTACTACATGAATGTATAATTATGTTTGTAGGGGGTACATGAACCTGTGTGTGTGTGTGTGTGTGTGTGTGTGTGTGTGTGTGTGTGTGTACAACTATGTGGCAGCCCAAGATTGATGCCAGGAATTGTCCTTAGTTGTCTTTCTACCTAATTAAGGCATGGTCTCTCAGTGAAATCCAGTATTTACCAATATTTCTAGTCTTGCCCACCATCTCTCTCTGGAGAACGGCACCCTACTGTTTCAAGGCTTAACAGACAAATATTTTAACCACGGAGTCATTTCCCAGCCCCCTCAAAATTTTATTCAACCCTTAATATAGTCCCTATCTAAGGATGCATGTTAAATGGAGGGGCTCAGAGCTGCTGCCTACATCCTGGTGGTTACTAATAACTACCTTGGGGATTTCAAAAGTTATCTCTTGGCTCAGAGTTATCGAACCACCTCCCCATGGTGCTAATACCCTTTTCTAAGACTTATTTTTTATTTTATGTGTATATGTGTGTGCAACATACAAGAACAGTTACCACAGAGGTCAGAAGAGGATGCCAGATCTCAGGGAACTGGAGTTATATGCAGGTGTGAGCCCCTGTGGGTCCTGGGAAATGAAACTGGTCCTCTGCAAGAGCAGTAAGTGCTCTTAACTGCTGATTCATCTCTTTAGCCCTGTTAAGACCCTCTTAATGATAAAATCTTCTTCTTCTCATCATTATCTATATGCCCCTAGATAAACAGATTGCTCTCTTTGGGTACTGCTTGCTTTAACTATGAGCCTAACAGTATTATGATTTATCTCACAGTTACAGTGGCTATGGAATTGAATTAAGTGTGTGCTTAAAATTTTTGGCTGCTCTATGGGATAATAGGATAATTATGATGATGATCATTAATGACATGCCAAATGATTGTTCCCCCAGGATTTGCTTCATGTGTATTTGATTGCTATCCTACATCTACGTTGTGGAGTGTTTCTCATAAGGAATCAGTTTGCAGATGTGAAGAATTCATGGCATTCCATATGTCTTAGTTAGGGCTTCTCCCCTGTGATAAAAAAACTGCCATGACCCCGGCACAGTGGTGCACGACTGTAATCCCAGCACTCAGGGAGGCAGAGGTAGAAGGATCTCTGTGAGCTCAAGGCCAGCCTAATCTACAAAGCAAGTCCAGGACAGTCAAGGCTGTACAAAGAAACCCTGTGGGGGAGGAGCGGGGGGGGGGGGGGGGACATCATGACAAAAGCAACTTTGGGAGCAAAGCATTTGTATTTCGGCTTACATGTCCAGATCACAGTCTATCATGAAGAAAAAAACAGAGCAGGAACCTGGAGGTGGGAACTCAAGTAGAGGCCACGGATGAGTGATACTACCTGGCTTCCTTCCCATGGCTTGCTTAGCCTTTTCTTCAACAACTCGGAGCCGCCTGCCTGGGAGTAGCACCATCCACACTGAGCTGGGCCCTCCCGTATTAGTCATTTATCAAGAAAATGCCCCCACAAACTTGCTGTCAGGCCAATCTGAGAATGGGATTTTCCTTAGTTAATGTTCTTCTTTCTAGATGACTCTAGCTTGTGGCGAGCTGACAAAGAAAACAAAACAGCAACAACAATAACAAAAACAAAAGCAAACCAAGCAGGACATCATTACAGCTAGAGTTCTTGGCCTCAAGACATCTCATAAAACTACAGAAAACTGGGGAAAAATTATAAAGCTAAAATATATGAGTGGGGGCAGGACTAACAGTTCTCGTTGACCCATACTCTTGTTTGTTTTCCAAAAGGGTATCTGTCTACGGTTAGTCTTTAGGTTGAGTCTCGGTGTTGATCAAGTATGAAATATGGGTTTCCCAATTAAGGGAGAAGGGAAATCATGTAAACAACTCTATAATGTGGCTTTTAAAGTCATTTATGTTATGCTCTGATCTAGAAGTTAGACTTTGCTCTTGGAGTTGTACTCCCAGCAGTCCTCAGCCCTCACTGGACAGTGGGATCAGCTCTCTGCCTCCCGTGCTCTGGTGCTCCTGGTCACACTCAGATTTGTGTTAGACTATCTGTGGAAAGAGTGCAGCCACAGGACCGCCGGGATATTGGCACAGGGGAGGACCAGGGTTCCTGTGGGTGGGAAGCAAGTGGTGGGTGGGATTCTGAAACAAGAAACTGAGGAATCGGTGAACGTTCCTGCATCACTACAGTCTTTTTATTCTTGTGTCTTCACAACTGTTGTAGAGGGAGACTGTGTGCCGCTCAGAGCTCTGCAGACAAACAGAAACAGCATAGCAGGAAGGTAGGCAGAGAGAGACCCATAGTCAGGATGTTGCTGTGACCAGAACCTGGTATAAACATCTTAAAGGAAGAGGTATTTCTTTCCGCTCATAGTTTCAGAGGTTTTTATCGGTGACCACTTGTTTTATATGTTTCAGAAAAACACCATGGTAGTAGAAACATATCATGAAGGAGGTTATGCCAGATGGTGCTGGTGGGGTGGAGAGTAGTGACACATGTACACACACACACACACACACACACACACACACACACACACACACACACACACAGAGTAAGACACAGAAAGACAATGTCATCATTGTAGACTGTTCCCTTTTTTAAAGTCTCCCTTTATCTGGGCCCAAATGGTGCCACCCACACTCAGGGAAGGTCATTCTCCCTTGGTTTCTATAGACATACTTTTATGGACACACTCAGGAGACCGCTTTACTAATCTCCTAGGTGCATATCCATCTAATCAGGTAGACCAATAGATAGATAATAGATAGGTTATAGATATAAATAGACAATAAAAAGATAGATGATGGAAAGATGGGTAGATAGATGTATATAGAGTTAGATAGTCAGATAGATAATATATGATGTATGGTAGATAGTAGATAAATACTAAAATATGAACAGCTGATAGAAAGATAGGCAGATAGATGATTGATAGATACGTATACATACGTGATAAATAGGTGTTGGTAAATAGATGATAGAAAGATGGTAGATGATAGATACGTGACTGGATGGATAGATAGCTGATGGCCGTTATACAGGGATGTGGTAGATGCAGAAGTAGATAGACGACAGCTTATGGAGGCTGCGTGCTCCTACAGTGGCACACATCAAACAGGAGAGGCAGCAAAGCTGACACAAGGCACTCTGGCCTTGAAGGCCTGTAAGCAAGGAAAGCAGGCAGTGTCACTCTAGGTCCACTCTGAGAACTTGGGGTGCTGCTGTTGTCAGTCCCAGGCTCCAGAGATCTGAGAATCTGGAATTCCAATGTCTGAGGACAGAAGGCAGTTGTTTCAGCTCCAGGAAGGAAAGAATAAATCACCTCCTTCCTCTACCGTTTTTCTTCCATCTTCTGTGGATTGGATGGTACTTGCCCACAGAACTGGGCGTGGGCCTGCTTTACTCAGTCTACTTGCCTACACCCTAATTCCCTCTAGGAACACACTCTTGTCAGTCACACCCAGCAGTAATGTTCTGCCAGCTCCGTGGACAACCCCAACCAACCAGTGGGTACACAAAACGCACCATTCCAGAGCTATAAAATCTAGCACGAAAACAAAGGCAGACCGTCCTCCATGACTAAGGCTTCAGAGCAGTGGTACTCAACCTGTAGGTCATGACCCGATTGGGGGGGTTGAATATTATTTTTATGAGGGTCCCATATTAGATTTTTCTGGATATCGGGTATTTACATTGCAACTCATAACAGTAGCAAAATTACAGATATGAAGGAGCAACGAAAATAATTTTATGGTTCTGGGGTGGGGGTGCTCAGCACAACATGAGGAACTGTATTAAAGGAATATAGCATTAGGAAAGTTGAGAGCCACTGCCTTGGAGTCAGTTGTATCTAAGTTGCTCTCCGGTTCACGGGGTAGAGTGTCAAGTGAGCAGGCACTGAGACTCCGGTCTTCAATTTGGAAGATCTGGCTGAGGGCATCGATTCATATTTAACAAGTTTCACACCATATACATCCCTGCACTAGAGATGTTTTTGCTTGTTTTTTTTTTAATACAGAGGTCCCCAGCCAGGTGTTGAGACAAGTCCTCCGATATTTACTGTAGATCCACATAGAATTCTCTACTGCAGAGAGCAAATCTCTCTGAAATCAGAGGAGACAGTTAGGGAGGGACACTGCCGTTGTAGTTGTAATGGTTATCATTGCTTTTGTTGCCCAGGGACAGGGATGGCCACTGTGGTAGTAACCACATCGCTTGTATACTGAGTGGTACCCATGGGTGTGTGTTGAGTGCTTGGTAAAAGCCAGGTGCCGTTAGTGATACCTGAGCATTGTTCTACCTGCAGCTTCAGATACTATTTGGGGCGTGTGGTCTTTTCTTCTCCATTCCGTGGTTGAAACGACAGGAAATCATGGGATCTTCAGCAAGCATCCAAGTTTAACTTCTGCCACTGTGATGAAGGAGAAAACAGCTTAGAGGAGCAAGGGCTTTTTTTAACTTACAGTTCCCAGTTGAACCCATCACATCAGGGCAATCAGAGTGGCAGGAGCCATGCTCACATCACATCCGCAGAGAGCAATGAACACATCTATGTTGACTTTCTCAACCTTCATATAGCTTAGGGCCCCTAGACCAGGGCACAACGCCTCCCACTTCCAGACTGATTCTGGATGCAGTGCAGGCTGAGCATGGTCTCCAGTGGGTACAGCTTAAACTTGTGCCTGCACTGACAACTCCTACTACAAGGACTTGTGGGATCAGAGGCTATGAAGCTGTCACCCAGTTCATTGCCTCCCGAAGGCTGTAACTAAAGGTTAGCATCTCCTCACTGGTGGAAATCTGGTAGGCTGCTTCCAGCCTGTGGATTTTTGGGCTTTTCACGGGGCTTCACAGTCTGGGTTGCCACCTTCCCGAGGCTTTCCTCCTTGGGATGTGTAATTGCTCCTGGGTTTCCTGCTACCCTCAGAACTGCTTCCTAGTTCAAATCCCAAAAACAAGGCTATCTGGATGTACATGGGAGGGTTCAGAGGAGCCCATTGAAAATGCACAGGAGATTTTCTTTCCATCTCAGGAGAAAGCCACTCACTGCCTTCAATGCCTCAGGTGAATGGCGAAGGGTTTGTTTGGTGGGTTGGTTGGTGGGTTGGTTGGTTGGGTTGGCTTGGTTTAGTTTTTTGAGATAAGGTCTCATTGGGCCCAGTCTGGCCTTGAGCTTGCACCAGAGGCTGACTTTGAACTTCTAACTCTACTGCCTATGCTACCTCAAGTGCAGATAGCACCAACATGCACCACCACACCAGGCTTAGGAAGGTGTAGTTTGGACAGTTTGAGGTTTGTTAAGACCAGAAGACACAGTCTGGATATCATACATATAGCATCATCCCATGATTAGGATGAAGAACTTGTTTGAAATTCTAGGGGAAAAAAACCCACTTCTATCATTTTGCAGCCATTTCTACCTTAGATATCAGTATGTTCTGATTTATTTTTTAAAGGTTGCTCTATGCAGCCAACAGTTATACTCTATCCTCAGTGTAGACCAACATCAGATGCTAATGAGTTCAAATTATACAGTGTCTACATAAAGTAGTCAACAAGAGTCCATCAAGCTTGCTGCAGAAAAGAATATTGTTCTTAGAATGTCATTGATCGTACCCTGGAGAAGATCTTGTTCATGATGCCAAGAGGAAACCCCAGAGAGGGCATCAACGTGGTAATTCACCAGCATCACACATGGGGAGCCCGAAGGCCTCTTCCAACTTGTTCACAGAAATGTTAAAAGCAGGCGTCTCTCAGCTCTTCTCCTGAGCACATTTCCCTTCTTCTACAGGGGCCAGTGAACACACGTGTTATTTTTTTCTCTGCACACAGCTGATTTTTCTTCTTTCCCATGTCTAAATCAGACCCCCACACCATTTTTCATGCTTACTTTCCCCATATCAATAACAGTATTGAACACAGAATCTGAGTCTCTTTAGAAAGCAACACAGATTGGCACGTGTTTGATGAACGGAGCCGGCAGAGTCCGTAGCATGCCAGTCTATGAAAACAGTAACGGTTTTGGCATCCGCCTGGTTTCTGACTTTAGTTTACAAAATAACCAATCCCTTTTTTTTTTTCCACGCGTTCTTGGACTCTTGATTTCCCCTGTGTGCCGGAATTGGGAACTTCCTCTTTGCTGTTTGGTCATAAACAGGTTTTTTCTTTTTTCTTTTTTTTTTTCTTTCTTTCTTTCTTTCTTTTTTTTTTTTTTTGCCTTCAACATTTGTTTTTTGATTAAGTTATTATCATTTTTTTTAACCTTCGAAATTTTCCTGTGGTTTTGATCTAAAGTGATTTTTTTCAACCTTCTATTTCTGATAACAATTTTCTTTAAAATTTATACCAATCATGTGAAACTGGTTCATAACCTGTGTGGCATCTGGAAAAGGTTATTTTTAAATGACTTTATGCTGAGGTGCAGTCATATTTTTGTAGGGAGGCTGTGATCTGTTTTTAATTTACAACAGTTTGAAGCCATATTGAACTTTTTTTTCTGCTGATAATCAACATTTCCCTTTTATGGCAAACACGGTCTGTTGATTAACCTCTTGGCTTTACTTAGCATCGGTGCCAATGGCTTTATTTACCCAAACGGAATGTCGGTAGATGAGTCAGCCTTTAATTCCAGGGAAAACTGGAGCATGGTAGAGAGCTATAAATTATTGCGGTTCCATGCTAGAGTTTAGTAGTCAATGGCTAGTGAAAATTCTGGCTTTGTCATGCTAGCTGGGTGGCCTTGGGTGTGTTAACTTACATTTTTCCTTTCCTTCCCCTAACTCTTCCTATCCTTGCATCTACTCTCTCTCTCTCTCTCTCTGAAGTTTCTCATCTACCAAGTCTAACTGGTACTAGCACTCCCCATCCCTAGAGTGCTATTAGGAGAACTAAGCACAATTGAGTACCTTGGCACCCTGCCCACAACAGCAGTGCCAGCACCACCATCCTGGCTTCTTGTTGTAGCAGTGGTCATAGCAACAACATACCCATGGCCTTCACACATAGTGATGGAATGCCAAAAGTTCCTTCCAACCCAAGGGTCTCCACAATCCTGTGGACAGCATCAATGCGGTCCTTTGATCATTTTTCCTCTGGCTATTCAGTGGCAAGGACTTTAGTAGGTTCCAAGGTTGATAGACTGTTTGAAAGGTGGGACCCTTGCCCCTCTAGAAAGTAGAACTTCTAATCTTGTGGGTGTGGATCTCCAACAGAGCTATGCCCTTGGAGCTGGTGTGTGTGCTGGAACGAGAAAGGTATGTAGTGCTATGAAGTAATGTTTTTCTTTGGGAGGCAGATAGGAGGCAGCTCTGAGGATGGTTCAACTGAGAAATGGGGAGGGGGGCGGGTACAAACCTTAACCAGGTGAAGAGAAGACGTCCAAAACACCTAAGGTGGAAGCCCGTGGCTAATGCCATTTCCTGTAGGCTGGCACAGGCATGGCTGGAACCACGGTCCTTGGGGAACGTGCATGGGTAAGACATGGCAGAGGTCAGCACTCTCTGCTGGATTGTCCCTCCAGAGAATACTGCCTCCCTATACATAGATGCTCTAGCCTTCTTCAACCCCATCTTAGACTAGATGTGCTAACTGGTGACTCTGAAAGACCTGATGGTATGCCCAGAGACCTGCCCTGTGTCTCCTCTGGTCGTACTCTGGTTCACTGTGTCTTCTGGTATGGCCAGAGATGAAGTGTTATGGAGGAAGGCAGCAGAGAAAACAATCCAAATATTCATTTCCACCAACAGGTGTGTTCTGCATGAATATGATTTTCCATGCATCAAGAACAGACAGAAGTGAGGAACTGAATAGCAATTTGCAGCCTGTGTACAACCAATCATACTGTTGTAGCGTTTAGCTGCTGGCTTCAGACACCTGTGGAGTTGATGCTAGAGAAGCAGAGCATCTCAGAACTGCACTTTATTCCTGAGTGGGTGTGCATGGATGTATGTACACAGACCACACACACAATGCACATGTATCATGTGGGTGTATAAACTCTGTTCTTTCTTACCTTTTGCTGATAAAATATCCTGGCATTTTATTTTTGATGTTGATAGACAGTGGAAGTTGCAATGATTATTTTTTTCAGGAAGACAATTCTGTGTTAATTTTAATTGCAGTTTTTATTTTCAGGTCTTGTATTCCAATATTTAAAATGTTTCTCATTATCTTTCTCCTTCTCCTTCTTCTTCTTCTTCTCCTTCTTCTTCTTCTTCTTGTTTTTTGAGACAGGGTTTTTTTGTGTAGCCTTAACTATTTGACTATCCTGAACTCACTTTGTAGACCAGGCTGACCTCGAACTTACAAAGATCCAACTGCCTCTGACTCCCAAGTGCTGGGATTAAAGGCATGCGCCACCACTGCCCGGCTTCATTATCTTTTTTCTTCTTAATGCTAAGGACTTTCTTTAAAATTGTTCTTGAACACTTTGAGAGGAAATTGCTATTTCATTGTTATGCATTGGGGCAATTTCCAATGCATTTTAAATAACTCTGTGACAGGTTTTCTTTTTTCTGTTTTTTCCTCTACACAAGTTTTGATTGTTTTGTTTTTTAAGACAGGGTTTCTCTGTGTATCTTTGGCTTGGCTGACCTGGACTCAGTTTGTAGACCAGGCTGGCCTCGAACTCACAACGATCCACCTGCCTCTGCTTCCTGAGTGCTGGGATTAAAGGTGTGTGCCACCACGCCCAGCTCCATAACTTCTTTTGATACAAATTTTTAATGACGTTATATTTTATCTTCCCCTATTTTCTTGTCCAGTGACACTGGTGAAATATATTCGTGTACTGTTACCAAGAAAATATCTGGTCCTCACAGCAAATACAGTTATACAGTTCTCTGTCTCTGTCTCTGTCTCTGTCTGTCTCTCTCTCTCTCTCTGTCTGTCTCTCTCTCTCTCTCTCTCTCTCTCTCTCTCTCTCTCTCTCTGTGTGTGTGTGTGTGTGTGTGTGTGTGTGTGTGTGTGTGTGTGTCTATGCTTGGCACAGATGGCATGTAGAGCTCCATCTTGCTTCTTGGTGATCTCGTGATCTCTCCTCAGGATGGAATTCCTAGATTAGAGCAGGCTGGCCAGTGAGCCCCAGGGTTCTGTATGTCTATCTTTGCAGGAGAGGGAATACAAGCATGTTCCACCATCCCTGGCTTGTTAACTGTGAGAGCTGAGGACCCAACTGGCTCCTCGTGCCTGCAAGGCAAGCACCTTACACACGGAGCTATTTCTGTAGCCCGAAGTTAGTACTTTTGTATATTTTCAATGAAACCATTGAAGTGTAGAGAGATTAAGAAAGCTCAGAGTTGCCCTTTGGGCAGCGTCTAGATTTGAGGAAGTGTGTGTGACCCTTACCTATTGTGACCCCACCTATTTCTGTTCTCTAGCTACGAAGCAAGGCGGTCTACAAGCTATTGCATTTCAGCGCCAGGAAGACCCAGCCTTGCTAAGAAGTCCGTGCTAGTGAGACCATTACCATTTCACTCCCTGCCAAACAGCAGCTGAGGAGTTTTCAGTGCGCTATGTTACCAAGTGCAGTAGATCCTAGTGGATAGTAACCTTCCTAATAAAGTCCTTTGTCTCTAAAGAACAAAATTCTCATTAATCACATGAAGTCCCAATAAGCTGAATCCAACACCCAGGCAGCAATAATTCCATTAGCCACGTGATGGTTCATAGTCCAGGACAGACAAAATGGGGCAAGTGGGGACTACATGAGCCTTGTTGGGTAATTATGATAGCCCCACTCCTCTTACACTTGTCAAGAGAGGTCTGAAATTTACCTAATTTTGTTTTTATTTTACATGTATGGGTATTTTGTCTACATATACATAGGCATACCACATGTGTGTCTGGTGCCTCCAGGGCCCAGAAGAGGGTATGTGATTCCCTGGAGTTGGAGTTATAGTTGGTTATGAGCTGCCATTCGGGGGTCCTCTGCTTGAGAGTCAAGTGCTTTTAACTGACAAGCCATGTCTTCAGCCCCTTTCAGAGGATGTTTGGAGAGATGAAAGAGTCAATAATAGAGCTGACTTGATTATCGTAGGTCCATGAAGTATTTCAGATGACTGGGAACTTACCCACAGCAGAACTTTATTATTTTTTTTTTCCATTATGGAGGGTGGGAGTCAGAGATCAAGGTGCTAACATGGTCAAATTCTGGAAAGGACCTTCTGGGTTTTAGAATATAGTTTCTTTATGTGTCCTCCCGGGGAAGAATGAGGTAAGGCAGGTCCTTGGGGTCCCTTCTTAAATGGTCACAAGGTCCTTCTGTGCCTTCCTGACCTAACTACCTTCCCAAAGGTGCTGCCCCTCCAGCTACCACTTGAGCTTTTCTTCTTGGTTAAAAATTTCATCTGTCAGCCCAGGTCTGGTGGATATATCAGTGACTTCTGATTAAATAGGAAATTAAATACATTCTTATTATACCAAAAAGATATTTGAAAAAGTGCTCATTGTACACAGATATGCTATCTGTAATATAAGTCCCATCATTAAACACATCAGTAGTCATGGTGCCCGTTATAGACCAGAAGCTGGGAAGTGAGCGCAGTAGAATAAGATGGCTGCCTGCCCGCCTGGACATCATGCTATAGGGTGAGGAAATAACCAAGCTTAGGTACTGAGAGTTTGTGTGAGGGAGAAGTATTGAGGAAAGTTAGTCACCAGCCATGGAGAAGAAGGGAAAGAACTGTGTGTTGGATGTTCTGGAAAGTTCTTATAAAGAACGGCACACGAGTGGGAGTAAAGGACACTGGGTGGACACAGAGGGGGAAGTGTTCTGTGCAGAAGAAGCAGAGCATACACGGTGGGGTGTCAAGTTTGTTGTGCTTAAGGATCAGTCCTCAGGCTGCTACAGCGGATACTCAATGAACATTGAGAGATGACGTCAAGAGGAATGAGTGCAGTGTGTAGCAACCATGAAACTCACACGACCTGCCATGTTGGCCACTGTGAAAGCTTCAGTTGCACAGGAGCCACCCAAGGGTCCTAAGAAAGGAGAGAGTGACACCCCTTGGTACTGCATGTCCTCTGGGCCAAGTGTGCCTGGTTCATTGTATGTGGTTGCTCGATGATGAACTGATCACTTCTTGTAAGATGGCCGGGTGCTCCACTGCACAACTATTTTTCTGCTATTGATGCTTGGGGATTAAATACCCCACAGCATGCACATTTGTTACATTAACAACAACATGAATGACCTTTCCCAAAGTCAAGATGACTCTTTCTACTTTGTCCAATTGTTACCTCCTTCCTGGGACAGAGAGGGATCCCCTGTGAGGATCCTTGCAAAGGGAAAAAGGTGAAGGGTCAGGCCACGTTTTGATCTGAATGGGGATCCCGAGGTCTCCTGGCACACCTCTTACAGAATGGAAATTAATGGCCCCCTTCTCTCCAGCTCAGAGTCAAGTTCAACTAGTTTGCTTGTCTCCCTGCTGTCCTAATCTCATTCCTTCGAGTCCCAGAGGAGTACCTGTCCATAAAGCTCTCAGCAATTGTAAAAGGGAGATGCTTGGCTGTTGCTGACTCCTTTGTCTCCGCCCCCTGCCACCCCCCACTCACCCACCCACCCCACTCACCCACCCCCCCACTCACCCCCCCCCACTCACCCACCCCCCCACTCACCCACCCCCCCACTCACCCACCCCCCCCCACCCCCGGCTGCTGGAGCTATGCCAGCAACAAAAACTTACTAATTACTTGCTACTAGCGCAAGGCCCCAGCTTGTTTGCACAGCTGTTTTTCCCCCCCAAGACCGGGTCTCATATAGCCCAGGCTGGCTTCAAACTCACCTTGAAGCCAAATATGATCTTGAACGTATGACTCTCCTCCCTTCATATGTCAAGTGTTAGGTTTGCAGACATGCATGGTCTTGACCCATTTATACAGTATATAGAACCCTGGGCCTCAAGCATATCAGCCAGGCACTCTAGCAACTGACCTAAACTCTAATCCCTCATGTAAAACCTGAGCCATTATGAGGACTTGGTGTGGACGCCTGACATATCTTTATCCACGGCATATATGCTTTCATCTCACTCGTGTGCAATGCTAGGGACCAACCCCAGAACCTTCCACAAGCTAGATCTCTACTGCTGAGACATCCTACCTCAGACTTACATGTAACTTATTTTTCTGGGTGGACAGAAATTCTGGTTTCTAGAAATGGCTGGGTGCCTTTTAGAACTGATGCAAGCTGGTACTGTGGCATGTAGTGTCAGTGAAGTATTTAGTGGCAGTTTGACAGAGCGGTGCCCAACAGAATCATCTATGCTGTCTAAATATGGCCACATCTCCCTGGCAATGTGTGACAGAGGCAATCAATTATTTTTATATTCATATTGGTGACTCAGAAAAGATTTCTTTTGAGATGGTGTCTCCTGTAGCTCAGACCGGCCTCAAACTCACTATGTAGCCAAGGATAACTTGTGAAACCTCCTGTCTCTATCCCCAAGTGCTAGGATTAGAGGTGTGCACCACCACATAATATTTCATGCAGTTCTGGGGGTCCAAGTCAGGGATTTGTGTATGTTAGACAGCAATTCTTCCTCTACGCTGTGTCCCCAGCCTAGCTAATTGGGTGTAAGTATCAGCCTGTGGCTGGTGGCTGCTCTAGGATGGGTATTGTCTGTTGGATGCCCCCGCCCAACATGTAGCTGAAGATGGGACTCTGGAGGCTTGGATCTGCATGTCCTTCCTCTTGCCTCTCCTCTATCCATCATGCAAAGTTAAACTCTGGTGAGTCTGTCTCCTTCATTGCATCCACTCTGTCTTGAGCATCACTCATCGCTTCCCCCAACCCCCATGTTGTCGTCTTTTGGAGAAACCCAAACAACCATTTCTGACTGGTTTCCTGGATCTAGTTCCTATTGTTTTTCATCCATCTTCCCCCCCTCACAACCACAGGTACTCTTTTTAAAGGGGTGTGTGTGTGTGTGTGTGTGTGTGTGTGTGTGTGTGTGTGTGTGTGTGTGTAGGTGCCTGTGGAGGCCAGAAGAGGGCACCCAATCCCATGGAACTGGAGTCATAGGCAGTTGTGAACCTCCCCCTCTCTGTACTGGGAACTGAACTCAGGCCCTGTGGAAAAGCAGCAAGAACTCCTAAGTGCCTGACCTTACCTTAGACTCTTCAGCCCAACAGCCATACCAAGGGATCCCCGTTGTGTCGTTCATTGAACTGCGGAGCCCTTTGAAGTCTAATAAACCTCACAGTTTTTGGAGCCTCGCTGCCAGTTGTAGAATTCTGTCCAATTTGCATCAGCTGGACGCAAAGGGTTTCCTAGCAATGTTATTTTTTATTTTGAATTGCACATGACTACACAGGATGCTTTTAATAGCTAGCGTTTCTAGAAAATTCTTCTTTCCCAGTAGCAGATGCATGCCGGTGCACATACCCCTTCTCTGCTTGACAGATCAAATAGCTGACGGGCACTGGCACCCCTCTACCTTTCACCTCTGCTCCCTCACCTGGAGCCCCCATTCCTCTACCCGACTTCTGGTTCACCTGGCTAACTCCAGCCTCATTAAAGGCTGTTTAGACACACACACAGGCCCTCTTTGTAAGAAATCCTCTCAAGAATTTGTTAGTGTCCCTTCATTGGTCTTACAAGCTTCCTGGTGAGGAGGAGTGGGCAGCACGGGGCTGTCGGGGGGGGGGGGCTGTAAGGGGTAGGGGGTTGGGGGGGCCAGGGGGTGTGGGGGGCAGCAGTAGGGTCGGATTTTTGTTTAACTGTAAGTCTCCCTGGTCAGGACTCTCATCCCTGCCTGAGGCAGTGGTCAGCCCCAACCCAGGTTTCATTGCTTAAAGCAGGTGCCTCATGAGGTGCTTCATCCATTACAAACCCTCAATGTTTCTTCCACAAATGAAGCTGACAACCGCACAATTGTCATTGTGAAGGGAGTTTTCTAACCACAGCCCCTAAGCAAATAATGAAAATAAGAACAAACAAGATAAAACCAAACCTCCCATAAGCAACAATCAACACAAAGTCTGGGCTACTCTGCCCTCATGGTTAAATTTCATCCCTGACTTCCTATCTAAAGAGAGCTTCTCTTAGTTGGCTGATAGCAACCTCCATAGAAACTGTTGTTAGTCTGGAGCACCTCTTGGCTACTGCTCATCTGATCGGTGCCTACCTAGTCAGAATCTGCTGTTCTTGGCGCTGGGAAGTTGAGGTTGAAAACACTGGGCTAGAATTTACACAGGGACCTCCTCTCTGTTCCCCCAATCAATCAAGAATCACAATATTTGGCCAAGTGATTCTGCCACAGAGGACAAAAACACTTGTGGCTGAGGTCCTATCACAGCAATCACTGGGTGCTCTACTCCCACAGGTCATCCTATGTCCCTGTTAACCACAGGAAGCCACAGACCAATGTCAAGTGTGTTGTACAGGTGCCATGTGCCCTTCCTGTGAACATCCTGCTGTCACTCAGCTGTTTCCCGGTCCCAAGGCTGCTGGGTGGTTTTAGATTCCTGTTTACTGTTGATATTTATTTACTGTATACATATAATTTATTTTTGTATCATGGGGGGAAAAATCACAATATTTTTGTCCTTTCTTGATGCAGGAAATTAAGCTGAACTACTGAGGAGCCTGAGGCAGGAGGATTACATGTTCAAAGCCAGCATGGGTATCTTTGTGAGAGTTTATCTCAAAATCAAATATCAAATGAAGGCTAGGAGTGTAACTCAGTGATAGAGGGCATGGCTAGGGTCAGAGAGGCCTTAGGTTTTATCCATAGAATGGGGAGAAAGAGAGAGGAAAAAAAGAGAATGCCATAGCATTTTCAGACAACGAGGCAACACACAGGACTAGTGCTGGCTGAACAGAAAGTGCGTGTCTGTGTGCTTTAGATAGTTTAGTATTACTCTTTAATGTCTAGAACAAGCTGAGACCCTTCACTTGGCATGCAAGCACGTTGAGGAAACTGAGGCACAAACAGTAGCTCCCCCAGATCACAGTTCTCCCAAGTGGTAGAGTTAGGATGTGACTTCTGGGCTCTTGATTCGAGTTCTTGGAATGGTTGCCATGCTGCCTGGGGTTATAAGTGCTGATTAGCTGGTGAGAATCAAGCCTTCTGCATAGGGGGACCCAGCCTTGCAGTGCTCCAGCTGGAGAAAGCCAGAATTTGGTAAAGAACTTCAGCAAGGCTGGCCTGCCTGGAAAGTAATAAAAGGAAGGGCTGGGTGCATGGGTGAGAGGTGGCGGTGAGGAGACTAGGAGAGCAGGCACCCTGACACTTTTCATTCAAGCTGTACAGATGTCTAAAGGAGAGTGAGCATCACTGTCTGAGTAAACAAACTACTGGATAGAGTGGGCCGGCTTGGGTCACCGCCTGCATGCTGACGGACAAATATAAGATACTGGCTGTCATTTTAGGTCATGGGTTATCTTAGCTATGGCTGGAGAATCGTATAAAACCTGGTGTATGGCAGATGTTAAAGAAGCCAGCATCCCGGTGCTAATGTTTTCTTTCTTTCTTTCTTCTTTTTTGTTTGTTTCTTTTTGTTTGTGTGTGTGTTTGTTGTTTTCTAAGACAAGAGTTTCTCTGTGTAGCCCTGGCTGTCCTGGAATTTGCTCCATTAGGCCAGGCTGGCTTTGAACTCAGAGAGATCTGCTTGCCTCTGTTCTCTGAGTGCTGGGATTAAAAGTGCGTGCTACCAGCATCTGGCACTGCTGATTTTCTTAATATGACCATAGCAAGCCATTGATACGCAGCCTATAACTGCCCCCAGGTGAACGTTATGGCAGCAGAAGCAATCGCCTTCATGATATTTTTTGTCAAAATATGAGAACAGGGGTTTCTGAGGAGGTGGCTCAGTCTGTAAAGTACTTGTCATACAAATATGGGGACCTGAGCTCAGATCCACTGTGTCTATATGTCTAGATATGACTGGGTGCATCTATATTCTTAGCACAAAGGAAGCAGAGACAGGAGAGTCTTTGAGCTTTGCTGTTCAGCTAGTCTTGCAGAACCAGAAAGCTCCAGGTTCAATGAGACCATACCTCACAAAATAAGGGAGGAATCAATAGGGGAAGATACCTGCTATGCTGTTCTAGCCTCTACATGTGTATAACACACACACACACACACACACACACACACACACACACACACATACACACACACACACACACACACACACACACACACATGTCCCTGCACATCCACACCTTGATTTTGTGTACATACTCTTACATAAAGTGTGTTTCGAGATTTCTTCCAAGAATCTGGCTACCCATTTTCTTTAGTAACCTAGAAGCCTAGACATACTGGGTGTGTTAAGATTCCATTTAACCCATGACCAGGGTGACCTGAATCATTTCATATTGAGGCGGAAGGGAGAGGAATCATGCAAACTGAGCCACAACAGCCTAATATATAACCGTGTGGCAGGAGATGGACGTGAGCCAAAGCTCGGCAATAAAGCCACCCCTCCCCTCATCCTCCTCCTACTCTTGTGCTTGTAACCTGAAGAGACTTTGCCTGACAGCTGAGTGAGGATCCCTTTGCAAGCAAGGATGAGAAAGAAGCCTGGAAATCCCTGCCCACAGTCAGCAGTTCCCTCACTTGCGTTAGTGACTTCTCAGCGCTGTAGTCTCCCTAATGTATATTACTTACCTATTCTAAACCTGAGCCCAGAGGGAGGATGCTGGTCTAATTTAATGCATGTGGCCCTTTGCTGGTTTCACCACCGAGTCCCCTCCTTACCAGACTCTGCCAGGAGCAACAATTTTGACTTCAACGATGTACGAGGGAGTGTAGGTCACTGAACAAAACTGCTGACTGGCTAGAGGCTGTTGTAGTCTGTTTCTGCATGAAAGCCCCTACTATTTGCAAACACACAGACTCCACAAGGTTAAATAAACTCTGCTTCTTTTCCAGCCTTCTAGCAAGCTCTGTTTATCTGCCTGCTCCTGTTTACAGTGACCAGTCATTGATTTCATAACCCAGGCCCATTACCAAGGCACGGTGCCTTTTAGGGCTGTATGTAAATACCCAAGGAATAGTAAAAGCGGCCGGCCGCCGTTTATGCAAGTGTCACCCAGTGCCAGAGAGTCTAAGGGGCAGGGTCAGAATTTGAATCTAGGTCCAGACTCAAGACCTCGGCTTCTTTTCCCTTACTTAGTATCCATTCCCTGTGTGTATGCCAAGGTGTTTTAGGAATTACATTTATATGTAACATACCCGGGGTGTTAGCTTTCTTCCACGTGGTCTGGCAGATGGCAGAGACAGAAAAGGAAATGCCTCCGCCTTGCCTCGGCAAGCAAAGCATGTCTTAAATGTAAGAGATTCAATACAGGGTTGAATGAGGACAAAGGTCTGAGAGTTAAAATATCTGCAAGCACTGAAGAGGGTGGGAGAAGGGGGGCTTTGAACGAGGAGCCCCCTGCCTTATTCCTGAGGCTTATTTTGCGTTATCATGTCCCCTTTTATGCTCCTGAGTGAAGAAAATACCAGAAGTTAAGATGGAGGTGGGCCTTTCAATTAAGTCTAACATTTCTACTAAATAGGTAACAAGATTCTTCTACCCTATTGCCAATCAGTTTTGACACGTTGCGCCATTCTTTATTTCCCCCTGTGTCTCATTTCCTGCCTCTGTGAAATCAGGGAAATGGTCTACACAACTGCAAATATCCCTTAAGCCTACGATTATTTTCCTTGGACTTACCTTTAGGCAGGGGACACAGAAGGGCAGAAGATAAATAACCGATGAAAATTAAGACCAGCCATCTTCAACATGGTGGTCATCTCAGGTCCTTCCATACCACCCATGAGGGAGCTTGGGAGTCCAGTCAATCACCCTGCTCCTCAGTGCAGCTAGCCAGTGATTTAATGCCACGTGGTGGACTTCCTCCCACCTCTAACAGCTGGTTACTGGCACGGTTTCCTGCTCTAGCTGTCTGTTTAACAAATGAATGCTGTCAGTTCCAAGGGAAGCAGGGCAGGGCGGGGCGGGGAGCTTGACATAACCCATCAGTACTACAGAAACAAGTGAAAACATATGTCTTCCCAGTCGTGCATCAGCAGGCAGCTGCCTTGGGAACAGGGAGCATCATTTGTTCCTAAAACAATTCTCCACTATCTTGCAAACATAGCAGATGCTATTTACAAAGTTCCAGCTGAGATGGACGGTGTGTATCAACTATTCCTTCTTGAGAAGTAACTGTTGTAGGCAGCTTGCATTGACTGTGGGCCATGGGAATTCCCTTATTGTCCAAACTTCGACACTGAGTGCAGTTTAAATAGCAATGATACTGACGACACTCAATCACTTATTGTGAGGTGACAAGGAGTTGGAGCTTTGGTATATCCATGGCTACCAGTCTTATATGAGAGTATTCTTCTAAATTAGTGTGATGCGGCTAGTTTAAGCTTCAATAGTCAAGGGCCAATGTTTGCAATGATTAGGAATTAAAGAAGAAATCTGATGGGTGAGTGACATCATAGAAGGCTTGCCAAACTAGGTGGTGAGCAATGCGGGCTCGCTGTGTAAATTTCTGTCACTTTTCATGATAGTGTCTGGTGGGATATAAAGTGTTATATTGGTATGGCCTTCATTGTTCTGGGGTGTCAGAGGATGTGCCAGGATTTTCTTTAACATAAATTAGTTCTGGCAGAATTTCAACATTTCCTGCTGGTCCCCAGTGGACAAGAGTCCGGACCCTTAGAGGGGATCTTGCCTAACTTCATGTGCCCACAGAAGTCTATACATGCCGTCATCCATCCAGCAAGAGTGAGCATCATGCCCCAAGCTCTGTCAAATGCTAAGGCACAAAATCAACACCATTTATCTCTGTCTTGCCAGGGATTTACATTACAAGGATTAGGAAGAAACTAGAGAAACATGCCCCACCCCCATTAGCGCAGGGTGACTGGGCAGCGTGTGGGAGGAATCTGTAAATCAGGAAGATGACCCGGAAAATGGGTGCATCTGATTGAGTGCTTGTGTTTGTCTCCCAGAGTAGCACAGCTTCTTAAACATAGATATCAACACCTTTACTTTTATCCCCCTTGTCCTCATTTTATTTCTGTTGCTGTGATAAATGCACTGACAAAAAAGGATGGAGGGGTGGAGATTGTATGGAATTTATTTCAGCTCATAGTTCCAGGTCACAAATCATTGCTTTGGGAAAGTCACAGCAGCAAGGACTTTTAATAACTGCTTCCTCACATCTCCATGTCACTTGTTCGATGGCTTGCACTTAGCTTGATTTCTCTCCTCTTATATAGCCCTGGACCACCTACCCAGAGAACTGTGCTGCCTGCAGTGGGCCGGGCCCTCTTAATCCATTAACAGTCAAGATGGCCTCCCACAGACATTTCCACAGGCCAATCTGATTTACAGAAACCCTCAGTTGGGACATATTTCTCAGGTGATTCTAAGCGGTGTCAAGTTGACAGTTAAAGTTGACTATGACACCTGGCTAGCTAAGGGGCTGGGCAGGTATGGCTTATTCCTCCTGACTGTTCCCTGAGCTTCATTCCTTCAGAAAGGACTTACCAGATATGGTGCGGCTGCCATCAAGCAGAATAGTCAAGTCCTGCTCTGAAAGAATCTAGAATATTCTAATAAACAGATACTGGAGAGTGGTGTTAGATGAAATAAAAGCTAGATCTGTAATGATCATCCAGAATGTGTTCTGGAGAACCGGTGAGCCCGATATCTCTGGGTTCATGCAGAACCTTAATGTCACTTCAACCACCTGCTGTTGTTACTTTATATCTCCTAATGGGAGAATGGCAAAGGGATAGGAAAGGCCAGCCTTGCAGTCTAGTCACCTCTTGACCTCACTCTTTCATTTTTGACACAGACCCACCTGCACAAATCTTCCTGATTTGTTTGAAGTGGCAAAAAGAACGCCAAGTAATTAGGACTCTGTGCTGTACAACATACAGTCCAGACATGGTTTGTTTTTTTTAAAGTCTGATACTTCAATGGATGTCTCTTCCCCCCAAAGTCATATCCTCCAGAATTCTAAAAGGATACATGTTTAGAGCTGCTATCTCATGCCTTTAATCCCAGCACTTGGGAGGCAAGGCAGGCAGATCTCTGAATCTGAGCCCAGCCTGGTCTACAAAGAGAGTTACAGGACAGCCAGGGCTACACAGAGAAACCCTGTCTAAAAAAAAAAAAAAAAAAAAAAGTGGGGGTTGGGAGGTGGGCTGTGTAGTCACACAGCTTCCAGATACAGCAGATATGGTGGTGTTATGGGAGTTGAGCTGTTGCGGTCATGGACTATTTGTTCCAGTAGAAACCCATTAATCAGTGAAACAGTGAGTTTACTAGTATGTGTTAAGAGCTCCTAGAATGGCCAAATCTTCACAAGTCAGACAGCTATGGCCCTGGTGCACTGAAGAAAGGGACAGAGTCTATTCACCTTTTTGTCGGGACATGAGCTCTCCATGCAATCAAAGCCACATTGGTTAATTTTGATTTGGAGCTGCTCTTGGCTAGTGTGAAGTCGGGAAAAGCTAATGGATTCTATGATGTAATTGACTGTCCTTAGTGAAGGAAGAGCGGAAGGGCAAACCTTTGGAAGAGACGCATAGAGCAGGACTTGATGCCCTTTTTTCTTCTTTTCTTTGTTATTGTCAGTATGGAGACTTGACCTGCAGAGGTCAGGGGTTACACAGAGAGGTCAATTTTGTCTCAGATTGTACCTGAGTAAATTACAGGCAGAATGCTCTATGCACGTGTGGTAGGATCACCAGCTATTCCATGGAAAGGGCAGGCCTTTGCTTGTTTCATCGAAACAGATGGCCAGCATGGGACTTAGCATCTCTAGTGAATAGTTGTCATCTGCTTCCATGTTCTCAAAAAAGGCCACAGTGTTCTGTTAATGTAGCATTGACTCTGAACTCGCTCATTCAGAATGGCCCACAGTGTCCCTTTCTCCATGATGCCAGTCAGAGTGAACAGGGACATGCCACCTCCTTCCTATGAAGGAAGAAGAGAAGAGATCAAGCCTTCATAGTGCATCAAGGCTACATCTCAACATCTGGTCTCCTGAATACTGTGGATATGAAATTACTGTCCATATTGACCACACAAGAGAAGGGAATGAACAAATTCTACCTACCAATGTCGTGAAGACTTCTCCCGAGCCCCAAACCTGCCTCCCCCTAAAAAAGTACTGAAGGCATTTTTTTGTTGTTGGCTTTTTTTTTTTTTTTTTTTTTGTCTTTTGTTTTTCTCTTAGACCATGACAGGAAACCTTGGATATCTCCTCTTTTGGAGTGCATGTGTACACTCAAGAGTCTGTCCAGTCATCTACTCAACAGTTTTGCATGTGCAGATGACAGAAGTTTCTGTTTAGGTCTCCTAAAATTATGTACTTTATAGAGAACGGAGTAAACTACCCATGATGGTCATTTTAGGGACTAGCATCTGCAGATGTCCTCTTCTTGGCCTGAGCCGTGGTCCAGATGTACCCACTTGTTCTCACCTGGGATTTAGTAAACAGTTTTGATTAATCATTTCATCATCTCCTTGGGTTTCTGTTTAAGAGCTACCAGTGCTCATGTGTGTGTTTATGCCTATGTGTGTGTGATGCTCATGACATAACATACTGTGGCTAAAGATTGGCTTATTTCACCTAGGGAAGCCCTGAGTTCTAGTACTATTTAGGAGATAATAATAATAATAATAATAATAATAATAATAATAATAATAATAATAATAATAATAAAGCAACAGACATTTAGAGTACTTATGCTTCCCCTTTCAACTCTGCCATCCTCTTGATCATTTTCCTTAACTGTTTATCTTTGTGTCATTCCACCTAATTTCCCTCAGTAAATTTTGTTGCTTTTGGACAAAAATCCATAAACAGCCTCATACCACAGGCTGGGTTCCATTGAAGACCTTGGCAGCTTTTTCTCTGCAGACCCATGTTGCTTTCCTTCATTTTCCTCATCCTTTGTGTCAAAAATCACGGATTTTTCTTTCATACTGACCACTTTTTCTTAAGCCTTTCGTCAAATCTGACATGGAGAGTTGCCTTTGGAATGGCATCACACATGGTGCAGAGTGAATCGATTATCTATTCTTTACTGTGATGGTTTGGATAAAAGCATGCATTTTTTAAGAGAATGGCAATACAGGCTGCTGGGGAGTTGGCCCAGGGGTTAAAAGCACTTGTTAGTCCAGCAGAGGATCCAGCTTCAGTACCCAGCACCCACGTGATAGCTCACAAACATCTGTAACTGCAGTCCAGGGGATCTGACGCCCTCTTCTGGCCTCCACAGAGATAACACAAACCGTGTACAGATGGCCATTCAGGCAAAACACCCATACATATAAAACAAAACCTTTTCCAAAAAGTTAGATGAGTGACAATCTTGGTCGAACAAGCAGCATTTTAAATGTTATTGTGGCTAAGATAAAAAAAAAATGTAAAAGTGCAAACTAATCTGATGATCAATGACTATAAATGCAGACAATAGGTCTTCACTAATATCTTTCCAGACAGCCTTCTGGAAGACGCCTGGTTGAACCTGTCAGCTACACTTCAGTAAACACTAAAGTGCGATGCTGCTGCCCAGGGGGCTGTTTTTACTGTCATTTCAAGAGATGGCCTAGAGTTTGCAGGCTCATTTCGTGTGCAGCTCTGCTTCAGCTGTAGCACGTGTCCTTAATCCAGGAAGGTGTTTTAAGCTTGCGGGGAGGGTCGGTATTTTAAAGGCCTTGGGATACAAATTGCTGAAGGAACTTAGAATTTTCTGACTTTCATTGATCTTTAAGACCATTCGCACTGAGCTTTTAAAAACTGAATTAAGCACCCAATCACCACAAACTTTTTCAGGAGTCTTCTATTTCCTCTTACCTTTAAAGCTTCTAAGAGAATTGAAATCTGATCTTTAGGGAGAGCACATATGTATTTTACCTGAAAAAAAAATGAGTGTATATATATGTGATACATATATACACTCATATGTATGTATATAGAATATATGTGTGTGAAATATATATGTAATATACAATACACATATATACATTTAGATAGACAACTGGTTCTACTGAATAAATAGTTGACTAAAACCATGAACATCACTTTAAGAAGCTATTGATGTATTTTATTAGTTTAATCACCAAATTTTTAATTGTTCTTCTTATTTTGCTTCTTTTAATTTATTTTCTTGACTAAAGAACGGTTTTATATTCATTTTGTCTAATGTAGTATTCAAAGTTTTCTAAAACTTTTATTGGATTGTATAAATTATCTCAAGTAGAAAGCTGGAAAGTATCAAAATAGGATAATGGCCTGTGATTAGTATGTACTTTGTTTTTAATTTAGTGGTTAATTCTGTCTCTTTAAAATTAGGAAAGGAAAAAATACTAGAACAATCCTTGTATGCTGGTCTTTCTACAGAGTCCAGTAGGGGGCACCACACCAAGGTCATTAATCTCCCTTGGTGGAGGGAAGAGAAAGTTGGATCTTGGTAAATCTTTCTTTCCTGATTAATACTACTTTGTTTTATTTATCTTTGTTATTTTGACAAATTCTTCACCTTCAGTAGTTTATGACATCACTAACTCCATGTACTAGAACATTGTCTTTTTAAAAAATTATCTAGCACGGTACAATAATGATATTGTGATGAAGAATTATTTTAGATGCTTTACACCAAACTGAAGTGTGCAGGTCCAGTGTATTTGTCCCAGTACAGACCAGTTGGCTTAAGTGGCCTTTTGGCTGGAGACAGGCGGCTTGACACTACCTCCTGAAGTAGCCTGAAGGATTCTTTACAGAGATGTCCACTCAGGAGAAGCTGGGGCCTTGACCCAGCCATAGAAAAGCATTTCAGACCCAATAGAAAGTTCAGCTGGAAGTTATTAGGAGAATATTCTAATATAGATTTAAACCTAGGGCTTGACATAAGGAGAAGTGATCAGGGAAACCGCAAGACCCACTCACATGTGGGTGTGGGCTTTTTAAGGGTGAGTCCCCACTTGAATGTCTGGGCAGCACCCACAAACTCGCTTTGGGTGTCTTTTAAGTTACATCTCAAAGGGTTGCTAAGGCACACCCCTCCTCCTTTCCTTCCTCTTTCTTGGTAATTGAGATTAGAAGGTGGCTCCAGGTGTGCCTTTGATGGGATTAGATCCGATAAGATAAAACCATGGCCCTTAAGGGGGCATCAGGCATTTCTTTTAGTGTAAAAGGGGTTTGTGAGACTCCTGGAAAACTGAAGCTGGGGAGGACAGGGGCCTCCAGCATGAATGTTGCTATTTTAACCCCCTTATTTACAACATCTCTCCCTATAAAAAACAACATTGCCTCACAGCAAATGCTGTCAGTTGTGCTGTGATCCTGGCCTCTCAAGAAGCAAGAGGCTTCAACCAGACTCCAGGGAGAAGGCTCCCCACTCCACCCGCCACCCCACCCTCTTTCCCCACCCCCCTCCCCCACTCCCCACCCCCAGTCCAACCTCTTTCCCCACCTCCACTTCCCCCACCCCCCCATCCCCAACCCGCCCCCCCCCCCAGGCCCACATCCTCCTGTCCTGCCTCAGGAGAAGGATTTCATTCAACATAGAAATGCCCCCTCTGCCTTTGAGCACCTAGAGTCTTCCGAAAATAAGGAGAAAAGAGAAAATTTGCAAACCGGCCAGTCCAGTCAAGGCACTTAAAGGATATTAGTTAAACCAAGTAAGGAAGTTGGGAAAGCTGGAGGGCTTTTGAGGCATTTGTTTTTCCTTCGACTAATGCCTCTGTCTAGGAAGAGTTGTAAATGGTGCCTTTTGTCTGCATGGCGTGGAGTGGAGGAGAGGGCCCTGCCCAGGAAGTAGAGACCCCGGATTCCACCTGTGTTTGCAGCTGGGCCTTCCCTCCACTCTCCAAGCCTGGTTTCCTTCCTGTCTCCTGATGGCCTGCTCTCAGCCAGGCCTCCATAATGGCACATGTTTATTGACTAAGAAACAAACATTTGTTGTCTTTTAGCATGGCAATGGCCCTGGGGATTCCTGTGCGGCCCTTATTATCACAGATGTTATAGTAGCTGTGAGAAGACTAGCATCTTATGTCTTTCATTGGAGAGAGAGAGGGAGACAGCAGACCACGGCCTGTGGTCATTTGGAAAGGAGACAGACAGGGTAGTTCCCAACTTCTCTCAGGACATGGCATAGTAGTTGAGACATCAGCGCATAGCATTGACAAAAGAAACACAGGCTGACAACTTGCTTGTACATTCCACTAACTACCTGGATGGTTAAAAAGGAAAAACAAACAAGGCAGAAAAAATGCTGCCATAACGTGCATGTGTGAAAGATACCTACTGTAGATATCTAAGAAGTTACTAGAAAAATTCAAAGGAACATAATAAATACCCAGGTTGTGGGAAGAGAGTTCAAAGTGTGAACGAAGTGTTCTGTTTAGAATGGTATTGGAGAGGACCAGGGGACAGATGAAACCAGCGGGGATGACGAGAATTGGTGGAGCTGGCAAAATACAGATGCCGAGGGCACTGTGTGTGTTCATTTGACATTGGTGAGGATCTTGTTGGTGACTGGGACTAGGTCAAAACTGTCAGGATTAAAGATGGAAGCCTTTGGTAGCACTCCGTGAGCCAGATGCAAGAGGGGAGGGCGCAGTTGACACATATCCAGGGAATATGATGGACAATGTTTCTGGAGGGGGTGGGATTTTTTGCTTATTTGAGCTTTTATGTATTTGTGTGTTCATGCGTGAGCGAGTATATGTTCATTCATAAGTGACCAGAGGACAACCTCAAGTGTCCTTCCTTGTCACTGGCCTGGAACTCACTAGGCAAGGTGACCATGGCCCTAAGGATCCTCCTGGCTCTGGTCCCCTAGAACTGGGATTACAAGGGTGTGCCACCATGCCTGCTGGTGGTTTAATTGGGATTCTAGGGCTCAGACTTGGGTCCTCATGCTTGCATGGTGACCACTCTAAGGACTGACTTACCTTGCTAGTCTAATTATCCCTTTTAATACTATTGATCCTCCTCTATCACAGGACACAAATGTAATATCTTTGCTATTTACTTTGTGCTCCTTTTTGTAAATGCCAGTGCCCAGATAGGATTAGGACTTAGGTGCCCAGTGTATGCCTGATGAGTGAAACCATCTCTTATGGTCCCCTGGGATCTAGATACATCAATATCCAGAAGGTACTCTCTTAGAAGCCAGCAGATGTTTGATGGGGCAGAAAAATCGGGACCAAATAAAGTATTCTGTGGTTTCTTTTGGGAAAGCAAAGCTGAAG
Organism: Acomys minous; assembly: GCF_964271855.1. Lineage (NCBI taxonomy): Eukaryota > Metazoa > Chordata > Mammalia > Rodentia > Muridae > Acomys > Acomys minous. Next base: position 14,626,319 of record NC_140496.1, read on the forward strand.
GCTAACACAGGGACAAACTCTGACACCAGATGCCCACTCCACCCCCACAGCATCCTACGGCCTGGGAGAGGCAATAACCTTGTGTTCCCCTGTAAGCTGCCCTCGCTCCAACATCCCCACTTACCCAAGCTAGGCAACCACAACCCTTGCGGTTCTCCTGAATTGTTGTGTGGTGTGCCCTGCACGCTGTATGGCGCATGGCAGGTGCCCAGTGAGCATGTGTTAGTTCAGTGAGTCTTCATCACCGGAAGTGCCACAGTCTAAATAATACAAAGGACTTTTGCCGTACTGGCTTTGTCTTTTCTTGCAAGGTGAATAAGGGAGGTTGAAGTCTCCTTCATAATGTGTGATGGTAAGGCCTCATGCATAGATTCATAAATTGTACATTAGTCACCTAGACAGTTGATAATGAAAAAAGTGGGAGCACATGTACATGTGTCTGCGTCTGAGATTCCTAATGGTGCTAATGAACAGCACAGCTGAAGGCCTCAGTTGGTGCTTCTTGAACTCTAGTGGGCATATTCACAGGGAGCAGATAAAGTCCTGCGTGACTGTGTGATTAACATGGACTCAGCAATGTCAAGGACTCAGTGCCTTAGACCCATGGGTACAAGTCAAGTTCAAGTGCTGACAGTAGGTACCAGTGTGAGTGTTTACAAATGACTGGCCAGCATGTGCAAACATTAGCAACCCTCTTCCTCACAGATGACTTGCAGCCTGAGACTGCTCTCCTCCAGAGGCCCCCGCCCCACCTCGCCCCCAAGACTAACAGGCCCCTCCTTCTTTGCCATACTTAATAAAAGCTCTGAGGTTCTGGGTTGTTGGGTCGTTGGTGAGCCTCCATCTTAAGTGCACAGGGCCCACCTGACTCCAGCTTTTCGGCACCTGTGTCTCTCTGCCTGTTCTTTCTTCATTCCTTCACCACCCCAGTCATGTTTCTAAGACCTTAGCCTACAGGGTGCAGTGCATATTATTCACCTGGTGCTCATAATAAGAAACACAAATCCAGTTCAAGTGAGGCTGTAAACGTTGTCTCTACTAACAACATACAGAGTTGTGGTTTTCAACCCCTGGGTCATTAGGTCATGACCCTGTTGGGGTCAGACTCTTTCACAGGGCCACTAAGACCACCAGAAAAAAAATAGACATTTATATTACAGTTTATAGCAGTAACAAAATTAAAATTATGAAGTAGCAACAAAAGTAATTTTATGGTTGGGAGGGGGGGCGGTCACCACAGTATGAGGAACTATATTAAAGGGTCGCAGCATAAGGAAGGTTGGAAACCAACAGTCTACAACAAAACTGAAGCTGCTGGTTCAGTTGCCACAGGTCCCTGAGCACCCTGAGTACAAGCCAAAGGAAGAGAACGAACGGCCTGTGGTGCAAGCCGAGGGCAAGTTGTGATTACATGTTTGGTACAACAGTGTGTGTATTGTGCCATGAGCTTGGAAGATTGGATTGTGCGACTGTGGGCTTACGGGCATCCCTTCTTCTGAACTTCATGAACAAGACTCATGATGTTAGTTAGTGCAGCTCACTGGAGCTCCTAGACCTCCACATAGGACAATTGCTCACTCCTTCCTCAGTTATTCTTAGAAGGTTTCTTACTATTGTGTCACTTAACGGAGTCAATGTTGGAGGCCTTGGTCTTACTACAAAGCCATGAACTATTTTTTATATTCACTGCTCCATCTAGGTTTCATCAATGGCTACCAGTCAAAGCTATTCAAGCAAGGATATCCCTTAGCTCAGTCCTTCAAACACTTACTAACAGGGCAGTGGGTCTCACTCAACCTGTGGGTCACGACCCTTTTGTGGGCTGACCCTTTCACAGGGGTTGCCTAAGATGATCAGAAAACACAAGATACTTACATTATGATGTATAACAGTAGCAACATTACAGTTATGAAGTAGCAAGGAAAATAATTTGATGGTTGGGGTTGTCCACAACATGAGGAGCTATATTAAAGATGCAGTATTAGGAAGGTTGAGAACCACTGGTCTAGGAGCTGGTGAGATGGTTCAGTGGGTAAGAATGCTTGCTCTGGAAGCAGGAAGACAAGAGTTTAAATCCCAGTACCCTTACAGCAATCTGGGGATGGCTTTGTGTACCTGTAATCTCAGCACTGTGGGTGTGGAGATTGGGAGGCTTTCTGAGGCCTACTGCCTGCAAGCCCCACTCCAGGGTCTGTAAGAAACCCCATCTCAAAGGAATAAGGCAGAGTCATAGAGCAAGATACCCAATATCCTCTTCTACTGGCCTGTGCATGCATGCATGGTGTATACACATATAAAAGCACATGCACACATGCACCAGCACACATGTGTATATATATCACATATATGTACACAAATAAATCAACAAAAGTATAAAATATTTGCAGCCTACCCAGATAGCCTAAGGATACAATGGCATATTTAGCATGTGTAAGGCCCTGGATTTGCTTCCTCTACGACCATAAAATACATTTTAAAAATAGAATTGATCAATTACCCATGGTTAACATTGGTTTAGGAGATGAGTGCCAACCTACTTAGTCTTTTGTTGTCCTCTTTGTAAAAATGGAGTCATAATAGCGGCATGTAATAGTGCAGATAAAAATGACATGGCAGGGCCAGTAAGATGGCTTGACAGGTACTGTTGCTTGCCACCAAGCCTGATGACATGAGTTCAATCCCAGGGACCTATGTGGCAGAGAATTGCCTACTATAAATTGTCCTACAACATCCACATACACTAGTGCGCGCGCGCACACACACACACGTAATTTTAAAAAGCATTTTAATACAAGGCATTTTGCACACTGCCTAGCCACAGGAAGTAATCAGGGCAAAGACACCAAGAGTCAACCCAGGAAAAGGTCAACGCATGGAGTCATGAGTGTGCTCTTTGTGTTTGGCTTTTTTAGTCAGGTCTGATAAGGACTCGAGACAATGAATTCCTCATCTCACCGCTACCTCAGCTGCTGGCCCAGGAACACAACTACAGCTCGCCTGCGGGCCACCATCCTCACGTCCTGTACAAAAGGACAGCAGAGAAGAGGGTCCAGCGGTACCAAGACTACCCTGGCTCCCACCGGACTTACCCTGATCACTCCCCAAGTCACACTCCCCCTGCCTCCCAGAGCCAAGAGACAGAGTACCGCCATCGAAGGTGGCAAAAGCAGCATTTTTGTGGACGACGCAAGAAATGTATGTAAGGAGACTTTCCTTGTCCTGTTCTCAAGAGGGCCTCGACGGGTAGTCTTGGGGGCAGCTGGGTTCCCTGACGTGGCAGGTCAGCGAGGCTGCACTAAGGTCGATCCCAGATGCCTCCTTGCAGAAGGACTGGTGGACCCTGTGCGGACGAGTGGCTCTCCTAGGTTCTACCAGGAAATATGTAGATACAGGTCCTTTTAGACCTTTTAAGCATCTCCCAGTTTTAGCCAAAGGTCCCAGTCCTATCTTAGTTTCTGTTATCTTGGGAAGAGTGCCCAGATTTCTATGGTGAAAATTAAAAAAAAAAAAAAATCAGAGATAAATTCACAGGTGAGCGTTCCTTCTAGAGACCCAAAGAAGAGACATCCCAGGATACATCTCAGGAGGAATGTTGGCTCCCAAAAGGAAGCTGGCAGTGAGCAGAGGAACTCTTGAGTATGCTCTATAAGCCAGTGGTGGATGCCTATAATACCAGTGCTCAGAGGGAGGAAGAGGGAGAATTATGAGATCTAAGCTAGCTTGACCTGTATAATGATCCCATTTCAACAGAAGGCATTGTATTTCCTTCCCCCCCCCACCCCCTACCCCCCACTGCTGGGATCAAGCCCAGGGCCTTACATATGCTCAGTAAAGCTCTGAGCCAGCCAGTCTGCGTTTCCAGTCTCTTTTGCTCTTTGTCTAGACCAACAAAGTCCAGTAGATAAGAACCAAATGTAAGTTTGCATTGTCAAACAACTGTGTCACGACATTTTGTAATCCAAGTCCTTGGGGAACTGAAGGCAAGAGAAGCAACAGTTCGAAGCCATCCTTGGCTACGTAGGGAATTCAAGCCCAGTCTGGGCTGCATAAAGTTCTGCCATTAAAAAAAAAATCAAAAGTAGGTGCTGCAGAAATGGCTCAGTACAATGGGCCTCTTGCTGCACAGGTGTGAGAACCTGGGTTCAGGTTCCTGGCACCCACAGAAGTGTCAGGTTCCCCACCAGACAAATACCCAGTAATCTCTGCACGTTAGGAAGGTGGAAAATGGGGGGGATCCACTGAGAAAACATATAGGAACTAGACTAACTGAATTTACAAGTTCTGGGTTCAACTGAGAGACCCTGCTTCCATGTGTAAGATGGAGATACGCCCACTGTCAACCTCTGGCTTCTACATGCATGTTAACACACATGCACAAACGTGGTACACAAACACACCACAAACACACTCATTCCTAACACCTGTTAACAAACACCCAAAATAATAAAAGTTTAAAAACAAATTGCTTTTCAGTAGCATTTAATCTAACTCAGAACACACAAATACTATCACCTCAAATTAAAAACTGTATAACAAACTGTCACCGAGGGATTGCGCTTCCTCTTTCATATTATATTCTAGAAAGGTTCTTAATTTACTCATGACCCAGTGTCAATTCCAGTAACAAAAATTTCCATTAGAAGTTCTTAATTTGTATGTAGATTTCCTAAGATTTAATGCTGAAAAGGTAGATTTTTAGATACTCCATTGTTTCAGATATGTTTATATTTTTCAGGGACCAAGTTAAATATTTAATTTTTTTTATGTGATAAAGAGTTTGATCCTTATGTTCCCCAGCCACGCTTCACTAACTTGGCAGCCACAGATGACAACCAGATCCCACATAGACCTGTGAGGCGTCCTCACACATCTAGGAGCTGGCACAGTTGCTTATATAAGATAGAGTTTTTGCCATTCCTATTGGCTATTGGTATTACAGAGTCAATGTATTCCATTAAGGCATAAAAATGAGATTTTTCTCCTCTCTTCATTGACAATTGCTGACCTGCCTTGTCTGCCAGCTAAAATTATAACTTGTTTTCTTTTATTTATCACTGAGATTTTTTAAAACATTTCTGAATCTACCAGTCTATCCACCTGTCTACCAGCCCAACCATCCATGCATCTAAGCATCTGTTGAATAAATCTCAGGTGCAAAGACGCAGGGCAGATGACAGCAGTGACACACTCAGTGACACACCCACCCCCATTTACCCATCTCTGTCAGCCTGGGCCACCCACATTTCTTCTGCTGATCTTCCTTCCAAATGTTCTCTGTCTGCCACAGATGCCCCCAAGCCTCCTGCAGAGGACACGTATCTACGCTTTGATGAATATGGGGGCACAGGGCGGCCGAGAAGATCAGCTGGAAAGTCACAGAAGGGTCTCAACGTGGAAACCCTTGTAGTGGCAGATGCAAAGATGGTAGAAAAGCACGGAAAAGATGACGTCACCAGATACATTCTCACAGTCATGAACATGGTAAGGACCATTATGAGGTTCCTACCCTCTCGAGTCCCCCAAGACAAGATGTAGGATTCCTTGTGTGTGGCGGGGGGGGGGGGGGGGGGGGGCGGGGACAGTACGCACTTACCAACATTTGTTTTTAATTTGAATCTTGAGAAAAATCACTCTTGCTGAAACCTGCATCCATTAAAATTGAAGCCTACACCCTTATCAATGATTCTGATTGATTCTATCCATGCAGAATTGTGTCTTTAAAAGATTTATGTTATTTTAATTATCCCACCAGGTTTCTAGCTTGTTCAAAGATGGGACCATTGGAAGTGATATAAACATTGTGGTTGTGAGCCTAATTCTTCTGGAAGAAGAGCCTGTAAGTGGCAAACTTTACTTATTTATTCATTTGCTCTGCTGGATGGGATGCATTTATTGAAAAGCTACTTAGATTAATGCAGGAAATGGTCATTTGAGTCTCCTATTTGAAAGTATGGCAACCATCTCATCAGGCAAAGTACAGTCTAATAATGATATGCAATCCAGTCATTGAGCCAAATCATCACAAAACAATCCTTTATAAGTTAATCTAGATAATATATCCATAAATATTTCAACAGTTGTGTATAAATATTATATGTATATATAACATAAAATTCTCAACATACAAAGTATAAATACTCTATAAATATATCATCCTTATGATGAAGGTGAATTTGATCATCAGTTTTAGGGTTAGTTGGACTGTACAGCTCAGATATGCTGACTAATACAAAGGTGGATACATAAGCATATTTTGAGAATGCTTGTAGTAAATCTATGGTCTCTCAAGTGCCAATTTAGGACTAACAAAGAATAAACAAGGGGGTCTTAAAGCGCCTTGAATTGATTAGGGTGAGGTGCACTACACAGGAATTGGGCAAATTGCAAAAACAGAACATATAATAATGTGTTAAATTGCACAGTACTCCCTCTCTGTGGTGTTTTGATCTGTAAGCTGTATTTTCCCCCTATGAGCTCACCAATCAGGCAGACAATTTTTTTAAAGCCCCTGAGGCTTTCGCTCTTCAACTCTAACCCCAGTAAAGCACGTGAAAAGCAGAGAGGCAGAGACAAGAAAAAGACAATGGATCTAATTGCCCAGTGTGTAGAGTTGCAGAGGTTTGACCTTTGCGATGTTACCCTGGAATTTTAGAAAGCTGTTGTGTGTGTTGTTTGGGGGACACTTGGGCTTTGGTGTGCCACTCACATACTGCTCAAAGACAGTAAAACCTGCAGCACCCTGATTCACTGACAAGACTGTTGTCGAAAACATTTGGCTTGACCCAACTCATGGGCTTAAGCCTAATAAAACATTTTGATAAATGATAGTTTTTGTCTTCTCCGCTTCAATTTAATGTATGTGTGTTTTGCCTGCACGGATAGATACACATCACAGGTGTGCCTGGTTACCCACAGAGGCAAGCAGAGTGTGTTGGATCCTCCAGAGTTGTCACGTCATGATAGGAATTGAGCATGGGTCCTCTGGAAAAGCTGCCAGTGCTCTTAACCTCTCCAGCCCTAATCTCTTAACTTTTTAGAGCCTAGTAAATGGTCTCCATTCAGTAAACTTACATTTGTATTATTGATTGCTTGAAGCCTCTTAAGTACCAAACTTCACAGAGGACTAAAGCATGGATGCTTTATATTTTATTGAAGAAAGTATTGAACTTCAATAGGAATAAATTTACCAAGAATTTAACAGTTTTTATATATTTAGAAAGTACATATTGAAAATTCAAGTTTCTTTTATAATTTATATTAACCCAAATTTGATTTTTTTTTTTTTAGCACTTGGCTCAGTGGCCTTTTTGTACTGATATTTTCCCCTAAAACATGACGTTTCTGCATTTGCCTCCACAGCCACAATGATTCAACTTTCTCCACTCTGGCAAAATCAACGCGCTTTAATCTCTGCACCTTTCCCATAGGGAGGCTTGCTCATCAATCACCACGCAGACCAGTCTCTAAATAGCTTCTGCCAGTGGCAATCTGCCCTCGTGGGAAAGAATGGCAAGAGGCACGACCACGCCATCCTCCTCACAGGATTTGACATTTGCTCCTGGAAGAACGAGCCATGTGACACACTAGGTATGGCGCACACAGATCTCGCATGCACATCTGCTAGCTAGAAGGACAGGGTGAAAACTTTCTGATGGACGCGTTGCCCCTTGAGTCCCGTCAAAGTGACCTGATAGACTCAAGTGTCTCTCACTGTCCATGACACATTCTGACGACTGTTTCATTGGATAACAGTGTTTCTTTGTGGCTATCATAGAGTCTGTGATGGCTGTAACATCACTAGACACTATTTTCCCCTTGAGAGCACTGTTGTATAAACACCCCACTGTTGCATGAACTCATTATGCGGCACATGACCATATTTAAGTCTTTAAATTTGGGAAGAGCTTCCTTGTTATATGCTGAATATGTTCTACTTTATGGAACTCATTGTGGTATGGAGTCTGTATACCAAGAAATTAGTATTTTTTTATTGCCCCAATTGACAAGTAGTGAAGTGAAGAAAGGTCATTTGGCTGTGCATGTTTTCAGTCATTTTATAAGCACGATGACTACAGAACTGGGAAGCTGGAGGAAAACTGTTAGATGGCCTCACACCTCACTCTGTCACTGATGATTAGTGTCTTTTTTTAGCAAGGTCCTTGACTTTGAGGGACTCCGTTCTCCCCACCCACCCACCCCCTTTTTTCTTTTCATTTTGGTACAAGGCACCCAGCACATGACTTGCTGTATTTCCAAGCTGATTCAGTTGCTCATAGTAGGGACTTGAACCTTCAGTTTGTGGCGAATTGGCTTATTCACAGCAAGGTCTGCAAACGTTTGCAGTAGAGGGCTCTACAGTGAATGTGCTGTGCTCTGCAGAGTGGCAGCTGCTCGCAGCAGCCACGTTAGTGAGAAACCAGTCATAGACGATGCACAAACCAATGAGGGAAGCTTTGCCTAATGAAGTTACACCGAGGAGGAGACAACCGCAGACAAAAGAATAAACAAAGGCTTGAAAAACGGCAAGCACACCGCCACCAGCAATCAATCCTGATCTGCTCCATGGGTCACTCTCTTTGAGGAGGATGTCGTACGGGCTTAAGCATTCACATATGCCTTGTGAGTGTCCAAGCCGAGGACTGCGCTGCCCAAAGCAAATTGATTCAACATCCCAGAGTCTCCGATTCTAACTTAAAATTTATAAATGCACATTCCAAGTACAGTACGATATAGAAAACACCATGTATTAGAAAACGCAGGACTTTTAAATATCCAGGCCCTAAACAGGTGGGGCGAGGAGCAAGACAGGAAACAGCCAGCTAGACACCTGGATACCAAATCAGTTTCACTGCAAGTCACATATTAACTAAGTACCTCCCCCTTATCTGTCATCTCTGTGACCTCTATAACCTAGCCTACAGTCCTGCTTCCTCACCTCTGTCATAGGGCATAAGTAACATATTAGTTAAGTGATGACACATACATCTGCATGCATATTAGACTTCCCAGAAGATCTCATGGCTCAGCATTGAGGTGGATACAGCCAGTTCCCAAGTATGGCCACCAAACCTCGTTGTAATGGACATTAGCTCTCAGAGCTGGAAAGAAAGACATCCATCTACTATAAGGTTGATCAAGATAGAGCTGAGGGATGATGGGAGCGATTGTAGAACTGTGATTGTGGGGAGAATGGGGACACTTGCCAGAGATTGTAAATGGGAGAAAAGTGAATTTGATCTATACATATTACCTGGGCAATGTTCAGAGAATGATCAGGACAGAATTGGAAGGCATATCCCACACTGAGATAGTAGAGACACTCCTAAGTTAACATTGTATGTCATTGTAACTGCCCTTATATCAATTTCTCCAACTCCAATAATAAACTTAGATCGGTCATACAGACTTCTGAGACAATGAAGACATTTAATACTCTTCTGGAAGAAAAACCCTAAATGTACTAATCCACTAAACTATTATCTGTGTATACTCAATTAGTGTTAATACTTGGAATTGATTCTTTCAATAGGATTTGCTCCTATCAGTGGGATGTGCAGTAAGTACCGAAGCTGTACCATCAACGAAGACACAGGACTTGGCCTTGCCTTCACCATTGCACATGAGTCAGGGCACAAGTGAGTGGCTTCTCAATTCACTACTCTCTATGGAAACTTGCCAAGTGATCCTGTGGCCTTTCTTCATTGATTACTGTTGATCTAAATCAAATACATGGGATTTATCTTGTATAAAGCTTTAGATTGTGGACTTCAGAAAGGGCTTGGGGGTTGGCAGAAGGCTCAGTTGCTAAGCTGTTTGCCACACGAGCCTAAGGACATGAGTTTGATCAAAAGAACACACAGGAAGTAAAAGGCAAGTATGGTGGTGCATGCTTGTAACCCAGGTGTGTAAGTTACTACTGTTTTACTACTGCGAAGAAACACCATGACCAGCGTTTACAAAGCAAAGTATTTCAGAGGCCCAGTCCATGGTTAACATGACAGGGAGAGTGGCAGCAGGCAGGCATAACTGAAAGCTTGGCTTCTGATTGGCAGGCAGGAGCCAGGGAGAGAACAATTCTGGGCCTGGCGTGAGCTTTTGAAATCTCAAAGCCCAGCAGCACACCCCCTCCAACAAGGCCACATGTCTTAATCCTTTCCACATAGTTCCACCAATTTGGGACCAAACATTCAAACATATGAGCTTATGGGGACCATTCTCTTTCAAACCATCACAGCCAGCAATATGGAGACAGCTCTGTAACACTAATGCTAATCCTAGGCCTAACCCTGACCCTGACCCTAACCAGCATCTCTCTGGCAATCTCACTAGACATCCTAATCTACTTAGAAAATTTAGGACAGTGAGAGACACTGCATCAAAGGAAAAAAATGACCAGTGCCTAAAGAATACTATGCAAGGTTGTCTTCTGACCTCCATCATAGTTGTAAACACACACACACACACACACACACACACACACACACACCCACACACAGAGTTCAGTAAGAATCAGTCATTGAGGTTTGTATTTTCACATCGCATGTTACATCTTTTAATGTTGCATCATTACATCATTTGCAGATGGAACACATGTTACTCACCTGACTCTCATCTAGGTCCTTAGTTTCTCTTGGGTTTTGCTTTGGTGAAGACGCTTGAAGCCCATTCCACTTCCCTCCCTCCTGTAGTAAGCACGGTCATTGTCACTGAGTCATAATCTTCTCTTTGCTTTTCACATTTTAGTCTGTGGCCACAGTCTCTCAGTATTTTTGTCCCTAGCTGGCCTTGAAATTGTCGTCCCCTTGCCTCAGCCTTCCAAGTAGCGTGATTGTAGGCATATGCTACCACACCCTGGAATAGCTCATCCTTTGTACAAAACAAAATAATCATGCTAACATATAAACCCAGGCCCCGAGTGCAATGACACACACTGAGTTCAGTTTTCGAACTACTGGCTATGAGGAACTTAACCGTTCTTGCTTATAGATAAAAGTTATCTGAACCCCTAATCTAATACTTCAGTTGAGGGAAACAAGACATAGTCTTCAGGAAGAGTGAGAAAGAGGTGTCAAACCTGAGAGAAGAATGGATGTTGGGGGTGGGAGGTAAGTTAGTAAGGTTTGCCGTGCAAACTTGAGGATCTGGGTTGGACCCCGGGTGTGGGAGTGTGTGCTGCTGGCAGTCTCAGGGCTGATGGAGGCGGAAGTAGAAGTGAGAAAGTCCCCCAGGCTCAGTGGCCAATGAGAAAACAAAGGTGGGTAGTATCTGAGGAGCCATATACCAGGGCTGCATATCTGGGTTTCACAAGTGTGTGCGTGTGCACATGAGCATCCCTAGTGAACGGAAGTGAAGTACATTCTCAAGATCAGATGTTGCTATGTGGCCTTTCTGGCATGAAGGTGATGAAGCAGATAGTTGCTGAGATTTGCGGAGGACTTTCGAAATGAGCAGGGAAAAAAAATAGTATCTTCTAAAAGGCTACTAAATTAAAGTACTTTTAGAAATGCAAAGTTCGAAATTCAAAAGTGAGTTCATATTGAGTTTCCTTTTGTCCCACCCCCCGACTCCGCAAAAAAAAAAAAAAAAAAAAAAAAAAAAAAAAAATTCTAATGAGGCTCCAATTAAGCAGTGCTCCCTTCTGGGACAATCCTTTAATCTCTGTGCGTCTCATCGTCCCTTTTGGAATTCTGGCTTTTTAGTCATAGGCTTTAGCGTATTTAGAAAGAATGTCTCCCAAACACATTCCCTCAGCTCCCTGCTTAGGCAGAAAGAAACGAATGAATTTGGCAAAGCTGAGAATGCAGAAATGCTTTTGCCAAATGTCTTTTGAGATTACTAAATATACTATTGTCAACAGTCACCTCTAAATTCAAGGGAGTCCTTTGATGACCCTCCAATGTACAGCACCCTACACGTGCTTGATAAATGAAAACAAATGCTAACAAAGAAATGGCTAGATGGTAGGCATAGCTCACAGCAAAATTCTGCAGATGGATACAGCACCCTCATTTTTTAGAGGCTACCTTCAAAAGATGACTATACAATGATATAGCATTTCCTCCCCCCCCCCATAGGAACCATAACTACTTAAACAAATGTACTCTTAAGAGGCGGATTTTATTTCTTTAATGATCAGATTAAGAACAATTAAAATTCATATAAATGTCTCTGTGAGCATTGCCTCTCTTGAACGAAAAACACAAAACATACTTTGTTTTCTGAATATTTTCCGAAGATGGCCATAGAAGCTTTTCATACCACTTCCTAAGACAACATGAGGCAGCATATTTGCTCTGCATACATGAGATGAGAAATCATTTAGGAACAGGGTTTATGATCGTTAGGTAATTTCGAATTGGGCATCAGAGTTACAGGCAGCCGTGGGCCACCTGATGGCTCGTGTGCTAAGAACCAAGCTTGAGTCTACTTCCAGCCCACCACCTAATACATTTAAAAGAGATCCATAATGCTTAGTTTCTGTAAAGGCATTAATTATTCTAATGGCATAACAAAGAATGGTGCTCAGAAATCATTCACAGTGTTTTGTAACAGGCTGAGCTCTGGGATGTCATGTTGTTTTTCTCACGTGTTTTCAACAGTTTTCATCATCATTTGTAGAGACCTTTATTTTTATGAGGGGATTCAATTTATAATCTAAATTTAGCTAATCGGCTGATCATCTCTGGAGGGAAGATTTATATGGTGTTAGCTTTGTGAATGATATCAATAAAGGGTCCTTCTGAAGCTGAACTTCTGTATCAAAGCTCCAGAATTGGTGATAAGAAATCTTTTAATTTTTAGAAATTAGCAATCTAAGCTTTGGGTTACTTAAGAAATCTTTTCAACATTTATTTATGTGTGTGTGTGTGTGTGTGTGTGTGTGTGTGTGTGTGTGTGTGTGTGTTAGACTTGTAGGAGTCAGTTCTTTCCTTCCATCATGTGTGTTCCAGAGGACTGAACTCAAGCAGTCAATTTTGGCCACAAGTGTCTTTAAAAGCTGCTGCACCATCTTGCTGGTCTAACCTAAGAAATCTTGACTAAGACTTCCTAGCCTTTCCATACATAGCAGACAAACCATGCTTTGGTTTTGTGGCCAATAAATAACAAAGTCTTTAGCATTCTTCAAGTTTTTTTCCCCCCGCAGAAATTTTACAGCAGTAGCTTACAGAAACTCATTTTTTTTTTTTGTCGTTGACTTCTGTCTCCCACCTGGGTCAGCTGAGTGTCAGTGCATTTTCTTGGGACATGGGTTCACAGAAGGCAGTCTTCCTTTACGTTTCAGCTTTGGCATGGTTCACGATGGTGAAGGCAACCCCTGCAGGAAGGCAGAAGGCAACATCATGTCACCCACACTGACTGGAAACAACGGGGTGTTTTCCTGGTCTTCCTGCAGCCGACAGTATCTAAAGAAATTCCTCAGGTAAGATGGATACATTTCCCAGGGCTGTGCCCAGCTGTGTAGCAGTATTTGGTAGGTGGGAAAACAGCTATTCAAGCCAGGCCTGGTGGGATGGGCTAGTCGTTGTGGCTGTTTGGGAGGCTGAGACAAAAGGATAGAAAGGCAATGGTCAACCTGGGCTACAATGTAAGTTCAAGGCCAACCTGAAAAATAAAATAGAAAAAGTAAAAAGGAGGCCTGCAGATGAAGCCCAGCAGCAGAGTGCTTGCCTGGCACACCTGAAGTACTAGGCTTAACCTCTAGAAGCACAAAATACCATAGACTCTGTAGAAATGTCTCATGGTGTCTCCACGAAGGGAAAGACTAAAAGCTTCCTATTGGGATGACATTGACAATTATAATGATATGGTTGTTGAAAATCTACTGAGGACATACTACTGTGCCAGATCCCCTCCACATATTGCCGTGCTGGACTAGCAAGTAGGCCCAGTAGGCAACTGCACCTGCTATCAGGCTTGACTGTCTGAACTGCATCCTGGGAAACTCCATGCTGGGAAGAGAGAACTGACTTCTGCAAATTGTCCTCTACCCTGAACACTCATGGAGTAGCAGGCAAATGTTCACATAGGTGCAAGCATGTATGTACAAGCACACTCAAACAAATTAAAATGTAACTTAAAAAAAAAAAGCGGGGCCTTTAATCCCATCACTCGGGAGGCAGAGGCAGGCAGATTGCTATGAGTTCAAGGCCAGCCTGGTCTACAAAGCGAGTCCAGGACAGCCAGCATTATACAGAGAAACCTTGTCTCAGAAAAAATAAAAATAATAAAAATAAATAAATAAAAGAAATATGTATTGTTTTATCCTTTCAGCAATCCTATTTCTATCTCTACTCCAGGGTTTAGGAAATTGAGTCTTTGAGGGACCAGTCATGTTGTTTAATATACGACAGCTGGTGCGCTGCAGGTGCAAGACTCACACTTAGATCCACACTGACACCTCGATCTAAAATTCATAACATCTCTCTTTTTCTAACTTCTAGGACTCCTGGATGTATAGCCTTTTTTACTGTGATTATTTTAATCTAACCCACGAGCCTGTAAGACTTAGAAGAGCCCAGTGTTTGGTTTATTTTTTAAAAAATGAAACCCAGGGCTGGAGAGGTGGCTCAGCATTTGCAAGTGCCCGCTGCTCTTACTGAGAACCTGAGTTTGGTTCTCAGCATCTAATGTTGGGTGGCTCACAAATGCCTGTCACTCCAGCTCTAGAGGATCTGATGTCCTTTTCCGACCTCTACCAAGTCCCTACACACAGAGACATATACACTTAAGTTAAAAAAAAAAAAATAGTAGTAAGTCTTAAAAAAAAAAAAACCACTTTGCTTAAGGGACATGCATGCATCTACATCCTTTTGGTCTCCGTTGACTCACATAGACAGTTGGGCTCTGGTCGCTTCCTTTGACCAGATGTTAGTGACGTTTCCTGACAAATTGGTGTGCCTAATAGGTTCACACCTATGCGACTGTATATGAGCTGGCAATGTTCACAGAATTATCAAGGTGTATCTACAAGGAAGATTAAATGTGAGCATATATAGCTACCTGGCTGATGCCCAACACATAGTGAAAAAAAAAAAAGAAAGAAAAGAAAAGAAATAGATAACTTAGTAAGTTATCATAAGTCACATCTTCCTATATGTTCATATTAACCTCAGATTCATTGTTTGGGGATTGGCATCGTTTTTCTCCTTCATGTGAGGATGGAGTCAATAAATATCACAAATCAAGACTAACTCCACATGGATTAAATGTCCATTGTGACATCGCTGCAGTTCAGGGCTGTGGGCAGTCATGACAGCAGCAGCATCAGCATCTGGCATTGCCTTCTCTGCCATGTTACAAATGTTACATAACCCTGTTTGAGCCACATAACGACCCTTATGGGAGCCATAATCACTGAAGAGGTTTTACAAGAAGTATTATTATCACTGTGGATGCCCGCTTGATCGTGCTCCCATGTATCTGACTCCAAAATTGCACTTACCATCACCTGCTAATTAACCTCTTGGTGATTATGTCAGTAAATTGGGAATACGATGGTTTTCTTAAAGATATCCTTACCGCGTTCTCAATGTGTCTCACTTAAGCACCCTCAGGGAAGCTTTTCTGCCTCAGATCCCTGACTCTAAAGTTTATTTATATGGGGTGCTCTCTTATTTTTTTTCACACAAGCTTTCTTATGTATGCTCAGGCTTGCCTGGAACATCTCATGTTGTAGAAAAAGATGACTATAACCTCCGGGACCCCCTGTTTTCTACTTCCTGTGTGCTAGGGTTTAGGCCTGCAACAGCACACTTGGAACCTCTTGATTCTGTAGCTATACCTTTATTTTTGTTTGTGAAGCTTATTTGAGACAAAGTGCATCTTCATCCCCTATTAGTCATATCTTCAAGGGGCACAGCATCACTTAAAGCCGCACAAGGACAGATACCCTCTCTGTCTGACCCAGTTTGTACTTTAATTTCTTAAGCTGGTGCTTGCCCTACAAGAGGCCCTCCGTTTAAAAAAAAAAAAAAAGGCCAGTGTTGTTGGATGATACTGTGGAAGGGGAGATTTTACTTATATTTGCACTTCCATTTTCTACCCAATTATAACACACATTGGTCACATGGCCAGAACTTACAGCCCCCTGTAAAACCCTTTATAACTGTATGTATGCATTCCAGCCTTTTAGAGAAGACTCGCTCTTTGCAATAAAATGTACTTAAAAAGAAAAAGAGCTCTAAACACATGCCTGTGTCTCTAAGCACTTTTCTATGTTCCTTTACATGGCTGCACTAACAGAGGTACAGTTTTAAACGGAAAGGTCACAGATGAACAGGGCTGTTAATAAGGATGTGTTATCAATGCAGTACACCACAGGCTGGCTGTCTGGTGGATGAGCCCAAGCAAACGGGGCAGTATAAATATCCGGACAAGCTCCCAGGACAGATTTATGACGCCGACACACAGTGTAAATGGCAATTTGGAGCCAAAGCCAAGCTGTGCAGCCTTGGGGTTATGAAGGTATGTTTCCTTGTGATTTTTAACTTGCATTAAGGATGTGCCATGTGCCTGTGTACCTACCAAAAGAATAAACATTTGGTTTGCCGAGGCCAAAGGTTAGCATCTGGGTTATCTCGAAAATGTCATTTGTTTGGCATGATAATTAAGTGGTAATTTTCCTGTCAATGAATTATCCAGGCTTATCCCCCATAGACCATGCATGCCTGGTTTGAATACCAGTTGTCTGAGTCCTTGGAAGAAAATTTCTCCCTTCTTACATGCAGGCTTTTATTCCTCACAGTAAAGCTGAGAATGGTCGCCCTTTCTACACACGGCTTTCGTTGCCTTTATGTGCATTAAAGGAATGTGCTAAAAAAAAAAAAAAGTCACCATTACATCAATAAACACATCATGCTCTTCATAGCATAAAAAAATGATTACAGCAGGTAACTCTCTCTGACACCAGGATGTTGACAGTGTCTTTAATACTCTTAGCATAGTTTTTGCACTGACTCTTGGAAGCAAGATTACAGCAAAGATAAGTGAGGAAATAGAAACTAGGGTGTAGAAATAAGAGAACCCGAGTTGCCCTCTGTCAAAGAAATGCACTCCTGACAGCTTTGTAGTCCCAACACCAGTGAAACATGCCACAGTTTACAAGTTAGTTTATTCCTGGCTTCCAGTGGGAAATACAATATGTAGAAACAGGGAGGTCAGTAACGTCTCCTTTCCCTTACTGCTTTCCCACACCTTCTCTCCTCCTCTTCCTCATCCTCCTCTTTCACTGTTCCTTCTCCATCACTATCAGCAGCAACACCGCTCCCCTAAGCGCTGCCATCGCCACCATCACTCCCGGTACTCTCTGTGTGACCCTCTGTCCCAGGAAAGGCATTCCATCGAGAGATTTATTGTACTTGACCTCCATCTTCAAAAACACTTTGAAGTAAAAGTTATTGCACCCCTTTCACCTACATGCCAGAGAAGGTATCCAGCTTGCCCCACCCCCCACAAACCACCAAACTTTCAAATGATGAAATCTAAACGAAACAAATCATGTACCTGGAAGTTAAGCCTCCTCCTCTCTTTGTTGGACACCGGGTTTCCTCAGCCTAGCCGCTCGGCAGCCGCTAGTGTGGTATCTCTGTAGTTTTTATGCTTTCCAGTTAAGATAGCTCACCTGGGAAATAATATCTGTCAGGGCACAGGTTTGACATGGAGCTATGTAAGTTAATGTGATTTTAAAGCATCACTATTAAAGACTAATCCACAGCTACTCTTCATGGCACACAGGCTTTACCTCAGTAAATGTTTATGTATGATAGGTTTTTTTAAAAAATGAGCAACTTTAGAGGTGTTTGAATTTGCCCGTTAAACCATAACATGAAGTGGAATAACCCGTTCACTGTGCGGAAAGAAAGCATTTGTCTCCTGAGCAGGCCCTCCGTTCACTGCATCCCAAGCACCACTAGCTTTATTGATGGTAGATGTGCACACTGTAAGTACAGAGCAAGCACTCACTATGGTTCCCTTTAGAAGTACAGAAAGGTTCCTGACTGAGCAGCATTCCGCCTGGATCACGCCTGCTCTGTGTCAGGCAGCGAGCTGGTGTCAGTGCCTTGACGGAATCATTTTCTGGTGCCACCTCATATTTTTAAAAGATGGTATCTCAGTTTGAGCAGACCCTGGAAAGCATAGTGAAGGGAAACAAAAATTCTAAGTGAAAAGGCCCGAAATGATGAACGGCTCGGAGATGTCTGGGTGTCTGGGAGGGAGCTAGGGAGTCTGGGTTAGCAGCGACTGTTTAAGATGCCGACGGATGGAGAAGGTGACGTTGATTGATGGCTCTCAAGTGTGGACTTGTTTTCCCTGTGAACTAGCTTTCAGTATGTTCCTAATCTTGCTTATAACCTGAGTCATGGCCACACCTCTAATAGTCATACATAGTGTCCTGCTGTGCTGTGACACACACAGACAGACGGACAGGCACATGCGTGCGCTCATGCACAAGCACGCACATGCACAGGAACACATAGACACACACACACACACACACACACACACACACACACACACACACACACACGCACACACACACACACATTTTTTTTTTGCATTTCTCTCCAACACCTTTATTGAGCTGCCATTGCTTTTCCTTTCTACCTTTTCCCTTCAGTCTTCATGAACTTCTCTCCCTCTCATTACTCCTACAATGCAGGCTTCCATGGTAGTTGAAAGCGTGCATACAGGACTGGAGGAATGGCTCAGTGGTTAAGAGTACTTCCTGCTTCTTCCAGAGGGACCCGAGCTCAATTCCCAAACTTACACAGGGCTCCTTATAACTTCCTGTACTCTAACTCCCAAGTGATCTGGCAACATCTTCTGGCCTGTGGGAGGACCTACACTTACATGCAAACACACACACACACACACACACACACACACACACACACACACACACATACACACACACACATACATACACACACACACACACACATATACATACACACACACACACACAGGGATAGAGGATAGAGTCAGACAGACAGACAGAGAAACAGAGACAGAGAGTTTAAAAATGAAAAAAAAGCTTGTATGCATACCTGCACATACTGTGCCTTTAGGAGTTAGGCAGACCTGGAGTTAGAGTCTTATTCCAACTTTGACTGGAATGTTGAACTTCATCCTCCCTTGGCCTGCGTGTCCACATCTATAAAGGAATAAGGTCATGGCTCCCTGGATAACTCGTGAGGACTGGCCTCTGGGTCCAGTTGCATCCTTCTACATATAAGAGTGTCCTCTTGATCCGTTCCTCCATGCTCAGCATCATGGCCACCAGTGTACTTGACTTTTGCATAGAGATAGAAGTGTCGGAGACAATTTTATCTTATTTTTTACTTGTGCCCACTCTCCCTCTTCTCCCAGACTCAAATTCCTTTTGCATAGCAAATCTCACTGACCTCTGTTCCTTCCCACAGTGTTTGTATGGTCAGTTTGAGCACTGTAACACAAGTCCTAAGGCAAAGCTGCATATGGAGACAAAGAAGTTGCTTTAGGGGGTAGCTGAGGGGTGCTTCATGGGTGCTGTACTGATGGTGGTCATACCTAATGAGGGTTTTCTTAAATGTGTCATATTGTGGATGGTGTCTATGAAGGAAAATAACCCCACTGCAAGTGTTAAGCCAGACAGAGATAAAGTGGAGCCAGGCCCAGGCCCAGGGTTTTATAGTGCCCTCTACTCACAGGAGAGCTAACCAGGTTCATGGGAGAAATGCCTTAATCCCTACTGTGTGAAATTTCCTGGGGAGATATAAACACTTCACTATCTCCCCTCCTTCAAGAGATCAAAGAGGTCATCCCATCCAAGTCTAGCTTAGTGGACCGAGGATGTTGTTAGGTTTCCTTACAGGTCCAGAGATGACTCAGAGACAGGAAATACCACACAACTGCCCACCTAGCATGGGCAGTCACTTGGGAAGGCTGTATCCCATTCCTGGGGCTCTCTGCACAACTTGGTGGCAGTGTGGACAGTTGAAGAATCTCTCCTTCTCGGCCATTGGGTATTGCCAGTGTAACCTTGGGACACGACTCCATGACTCTTAAAAATAACAGGAACTTCCAGAAAATTATGTTTCCGGTACTTCCTGGCCCCCAAGAGCCTCCCTCCAGGAAGGGGGTGTTGTAATCAGAAGGAAATGGCTGCACAATGACCCCTGTCAAGGGCACACCTTCGCTCACCTGAAGTCTTCCCTCTAGACTCCAGTTGATATGACTCTGCCTTCCAGCATTGGCATACTGCTGACTAAGTTCCTAATATATGAATGCTGGGGAACTCAAACCACACCCGGGGAAAAGCCGTGTGCATGACAAGGAGTTGCTGATATGACTCAGCTCTCTATGTCATTTCGGCAAGCCTAAAAGATGGTTACCGCCCTAGCAGTCGACAATGAGGAGAACATCCATTCAGTGATTATACACCCAAATAAATAGCTGCTGGCTCACCAACCTGAACCATGACGCAGGCGTCAGTGTGTGTTTGCCGGTGATTTTCCTGCATTGGACATGAGTAGAACAAAAAGAACAGCCCAGAGTTGATTCCTGGCTCAGTATCTACGCCCCCCCCCCTTACCATCGCATAACTAGGGCTCAGGCACTAAGTTGATTGGCCCATGGAGAGAGAATCTGAAGCCAGATAGAAATTGTGTGGGAGATACTTGAATATTAGTGAATGATTTCGTGCCCATCATGTCAGAGAGCATTTCTCCCAGAAGGCAGTGGGATATGGGTGTGTTTCTTCTAAGAACTTGACAGTAGGCTTATAGAAGGGGCTGTAATAAATTCATGATCTTTCAACTTCTTCTACTTTTCCCTATTAACGTGCACCCCAGGTATATCAATGCCCTTAGACACCTTTAAATGTTTTATTTAATATGCCCTTTCTCATGTGTAGGAGCCCTTGTCTCTGGATTTCCCATTCTAGAATACTGCGTAGCTTTCTGTATGGCAAACATGCAATTATTCTGTACTGTTAAAGATGTAGCCCAAGAGATGCCTGTCTTTCTCCCCGAGATCTTTTTAACACTACTTCCTCTGGGCTCCATCTTATGTCTCACCATTATGAACTTGTAGTTCCACATTATAGTCATCTGTACTTATTTTTTTTGCCCTAGTTGGTGCAAAATCTACTTACTATTTGTCTGATAAGGCAGTAAGTCCTCCATAACTGGGCTCGTGACAATGGCCGAGGCTCACAATTGTAGGCATTCCCATTTTCCTAGAGTAGGTTTGGTTCTCATCTTCTCTCTCATCCTTTTCCCTTGCGGAGGAAGCACGGATGCTTGATGTGATAGAAATGGCCTCTCTGGCTGGGGAGACGGCCCAGAGGGTAAAGTGTGAGAACTAGAGTTAGATCTTCAGCGCCCACTTAAAACCCAGTGTGTTGCAGCCAGCCTGTCATTTCAAGGCTCACAAGGCAGAACAGGGCATCTTTGGTCTAAGCTGCTGGAATCAGTGAACTTCATCTTCAATAAGAGACCCTGTCTCAATTGGAAAAAAAAAAAGTGTAGGGTGATTAAGGATACTGACATTGGCCTCTGGCCTCTAAATGCATATGCTACATAATGCATATGCTATACATGCCCCTCCACAGTCAAACATGCATACACACACACTTATGCATGCCAGGCACATGTGTGCATGCAAAAAGGGATGACATATGGCAGTGCACACCACACAGCATTCCTAGCATTGTTTGTCTGTGTTGTCTGGCTGTAGGACCCACATCTCTCTTCTAACAATCTTCTAAAGATACCTTTTCTCCAACAGAGATGTTGGCTTTTCCCTCTACCTGCAAAAGGGAAATGCAGCAACTTTAACACTGTAGACTGTGTTAACAGATGAGCTGCCCA
This sequence comes from Acomys minous, assembly GCF_964271855.1. Taxonomy (NCBI): domain Eukaryota; kingdom Metazoa; phylum Chordata; class Mammalia; order Rodentia; family Muridae; genus Acomys; species Acomys minous. Next base: position 14,648,170 of record NC_140496.1, read on the forward strand.
CAGGTTGTAGCTATTTTCCAATTCTTCATGGTCTGTAATTCATTTTTTTCCAGATCTCTCTGACTCTAGTGTCCCATTAATTGTGGAAAATCCATGGCATTATTTATTATTTCCCTTGAACTCAGCAGTAAGGAAACTGAAGTTAAATAATCTAAGCTCACACATAGAGCGCCAATAGGAAATAAAGCAATGAATTCCCAGCTTCTGAGTCAACATGGGTTGAATTCTTGATTATATTTTTTGAATGAACTCTTTGAACACTTTGGGAAGATAATCATTGATTTGTGTAGAAATAGCTACATCTTTAGATACAGATCTTTACTCTTGGATCCAGAAAATGTAAGAGTTTTGTCTGACAGAAACTATAGAAGCTACTTAAGACAAAAAATATTTATTCATTGGTTCCCTTAGCTAATACTTGACTGACAAGAGTCAAAGACTGGAGGCACCCTCAGAGTGTTCTTTAGGCAGCGATCATAAAAAAAGAAAGATGTGTTCATTTCATTAAGAAACTATACACAGAAACATGGGAAAGTAAAAACTACATGCTGAAAAAAATGCCATGTTGAATGTAGTGGCTCACACCTGTAATCCCAGCACTCAGGGAAGCAGAGGCAGGCAGAGCTCTCTGCGTTGGAGCCTAGCTTGGTCTACAAAGCAAGTCCAGAACAGCTAAGGATACACAGAGAAACCCTGTCTTAAAAGGGAAAAAAATGCTAGGAGTCTACTTGGTAGAATTCTACTCTTTGAAATTTAAAGACAGATATCTGACATGTATCAGAATGGTAGTTACCTTCAAGAGGGGCATTTTGGAGGGTGACAATAGTGTTCTGTTTTGATTGTAGTCGTGTATACACTGGAATGAATATATATATATATATATATTATGCACTTTTTCAGAGCTTTGAGAACCATATGCTCAAATGAGTGCATATTATTGCAAATGATACATTAGCAAACTGGGTTCTTAAAATGATGGTCAATGGCATGGTCTTTTGGTTGCTGCTTTTTAACTACTGACCCTGCTTAAAAGCTTGGGTAGTGAGATTTAAATATAATGTGTTTCAGTCCCAGCCAGGAGAGACTTGCTGCTACCAATAGTTGAAGAACTACTCTGGCTTTTCCTGACTCTCATTTTTCCCACTAGCCCACTGAGGAGATCAGTTGTGTTGTCATAAAAGGGGAAACTCTTAGCAACAGGACTTGGATTTCTGTTGTTTATTTCTTTTTTTCTTTTCTTTTCTTTTCTTTTTCAGTAGCGGATTTAAATGCAGAGCTTCCTGCATGCCAGACCAGTGCTTTCTTGGACCTATATCCCCAGCAATTTCCAATTTCATTATATTTGTTTTAGAATATTTTTGTCAGAGCCCCATAATATTTTTGAGATATATTCTCACTATGTAGACCAGGCTGACTTCAAACTCAAAGAATCCCACCTGCCTCTGCCTCCTGAGTGCTGAGATTCAAAGTGTGTGCTATACCACTGGCACATTTTTAGTTAATGACTCCTCTTAAGAATCCAGGATTGTTTGCTACCAGAGAGGATGTTTTCTAGTTATAAAGGCAGCCATTTTAATTCAAATACTGACTGTTGAAAGCCTTTATTGATGTCTGCCTTGTGCCTTTATAGCAGTGGCACTGTGTTAGGAAAGACACTTGGAGACGATTATAAACAAATTATTGGTAAAATGATTGGGGATAGAATAGGTTGAAGGTTGATTGAATGGTAGCTGATTAGATGTTAATTAGGGATGTAGAGCCCTTACGTAGCATGTGTGAGGCCCTGACACACAAACACAAATTCACAAATACACACACACACATATACATACATAGGTGGTGTGTGGGGGGGAGAGACAGAGACAGAGACAGAGACAGAGTAGTGAGTCCTCAAAGGGAGCCACTGCTAGGCCTTCAGGTCATTGGGGATACAGATAGAAGAAGATGTGCAAAAGCTGGTGTTTGCAGCAACCCGGAGGTGCTTTCAGAGTGCTGAGCCAGTGTGGATGGAGGAGCTGTAAGCAGGTGTGCTAGTTACTGTTAACAGTCATCTTGACACAACACAGAATCACCTGGGGAAGGGAATTATCTCTATCATACTGGCCTGTGGTGATGTGTACCGGGTGCTATCTTCACTGTTAATTGATGGAGAAAGACCCAGCCCACTGTGGGCAGCACCATTCCCTAGCCAGGGGGTTCTGAACAGTATCAGGAAGGAGAAAGCCAGCTAAGAGCAGACAAGCATCAGTGCATTGATTCTTTCTCTGATCTGACTGTGGATGAGCTATGTCTACATGCTTCAAGGTCCTGGTACTTTGACTTCTCTGCTGGGTGAGCTGTAACCTGTAACTGTTATTTGCTAACTCAGCTTCCCTCCTCCGATTTGCTTTTGGTTGGGGGTTCTATCACAGCCAAGGGAAAGGAACTAACCACAACAGCAAGAGTAAATTTGTTAGATATGAGATCAGAGCGATAAAGAGGCTTCAGCGACTGGCTTGGAGAGGGACAAAGATCTAGATTTTCATCAAGTGAAGTGTGACAGCATCGTATGATTTGAAGTGAGAAGTAACACGAACCGACTGACTTACATGGAAGGGCCCCCTCCCGCGCACAAATCTGGTCCAGCAAATCTTTCTATCGTGATGGAGACTGTCTTCTGTTTTTCAGTATGATAGCCACATACCATACCTGAGTCTTGAAAACAAGAAATGTGTCTAGGGCAAAAGTCATAGTCAGCTATGGGCCATCGTATTGGGTAGTGCCCTGTTGAGAATTTATTGGGTAGGGATGGAAGGAAATAAAACAACTAGTCTTGTGATAAAGGATATAACATTAAGGCACATGCATAGTGCCTGCGAACAGGGTGGCAGCAATGGGTGTGGGGAGGGTTGTTTAGATTCGGGCGATATTTTGAAGGTAAAGTCAGCATGATGGTGCAGCCTAAGGACTGGTGAATGTCTGGCTGTGTATACACTCTATAGACCTTGAGTTTTCGGAGGCTTTCTAACATTTTCAACGTGTCATATTTTACTATAAGGAAACTTGTCTTGTGGAATATAACCAGAGAGCACGGGTCAGCAAATGACAGGACCCAGTACAGCCAGCACCGCTTAAATATGTGGTCTTGTTGAGGGTGGGGGGGTGGGGGTGGGGGGTGCTGGGATCATATCCAGGCAACATGAGACCTTAGGGTCTCTGTGGTTATTTCTCTTTCTCTTAAATTATGACTTAAGTCCAGGTAATTATAGATAAGACAGAGTGGCACAGACTGAAGGGGGAGAAAGAGGGAGGTGCCAGCAGAAAAGTGCAAGCTCCCATTTTTTGTTTACTTTGTAAGGGAGTTTTCTCAGAGGGTTTTTGTGGTCGTTAAAGCACGTCGTCGTCGGCGGCGGCGGCTATAATTACATTTGACCTCTGCACTTCACCACAGGGGAAATAACATGTCCGTACAGCCTGTCTCCTTTCACTCTGGAATCCCTGTGTTTTGCCTGCTCTTCTCCAGCTGCCCCTCGTCTCAGCCCTGTGGCTTGGCTTTGGTTGTGGTGTCTAGACCCCCCCCCCATCCCCCTTTCTTTCTTCTTAAGGTCTCTCCTTTTCTTTGCTCTGTGCTGGGATTGGTTTGATGGCTGCTATAGGTATGGGTTATGGCTCTCCATTGGCTGTAGAAAACAAACTTATTTTATCTTTAAAGTTATGGCTTGAACTGACACTAGGATTGGAGAAGCTCACTAGCAAAATGACCTTTGTTCCAAGTGATTGGAAGATGCTTCTAGCCCAAGTCCATAGGACTGACTTGAACTGTTTCCATGGAGACCTTTGGTCCTCTGGTCTGACCTGCATTCCTCACATTGCTTGCTCAATAACTGCCTTTGACTCTAGAGTACCTTGATAATGGAATTCTATATAGATGGAAGCCCTGGTTCTGTTTGTTGAGAGGCTGCCTCAAGACTGTGACCTTGTAGGTACAGTGTCAGAATTAAATCACCACATTACTGGAAAAATCACAAGGTTAAGAGAGATGATGGTGGCAGTAATAGCCAACACGTTAGGAACTGTGTGTGCCAAGCAGCATGGTCCCTGACCATGTGGTATGTCATTTATCTTGAGGACCCCTCTCTGTGGGGCCAGGTGAGTTTGACATCTTTTAGAGTGACAACCAGAATAAAAAGGAACCTGTAGCTTTGTAGCAATTCTAAAACATGTCAGGGACACAGACTGAGTCAGGATTGCCTTGCTGTTCTTTTTTGTGTGTGTTGTTTTTTGTTTTTGTTTTTGTTTTTTGAGACAGGGTCTTTCTGTGTAGCCTTGGCTGTCCTGGATTTGCATTGTAAACCAGACTGGCCTCGAACTCAGTGATCTGCCTGCCTCTGCCTCCCGAGTGCTGGGATTAAAGGCATGCACCACCACGCCCAGTTTGCCTTGTTCTTGATCTGGTCTGCTACTCAGGCGATTGTCATCAGAAAACAGATCGCTTAGGCCCGGTGAGATGGCTCTGAGAGTAAAGGCACTTGCCACTAAGCCTGATGACCTGGGTTTGATTGCCAGAACTTATATGGTGGAAGGCTACCTCTACACATATGTACACACCACACACATGCACACACACACACACACACACACACACACACACACACACACACACACACACATCTACCTCTAAGATACAAACTGTCAGTGTTCTGGACATTAACTGGTGCACCACCCCCATCACTAACACACACGAGCATGCAGGCTCCACACAGAACTTCCTGTTTATCTACTTGCTGCGACAAATTGCTTTGCTGCCCCCGACTTAACTTGCTAGTGCTTTCTGACGAGTCTGTTTGATTGCATCCACCCCAAGATTAAATACTGTCCCCCAAAGCTTTGACTGTTTGCATTTTGTGTGTATATATATATATATATCAGTCTTACTCCCACTTTTCTCCCCTTCCTTTCAGGACATTTGCAAATCACTCTGGTGCCACCGCGTGGGCCACAGATGTGAAACCAAGTTCATGCCTGCAGCAGAAGGGACCATTTGTGGTTTGAGTATGGTAACTGCACTTGTTCATCTGTAGCTCTAAAAGGGTGCTGAGGTCAAGAGAACTGTGACCTTGGCATGGCACATTTTCTTAGCTGCGTTCTTTTCGTCCCACCCCCCTCTGGCTTCTCTTTAAACTAACACACATCACCGAGCAAAGATTATAAACCAGAATTCCCATATAAAACAGTTCATTCATTTTATGGAGGTGTTTTTTTTTAAGATTTATTTATTATTATGTATACAGAGCTCTGCCTGCATGTACACCTGCAGGCCAGAGGAGGGCATCAGATCACATTATAGATGGTTGTGAGCCACCAGGTGGTTGCTGGGAATTGAACTCATGACCTCTGGAAGAGCAGTCAGTGCTCTTAACTGCTGAGCCATCTCTCTAGATGCTTTTGTTGTGCTTCTCTTTTGTAAATGTGTCCTTGAGTCTTAAGTGTCTCCATGGTCACTCAACTAATAGGCTTCATTGCATTCCATTTGTGGGATAAAGTTCATGTCCTATGAAAGAGCCCCAGGTGGGCAGGTGTTCCCATAGTAACGGAAGTGACCACACAGACTTTCGTATTCACTTCTGCTGTCTTTTCCCAGGGAGTTCTGGCAGGAAAGGTACCCTTGGCATAGTACTGCATGAAGCAGATTCAGCAAGCCCATTTGAAGGACCACATTAGAGGGTTAACTTACAATGAGATGGTAGAGGTGTGCTGACCTCTGCCATTCACTTTCTCAAAACACTCCTCACCTGGATAGAAGAATTGGTCATCGCAAGTGATTTCAATCCCTTGGTGACTATTGACCATCAACCATCAGGATAAGGCTCCAAGGATATAGAGAGGAGACAGACTGAAAGGTCAGTCGTAATCTTCCAAGAACCCATAGCAGCAGAAGGGTTTCTGTCCTCGGTCGTCTCTTCTTTGTGCACTCGCTGCTGTCACCCAAATGAAAGAGCCTTGGTTGGAATCCAGGTTGAATGTCAAGTGTACTGCAATGCGTATACACACCAAAGTGGACACTGGAGAGTCTATTGAGAGAGTGCAGAAATAGAGGCGGAGTGAGACATACGAAACTAAAATGGATGAAAGTCAAGTTCTTCCATCTCAAAATGTGTCTGCAAAAAAAAAAATGGGGAAGGTCTGAGAGCTGCGTAGATGACCGCTGAGTCTTCCAAAGGATCCATGTTCAATTCCCATCATCCACAGGGCAGCTCACAACCGTCTGTTACTCCAGTTCCAAGAGTTCTGACATCCTCACATACACATATAAGCAGGCAGAACACTAACGTACATAAACTAAAATAAATCAGTTAAACATTTTTAGGGGAAAAAAAAAGGAAGATGTGCATTGTCGCACTCTATATTAAAAGATTTTGAAGCAAGACACTAGAGCTCAGTATGTAGTTCTAGCATTTGAAACACTAAGACAGGAGGATGTCCATGACTTTGATGTCAGCCTAGGTTGTGTAGCAAGCTCCATGACAGCCTCTTCCTGGTTGTAGGATCCTGGTTAACAAGGGAAAGAATACATTTTAAAAGATGTACAGTGCAGTTGTCATGGCTAGTTGGTACCATTGAGTATTTGAGAAACACTAGGGATGTGTGTGCTGGCTGAGGTTTAGAGGGGTATCATTTAATATTTATATCTTATATGTAGAATTTTATGTATGCATATGTATTGCTGCATCCAGATGTAGAGGTCTGTAAATTCTCATTTGTCCCACAGCTTGCAAAGGCAGTCGGCCAGCAGCCTGACCTAGGACCAGGGTGAATACTGAGATCATGACACCCTAGTCCATTCAGTGCTTGAAACAGAAATAAAGATATGCATTTCCAATTAAAAAATTAGATGAAAATCGGGGGCTACTGGCCAGTAGTTTGCTTTGTCAGAAGAAACAGGATGAGTCCTTTGTAGGTATGAATCTAGACTCTGCAGTGGGTGTTCTGTATGTGTCCCTGTGTGACAGGGCAAGGCAGAATTCCCTACTAACTTCTCATGTGCCAAGTGCTCTTCAATTCCTAAATGCTTGAAGGGTGCTAGGAGACTTGGCATGCACAAGTCTCCCGCTGTTCTTGGGACAACAGGGCCACTTGCTTTTCTGTGGCGGCTGCTGATGCTAATGGGACCACGGGCTGTTGCTTCTTGTCCAGTAGAGCCCAGTAGAGGTTCCATGGTTCCCAGTGCAAACGATGCGTGGCAGCAGTGGGCAACGCCCTCACATGACCAGTTGATTCCCCACAGCTTATGTCATCTCAAACTCTGAAATAGCAAATTAACCCAGGTGAAAGAGAAGCTTGTAAGAGGGGGATTGATTGTCTTGTACATGGCAAGAATTTAAAGACAGGAAGAACTGTAACTGAGACAAAACTCACATCTACAGAGCCGCACAGTGAACAGCCATGGAGGCAGAGTGGGAAGCTGCAAGTCAACAGCCCCCCCCCCGTAATTCTGCAACCGAACCCCACTTCTCAGTAGAACCTGACATCACCTCACCTCCAGCCCTTCGGATCGCAGGCCAGAGGTTACTCAGCAAAGTGTACAGTTCTGCCAAGTCTTGCGGGCCTTGGCTCGAAGTGAGAACACATCAAGGAAAAAGAAGAGGCAGTATTAGCAGAGACAGACACGACCCCTGGATAAAGAGCAGGAGTGGGGGTGGAGAGCGAGTGCTAGCGGAACCTGAGCTTGCTAGAAAGGAAGAACTCACACTGGAGGCTAACACAGAAAACAACCCTCCCGCCCTCCCACCCACCTGTGTGAATCACAGCCAAACAAGAGACTTGACCCAAATCCATCTAAGACCTTGAAGATGGCCAGTCATCAGAGGGTCCGAAATGGGCACCTTCTAGGAATAGAATTTGTTCACTCACACAGAAAGTTACTGATTTCATATGAGATTAGGATATGATGGCTGAAAGAGGCAAATCACATGTACAGTCAGCTGTACCCTGCAACTGCTTTGATAGTGGAATCATCACAATGCATTAAAATTGTTCTATAAATAGCACTGTCTTCACAGAGCAAGGATGTATCCTTGGAACTCAGTCTGACTACTCGAGCCACTGTACAGATTCCTCCCTGTATGTTTTCCCTACATAGGCAGGTTCACAAGGCCTGCGCTTCTCAGCGTGAGCATGGGAAATGCCACGTCTCTTCAGAGCAGTGGTCCTCAGCCTTCCTAATGCTATAACCCTTTAATACGGTTCCTCATGTTGTGGTGGCCACCGACCATAAAATTATTTCATTACTCCTTCATAACTGCAATGAACTGTAGTGTAAACACCTGATATGCAGGATGTCTGATAGGTGACCCCTGTTGGCATCGTGACCCACAGATTGAGAACCCCTGCTCCTGAGGAAGACTTGAGAGTGCAGGGAGCAGCCATCACAGTTACTGAGCAATCCATAAAGCACAGCAAAGAAAGGCTGTGTCACAGGGTCACCCATTGTCTCTCCTGCCTTCCCAGACCCCATTTCCCTTTCTCATTGTACAGCTGTTTGCCTCTCCCTGAACTTTCCCAGGTAGCCTCTAATGGGAACCATGTTGCATGTTCTTTCTGCAGTGGTGTCGGCAGGGCCAGTGTGTAAAACTCGGAGAGCTGGGGCCCCGGCCCATCCATGGCCAGTGGTCGGCCTGGTCGAAGTGGTCAGAATGTTCGCGCACTTGTGGTGGAGGAGTCAGGTACCAGGAGAGGCACTGTAGTAACCCCAAGTAAGGCTTTCCAGTGGCCTTTTCCTTCCTTCCTTCCTTCCGATTAAAAGCAACCAGCCAAGGTTTTACTGTTTACCTATGAAAGCAGAGTGCACTGGGGAGTGCGGTGGGAGAAGGCGCGGTGTGTAGAATTCAGAGCACGACAGAAGAGTCACTTTGTGTAAATGTAATGATCAAAGGCTCCAATCGTCCTCTGAACTTCTTTCTTAATTTGAGCCAAGGCTCCTCAGCTCAAGAATCAAATATCTGAGCTGTTGTACAGCCGGAAGGCTTGGTGAGTGGAATGTGCGTGCCTCCAACAGATGAACTGAGGGTGCGTAATGATTTTTACCTTGCAGGATAAGCTTCCATTCCCGCTGATAGACCTGTCTGGCTTCTTAAAAGATACCCGAAACAGAACCCACATGTTGTTACATGTGAAATTTCTGAATATGGGTGACACATTCTAATTTTCTCTAAAAAGAAACCAAAAGCCGTTGGTGAGAACTAATCAGAGCATACAGTCATGTTGAAATCGGCCTGTAGTCACCTTCAGGGACTCTGTGGTCCAGTAATTGTGGGACCTGGGAAAATACAAGGGTAACTCAGAAAGACTCAACTCACATTTGAGATGAATATTTCCTTTCTGTTGTGATAGAAAGTCCCCAGAAAACTCACTACACTTTCCTAAGAGTGACTTTAGGAAAGTCACTCAAACTCTAAGCTTGTGTTTATGTACAAAAATAAGATGCTGTTTCCATCTCAGAAGATTTGAAGGAGTTAGGAGTAGTGTCTATAAAATTCCTCAGTGCCTGGGGTGGTGATGTACACTTGTAGAGGCTGAGCCAGGAGGATGAAAGGTAAGAGGATGAAGGCAAATTGGGGCTGCACAGTAAAAGAAAAAAATTAATACTGAGGTGGGGAACACTGCATAGCGTGATCTGAGAGAGAGAGAGAGAGAGAGAGAGAGAGAGAGAGAGAGAGAGAGAGAGAGAGAGAGAGATCTTATATTGAGAGAGACAGAGAGACTGAAACAGAGGAAGACATAGTAAAAATATATTTTATATAGAGAGAGGGAGCAGGCAGGAAGGCAAGCAGACACCAACAGATCTGAAAGATAAGAGGCATCCAATAGACACTGAACAAAAGTTTTTGAGGCCCATGTGGCTTTCACAGTCCCCAGCCTCCCCAGGAATATAGGATCACATGTTGTCACCCCACAGAGTATGGTAGCTACAGAGGCATCTCTAACAGAATGCTGTAGAGAGGATGCTGGTTTGATGGATGGCTGTCCCTAGAGGTTAAGAACACAAGCCATGGCGCCCTGCACCCTGATCCTACACTGCCAGCAATGAAGCCACCAGCAACTGGCTCTCCTTTCCCCCCAGGGTCCTCTATGCACACGAGGTCAAGATGGCACAAACACCAGCTGAGCTGAGAGCCATAAAGTGCTCTGCAAGAGGGCCTGCCCTGCCACAAGCGCTGTTTGGGGAACTGCAAATCAAAGGAGATAAGGAAATCAGTGTAGAAAAGAGACTTTTCCAAAAGAGACAAATAGCTGCTCACCTGAGTCAGCAATCGAGTGCTATAGAGAGCTCTCTTGTTTCTTTTTCCCAAAATACAAGATGCAGGTTGGAGATAATTAGATGCTGTCTGCTTGGTGCCTCTTGGGATATCTTAAGCTATCCTAGAGCCTACAGTAATATAGTGGTCCCAGTAACCCAGAGCTATTCAAACCAGGCATTATTGCCTATGTGTACAGGTGCCTGCAGAGACCAGAAGAGGACATCTGATCCCCTGGAGTGGAGTTCCAGGAGGTTATGAGCTGCCAGGCGTGAGTGCTGGAGGTGTCCTCCCTTTGGTCCTCATCAAGAGCAGAGTATTTGAGTGCTCAGCATCTCCCCACCCCCAGGGCATCTTTTTTATATTTCGAGATCATCAGCATCCAGGGCATCTTCCATCCTGGTGCTAATGGGATTACTTTCTGTGTTTTTACTCTTCAATTTGTAACAAAAGAATATGTCTTTGGGCATTGTCTCCAGTCCCAAAAGGAGCAAAATGTATCTATCTCTTACTGGGACTCCTCAGATTCAGTACCCGAATTTAATGGGAGTGAGGCTTGGAACCCATTCATGATTTACCCCAGATTATGCAAACCAACTTTCTGATACTTCAACGATAGCCAAAGGGCTGGATATCACTGTTCAAAATCATGCTTATACTGAGTTTTGTAGCATATTTCCTGGGTCTGGTTTTCATATAAGACCATATTTTATAATCTCAATATTTTCCCTAAACAAGAAAGATATTACATAACTTAATAAATAGTCGGCCAGTGGAGTTTAGGAAAAAACGCCCCTGGGATTTAAATGAAAGCCTTTCTCATATCTATGGGGTTGAGAAATCTCTTTGTGCTAGATTGCTGCTTGTGGAAATAATGTATCTTGGTTTTGGAGATCCCTAATGAAAGAAATCATCATTAAACTATTTCTGCTCAGTGAAGTGTGCCATATTAAATAAGATAAGATTATTGGAATGCTGTCTACTCTACCTCAGGGTGAGGGCACAAATAAAACAAGTGGATGATCAGTGAATCTGAAGATGGCTGAATGAATTGTCCTATCCCAGCTCTAAATTCTATTTATTGGAGCAAAGCTGCTTTTATTCTTACTCTGTCAATTTCAAGTTGTTGATTTTTTTTTCTTCTTCTTTCAGCTAAGTTCTACCACTTGATCTGTTTGTAGCTCAGCTTAACTGTTTCCGTTTTCTCACACAGAAGCAGTATAAGGTTCCTATTCCATTTAGTGAGGTTCTTCCAAGGATGTTTTTTTGTTTCATAAAAGGATGAAGTATGCAAGGCTGATTTGTAGACTTAGCAACGTTCTTAGCTTCACAATGGCTTAAAGGCCATCTGGTTCCACAGCAGCCAATGCAAGCCTTGTAGAGTTCCACTACACCTCAGGAGCCTTTTGAAATACTTTTCCAGATGTTTTCTTCAAGACACATCATTTCCAACCTTGTGTCATTGCATTATTTCACTGATGGGCAACCAAGGGAGACAAAGATTCTACCCCCCCCCCTCCAGCATCAGCACCTGCTTGGATATCACACTGACGATAGTACAGTCGAGCCAAGGTCCAACATTTGTCTTACCCTTTGACCTTTCTCCTGGTCTCCTTATCTACCAAAGTATCACACTGTGATAGAGCCTAGGGATATTCCTATAAACTCTATTTAAAAACCTTAACAGTGATATGCTTAGATATTCTAGAACTTTCCTAAAGCACAAGTCTATTCAGCAAAGAGTTATAGACCACTCACTCTAGTGCCACCTCGCTACAGGGGTTTGGGTGGAAGCTGGGTCTTCCCAACAATCATGGATCTGACTCTCGGGCCCATTTTTTTAAACAATTATTTCTAGGTTCACTTTCCAAAATCAGCAGGGTCCTCTTCAAGGCACGCTTAATTTCTTTAGAAAACACACCACACACACATACACATAGACGGACACACTCACGTGTAAGGACCTCTGTCTATCCTCAGTTCCTCCCTAGCACTGCATAAGTCAGGCTTGGTGCCACATAGCTACAATCACACCACTGGGGACATGGATTCAGGGAGATCTGCAATTCAGGTTTATCCTTGGCTGCATAGCAAGTTTGAGGGCACAATGAGATACGTAAGACCTTGTCTGAGAGGGAGAGGGAGAAGGAGAGCAAGAGTGTGAGAGCAAGTGTGCAAGAGCGCGTGCATGCACGAGAGAAAGAGAGATGATGATGATGAATATAGGAGAATGGAGAAGGGAATATATACATATATACATATATATGTATATATATGGTGTGCATCCATATTACATAAACTACATCCCCCCCCCCCCAGTGATTCTAAGTCATAACCAACTAAAACTATAAGCATCTGTGATCACATTGACTGGCACAAAAACAAATACAGTTCTGCTTTATTATGCAGTGTTGCGTGCTGAGACTTTGCTTTCTGCCTCCATTTTTTTGTTTCTAATCATAGAGAACTTACCACTCTGCAGAATGTTACAGGAAAGCTTTCTGATCACTTGTCCAAACCCTCATGCCAACACCATGGTAACCCAGGCGTGGCAGTGCAGGCCCTCAATCCCATCACTCAGAAGGCATAAGCGGGAAGATTCTCCGTCGCAGAGAGAATAAAAGGCTGCAGGAGAAGGCGCTTGAGTTGGAACGTTTGCTAGGGAACCTGAGATTCTTGGCAGTCTTTGCTTTGACCACTCTGACTTTATCCCACAATGAAAAATGAAATCTCAGCATTCTCATCACGGAGAGCACAGTGTGGCCTGTAATTGGAGAGAATGGGCTGTTTAAAATATGTATAGTTTAACTCATCTATAAAAGTCTCAAGAACATTAAGCCAGGTTTTGAAGCTGCAAGGAATTAAATGTCCAGCTGCCTCACTGTTAAAGACTGGCTCCCTAACCACTCTGCTTACTGGCTCTTTCTCTGTTCCCACGTGGTTTGCCTAGTACTCGTCTTGCTCAGATCAGTGCAATCCTAGGGAACAAGGAAGAGAGTGTGAGACAGGGCTGTCCCCCTGAGCTGTGAAACCATCATTGACAATGCTGCCCGTGCCCCACCTGCCCTTCTGTCACTCGTCTGTCTGAAGTGTAGAAAGCGGCCGTGTAGGTTGGAAGGGTACACACTATGATGGTCACTCATTAGCCTGATACAAGCAGTCCAAATGCAGCCTGTGTTTAAAAGCTCGGAGAAAGCCTGAAGCTGGAAATTTGCCTTCACATGCCTTGTAAAGAGCGTTGCGGCTGTGATAACATAACCTAAGGGTTGCTAACCGCCTAGCGGATGATCATGTGAGAAGTCTGGGGGATCTGATGGGGTGCCGTGCGACTGCACGTTTAGCCATTTGCTCCACAATGTTTTGAAAAGGCATAAAAAATTTTTTTCATTTTGGCCATGAGACTCTTTATGTGTCTGTGAAATTCATCCATAGGATCTCAGGGGGACGTGCTGGAGGACGCTGTGGTATAGAATTCAGAGATATTCTATAGCGTGCGTGCCTGTCCCCACGGAGACAAAGAATTTTAAGCACAGCAATTTATTAACCTCGAGTCTCCTTTCATGTTACCTGCTGGTAGTAGATTTTATATGAAGTGGTCCACAGTTGAGTTTTAGCTCCAGAGAAAGCTGTGGGTCGGGAGAGCAAAAGGGGTTGCTGAGTGGTTAGCGCTTGGGTGAGCAGTACTATTTTACAGTGCAGCTCCCCCTTGCCTTTAGGCCTCTTCCTGGCTTTTGCCAGCCTGAACTTCCCCACTAAGATGTTAAGAGTTTTCTATTGTTTATATTCTCATTAGATTCTCAGCTCGGGGTATCATTCTCCACTTCTGCTTGGCAACAGGAAAGCAGCAGGCTACCAAAATTTAAAAAAAAAAAAATTGGTCATGCTGGTGACAACGAGGCAGTGTCTCCCTTTAGAGTGCAGATTCAGCTGGAGTTAAACACCCCGAGTGCTAGCTCCAGGCTGACAGACCTGTCCTGGAGAATGTGGCACATGAGACCTTCCATTCCGGCTTTCGCATACCACGACCTTCATGGTGGCAGGTGCATGGGGAGTGCAGAAGGGCGTTTACGATATAATGAGATGAGGGCAGAGAACTTGGAGACATGAATTCTCCTGTATCTGTACCTGAAGCCTTTTGGTACCAGTGCAGACGGGGTGTGTGTGTGTGTGTGTGTGTGTGTGTGTGTGTGTGTGTGTGTGTGTGTGTGTGTGTGTGTGACACATAACTATTGCGGAGAATATATCTGTGCTTCCAGAATCCCTGACACATGAAGTACCAAGAATACTTCTGTCATCAATTGTTAAAGAAAGTTGCAGAATACAAAAATTAGATCAGAGATATGAAATGAGTTTGATTTTCTTTTCGATAATTTTTTTAAAATGTACTCCTTTTGCTTTTGAGACTATAACATAGTTATGTGGCCCTTTTCCCTCCTCCAGACCCTCCTTCCTAGTGAATGCTCTTCTTCATTTTGAGATTATAGTGTAATGACAACATTCGTCCCTCCCCTTTCCTCCCTCCAAAGCTTCCCGTATGCCTCTTCTTGTGCTCTCTCTGTCTCCACCCCTCCCACACATTTGTCCGTTTAACTTGTTCTGACTGTATAATGCTTCTCAGATGTGTGTTTTCAAGGCAGGCCATTTTCTTTTTCTTTTTCTATTTAAGTAATTTACTCAGATTACATCTCAATTGTTATCCCCTCACTTGTATCTTCCCATTCCCCCTCCCTCCCTCTTTCATCCTATTCCCCTCCCCTAGGTCTGTGACAGAAGGGGACCTTGTCCCACACTATACAATCAGAGCCTCGTTGAAATGAGTTTGATTTTATGTGCCACTTATAACTTAATGTAGCAGCATCTGCCTTCAAGTATGATGAAAATGACATTAAAGGAGCTCTGTGGCTGATTAATTATGTCTGCACAGTAGCAGGAAGGAACCAGGCAAATTTCAGGGCGTGTATTTCCAATTGTATAATAAATTAGATATAACTGCCCACAGCACATTGATGCTCCCCTCAATTGTTCCTTCTTGGGTTATTGCCTGCGAGTGAGAGTGGAGTGTTGAGTGCTAAAGTTCTTGAATTCTTGCTTTTAGGCCTCAGTATGGTGGCAGGTTCTGTCCAGGCTCCAGCCGTATCTACAAGCTGTGCAACATTAACCCTTGTAATGAGAATAGCTTGGATTTCCGCGCCCAGCAGTGCGCAGAGTACAACAAGAAGCCCTTCCGGGGATGGCTGTACCGTTGGAAACCCTACACAAAAGTCGAAGGTAATCCGGTCACCATGACACTCCAATGGCTCTCTGTAGATAATATATACATTCACAGCACGGGAAAAGATCTCTGCCCTTGTGAAAGAGTTTTCATGTTTATTTTCTATTCCCAAGACTTGTCCTGGTTCAGTGCTTTACCAGCTCTCATAGTTGTTGCTTTACACAGTTGTCATTGTTGAGCATTTCTTTAAGTGTTTCTCTGCCATATGATAGCCCTTTGTTGAGAATTCTCTATTTAGATCTGTACTCCGTTTTTTTTTTTAATTGCATTATTTGGTTTAGTACTGTTTAGTTTCTTGAGGTTTTTTTTTTTATATATATTTTGGATATTAGCCCTTTGTCGCATGTAAGTTTGGTGAGGATCTTCTCCCAGTCTGTAGGCTGTCATTTTGATCTTTTGACAGTGTCCTATGCCTTACAGAAGCTTTTCAGTTTCATCAGGTCCCATTTATTAATGGTTGATCTTAGGGCCTGAGCTGCTGCTGTTCTGTTTAGGAATTTGTCTCCTGTGCTAATGAGTTCAAGGTTCTTCGCCATGTTTTCTTCTAAACGATTTAGTATGTCAGGTTTTAAGTTGAGGTCTTTAACCCACTTGGATTTTTGTGCAGGGTGATAAATATGGGTCTATTTGCATTTTTCTACATATAGCCATCCAGTTAGACCAGCATCATTTGTTAAAGATGCTATATTTTTTCCATTGTATGGATTTGGAGGCTTTGCAAGTGCCCATAGGTGTGTGGGAACCTTTATTCTGTCTTTAAAAGGCAAATTCATGCCTGGAAATCTATACTAGAAAAAAAGCAAAACAAACAAACAAAAAAGCAAAAACCAAGCTTTTGTTGAAGCTTTTTCAATTTCTGAGACTGATACAGAAGGGAAACACACACACACACACACACACACACACACACACACACACCAACTCCTTAATCTCATTTATAGAAATTAGAAAGTATTAAATACAGTTGTTATTTGAAAAATAAAAATATTATAGTTAAGAGAAAAACGTGCTATCCTCCCACACATGTATATACTTTGACCACAGTAATAGATTTTGTCTCACATTTAAGTTTTCCCTTTGCCTTCTATTGAAGGGTTTCATGAAACAGGACTGTTTGTGAACTGTTTACACATCTGTGTGAAACTGTTGTTAGGGCTATCGCTCAGTGTCGCCTACAGAAGGTCCCATGTGAGAAACGTCATCTGGAGTTGCTGGCCAAGGACAGCTGTCTCTATCGCAGGAATTGGCTTGCTCACTCCTTCCAGATAACAAGAACTCTATAACTATACTTTTTTTTCTATGATACAAGAAATTTCCCAGGGGTTTAATGGTCAACTAAAAACACTTCTTTAGCCTTTAGAATGAGCTTATTTGCTCTTTCTACTCATGACATTTCAATTTGGTATCTTTCATAAACAGTATTGACCACATGTTTTTTGTTTTCCTACTGTGTCAATGTTTACCTTTTTGGAGGCTGTATAAGTAACTATGGGGATCTAGTCCTAAACCAAATCATCAGACCATAGCAGTCCAGGGAGGCTGGCTGCACAACCCAGCATTCCTGTGCTTGAGGATGGTTCCTAAAGATTACGAATACAGAATTTTAGGTATCACGCCAGTCTTAGTGACACATGCCTTTCATCTCAGTACTTGAGAGGCAGAGGTAGGCTGAGGACTGTGAGTTCGAGGCCAGCCTGGTCTGCATAGGCACTTTTAGGCTAGCCAGAGCTGCACAGAGAGAATCTCTCTCAAACAAAACAAAACGCGGCCCACAGTTCTTTCGTATCAATGTTTAATTGACTTTGTATGGGCTCTTCAACTGAGTTTGTGTCTCTTGAAGGATAGTTACGAACACTCACGTGGGCGTGCTCACAAACAAAATTATATAGAACACTGTCTGTTTTGCTCACAATAGCTTTCCAAGTTGGTTAGCTGCCCTGTCTGGTGGCCACACTGGTTTGTACACAAGCTAATCCTGGCCATATCCCTCTCTCATCCCTCTGCTTCTAGAGGAGGACCGATGTAAACTCTACTGCAAGGCTGAGAACTTCGAGTTCTTTTTCGCCATGTCCGGCAAGGTGAAAGATGGGACGCCTTGTTCCCCACACCGAAACGATGTCTGCATCGATGGGATTTGTGAAGTAAGAGGACATTTCTGCCCCAGGGTGTGCAGTCGGGTTTGTGTCTCCTTGGGTGCTACCAAGATGGTTGAGAGAGTCCCTACAGTACACACAGGGAAGATGGACAGAGCATCTGGCCCTCTCTGATTTTTGCAAGACCCCTTCATTTTATTTCCCAGACACTTCCCAGGATAAAGAATGGAGTACTGGTTACAGCCACCCTTGCATTGCTATCAAAACTAAAGCTGGAAATGATGGTGGTGTCTCAGGGCCTGCTTACAAAGCATGTACACCTGTGCTAGGACCTCAGGAGTGCAACAGGAACAGAACTGTCCTCTCTGTTCAGTATTTCTCTTTGGGTTCTCAGTTTCTCTTGCAATTAAACTTTATTATGAGAATTCCATCCTTTTGCAGGATATGTGTGTGTGTGTGTGTGTTTGTGTGTGTGTGTTTATATATGGTTATGTTTGTTTGTGTGTACATGTATGTTTGTGCTTATTTGTAAGCATATGGGTAGTTTTCCATCTGTACATGTATGTGCTTTACATATGTGTGCACATGTATGGGTACATGCCTGTGTGCGTTTGTGTGTGTATGTATATATGTACATGGAGGGAGACTGAATGTATACTGCTCAGCATTTGTATGCCTCATCCATATAGTTGGCCTGGAGGTCGGGTAATAGTCCAGGACTCTTTATTTTTAGAGTCTTAGAATGACAGAGGTGGAATCTAAATCTTATATCAAGTGTGCAATTTGATCACCTGTGCATCTGCATGCAGAGTCACTTTTCTTACAGGAAAGTCAGCCACCAGTAGACACTGCCCATGTCACAGTGGTTGAGCTCACACTTGTGTGCATATGATCATCACTCTTTAGAATCCATGGGCTAAAACAATAATAATATGCAAAGTAAAGAAACCACGAAGCCAGGAGGAAGATGAACAGGGGACTTCCAGGAGAATTAGAGGCGAGAGAAATATATGTGATCAAAATACATTGTATGCATGGATGAAATTTTTTGAGGAATAAGTAAAGGTTTTTTTAACAAGGAATACCAGAGGAAATCTTTGAACCCCAGTCTGACTTACGGCTCTTGGCTTTCACCATCCCTCACGTCAGTTAGTCTTCACCACTGGCTTTGCTCATCTCTGATTTCTTCCCTCCTTTTTTTTTTTTTTTCCATCACAGCCAGTGGGATGTGATCATGAACTGGGATCTAAGGCAGTTTCAGATGCATGTGGTGTTTGCAAAGGCGATAACTCAACTTGCAAGTTCTATAAAGGCCTGTACCTCAGTCAGCACAAAGCCAACGGTAAGAGCTGCCGCTGTTCCCTTGTCACCACTCCCAGTGCCACACTTCTGCCTCTGAATGGGGAGGGGACTGAGCTAATTTTATCTTGGCTTATCTGACACATAGCAAGATCCTTAGGGTCAGTGGCTGTGTAGCTTATCTATGCTTTGTACCTCAGAAGTATGTGGAATAGGGCCACAAAGTGACTCGACAGAGAGAGGCGCTTGCCACCAAGCCTGACAATTTGAGTTCCGTCCTCGGGACCCAAGGTGTAAGGGGAGAACTGATTCTTAAAAGGTTTCCTCTGACTTTCCCATGTGTGCTGTGGCACATGGGTATACACAAATGCACACACACACACACACACACACACACACACACACACACACATACACACACACACACGGGAGGGGGCGGAGAGAGAGAGAGAGAGAGAGAGAGAGAGAGAGAGAGAGAGAGAGAATATAAATCTCAAAAACAGAAAATGAAATTATTGACCATTTTACTCCATAAAAGAGGCCTGAATATTCTCAAAGGCTCCACCATAACGGGCACTATACATCTATACATCCTGGGCGTGTCTAGTCACCATTCTCTAATCTGCTATGTTAACCTTGGGAATACTCTTCTTTGCCCATTTAGAGTATTATCCTGTGGTCACCATCCCAGCCGGGGCCCGAAGCATTGAGATCCAGGAGCTGCAGCTTTCTTCCAGCTATCTTGCTGTCCGAAGCCTCAGTCAAAAGTATTACCTCACAGGGGGCTGGAGCATCGACTGGCCTGGAGACTTCACCTTCGCAGGGACCACGTTTGAGTACCAGCGTTCCTTTAACCGCCCGGAACGCCTGTATGCACCAGGACCTACAAATGAGACGCTGGTCTTTGAAGTAAGCTTGATTCTGAGGCCAGGGCTCCCCTGGGGCATTGACAGCAATGGCTACCACTTGAGTAAATTCAGGGGGCTCCTAGTGAGCTCATTTCCTGACAGGAAACCTCTCTGAGTGCAAGGAGGGAAGGGCAATTAGCAACTCTGTCTTAAGGAACTAGAGATGTCTATCTGATGTGCTTCCAAAAGGGTTTTCTACTTAAATAGCAGTCTTCTTTCTGGGCGCTTGCCTAGGAGTGCCCAGGAATGCAAAATTAATATTCATCAGATGATTCCATGTTGTGTCTGCCATTTGGAGAATCCACTGTAGCTATTCCCAACATTGATCCGCTGGCCCAGGAGGAGGCTTTTTTGTAGAGAAAATGCTGACCTTGAGTGTCAGCGGGCATTTGGTCATACTTTTGTAGGTTGTAGCTTCCCCAGAGATTAAACAACAAGACATGTGAATGTGCAGTTTCTGATGGCTCCATGGCAGAAGCAGTGAGCATGGATTTTTCTTGCCCCATGTGGGAGTTTGGATGGCATGCTTGATGGGTTATTCTAGGTGAATTTACATGACTTTTCCCTAATGGACTGTTAGATTTTTCCAGAACTATAGAAGGCTGGAAAGTGAAAATACTATTAAGTTCCCACCCTGAGTATCTACTTGGTTCCTCACTTGGCTGTAGACTGGATAGAGGTATATACCTGGCAATAAAACAGTAGAAAGGAAAAGGAAAAAAAAAACCAGCATTCTGGGAAAGAAACATAGCATAGTAGAAAGTACAGAGCTGTGGAGCAGCACTATACTAACATATCAAGGAAAATGAATCTGAAGGAAGAAAACAGAGGCTCTGTCTGGATGGAGGGTTGGTAGAAGAGCCATCAACTGGAATAATTGAAGGAGCAGCCAGGTGAAGTGTGCGGGGACTTCGAGACAGAAAATAGTTAAGGATTAGCTTAATGGTTCAGACTGAGAAGTTGTCCTGGGGTGTGAGTGGGTGTTATAGAGCTCCAGAGCACAGGTGACGTTATACCCCATGCTCAGTCAGTGTCCAGGTCTTACTGAAGTGGGCGTGTTAAAAAAAAAAAACTCACTCTGGCAGCTTTGTGGAAACAAGAACTGATAGACAAAGGAAACTGGAACTTTTAATTCCAGGTAAGAAGTGCTAAAAAAAAAAAAATTGAAATTGAGGGTGTGAGCAGGAAGGAAGTGGACCTGCTTGTATCAGAAATTTAGGTAGAAAGTGGAAGGGAAGGTTCTAGAGATAGCTGGGCTTGTAGACTTCAAGGGAGCAGACAGTATTGAGAAAGAACCTTTGCTTCTTCTTTGAGCCTCTTGAGGGTGTTTTTACTACTATAAATGTCTTGATGATAACCTTGATGTGAGGCTAGGGATGGAGAGGAACTTCCATGTTAGCCTCTTACTATTTAAGATGCATCATTAGTATTGAAATGGCTACAAACGGGCAGTGGGCTGTGCATTAAAACACCCAAAGCACTATTTGAATGAATGTGTCCCAGATTCTGAAAACCTCTGAAGTGATACCTTGATGTAGGTTAACAAACCAGAGGGTGGAGGTGCCAGCTTTCTCTGATCAGCTGCCTCTTAGGAATAGCCAAAGACTATGTCTCACAAAGGCACTGTTGAACTGCAATTGACAGCACTGAGGAGCTGGCCCAAAAGGTGTGTGTACAGCTAGACCTTGACCCAAAGTTGTCACAGGGTTTTATGTATAAATGCCCTTCTGTTGACACTCTGAAATCCTGTCATGTGCTTTTGCTCTGAACCTGCCCAGACAGAAAAGTAGAGACTTCCTTAGTGACAATAGAGATGGCATCTTGGCTAGTCTTTCTCCGATTGTTCCAAGTTGGTGTGTTTTCCTGTGGATTTTAAGATATTTAGTATCTGTACATGAATCCCACACTCAAAATCCCATCATCTTGGAGAAGACTATCCTTCCCAAATATTCCCTTGGTCTCTGTAGGCAATGAGAGAATGCCGCTTGCTTGTCAGTTCCATGGTTTTAATACCATGCTATCTGTTTGGAGCTCAGAATCACAGCATTTCACACACACATCAAGGTCTGTTTGTCTTTTCTGGAGACATTCTGAGCCACAATGGGACAGACTCAAGGTTCACTCTCCACATGCCCTGGACCCATTTCTGTTACTGTGATAAAACATGGTGACAAATAGCAACTTGGGGGAGGAGGGTTTATTCCATGATGCCATTATCCATGGTTGTGGAGAAGTCAAGACAGGAACTGAGGACATTTAGTCACATCACATGCAGGATCAGAGAAAGGATAAAGTGAAGAATAAAATTAAGAGCAAAACGACCCATGTTCTCTACTCTCCAAACGGTTCAGGGCCCAGACGTAAAGAATGGTACTGCTTAGCAGGCTGGATCTTCTCATGTTGGTGAACTCCATTAAGAAGAGTCTGCCATGGGAACACTTGATCTAGACAGCCCCGCGTTCAGATTCCCTCCCCAGGTAATTCTGGGTCCTGTCAGTCGGCAATCAGTACTAACCTTCAACCCACATGGAATCTGCTGGGTGAAGCCTTAAACATTTACTAGTGGAACTAGAAAGACAATTGATCAAAACTAACCATCTGCAACTGATCTGAAGGTTACGAGTGCAAGCTTGGCTAGCTAGTGTAACTGGGGAGGGGGGCAACTTTCTTGCTTTCTCTGCCCTTTAATGTCCACACTTGTAGAACAGGTAGACCCTGCTTGCTGTTGCAGCTCTTGTAAGAATTATCTGAGATAAATCTGGTGCCCACATCACTGCTTTTTTGCCTTTGCATATACGGCACACACACATCTTTTAAGACGCCAACCTTAAATGTCACACCACAATGAGCAAACTGGTGGCCAGAGGCCAGTTCCATCTCCCAGATCACATAGCAATAAAGCACAATGGAACAATGCCTTAATATCATGTGACTTCTTGTAAAATTGTGGATTTTATAAATCTGTTTTCAGAGACTTCTAGCATTAGTGGATATTTGAGTTTATAAGGTTGGCCATAGAACTTGGCCATGAGTTGGCCTTCTGTCATCTATGCAAGGGGGTTGGTTCTTAAGCATTTTGTGCTTTTGATCCAGTTTTACCTGAGAAATTTTTAATTTCTCTAGATACACCCTAGATACATAGGTGTATAAATAGGCATGCAAGTTACACATTTACAGATAATAAATCATAATTTTATTTTATAATATCTTTTGGCTATATACATACTTTCACTGATTATTAAAGATGAAAATAAATTTGCATGCTGACATAGTTAGGCTTTTATCAACTCGAGTTGGCATACCTCACTTGAGAAATTGCCTTCATCAGATCCTCAGGTGGGCATATCTGTGGGGCATCACTTTAATTAAGGATTAATATAGAAGGGCACAGCCTGCAGTGGGTGGTACCACTCCTAGAGAAGTGGTCCCATCCAGAATTATATAAGAAGGGTAGCTGAGGAAGCCAGAGTGAACAAGCCAGCTACCCCTGTTCCTTTGTGATGTCTGCGGCTTCTTCCTTGAACTCCTGCCTTGGTTTTGTTGTTGTTGTTGTTGTTGATGATGATGATGATGATGTTGTTGTTGTTTTGATAATGGACTGTAACCTGCAAAATGAAACAAACTCTTTCTTCTTCAAGTTGTTTCGATCATGGCGCTTATCACAGCAACAGGAAGCAAACTAAGACACATATTCATGAAATGGATATGCTCATCTTTTAAAATTCTTTTCAAAAATCATTAAGTCTTTGTGAATTTCATGCAATGCGTTTTGATTGAATTCACTCTCACTTCCTCGCCTTAGCCCCTTCCAGATCAACCCTACTCCCCACGCTCTAAATTTGGGGTTCTCGCTTTTTAAAGAACCCTCTGAGTCAGATTTGTGCTGTGCATATATTATAATGTTATTTATTTTTAAATTTTTGATATTACAGTTTAATTTCAATCCTTAACCCTTCCCTTTCCTCCCTCCAAACCCTCCCATATACCCATTAACTCTCTTTCAAATTCATGGCCTCTTTTTTCACTAATTGTTATTACAGGCATTTATGTTCCTAAATATAATCAGTTCAGTCTGTATAATGCCACCCGAATATGTTTTCAGGGCTGTTTGGCACTGGATAACCGATTGGTATCTCCTTCCCTGGGGAAACCACCTTTCCCACTTCCACCTTTCAGTTGCTTATATAGTTCTTTGCATAGGGTTGAGGCCTCATGAGCTGTTCTCCATCTGCCTTGGCATATCCATTGGTGCCATCCTTGATAAGTTCACATTTGGGCAGTCATGTCGGTGGCGATTTATAGGTGTAGCTTATGACATTACTAGGAGACACGAACTTATAGAAATTTCCCTAATCCCCTGCTCTTACAATCCTTCCACCCCCCTTCCACGATGTTTAGGTGCAGTAGTGTTTTGTAGATGTATCACTGGAATTGGGCTTCACAACCTTGCATTGTGATTGGTTCTGATTTTTCCATAATGCTCTGTGTCTCTCACAAAGAGATTACATTTACCTGGGTTTATAAAGGCAAATGTTTATAGACTGCCATTAGAGATTATGCTGATTTAGTAAATTAGTGATTGTAGCTTCTCCTCCAATAACCATGATGTCATAGAAAGGACTATATTTTGGTGGAACATTTGGCAGTGCCAAAGTCTAGAAGATCTCCAACACTGTATTTTACCTTTATATTCATCAAGGCTGAGGACACTGCTTCACATAATTGTACAACATTTCAGAAGCATAACCAGGGCCAGCTTAAAAACTGGTGGAAACTGGCTCAGTCACAAGCCAAAGCTAATGTAAGGTATACCACCTTGAACTACGGCTTCTCTGGCTGCTCCAAAAGGCCATTGATTTATCACTCAGCAAGTTTTCACAGGCCAAATGTGACTGAAAACAAAAGAAAAGGAGGAAGCCAAGCTAAATGGCTCTTACGGCTTCTACTATGGGCAGCCAGGAGCTAGCATGAGTCACCCGTGATGAGAAATGATCTTCTTACTACTTCAAGACTTGCAAACAATTTTTTTTAATTTCGTTTCCCTCTGCAGTTTAGTTGATAAACATCAAACCTTCCCAGTTTTTCACAGTTCTTTTCATAATTGAAGCTTCTCTCTTAAACAGTTCTGCTCGGCAGAAAATCCACAACAGAGAAATAAGATGAGAAATGGCAGGTAGGGAGAGTGGAGCGACTGTGTTGAGCCTTCCTTTTCTCTGTAAAGCCTGAGTGTGCGCTGACCAAATTAAGCAGACCTTCGATGCGCTGTTGCTAAGCATCACACAAGCCTCAGATGAGCCTATTGAGTGTGTGTGTGTGTAATCTCACCACAGCTCCAGAGCTCATTCGGTTGCATGTTTTAACCCTGACAAAATCTACCAACCACTTGGTTTCTTCAGTGGAAAGAGATTAACCATTGTCTAAATAGATATTTGTTTAAGATTTATTTTTATGAATATGAATGTTTTATCTGCATGTATGTCTGTGCACCATATGCATGCCTGGTACCTGTAGAGGCCAGAAGAGGGCATCAGATCCTCTGAAACTGGTGTTACAGGTGGTTGTGAGCCACCATGTGGATGCTGAGGATCGAACCCATGTCCTCTGCAAGAGTAGCCAATGCTCCTAAGACCTAAGCCATCTTTCCAGTCCTTCAAAAGTAAATTTCAAGAAATGAGGATGGAGGTCCCTTAAACTGATCAGATTAATCCATCTGTGTGTTCCCAAATGCAGATGGCTCTGTAAACAGCACCAGCCACCTATCAGGACAGGGTTGACTACAGTAGATCTGAGTAAAGTCGTATAAATATGTGCTGTATTGTTCAGATGAATCTGTATCTTGTTCTTAAAAGAATTTTTAAAGTGTGCGTGTGTGTGTGCGTGTGCGTGTGCGTGTGCGTGTGTGTGTGTGTGTTTGAGAGCATGCATACCACAATGCATGTATGGAAGTGAGAGGACAGCTTCCAGGAGTGAGTTCTCTCCTTCCACCGTGTGGGTTCTGAGGATTGAACTCAGGTTGTCAGGTTTGGTGGCATGCGCCTTTCCCCAGTGAGCACCGTACCTGCCCCATAGTAAGGATTACCCCACATAGAGACAACACAACCTCCCGTGTAACATTTGTAGCCATTACAGAATTCTAGAGTCCCCGTCATAAAGTAAAATGGCATTTTCTTGCTGTTTATTTCTAAAGCCTTCCCTTGGGATTCTATTCAATGAGGCTTAGCATAATCGGCTAGAAATATAACCTGACAGGCAAACTATCTCCATGGACACTTCCATGACCAAGTAGACACATTTTAATTTTTAAAGCAGGTATGGATTCATTTTATGAATATGTATAAAGCTTAAAATTAAATCTGACAACCTAATGTATTTGTTTGATCTGTTTAAAGAATCTGGGTTATTTGGGTTTTATTGTTCTAGAGAGCATCATCACATGAATCTCTTTGATTTTTTTTAAAGATTTACTGATTTATGCATTTCATGTGTCTGAATGTTCTCTCTGCATGCCAAAAGAGGGCATCAGATCCCATTATAAATGAGTGTAAGCCACCGTGGGTGCTGGGAATTGAACTTAGAATCTCTGAAAGAACAGCCAGTGCTCTAAACACCTGAACCATCTCTCCAGCCCCAAACTTCTGGTTGGTTTTAATTACACTTAATTCTCTCCAAAGTTGATAGCCTAAGGTTCTTTTTTTTTTTTTAATTTAAAATTATATTAAGTCAGGCTGAGGAAAGGCTCAGTGGTTAAATTGTTTATGTAAGGACCTAAGTTCAGTTCACCTGAACATCCACGAAGCTGAGTGTGACAGTGAGTGTCTGGACCCCCCAGGGGCTTCTCCAGCAGATGGGAGGCAGAGGCAGAAGAGTCCCTGAAAGTTCATAGACCAGCCACCTTGCTGTGTGCAAGGGCACATAAGAGACTGTCTCAAACAAGATGGAAGGCAAGGACCAACACCAGTTAGTTATTCTCTGACCTCCACATGTGCGTCATGCCTCCGGCATCACAGACCCACACAAATGCACAGCACACACGTGTACATACACATACTCACATACATACATTCATGCACATGTGTGCACACACATACTCACATACACACACATACACACACGTACTTACACACAAGCATGCGAGCATGCACACTCATGCACATACACACGCAGAGAGAGCGAGAGAGTGAGAGAGAGAGAGAGAGAGAGAGCAAGAGAGAGAGAGAGAGAGAGAGAGAGAGAGGGAGGGAGGGAAGTTATGATAAGTGATAAATTATATTTTCCCCAAAGTAGACTTTATCTTAATGTCCAAGTGATCCATGGCATTACTCTTTAAAGAAAGTTAAGTAAAGTTCACTTTCCTTTCTATACAGTGACGAGTTGAACCATAATGAATACCCTGGGAGCCAAAAATATGTTCACTCCAATATAAAAATGTTGAATATGTTTTACAGTCCTGTGGGATGCTGAAATAAGAATGTGAGAACGTCCCAAAAAGGAAAACGCTGTTGCGTCCACAGAGAGACGTCTGTGAACAAATGCCTTTCCTGGCCACTCAAAGTCTTTGCCTGTTTCTCAGTTCTTGTTACAGTGTAAAATTCAGCAGAAAGGTGTTTGCCAGACAGACAGGCAGACACTCAAGGGCATCACAGTGAAGCTGATGCCCCTCTTTTCTTTCTTACTTATAGCTGCCAAGATTCTAGCATTTTTCAACCACCTTGGGATGCATTTGTTCCCATGACTAACATCAAAATGACTTGTTCCTCTTTATTCCTTCTCAATATCTGATTTTTAAAAACATTAAGCACCTGTGAGCACCCAGGTCTATCTTAAATACTGAAGATGCACCAGAGATTAAAATGCAAATTATATTGTCCAACTTTTATGATCTCAAGTCTTTTATATTTTATTTATTTTTTGACCATCACTAACACATATAGAATGTATCTTCATCCTATTCCCCACCCCCCAAAAATTCCCTTCTGCTCCCCATGGGCTGCACATTGAAAACTGTCCTTCCCTCCAACCTTAGTGTCAGTCTGTTTGTTTTTGTTTGTTTGTTTGTTTGTTTTGTTTTGTTTTTTGCATTATAACCCACTGTGGATTTAAATCTTTTAAAAGTAATACTTTCTATTTATTCTTCAAAAAATTCCACATATTTCTAGAATACAATTTCATCATATATACCCATATTTTTACATAATCCCTCCAACTTGCCCCAGCACCCCCACTCTGTCTCCATTACAACTTCACATCCCATGTTTTTTTTTTCCTTTATTTATAATTCCCTGAGTCCAAGTAGTGCCACCCATATGTACACAAGCATGGGGCCATCCAGTGGGACATGAGCAACCTGCCAGTGGGCTCATACTGAAAGCTGAGTGACCCTCTCCCTCAGAGACCATTGGCTGGAAAAATCGTAAGGAACAGATCTTTGCTACATGGATCCTACACCTTTGGAAAGCTTCACAGGCATGACACAACATGGCTGTAGAAGTACTTGGTGATCAGGCTTAACGATTCCTGTGTGACGTCAAATGAGTCACTTTGATTTCCTAGGTCCCAGTTTGTCCAGGATGTTCTTTCAATACCTGAAACCCCACCTTATCACATGGTGACTTATTTCATTTCTCTTTGTAAGTTTCCACCACCAACATAGTATCTAGAACATTCTAGAATACGAGAAGAAAAATTTATGGAGCAAATGCCATCATGTGATAAGACTTGTGGGTTTCTTGTTTTGTTTGTTTTGTTTTGTTGCTTCTAACACCCTTCTTCACTCTCCTCCAAATTCTGAAGCATATGTTATCACCATGATATTTGATCATCTTAGACCAGCCTTGGAACCATATGGTGTAAAGTTAACTACAGTGAATAACATTTAAATTCATGTACTTTATTTTTTAAAAATTATGTATATGTATGTGTCTGTGTGTAAGTATGTGCATATAAGTGTAGGTACCTGAGAAGGCCAGAATAGGGTATCAGATCCTCTGGAACAAGAGTTACAGGTTATTAAGGATGACCAACATGCCAGTCTTCTTTGTAGCGCTTGCTGGCTTGGAGCCGGTCTGGCTTCAATTCATAGTAATCCACCTACCTCTCCCCAGAGTGCTGAGGTTGAAGGCACGCCCCACCAAGCCCAGATGGCCAGCAGCCACTCCCTAAACACGGAGCCATCACTCTAGCCCCCCTCACACACTTTGATTCCTGAAATGCTCTTGAGGAGTCATGTGCTTGTCTTCCCCAGGGTGACTATGACTGACCCACATATAAGACGCCGTTGACCAATGAGATCACAGAAGGCTCACTGCAGTGAGGGGAATGATTTTCCTTCCTCAGCATTGCGGGTTCACCAGATTGTTCCACATATCTCTGTGCTTTTTATAATAGAAGGAACAGTAATACGATCCCAGGAGTAATTGATTGCTGTCAGTTAACCCTGAGAAATGAGTACATGGCCTGACACCAAATAAAAGTACCTTCTGCTTCTGGTTATTTTTACATGTCAAAATTTTACAGGATGTCTTCATAGGCAACTCAGAGTTTAAACTAAATGGAAAACAGACTTTCACTTGATCACAAAGTCGTGAGCCAGTCCCGTTTTGAAACACAGTCTCTATTATATATTTTCCCTCTCTCCACATCCTTGGCACTATCTGGATTCACCATTTACAACAGGTGGATGTCACTCCCCACAGGTCTACGCAGTGGCCAAGGGACATTCCTGAGGCCGGTGCTGGTTTTGTAGGACTGTGTCAAGCCTGCAGTAATTTTAGGCACTGTTTAAATCCATCCATCACCTTCCTGCTTTGATATGAAGGCGTAGACGCATACAAACAACTTACACTTCTGCATCGTCGCTCAGAGCAAAAGCCGGGCGTGCGCGAACACAAGTCCTAGCCCCCGAAGAAATCAGTGCAGACTTGGCAGAGGTCTGCTTTCTCAGATCACACAGCAAATACAGTTTTTATGAAACCAGACAGTTTCCATCTATTTCGACTCATTCTCTACGGCATAAGTCTGGCAGAAAGACTGAAAAACCTCTCATTAAACTTATGACCTTGTTGGTTATCTGGAAGACTTAGAGTGAGCTTATGTTTCAGTAGGGCTGAGGGTATTGTATGTGGTTGATTGTGTTAGATGATTGGTTTTGCCTGTCTTAATTCTGCATCCTCAAATACTTTAGTGTATGTGACTGGGGATATAAAAATTATATATTAAAATGATGGAAATAAAAAAAAATAATTGGTAATCAGGGTCAACATTTATTTTTTTTTATTATTAATAGATTGTATTCTATATGAAAAGAAAGACATTGAACATCAACAAAACACGTAAGAAAAACAGCTTTTTACCCTAAAGGGAAAATCAACTCTACAAGGAAAGCTTTGAAACATTTTTTGGAGACATAATCTGTTAGTTTACTTTCCAACTGACTACATCAAATATCATTATTATTACTGAATTGTTGTTTTTTCTATTTTATTTACATTTCTTTTTTTTGCATTTTTTTTCTCCTTTATTAATTTATTCTTGTTACATCTCAATGGTTATCCCATCCCTTGTATCCTCCCATTCTTCCCTCCCTCCCATTTTCCCCTTATTCCCCTCCCCTATGACTGTTCCTGAGGGGGATTACCTCCCCCTGTATATGTTCATAGGGTATCAAGTCTCTTCTTGGTAACCTGCTGTCCTTCCTCTGAGTCAACATTTATACATAGCTTCTTTGGAAAAAAATTTTTCATCCAAAGTAGATGGATGTATTGTGCTGGGCTTTTTTTTTTTTTTTTTTTTTTTTTTTTTTGCCATTTGACTGAGTGTGTGTGTGTGTGTGTGTGTGTGTGTGTGTGTGTGTGTGTGTTTGGATCATACCCACCATCTCATTACCTTTCCTTACCTCTCCCACACCCACAGAGCCCTTTCTTCACAAAAGTCCCCCTCATCCTATTTTGTGTGTGTGTGTATGAGCATGTATGTGTGTGTGTGTGTGTGTGTGTGTGTATGTATGAGCATGTGTGTGTGTGTATATGTTTGTTTGTGTGTATGTATTGCGTTTAAAGTTGTTTTCATGAGCACAGATATGGGGTTATTTGCTGTAGCAGTGGCTACATCACCTCCCCCAAGCAACCGTTAAATGTTAAGGGCTCTTGAGGGAGGTGTGTCCCTCCCCATTGCATGATGGAACGCTGATGGGCCTAATCTTGTGTTGGTTATCTGTAAGCCATCATGGGTGCTGTGAGGCCATGAGCGGGACTCACATCATGTCCAGAAGACAGCGTTCATTTCACGCTGCTCATCCTCAAGCTTTAGCCCTTACGTCCTCTCTGCCTCCTTTTCTGTGATGTTCCCTGCGCCTTGGAGTAGTTGACGTAGACTCCCATTTAGGGCTGAGCACAGTCACTCTTAACACTTTGAGCAGTTCTAAGTCTTTGCATTAATTCCAAGGGCTGAGCTTTGGGGCATGGATGGAAACTTATGTGTCCCCATTTGGGGACTTAGATCTAGACTATTAAAGATCAGTGGCCGAGGTCTTGGATTAAGTACTGTGGGAAAGACTTGCTTAGTAGACAGCATAAGGAGACATTGGTCTAAGGATTACAACACAACACCTTTCCTTTACTGACCAACGTTTTGTGGTATTTGGGATCCACCTCAGACTCTGTGCTTTAGGCCACCTCCCTATTGCTGAACCACATCCCCCTCATCCTGGATGCATGGTGCATCAAGCTGAGGATGGTTGTGTTGTTGATCATGTTAGATGATTTTTCCCGTCTTAATTCTGCATCCCCCAAAACTGTCATGGCCCCTCATTCATTCTTCTTTACCCCTCAGGCTGTCCATCTCTGTGTCTCTCCCACACACATGCACCAGCACACAGCAGTGAAAGAGCCATCCTCTATCAAGCCATCCTGCGGAATGGGGGTTGTGTTTCTCGGGAGTCTTTCCTTGCAGATGTCATGCCTGTCTCCTGAACAGACTCATCTGATCACCTGGACTCTTGCAGCATTCCACTTTTGGGAAAACATAAGCTATAAAAGGCTTTCCTTTAGGTTAAAGAGTCCCTTCCTCCCCTGCCCCTCCCCTGCTCCTGATCCCCAGCAGTATTAGGCTATCGAAAGGCATGTTTAACTCTTTGCAAGCTGATCTCTGTGAGTTCTAGGCCAGCCTGGTCCACATAATGCTTTTCAAGCCAACAAGGGCTACGTGGGGTGAGACCCTGTCCGAGATAAAGGTAAAGGTACAGGGACAGAGGACAAGAAAAGATGAATGAGATGAATTTCTATGACGAATGATCTACCCTGCATGTTATGGCAAAGGGAGATGCTGTGGGGCAAGGGACCAGGTGGATAGGCAGCTTGATTATTGAGGTGACTATGTATAAGCACCCTCAATAAGCTATGCCCTTTCCATCCAGCTCCTGCCTTTGCCATGATCCTGGCTAAACCCTCCCCTATGGGTCATACTTGCAATGTAATGGATAAAGTGTTTCTTGAGATGAGTCTGTGTAGACAGAAGGGGAGGAGCCTAGCAGCATGCATTATGTGAAAATACAGAGCATGCGAGGCAACAGAGAAATGGAGAATGAATTGAGAATAGCTGATGTAGAGCTCGGGTGAGAGACGACCATTCCCAAGGATAACAAATCATATTTCTTGGTTGCCATATTCTGTTTGAATCTGGAGCCTCTGGGTAATTCATGGCGTGTAGTTCTATGATGGGTCAGCAAGTTCTACTTCTCTTTGATAGGCACAGAGGGAGGTGCATAGGTTGACGTAGAACCCTGGCAGAGACTCTGCGTGTCAGCCCACACCTTTGAGGCTGCTCTACAGATGACTGACTTCCCCACTTGTATGACTGTGGCTTGTCTAGTCCCACTTCTCCACACACTGGAAGGTGGAGAAAACTGGATGGGTTTTAACATACTGTGGGAGTCCAGAAACCACAAACTTACAAAAAGTTGTAAAAGTTACAAAAAGGGATCAGTAGCAGTCTAGTACTCACTGTCTAGAACAGATGAGGCCATGGGTTTATTCCTGTCTGTCTGTCTGTCTGTCTCTGTCTTTCTCTGTCTCTGTCTCTGTCTCTCTGTCTCTGTCTGTCTGTCTGTCTGTCTGTCTGTCTGTCTGTCTGTCTCTCTCTCTCTCTCTCTCTCCAATAGTGTGTTAAAATAATCTATTCTCGGCATTTTAAACAGTGGTGGCTCCTATTGGTATTTCACTAATAAATTCACTATAGTGTGCTTATCTAAACAAGACCTACATGAATTCTTTTGTAAGTTTTTTCTTTTGGGAGGGGACAGGGTCTCAATAAGTTGCCCAGGGTGGCCTTAAATTTGTATTCCATCTGCTCAGCCACCAGAGTATCTAGGATTACAGGCCTATGCCACTTATTCAAACTAAAACTTCACATTGGAACCTAGATATTGTTTCAGAGCATGAGAAAGGATGTCCCAAGACACTATGTTGAGTGTCACACCTAAACAATACCACATATTCCTTCCTTTGCCAGCTATGGCACCTGATATTAGACTATTCACCTACAATCTAATGGCTGATAATGTCTTTATACAATACCTATATCAACTTTAAATGAAAGAACATTTGTAAATGTTTGCCTGGGCTACACCATGTATTCCAGAGGCATTGTTCACACTATGTTTAAAGGACATTATGGGGCTAGGCTCCATTGATAAAATGCTTGCTCTACACTTGTGGTGTCCAGAGTTTGGTCCCCAAAACTCACATTTTTTTAAAAAAAGCCAGCTGTGGTAGCAGCACTAGGGAGGCACAGACAGGATACTGGGGTTCACTGGCCAGCCAGTTTATCCTAATTGACCTGACAAGCGCCAGATCAATGAATGGACCCTATCCTGAAAGAACAAAGTGAACAGTACCCAAGAAACAACACCCACAGTCTAATTCTGGCTTCCACATACACTTTCCCAACCCCCCCCCCACACACTTTTAGGGACACACACAATCAAATATACAATGGCAGACAAGAAACGTGTTCTTATGTATAGTAAAAGCTAGTCTTTAAAACCTATCTGTTAGCTGGGCATGGTAGCTTGCATGCCTGTAATCCCAGCACTCAGGGAGACAGAGACAGGAGGATCTCTGTGAGTTCAAAGCCAAACTGGTCTACAGAGTGAGTTCCATGACAGCCAAGTCTACACAGAGAAACCCTGTCTTGAAAAACAAAAACGAACAAACAAACAAAAAACCTACCTGTTAACTTGGATTTACATGAGACAATTCAGAAAACTCAAGCATTTTTTAAAAATGGGTTTTTAGTAATGAAACTAATATAAACATCATAGAAGAGACTTGTAAATTTTAAACAGAAATTAAAAAGCAGAAGTTAAAAAAAGGTGACCTACCCAAGATTACACTGGGTGCCCTTAGCAGAAGCTGCCAAGCTCCCCCCAACTTCAGAGCACAGTTGGTAGGTCCCAGCCTCTTCTGTGGCTTTCCAGTTTAAGAAGCTGTGAATTTTATAACCTTGCACCCTGCGGTCAGAGCTGCTGAGTGCTGTGTCTGAAGGCAGGTGGTTCATGTGTTAAAGGTAGACATTAAACAGTTCTATTAAGGACCTGGAAGTATTTAAGGGGGTCGCTTGCCAGCTGTAAATTAGAGACCCAATCCCAGTTGGCTGGAAAGTTCCCTGGACTAAGTCCAGTTAAGTAGACCGAATCACTGGCGGTCTTTCCAAATTTGCACGTCGAACAGCTTGGCTCTTCAGCCTGCCATGGAGCACCGGCTGGTTCAGAAGTGCCATCAGTGTGATGGGGCTGTCATCAAGGCAAGGATGTGATGATGCCTATGGGGCTGAGAGGGTGTCTTTGTCAACCACCCCCACCCAAGTCTGAAAAAAGGAACTTATCACTGTTGACAGAGTCATGAAGAATGCTTTTAAATAGCTGTGAATGACCAGTGTTATCATTTTCAGGTGATTGATTGTCTGAGGCTCATGCTGCAGCATTCATAGGGGAAGTGGGCTCATGCAGGTCTCTCCAAGGTCCCTGTGCCCCCACAGTGGCTACATGCAGTTAAGATGGTCACATTGAGATCCTTGGGTGTCATCAACAATGTGTCACCAAACTGGGGGCTACGGTCTCCCTCCACAAAAATAGAAATTGTTCATCAAATGATCATTACAGATTTTAAAGCTTTTTAAGTTGTTTCTTTTAATTGATTAAATTTGGATTAACTTAGCTTCACAGCCATGGGATCTAAATGGTAGCAGAAAACCTTGTTCTCAAAAGGAGCCCTATGTTTGGCTTAAAGGGGTGTTGAATTCTTAATTATTTAAACCAAGGGACCTTGGATTTTTCTTTTGCACCGTGATTGCAGACTCTGAAAGGTAGAATTGATTTCTTCACCAAAGTCAGGTTTTTGAAAATTGGGGGAAACCTATAGAGATTCCCTTAGGCAAAGTAAACAGTCCATTTCCAAAGAACTGTCTGAAGCAGCAAATGTAAGATGTGGGGGGTTGGTGGGGGGGATGGGAGATTCCTTCCCTGTGCTCCCTTGTCTGCCCTTCTCCTCTTCCACACAGGATAAAGAAAGGGGCAGAGAGAGCCTTACTGTTGAGACGCATCCTGTGTGTGCTTTGCCCTGCTGCCCATAGAAGTCGGTCCTTCTCTCAAAGGGCTTTTAAGAGCTCATGTTAAAGTCTTCAGACTGCTCCCTCTGGCTTATGTATTTGCTTCTAACATACATGACTGCTCGTATAACCGCATGTAGATTTATAACTATGCGGACAGCAAGGTCGAGCCTTGAGCTTTTAAAGTCGGGGTGCTTTTAATTCACTTAATGCCTTTGTAAAACACACTCGCATGTTCCACAAACAAATACAAAGAATGTGTCTTACGTGTTAGTGTCTATAAAACTGATAGAACATACACAGAGAGTCACTATGGAGGTCTGAGGCTTAGTGATTTAAAGTGCGTGCTTCCTGTGAAAGTTTTCAATAGATGGTACTTTTTTATTTTTTTTCATCTTTCTTTTTTCTCTTTTGCTTGTCTTGATAATATGGATTATATTTTCTCCTTATAGCTTTTAAATCAGTTGCTCAGTGTTCTTACCCTTAGCTCAGGTATTTTACTTCTCTGAGGCTCTTTTCATATTTTCCATTCAGTGAGGAGGAAAGGGCAGAGAGAGGAAGAGATTTGTCTCTTCATGAGAAACAGAAAGCCTCAAGAAAGTTTAAGTTCCCCTTCGTTTGTTTTGGCTCATGACTCAAGTCCTCACCAACACGCTTTGATAATTAAGTCTGGGCATAGTGATACACACCTGGAGTCCCGGCATTCAGGAGGCGGAGGCAGGAGGATCACAAATTCAGGTCAGATTCTGCTACCTAGTAGAGCTCTAGTTCTCAAAACAACTCCAGTGCCTGGGAGACAGGGACAGAAGATTCACAAGTCTAAGGCGAGCCTCAGTAGCCTAGTGAGCTCAGTGGCAGGGTAGACCACTTGAAACTGTAGTTCAATTACTAAATAAGTAAATAAACTGAGCACAAAACATAGTAAAAAAAAAACTAGAGGATTATTTTGTTGTTATTGTTGTTGTTGCTTTTTGGTTTGGTTTGGTTTGGTTTGGTTTGGTTTTTCATTTCTCAAGACAGGGTTTCTCTGTGTAGCCTTGGCTGACTTGGGCTTGCTTTGTAGACTCACAGCGATCTGCCTGCTTCTACCTCCCCAAGTTCTGGGATTACAGGTGTGGGCCACCACACCTGGATTCCAGAGTTTTGATAATGTTAAATCATAGCAACTAAGCGACTTTAAGTGATCACATGGTTCTAGATAGACAAGTGACTGAGGCGGTCATGTTATTTCAGATAGTCTTTCAATTACCCATAAGTTTCACATATTTGTGTGATTTCTCTCTGTGGGTTTTTAAAAGCCCTTGGCTTTTGATTTAGTGGATAGAATTTCAATGGCAGAGTTATTCTTATATGTGTCTCTGTCTCACCTTCTCTGCTGGAGAAGACCACTTCCCTCCTCCCTGTCTATGGACGTCAGGGATGATGCACTGGTGCTTAACCCAGGATAGTGTCAGCGACATGAGAGGTGCTAGGACTGAGCACACTCTGAAGGTGAAGAACCTGCCATGTCCTGGCCGGTAGCATGTGAGTTGTGAGAATAAAAAGGGTCTATGGTGAGTCCATGATGCTATGTTGGCCTGTAAACTTAGAAGGATGGGCTGACATCTCCCAAGGAGGAGAAGGCTGAAGGGAAAGTAGCCTTTCCAAATACAGGGAAAGAGATTGTATCTAATGTTGGACTTGACTATACCTCCCAACTTTTGCAAGACTGAGGCTGAATTAACAGTGGATTGACACATGTGGTGATCGGGGTTGGGATCCCATAGACAATGGCAGCCACCAGTCACACGTGTGAGGTTGAAACTGAGGTTACTAATG